>NC_133755.1:20682500-21883125 GCF_036562045.2 Rhinolophus sinicus
TTACCACCTCGTAAAGCCTCCCGTATCCAATTGGCAGCAAATGGTTTGCCTGCCCCAGTTCTTGGCACTGGGCACTGAACAAATCAAGCCTGCTGCTGATCTGTCACGAATGCAGGGAGGTGCAGAGAGGCAGAAAGTCGGAGGACAAAGTACCTCAAATGGCGAGTGTCCGGGATGGCCCGATTGCTGGAGATCCGCTCGCTCTCCCGCTGGTTGAAAGCATACAGCTTATAGGGATCGTCACCCACGCGCCACTTTTTGGCGTTCAGATACCGACGCTCATCAAACTGGTCCCACAGGTCATCCCACTCAGCATCCAAAACCTGTGTGACACAAACGGGAAGTCTGTGAGAGTGGCTCCCGGTCCCCCTGTGTCCGTCTATCAGTCAGTGCCCAACCACAGAGACCAGGCTTGTTCTGGCAAGGTTTAGCTCAAAGACGGGCCAGAGGTAGGAGGTAACTAAAACCACCTGCAACAAAAATGACAAACAGAACAACGGCAATAAAGACAGCTACCATTGACTGAGGGCTATAGGCCACCGAGTGCTGTGCTAGGACTCATAGGAGTAATTGTATGAGATGAATATTGCTCACATTCCCATTATGCAGACAAAAAAACAGCCTCAGTAGGCTAAGTAACTTGCTCAAGATCCCACAATGAGGAAGTAGATTCTAGAATCCCAACCCCAGAGACCTCTCCAGGGTAATTTGAGAACGTGTGGCCGAAACTACCTGCACAGTTCACTGGCACATAGTAGGTACACAATGACTGGCATTCCCTCCTCTGCCATAGGAAGACAGCGATGGGAAGTGGGTGATCTGTCTATAATGGCGTGCCACCCACCAGACAGACGTCCTGCGTGTTCTTCTTCCACCAGCCTAGGAGTCTGTGATTATTTTTAAGCATCAATGAGGGAGCAGGTAATAACCCTCACCACACGTGGCAACAGCACTTTAGAAGGTATAAGGCAGTTGACTTCTCCATGATCTCATTTCATCCTCCCCAAAGCCCTCTGTGCGGAGTCGGAATCGAGGTTTCACAAAGGTGACTGGCTTATCAGAGGTCATGCAGGTGGACAGTGGCAGCCCAAAGCAGAGCTCATTTTCCTGGGGCCTCCAGTGCATTCACACAGCAGACACAGCAGAGGAAGTGAGAGGATTTCTACAGAGAGGGGAGGCCTCTTGCCAGAGGCCAGGCTGCCTCCCCTGCCCTGCCCACACCAGCACTACAGCAAGTGGAACCTCTCCGCACAGCTAGCAGGTGTGGGCTTTAGGGCCTCACCAGCTGGATGCTTCCACTGCGGGGTGGATGCTAGCCCTGTCACCCCAGGGGAGAGCCAGTCTGTATCCAACTGAGCTCAGACCTTGCAGCTTCATCACAGCCAAAAGAATGCTGGGTCTCTGGGAAGAAGCTATTGACCAGGCTCTGACCTGGAAGGTGAGGGTTGGGGCCCCGGGGCTGGCTGGCGTTGTCACAAGGATGAGATGCTCATGCAGGTGTTACTGACCTTAGTCGCAATGCAAGTATCTAAAGCTACCGGGGGACCGCCCATCCCATCACTAACCAGGATACCCTTTTACACTTACAGAACCTAACAGGAAGGCCCAGGGGGGCCCTGCAGACAGCAGGGCAGGTGCTTGGCCCACAGAGGACAGGTTGGGGGGGGGGGGCTCGCCAGTGTGCACGTTTGCCTCATGCACCACTCGATCTTATCTTGTAATTGATCTCTTTCTCTCTCTATTATCTCCTTTTGAAACAGCATTCTCCTGCTAATAGCACAAAATGGAGCTTTAGCAACAGTGAGTTTTATCCAATAATTGATTTTTATTACTGGCCTGTGATACTGCTGCTACGCAGGGAGAATTAGAGTGGGGGTGTGAAACCCCCAGCCTGCGCTGTACAATGTCACAGCCTGACAGCTGTCACCTGTGCTTGGAACATCACCCACTGCAGGGCAACCCTGAACTCCTCTGGGGAAGGACCATGAGGCCCTACACCACCTCTCTCTGACTCATTCCCAGTTTAATTCATTGCAATTCTCTAAATCAGCTATGAGCTCTTCAGTGTTCTGTGCTATGAAGGGAAGATGCAGAGATGGAGGCTTCTGCCCTGGGCGGGGGGAGGAGTTGGGGTTGGATAGCAGTGTTGCTGACATGCACGAGACACCTCTAACAGAGGCAAGAGGGAAGTGGGAACCTTCTAGAAGAAGTGTCAAATGGGTTAGAGCTTGAAGGATGAGTGGGGATTTCACTTTGCTTAAAGGGCGGTGGGGAGAGGATACACATGTGTAGTGAAAATCCAGAGGAGACTCTGTTCAGAGAGTGGCTAGTTCAGGAATGGGGAGGCCCGAGTGTGGACTGCAAAGACAGCATGACTGAAAGAAAATTCTGGAACCCAGCTGGGCCTGTCATGAAGCAGATCAGGGGGAAAACGTCTCCGGCTATATGAGCAGGACAGAGTGGAGGGAAGGGAACTACTGCAAGGAGGCCAACGGGGAGGTGACCTTAGTAGTCTAACCTGGTGGGAAGGGCGGCCTGGACTGGGTCCTGCTGGGGCCCAGATGGATGGTTCCAGCACCAGCGGGAGAAGCAGGTGGAGGGGCAGGCACCCGTGGAGACAGGCAGGTGGCCAACGTCTTCGCCTCACCCTCTGCTCTCTATTCCCACCAGACAGGGCCCACGGCCAAGAGAGCACCCAGCTGGGTGATCTGCTCAGCCTGGCAATTGCCATCCTAAGGGCAATTAAGCATCTTTGGCAGAATCTGACTCCTTGGAGATGGTGCCATGAGAACTCAGTGGAATTCTGGCCCCTAGAAAGCCTAAAGTCAGAGCAGCAGGTAAGCTGGTGAGAGAAATCGTCCAAATAGTCAGTCTAGTATGGTCTTAGAGGGGGCTTCTCCCTCACATGGTCACATGCACAGAGCTGGTCTACACTTTTCTGCTCTGAGATCCACTGCTGGGGAACGTCCTGCATTGGGAGCTTGGCTTTCTTACCATGATATCTGGATGTATTAAATCATGGTGAAGATGTGTTTAAAATGATAGCAGTATGATTTAAATGCAATTTCTGTTTCACAAATCAGCTTGCACAACTGTCACAGAATCTGCATCAACCCCATTTGTACAGGGAGGGACTGGCTTAGAGAGGCTCAGTGGCTTGCCTGAGCTTGATAACTAGGAAGTGAAGGGACTGCTGATTGAATCCTCCCCTGAGTCTCCCAAGGCCACGGTCTGCTCTGTCTTCTCATGGAGACAAACAAGGGGCATCGCCTCTGCTGAGGGAGAGTGGGCAGAGAAAGACCCCCTTGAGGAGTGGAGTGGGAGGCATGCGCACAGGAAGGGCCACCCACTCTTTCCCTGCTTGCCCCCAGAATAGGCTGGCTATGCGCCTCCCAGGATTTCTGAAGGGTCATTGACTCCACGGGTACTTCCGGTACTAATGTGGGGTTGGCTTCCTAGCCCTATAATTGGAGTCCCCATGTCCAGCCTCTGACGGTCCAGAGTGCAGTACACTGTACCCATGGTTTGGACTCCTCGCTTCCTGGCTCATGTGACCATCTGGGATAGCCTTTGAACACACACTTTCACCTTCACAAACCGTCCTTGTATATATAGGAAGTGATGCTCCTCTCAGAAACAAGAATATACACCCAGGAGCCCCCACACGGACCCCACCCCAGGACGGTGCCCACTCTTGGCTGGCCCTTACCACCACCCACAGCCCCCACTTGATTTTCTGACCAGAATTTATTCAATCTAGAGTGGGAGTGTTTCCAACGATAAGTACGACGCCACAAACAGAAACCAAAGACAATCTTTTAAATAGAAAATATCTGATTAAGTCAGCCAAACCCCTGGCAAAGACCAGTGCTTAAATAATTTGGCACCCAAAAGGAAAGCTCAAAAGCACATCTGTTAAGTTCCTGAATAATATCTTTCCCCTCACCATGCTTCCATGAGAAATCTTGAATTCCCTTTCCTGGCCTGCTTCCTCTCACTCCGGTTTCAAGCTGATATTTGGCTCAGAAACCCCGGGTGTAAGCCTTCCCTTCTGTTCAGTTTCGGAGCTGCCTCCATTTTCCACAAATGCGTTTGTCTCCCTCCCTTCTTTCCCCAACTACTAGTTCTCTCTTATTGTCCTAATTATCTTCTTTTTTACTTTTAAAATAAGGAAATCTCTCTCTCTTTATAAGGTGTCCATCCTACTCTGAATTATGCGGAACCTGAATTTAACTTCTCAAGCTTACCCTAGAATAAAACAGCTAGCACCTTGGGGAGGGTACCTCTCATGTGTCATAAATATTTACATTTAATCCCCTCAATAATAGATGTTGATGGTACCATTCCCGTTTTACAACTGGGGAAACCGAGACACAGAGAGATGGAGTATCTTGCCCAATGTCACAGAGCTAGTAAGTACGTGCTAGAGCCAGGATTTGAACCCAGGTAGCGTAGCCTGGTTCTAGCTCCCATGCGCTCAACCATTAGGCAATACTGCTTTATCACCATTAGGTGATGCTGCCTTATCACAGCATCACTGTCATTATCTTGGGTCATCTTCAAAGACTGCATGTTTCCCATCATTTTCCTCAGTCAAGTTCTTTCTTTGTCTAGGGATCTTCCTTCCACAAAGGATGTCTGTATCCCCTTTCACCATCATCCCACCTGCTCTTTACTCTCCTTTCTGGAGAGTCATTTCCTTCCAGCAGCGGGCTTCTTCCTGACAGCCAGAGCAAGAAAAGATGGAACTCAGCAGGCACATTCCTGCAGGAAAGTGGGAATATGCTAGGCTAACACATGGGGAAAGGTCATAATTGAACAACAACAAAAAATGATATAACATTATTCAGAGATTATATCATTTATCTATCCATTCAATGTTTGAAATTCTAGCACAACATTTCATTGTCTAATAGACATCCCTCCTGGGTCCAGCCAAGGGACACAGAGGTTCCAAGTAGCCCACTCCAAGCTTCAAAGGACTGCAACCTCTAAAATTTCCTCCTAATATTGACCCAAAATCTGTCTCCTGGTTATCTCTCCCTTTTGGGCCTGGTTTTTATCACTGAGGCTATTTGATACAAGTCTAATCTTTCTCATACCTTTCAGATATTTAGTAGCAACTATCTGTCTCCCAGGTCTACCGTCAGATGAGACTTACAACTCAGAAAAAGGTGACGGAGAGGAGTATAAAACAAATACCAGAAGTTCAAGGAGAATAGGACCAACTGACGTTAGCTGGGATTCATCGAGGAATTCAAATGCCCTGAAAACCCTTCCATACATGTAGTATGAAGGGTGACCTCGCTCATGATAGAATCTAACTTGATACCCAGGTTTCCTAGATGGAAGCTGGTATGTGAAAATGCTGTGCCTATGATATTGCCTGCCGTTTATGGGGCAAACAAATGCACTACCACAGCTCCCCTTGTCAGAACCTCAGAGAGAAGTAGTGAGTGAGGGATGCCTCAAATTATTTCTAATTCTCACAAGCCTAACATACAACAGAACATTGCATTCCCAATTTCAAGATGAGGAAACTGAGGCACCGAAAGATAAACGATTTGCTCAAGTTCACACAGCTGAGAAGTGTGTGTCTCACAGCCAGTTTCTAAGCCAGCTGTGCGGCCCTGGAGTTCACACCCACAGGCATCCATAGCCTCTGGCTTCTCAAGAGACCCTGTTTTCCACTTGTTGGGGCTTCTGCTTCCAGCACCAGGGCAGACCAGATACTCCGGGAACTCATCCTAAACTACAGCTAGATCCTGCATAAATGACAAGAAACGTGTTTTGTTAGTGCATTGCTGGGTTTTCTAGAAGGAGAATCTTCAACATGAGAGGCGGGATGAAGCCAGGGAAAAATACAGGGTGCTGAAACTAGAGTTGGGATAGTTAAATGGTAAATAAAGGTACATGAGGCTGCCCTGAGGAGAAAGGCCATTGAGAAAGATGGAGAAGCTGAACCTGAGTCTTCCATAATGAAGGCCAAGAAGGGGGACAAAATGGCCCCAGAACAACTGTACCCAGGGCTCCCAGAAGAAGTGAATGTAAAGCCTTTCTGGAGGGAAGCACCTCTAACTCAGGCCCCCAGCATTTCCAGAAAGCTCACCAAAAGATGGGGGAAAAAATTGTCAGACACACAAGGAAACAAGTCACTATAAGGGAGAGTTAGTGGAAAGGACTAACAGCAGCAGATTTAGATCCTCCAAGGACTTCAGACGCAGGAATTACAGACACAAAATAAAGCATAACTATAGATAAAATGGTTAAAACATGGGGTAGAAAATTAGCAAAGGACAAAAGTTCTTTGAAAAAGAACCAAGCATGACTTTTAGAAACAACAGAAAAAGTCTGATAATGGTTGAAAGTCAATACCAAACCAGCCAAGTGGAAACGTATCAAGTCTGCAAAGCATTTCCCTGGAATATCTCATTTGTATTATCCCCATGAAGGAGGCAAGCCAGTTATATTGTTCCCATTTCACAGTTAAGAAAACTGAGGCTCTAGGAAGCCAAAGAGCTTGCTGGAGACTACATAGAGAGTGAGTTCACCTGAGACTCTAACTTTCGGCTTTTGCCTTCAAAGGCTGAGTTCCTTCCACATCACCAGATGGTTCAGTCATCCACAGGGCCACATTTTCCCCTGCCGGGCAGTCATAAGAATGCAGAAATATCTGCTCATCACTGTACTGCTATGTTGTCCACCCAGCTGGGGAGTGACCTTATTTTTCCCAGGCCCAATCAAAAGAGTGCAGAGGACAGCATACCGTTCATTGTACTTACACTGCTCTCTAAGTCCTCCCTAGGTTGATGGGTTTGGGAAAGGAATGGCCACTGGTAACAGACTCCCCCAGTGTGCAAGACAAACCCAAACAAAGAAGAACGGGCAAGCCAGCCCTTCGCTCCCCTGGGCTCATGACAAAGGAAAGAGCTGGAAAATCCTACCCCCTCCTCTGGGGACAGAACATCAATTATGGATTATTAGATAAGGTCTTCATTTTCATATTTCCACCGTGTATTATCACCTCTTCCTCTCACTGCAATTCTGTCTTGGGAGTTATTTAACTGACGTGCAGAAATCTAAATTTAATTTATTATGATCTAACTCACTTTAGAAGCCAAATTACTCTGCACTGGAGAAGGAGCAAGTCAATATCCCACTTGGCTTTCTATTTATCTTCTGCAGGGTTTGCTCTCCTTCTCTTTAGTATTCGTTTTATCTCGAGTCCTGCTAATAAATTCAAATTTTCCTCAGAATTAGGCAATTGCTCCTTCAATGCTGTAATTTAATGGTTAGTATTAATTATATGAAAGCCACTCCCTAAAGAGTTTGATAGATGGAATGGACATATAACAGAGGGAGAAAGGGCCATTTCTCAAACCAAATGAGATAGCATATAATCAGAGGGGCCGAGTTTACTCTTCTATTCGACCTCCTTTGTCTCTATCCCCCATTTTCCTTCTCACCTCACCCCTGCCCCCTCTCAGGTGCCTAGAAAATGGGTCTCCTGGGAGCAGCTGGCTGTGATTTCTCCGCGTCCCTGGAAGATCTGACCACCTGGATGCCTCATCTGGTGCCCTCTAGGATGCCGGCTCCTTTCTCCATCCAGTTTCCATCTCATTTAGTCTCTGACAAGAGATGCCACTGCCTTGCTCTCTCCTCCCTGCCACTGCTCCAATGTCCACACTCACCACCTATATCCCAGCTGCACACCACATGCAAACACTGCTTTGGGGGATGCTTCAAGCTTTCTGGAAGAAGAAAAGTTCTGATAATTGTAATTGCCTGCAAGCTCCAACTGTGAAATATAATGTGATTAACAGAATGGACAGAAGCCTAGCTTTTGTTTCTGGAATAGAAATATAAAGAAACTCACACCATTTGGACCCTATATGGAGATTAATTTGCTTACTAATTAGCATGAGAGGAAGGTGCCAGGGAAGTATGTCAGCCTGGCTGAGGAAGATGGCTGGCTGCCCTGCACATGCCAGGGTGTGTGAGCACTAATGCTGATGTGTCTGCTCCCTTCCTACCCAACACCCTATAAATCCCACCATCAGAGGCTAAACCCAGAGCTCCGTTATGGAGACAGGCACCGCAGCTCACTTATTGCTTGATTGAAGAACACTTCCCAGTTGCTGGTGAGCATGAGGGCAGAGCGAGAACTGGCCCCACCCACACCATTTATTTCTGCACTCTCTTCCATCTCTGTGTTCAAACAATGGAGCTGATCAATGGACCGTGAGCAGCCTCTGTCCTTCCCAGCTCTGGAACCCAGACTGCAAGAGATCAAGGAGGGAGGGAGCCAGGTACCCACAGGGAGTTCGGGAGAAAGAGGATTTGGTGGTCTGCATGGTGGCAAAGCAGGGTGTATTTGCTCATAACCAAGAGGGTGACACTGGAGGGTGCACTGAGAGATGGAACCAGGGCCCGGGAGAGACCGAAGACAGGGCTGGACTTAGGAAGGAAAGAACCAGAAATAGGCTCAGAAAGGGATGCCTCCAGCTAGACAGAGATGGACACTAAAATACCTTGTCTCCGGTGTGGGCAGCTGAGCCGTCCTGGGTGCAGGGTCACCTCATCAGAGTGAGGCCAGGTCTGCAAGGTTGATGCTGGCGCATCTCCCAGGGCAGGGTTTCAAGAAAAGGGGAGGCCAACTCCTCCTGCAGTGGCCCAACAACGTGGCCATAGTGGCCTCCAGCAGGACAGTCATGGGATCTTGTAGTCAGAGGCTCATCCCACTGGAAGCCACTTCTAGAAGGAGGAAAAAGAAAAAACCCCACTAAAAATAAGATTTGGGTTTCTAAGGGACAGGACCGGTCTCCCTCCACAAGTCAGCCTCTTCTCTCCTCCTTTGCCTGTACAGGGCCGGGGAATGTCTTCGGGCATCATCAGAAAGCTCTTTAGCCTCAAGAAATAGCTATGGAGGCAAGCAATTTTCAAGGGGCCCTATTGATCCCTGTCTAGCAGGGGTCACAAATGAACATGCCTTCAGGGTCACTGAAAACTGAAATGGAAGTGAGGACCTTGTAGGTACTGCGTGCACACTCACTGCCTAGTTACACTGCTTTAAAGCCCTCTGTGGGTGAAACAAAATATGCCCATAGGCCACATTGGCCTTCAGGCCACCAAATTGTGACCCCAGGGACCATAATGGAGTAAGAGGTGACGGGGAAAGAAAGACAAAGGACAGAAAAATGAAATCAAAGGGAAAGTGCTCATACTGAGTGTTATGCTTCTGTGACTTCTTTTCCCTTTCTAGAGGTCCCTTCTATATTTCAACCGAATTTCACGTGGAATTAATGCAGCCACAAAGGTGTTTTTGTATGGGAAGGTGGAGATAGGCAGAGAAGGGAAAGTACAACACGAGGGTGATCCTGTAATTCTTCTCAACCTTTCTATAGATGCCATAAGAGAAGGGGAGTCGGAAAAGCTGGTCCCGAGCCTGGCTCTGCTCCGTCCATCCTTTCAACCTCTTGTGGTCCATTTCTTCCTCCATCCCGAGGACAATACTAATTTTCACCCCACACAATTTTACAGAATTCGATCTCAGACATGGGTTAAGACATGAAAAACTGCTTGGCAAATCATAATGTATATGTAATATGTTACTGTCAACATCGCTGTGGTTACCATTATTTTGGGAACTAAATGCTAACCGAGAAAAAATGCAATTTACAGTTAGCCAATTTATGTTTAGCTTCTTCCTTCCTGGTGGTAGAAATGGGGTCTCCGATAGCATCTACAGGCAACTGGCTGCATCACCTTCCCATCTGGCTGCGATGAAAGCAATAGGTCTTTGTCAACACCGATGTTTCCTGGGACGCGGCAGGGCTTTTTGATCCAAAAGTTCCATCTCACACGTGGGTTTGAGCACAGTGCCATGCATACGATCAGACAAGGAAACTACTTTAATAAGTGTAATATGTAAGGTTATCACCAGCTCAGAAGGCTAGAAATCGAGCTTTGCGTACATAGCCTCTGTGCTACCCTCTTTTTTACATGTGGAGGTGGGGCCAGTACCTGTGCAAGGTGATTCTGTAGAGACCTGGGCATCTCAGAAATGAGGTCAGAAGCCTGAACCTGCTTGAGACTCCAAGTCTCCCATCTGGTCAAGGAGCCTGGATGTCTGGGCCCCCTGTTCGACCACTGGCCCCTTTCTTCCACCTTTACACCAGCCCCAGAGGGTCTTCTCCAAGTCTCTAGGGCTTGGCTTCCAAGGCTGGGGTGGCCATTCCTGCAGCTAAGATCTCAAGGAATGTGCTAGGAAGGTTTGCAGCTTGCCCAAATCTCCCTCTAGATTCTTCTCAAGCAAAGAGGGCTGTGGAGAAGCCAAGGGAAAGGACCAACTTGAAAAGGTGATCAATCCTCCCACTGGACACAATCATGCAGAACAACCACCACAACTAATGGTTTTGTAGTGTTTACTGCGTGCCAGGCTCTGTCCTAAAATGTCACTCATTGAATACTGTGAACAATCCTGAAGCAGGTGCTAGTATGAAGCCTATTTTACTGAAGGAAAAAACTGAGGTTTGTCTCCCTGCAACTAGCAATGGCAACTGGACCTGGAGCTGAGCTGTGCCCTCCACAACTAAGATTGAAAGGACAACTTGACTTGGAAAAAAGTCCTGGAAGCACACACACTGTTCCCCAATAAAGTCCTGTTCCCCCTTCCCAATAAAATCTCAAAAAAAAACCAAAACAAAAAAACTGAGGTTTGTGGACCTAAAGCGACTTGGCAAAGGTTACACAACTTGTAAGTGCAGATGCTGGGATTAAACCCAGGCGGGTGGGCTCCATCACCTCCTTAATTAGGACCTGCAATGGCAGAGGGGTACGGGTGGAATGAGGTTTCCACACCCAGCACCAGCCTAGAGAAGCACAAAGGAAGGAGGACGGAGGAGGCACCGGCCAGCTCAGTCATACACTTTCTGCTGAAGTTATCCTGAAACATCTCCCCTAAACCACACACCGAGAGGCGCTAAACTGCAATCTGGCTACAGAGAGAGTTTCAGAGTCAAGGGTCCCCTACACCTGTCATTCATTCCCCCAAGGTGACATCAGTAAGAAACCTCTCGAGCTCTCAGCTGAGGAGCGTTTGTCCTCCTCTCTCCTACGCCTCTGAGGTACAGGCGAGATCTCCCCAGACACTGTGTGCAGCGAGGGCCCACAGCTTAGCGCATTTTCTATCCGCTCTGTAAATAAGGTGACATCCACATACCCTCTAGCTCCCTCAGAACTAGGTCAGTTGCTGAATGTGTAGGTGTGGGGTGGGAGCGAATGACTTTGAAATGACTTTTTCTCACAGGACTCCACGGGGGCCACGGGCTGGCTTTTAATGAAAGGGGCTCTTTTCATGTCAAAAGCAGACCCAGAGTACCTGGACGTCATGCCGGCTTAATCTGGGTGGGGGTGGGACGCCCTCCTTTGGCAAGGGCAAATTCAGTGCTGCAGGCGACACAGCAAGTGATGATGGCAGAGAGCCAAAAAGCTGGGAGCAATCCTTCCGAGCCTGCCCTAGATACTGGCCATCTTACAACACAGCAGGAACCTATCCCAGGGTGTCTTGCATGAACTATAAAAAAAGGGTTTACAATGCACTTGCTCTGTAAACAAGACCTACGGGGGCGTTTCCCCCACCCTAGGAACCACCAATAATTCCTCCCCAAATGACATGCTTGTCATCAACTGTTCTTGTCTATTCATTAAGCACCTGTGACATAATCCCTCTGCGGGTTAATCCTGAATTGTTACAGGGTGCCAGAGTGATGTTTCAAACATCTCCTACACTTGCATTCAACTTCTTTTAACCCACGGTGGCCTTCTCTTTGCTTCTTCAGAATTAGTCGTACTCTCGCTTTCATCACGGCTGGGACTACAGGGGAATCCAGATTTGCAATTCAGATACATTGGGAGGAGATTAATCACTTTGCCAGAGCTGTTTTGGTTTATGTTTTACTTTATAGGAGCCCTCACTACAAGATTCCTTTAAGGACTCCATTTCCTTAGTGCATTCAAATTAGATGCTGGTGACAAAGGAAATTCAGTATCTGAACTTTTCAGAGCACTATGCTGGGAATCAAAAGCTCTACTGCCTCATGCCTCTCCACCCATCTACATTCTCACCTTGGGCTCACAGCAACAGAGATCCCACCTCTGGCCCACAGCCCCTGGGCAGGATACTAGCCTCCTGCAATGTGTTATGCCATGGGAATGACCACTAGGTCTCAGGTTCAATCTCCTCCCAAAAGGGGCGAGCTAAAGCCAGTGGCCAGAATCTGCTGCTCAGATTTTTCAACGCCTTCCTCTTTCTTTAGTTTTCCAAGGACCAGATTCTCTCTGAGGGCTCTTCCGCCATCAGGACCTTACATCTGCCTGTGTGTAGCATCCTCTCATCTCATTCACTAAGTGGCTCAGTGCTGGGCTCCTCCTGGTCTGGATGTCTTTGGCCCCGTCAAAGAACCTCTCCCAGCACATTAAACATCAAGGCTTTCCAGGCAGCAAAAACGACTGCACCTTCTGGTCTGTCTCTGAAAGTAAGACTGGAGAAAGAGGCAGCGGAGGTGGGGCGGTGGGGTGGTGGGGGTGGTGGGGGTGGAGGGGGTTGGCAGGAAGGTGCGATGTGTAGAGAAAGTAGGTCATTAGTGGTAAAAGACTACAATTTTCAAGCGGTTGTTAATGTTTTGTTTATATGGATTTCTCCAAATGTGACATTTTAATGGCATCATAATTGTGTGATTACAGTGTAGTCAGCTCCGCTTGGGGAGGAAAGGCGACAGGGTCTCTGATGACCTGCTGGGAAAGGCGGCTCCCTGCACAGGCAGCCAAGGGGACTGTCTCCATCCTGCTCAGGCTGGGACACCTAACAGGCCTGAGAAGTCGCTCCCCAGAGGTCCCTCTGCTAGACAGGAGCCATCGGCGTCCAGGAAATTTGCACACAATCTAGGCCTTGGACAAAATCAATGCCTGGGACTACAAAAGGAGAGATGAGGGTAGTTATATCCCACCTTGGAGGCCCACCGGTAACAGCGGCACTTGTCATGAACTTCACTCATCTTATGCATGCATTCATTCATTTATTCATTATTGCTTGAGCTCTTACTGTAATCTGAGGGAAAAGGCCATTCTCTGAAATAAGAACAAATTCAGGAGACATTGGCAAAGAAAAGGGTCCCAAATCGACAGGCACCTACTAAGTGCCCAACACTGAGCTACAATGTGGCTCATTTGCACCACTGGGGACGCCCTTCAAGTGCTCTTGTGTCTTAGCTTCCATGAGCCCTCTCCGTTGGGCTTTCCCACAAAGTCTGGCCTCTTCTCCATCTGCAGCTAGTTTCTCCTCCTACCTGGCTTCTAAATGTTGTAATTGCTCCTGGATTTCACCCTGGTCCTTCCTCTCTTCTCGTGACATGCTCACCACAGGTGACTCCCTCCATTCCTATGTCTTCAAAACCTTCTTCTTCTTTCTTTTTTTCTTTTATTACAATTTATTGGGGTGACAGTGGTTAGTAAAGCTACATAGGTTCAAGTATACAATTCTGTAATACATCATCTATATCTCACATTGTGTGTTCACCACCCAGAGTCAGTTCTCCTTCCATCTCCATATATTTGATCCCATTTACCCGTGGGCGGATAATTCCCAACATATCTTTCTAGTGTGGATCTCTTTTCTGTGCTTCACGTCTATAGTCAATACACTCCTCCTTGACATGCGCACCTGGGTGTCTCACAAGCATCTCACCCTGAGTAGGTCCCAGATGGAAGTCGTCACCTGCCTGTCACAATGGCGCCTCCTCCAGTCTTTCCCACGTGAGGAAATGGCACAGCCACCCATGCAGTCACTCAACCAGGAATCTCAGAGTCATCCTGCACATGCCTTTCTCTCTCACCCACATCTTCACCCAAACCCCACACACATATGTAACCCATCAGCACGTCCTGTCGATTCTATCTGCAATGCATGTCTCCAGCCACCCACACCCATCTGTACAAGTAGGTCCAACCACCTGTGACTCCGTTCTGGAACACTGACTATAATAGGCCCCAACTCCATATTCCAACTCTGTATTACCCGTATTACCACCCAACAATTCATTTCCCAGAGGCACCTTCTTAAAATGGCATGTGATGCTCTCTCTCTCTCTCTCTCCCATTCTGAATCAAAAACCCAGCAGTGGCTCCCCGCGGCGCTCAGAATACCTCCCCACTCTGCACCATGGCCTTTCAGGCCCTGCAAACTCTCCAGCCTCACCCCACTCTCCCTTCCTCTTTGTTCATTACACTCCAGCCACACTGGCCTCTCTTCAGCTTATAACACAAGACAAGCTCTTTCCCATCTGTTATGGGCTGAGTTGTGTCTCCCCAAGATTCATCAGTTGAAGTCTCCAGTACCTCAAAACATAACTGTAGTTAAAGATAGGGCCTTTAAAGAAGTACTTAAGGTTAAATAAGGTCACACGGGTGGGCCCTAATTTATGTGATTGTATTTGGAGATAAGAACCTCAAAGAGGTGATTAAGTTAAACTGAGGCCACCACGGTGGAGCCAGAATCCCATATGACTGGTGTCCTTATAAAAAGAGGTGGAGACAGCAGGGGTGTCCTTGCACAGAGAAAAGGCCATGTGAGGACACAGTGAGAAGGTAGCCATCCACAAGTCAAAGAGATCTGGGTAGGACTATTTCCATGACATATCTAAGCAGAAGCTAGCGGAGGAGAAAGGCAGCCCTCAGGAAGCAGTAGGACTGGTAGCTGAACCAGGACCATCTCCCTACGAAGGACTCGCCATGGCCCCATCTACCCTGAGAAGACGAGGCCAGCAAGGGCTGAGTGGGTCAGAGAATGCTTAGGAGGAGGCAAGTCTTGACTTGGGCCGATAGGGATGGATCAGACTGAGACAGGAATCCAAAACGGAGGGAGGGAGGGAGGGATGGGTAGGTAGAGTGGATGCCTAAAACTGATACCCAAAACTTGCCACCTCTCTCCTCCAGTTACTCTGTGACCTTGGGCCAGTGATTTAACCTCTCCCCCACAGCTGCCTATTCTGTAAAATCAGAATACTGTGTGATGAACTAATGGGCTAATATAAGTAATGCACTGAGCACTATGCCATGTACATGCCAAGCACTCAGTAAACAGTAGCTATAAGTTTATTTGTTAGTGAAAGAAAGACAATGCTGTGTGTCTACGAGGCAGGGAGGCAGTAAGGAAAGCCGACCGGAGATCTGGCTTTCACATTCGCCTCCGCCTCCACCTCGTATCCCTGAGTAAATCACTTCGGCTCGCTGGGTCTGTGGTTAGTTAATGTCCTCACCAATCAAATAGAGGGGTTAGATAGAGCAGGCCTTCTTAACTATTTTGAGAAGACATGGCCCCCTTTTCAGTGTGATGGAAGCCATGGCCCTTTTCTCTAGAGAAATGTCCTTGTGGAAATAGATGCAAATTTCTGCTTACAGTATCAAGGATCCAGTCCCACCCTGGAGGCCCAGGAGGCGCCTGGCTGTCAAGTCCGGTATAGAGGAGCGGGTGACTCTCTGAAAAGGTGAGTTCACATAGGCACACCTGTCCGACAGGGAGGAGATCAATGATGTCCTTCCTCCCCTCTCAGCTACCCTTTCGAGGGCCCAAGCTGGTTCCCCAACTCTGACAGCCTCTGCCCAGCCCGTGCTGAGCACAGTAATGAGGCATGCTGTGCAGAGTGACCCCATAATCGGTCCCTGCTCAGTGCTGTGCTGAAAAAAGACAACAACCTTGAGATATATTACCCAGATGTACAGTCCCCAGCCCTGGCTGCCATCTGAGTGGCTCTCGAAAACATGTCCAGACATCTGAGTGGCTCTCAAAAACATGTCCAGAGGTCCAGCAGGGAACAGTTCTGAAGGAAAAGCTGGGTGTTCTTCAGCTGCTGCCCAGAGGCTGAGGGTGTTTGAAATGGGGCAGGGATAAAGAAAGGTGGGGTTTTCAACCTGTGTCAGAAACCTCTCTATTCCTTGGTACTCTAATTCTGAGCACACAAAAGATATTTCCTTGGCCCCTTTGCAGAGCTGAGCAACAGATATGGTGCCAGGATTTAAGTCTTTAGATCTGCATTTTGTTTTTTCACACTGCTGCTAGAGTGTCTTTTCTAAAATACAGCTGGATCCCACCGACAGAATAAAGGCCAAGTTCCTTACCATGGCCTGTAAGATCTTCTCTGGACTTCTAGCCTCATCTAGCTTAATCCTGGTCCCCACACACTGGTATTCTTACAATAAACTGCCACCACCCGTACTGGAAGTAAGCTGAGAAAATCTGTTCCCTGCCATCTAAAAGTGTCCCCTTCTCTTCTGTCGAGGCACTTATTATGATTACTTGTTTATTGGGCCACCTTCCCTAAATTGCATATGCCTTAAAGGTAGGAGCATGGGTTTTCTCTCTGATTTCCTAGAGACTGGGTATCCTAAGGAAGGACCACTCACAGCCTCAGGCCAGCTCCCTTTTTCCACCTTCACCCTGGGCAAGGCTCTCAGGCTGCAGAAAATTAGACAGAACATAGAAACTCTCAACCCTAAAACTATGCCTGTGGAGGACATGAACAGGCTTAGACATGCAGGGAAGGAGTCACCATAAATCAGGGTCAGTAGGTCAGGCAAGGTGCAAAAATGCTTCCTGGCAATGATGCAAACACATCAATGAGGGAAGAAAAAAAAACAAGCCAAGAAATAAAACAGAGCATGAAAAAATAATTAAAAATACATTCGCGCGCGCGCGCGCGCACACACACACACACACACACACACACATAAAACAAAAAATGTCAGTCTTAAAAGAAAACATAAACTAAGGAACAGGAAGAAATTACCCAAACATGCTTCGTGTTATAGAACAACTTAAGAACATGAATTTAATAAAATAAGAGCTAAAAGATGAGATGGTAAAGCAAAGAAATGAAATAAAGGGTCATAAAATTGAGAACCACAAAACACTGTTACACAACCAATAAGTAAATGTAGAGACTGTGTTTCCCCGAAAATAAGACCTAGCCGGACCATCAGCTCTAATGTGTCTTTTGGAGCAAAAATTAATATAAGACCCGGTCTTATTTTACTATAATATAAGACTGGGTCTTATATTAATTTTTGCTCCAAAAGACGCATTAGAGCTGATGGTCCGGCTAGGTCTTATTTTCGGGGAAACAGGGTAGATACCCCAAAAGGCAGATCCGACACAGGAGAAAATCTAATTAGTAACACCAACTAAAGAGTTCCAATCTTGGTCTGCCACCGATATCCATGGATCCTCGGACGAGACACTGTGACTGCAGAGGAGAAAGCCTTAAGTTATTAAAGCACCTGGAGGAGAGAAAAAAACATGTAGAAATAGCAAAGGTGACCCAACATCAGAAAAATAGTGAACCTGGGGCAGAGACACAGGTGGAACACACAAAAGGGTATTCATCTTTTTTTTTTTTTTAAAGCTTCTGAAATGAATGAGAATTAAATCTGCACATCAAAAAAACATGCTGTGTTCTAAGAAAAACTAATACAGTACAATTGACACGAAGATATTTCCTGGTTTAGGTATTGTACTTGGAAACTCAAGACAGAAATCATCCAGCATCCAGGCAGAACTAACAATTCGCCTACAAAGGAGAAAATGTTTGCTGACCTCAAACTTCCCCAAAGCAACACTCATTGTCAGGTGACAATGAGGAGATAGCTAGAGGCCAACTCCAAGTGTGATCCAGAGCTTCTAAACCTGCTGGGCTGTTGTTCAAGTGTGAAAGGCGAGAGACTAACATCCTCCTGTGGGAGAACTCAGAGATTACAGCTCCTATGAGCCCATTTGGAAGAATCTACTAGAGAACATCCAGCCAATGGAGAGATGACTCAAAGTGAAAACCTAGGAATGGAGTATAAGAACCAGCAGTGCACTGAATCTCTTTAATTATGGAAAAAGAAAGGCAAGGGGAACAACCACAGCTCTGGGTCCAGATATGGCGTGGAAGACTCTGGGCTCTCACAGGGTCCTGGTCCCAGCGCTCCGAGTCAGAGCAGGGAGAAGCCTCCCCTGCAGAGAGGTGTGGGGCCCCAGTTTCCAGCCAGGCAGAGAGCAGCCCCCATTCCTCAGGACTGGGATGCTGAAGCTGAAGATTGAACGGGAAGCAAGTCTTCCCCTCACGTGAATAGTGGCACAGGCTCCAACCTGCTTGCCAGAGGGCACCTCCTCCTGCTGGCCTCTGGGATCTCTCCAGCATCGGCCTGGAGGGACTGAGCACCATGGGAAACACGGCACTTAGGTCAGGAAGGCTGAGTTCCAGACCTGGCATTGGCATCCTCTCATTCCTCTTAACCTTTCTGTCTATTTACTCACTAGTGAAATAAGAGGGTGGGCGTTCTCTGGGTCTCCCATGTAGAGTGCAAAGTTCTGAGCTGGTTGCATCCCCAACTTGAAGTCTTTCTGGCTGCAATTAATTCCACAAGCAAAACAAAGGAAAGAGGGAGAAAGGCAAAGGAAACATGAGATTGAAGTGTAAATCAGCAGGGGAGCGGATGAGAAAAGGAAGCAGGGAAGAGTTAAGGCTCTCTAGCCTATGACAGAACAACCCCATGCCTTAAAGGGAGGTCAGCTTGCTCCCAGCCCAACAGGAGCTAAGAGTCAGCTGCCTCCGACCTGCTCCAGGCACCCCAAACTCTACTCCTGATAGGAGAACTGCAGCAAGAACTCCACCTTATAAAAGGGTCCCCCAAACAGCATAAAAACCATCTCTGCCCATTCTACAATCAGTGGGCTCAAGTTTGAGAAGAAATAGGACTTTCACGTAGTCTCAAAGGTTTTTATTAATTCCAAAGGGGGAAAAAATGATAACTTTACAGGGGAGAAAGCTGGCAGGCACCACCTTAGCCAAATGATCAAGGTTAACACCACAGTAATGACATATCGATATCATGTAACCCCTGAAATGATGCACTGAAGGGCTCAACATCACTTCTATAGCGTTCTTGCCGTAAGCATATAACCTCAGTCTGATCAGAAGAAAACATCAGACAATCCCAAATGAGAAACATTCTACAAAATAACTGATTAGTTCTCTTCCAAGTGTCAAGGTCATGAAAGACAAGGAAAGACAGAGAAATTGTCACAGATCGGAAGAGACTAAGGAACATAACAGCTGACCAGGATCCCAAAAGCGACAAAGGACATTAATGGGAAAACTGATGAAGTTTTAGACTGTAGTTTAGTTAATCCCATGTTTCCCCGAAAATAAGACCTAGCTGGACAATCAGCTCTAATGCATCTTTTGGAGCAAAAATTAATATAAGATCCAGTCTTATTTTAATATAAGACCGGGTAATATAATATAATATAATAATATAATACAATATAATATAATGTAACATAATACCAGGTCTTCTATTAACTTTTGCTCCAAAAGACACATTAGAGCTGATGGTCCGGCTAGGTCTTATTTTCGGGGAAACATGGTAGTAGGTCTGTAGTTTAGGGTTACATAGCAAGGTTATATATGCCATCTGGGGCAGAAAATTCTTCACCACGGCATGTTGCTGGGTCCTGGGAGAGACAATACATTAACACACACACACACACACACACACACACACACACACACACACACCCCTAACCTGGGACAGCAAGTAAAAGAGGAGCATTGAAAACAAATCTAACCATGGGACATCCAGCAACAATGTAGCCAGAATGACTCAAAATGAACTGAATAGTGTCACACCTACTAAGTCATAAGGTTGAGTAGGCCTGGGAGCAAGCCATCATAAAATAGAAATGGAATATCCAGCATTGGGCTGGCGTAGGTCCAGACAGCACAAGAAGGCTGTACAAACAGGTGGGCCAGACCCTTCCTCTGACAGTGATTGCGGCATGGCCTCCCGCTCACCAAGTCTGACCCAGCCACTGCTACAATCACATGCCAACCTGCCAACAACAGGGGCCAACACTAAGCCCAATCTAGTACCACCCACTGAGGAGACCAAACAGCCATTGGGTGACAATGGATTACACGGGACCCTGACATAATGGAAAACGCAGCGATTCATCCTTCCCAGATAAAGATATTCCGGGTACGTGTTCAGGTTTCTTGACCACAGAGCCCCAGCTAGTACCACCATTTGAGGGCTCACAGAAAGTCTGACCTCTCAGCAGGAGACTCTCCATAACACCATCTTGTACCAAGGGACCCATGTGTCAAAGGGGAGAAAGCGGAGGGCTCAAGACTACAGACCACTGGTCCTAAAACATACTATGCCGTCCAGAAACCACCAGCCTATTAGAGCACTGCTGAGGCACCAGCATGGAGATGCTGCCGAGGGGACAGGACACCACCATTATCACGCCTGCTGGGCTCTTTGCTAGGTTCATAATATTCCTCATTCACTGACTCCCCCTAGCAACCCTGCAATGTGACTAAACAATGACTGTTGCAGAGATGAGCAAAGGCCTCAAAGCTAGCTGTAGCAGACTTCTAATTTGAACTCCAGGCTATCTGGCCCCATGGTCATTTTGTTAATGCCATTTCTGTTTCACATGTCAATTCTTCCTCCACATTTTCATAAAGGCTTGCATCTCCCTCCATCCCCATGGCCCTCAGCAGGGATGACCTGACCCCTGGTACCTTGCAAGCTGGGATTTATCCTCCCACAACCCATAAGACCTGCCAGGAGTGACACTGGACCCCCAGCATCCACCTCCTATCTCCTTTTCCCCTGCCAACCACGAGCATTTCCGATGGGTCCCAGCAATTTGAATTCTCCTAACTCTATTACAACCTTAATGACATTTGAACTTACTGTAAGTAAAACCCTGTTTCCCTGAAAATAAGACCTAGCCAGACAATCAGCTCTAATGTGTCTTTTGGAGCAAAAATTAATATAAGACCCGGTATTATATTAAAAACCCGGTCTTATAATAAAATAAGACCGAGTATTATATTAACTTTTGCTTCAAAAGATGCATTAGAGCTGATTGTCTGGCTAGGTCTTATTTTCAGGAAAACACGGTATACATAATACACTATCCACTTTTTATAAATATTTCCATTTCTGCTGAGAAAGCTCAAGATTTTACTTCTTATCTACAGGAGACCCAGGTTCTTGGACAGACTGATGAAGCAAAGGGTTTAAAGACTGGAATCTTCTGCCACAGGTACTGATTCACAGGTGAGTGAAAAGGAAACAAAACCAAATCACCCTTTCACAGCACATGGAGGGGCCCACTCTGCAGGGAGAGGACCTTGCTGTCCACAGAGACCACCCGGGGAAGACCCAGGAAGCCAGCTCCACTCAGCTAGGGGAATATGTACAGCAGTGCTGCTGCACCAGGCACAATGGAATGGTTGAGAAAGAGGGCACTTGATGAAATGAAAAGGCAACCAATTTAAAAGAGATTAAGCAGGGAAAGGAGGATTTAATGATCAGCTTTTGCCACTGTGAACTAAGTGAACCCACTGGCATGGAGACTAATGGTTTAATATGTTGTTAAACAAGGGTGAGCTGTCTGTGTGAGTAATAAGGGCATCTGTAGTTATAGCGACAGGGGTAGAATTATCCTCCAACAGGCCCTCGGCCTTGAAGGCTGCACTCTACTCATTTCCTAAGGTCAGGGCCAACCACTCAGCAGCTTCCCCGCCCCAAGAGACACAATTTTCCTGAGAAGAAAGGGGACCTAGAGAAGTGTGAAAGGAAGAAAGCCTTGGAGAACAAGTGGCAAGAGGAGGAGACCAGCAGCTTGTGGATTTAACTCAAGTAAGTCTACAAGGCCTCTGGGCCTGCCTCTGCCGGTGGAAAGGAGGCCACCTGTCTCAGGCACGAGGTAGTGTCACCTTCCAAGGACTTGAAAGGAATAACTACACGTAATGTTCATTCTTGCTAAAGAGGCTAGAGGGTAGACTCTTTCTTTTTTTTTTTAATAACATATTAAAGGCAATATCCGCAACAGTGAGGGCTTCTGGGGATGGACAGAGTGAATAGTAAGGAAATTCGTGCAAGTTTTTTGGGATGTGAGAGCATGATGTCAGGGATGGTGACAAGAAAACACAAAACCTTACTCAGCATGAAGCCCTCATGACCTCACGGCCTCTCCCTGTGGCCTGCAGGCTCTGTGGTTGTATGGTGTATGCTGGGGGCCTCCTGCCTAGCCCAGGCCCTACAGGGCAGACAGCTGCTCAGTGAGTGGTCATTAAACGAGTGAATGACGGTGTGATGGGGGCTCATGTTAGCCTCTGCAGTACTATGCTTAATGCTTTATTGGGCATCATCTCATATGATCCTGAGAACAACTCTATGAGGTAGGAAAGATTAAGTCATGTCCCCAAAGCCACAGGCTGGTAGAAGGCAGTGAGGATTCCAATACAGGTATCCTAAATCACCACCCCAGGTGCTTCCAGCCACGGCAGGAAGGATGGAAGCCCAAGGGCCAGGTCCCTCTTAGAAAGGGTGGACGCTCTCATGCCTTCTCTTGAACTTCAGCTGTAATTCAATGTCAATACCAAATAATGTAGTCTTGATTTAGAGACTTGGGTTGAGACTTGACTTGGGTTGAGAATTTGTTGACATCAGACCTTATTTTGAACGGGCTTTACTTTAATTTTCATTCGTAAAGAACCCCTCCTTCTGAAACTGTAGAGCCTAGTGTCTGACACCTAATTCAACTGGCCATCACACTGTCATGTGGGAGGGTCCCAAGGTCACTTGTTCATTCACTCATTTAATGACCACTCACTGAGAATCCATCATCAGTGCCCTGCAGGGCCTGGGCTGAGCGGCAGGCCATGGGGGTGCACTACATAAACACACAACCCGGTCCTACCTCAGGAGCCTGCAGCTGACAAGGAAAGGTCATGAGAGTTATGACAGGCCAGTCCCAGAGGGTGCAAGGATTTCGCACAGAGGTTAAGTATCTATTGCTCCCTTTCCAGAGGCTGGTACCCGGGCTTCAGTCTAGAGTCTAGACCCTCGTGAGAATGGCAGCTTGGAGCAGAGGAAAGAGTACAGGAATCTAGTTCCATCTCCACATTTAATCCCTGTGTGACCCAAAAGGCCAAGCTTGGAGACTCCCTTTGTCTCTCTGTAAAATGGGAATCATGATACTTGGTCTGCCTAGGTCATGAGGCCATTGTGGGAATTATGTAAAAAGATGCATGTAAAAGTGCCTTGACAACCTAAGAGCCCTCCACAAATATAAGAGATTATGATTGTGCCAGAATTTAAATAAGAATTGTATAGAATTTAAACATAGAATTGTATAGAGTAGGAGCAAGAGGTCTACCTTATGAACAGCACCTCTGCGGAACAGACAAGTGCTCATGGATCAGGAATTCGGGAACACACCTGTTAATTGATGTGTTTTGCTGCTATAATACAGCAAAGCAGTGTTGGATCATTATCTGGGACATGAAAATAGACTCCATCTAGAAAACCGTACATTTTAATTGTGTTCATTAAAAGGGGCGTGAACCTAAAGGGAAAGCTGGTTTTCCTATAACTCTTCTATCAAAAACATGGCTACAGTTTTTAATACCTTCATGTAGGTCAATGATGCCCTGAGAGCAGAAAGGCTTAGAAAGAAACAGGGAAACTCCAGCAGCTCCTGATTTCCCCATTCACAGATGGTCAGAGCACCCTCTCTGGGCGGCTCAAAGCTGGGAGTAGACTTTGGAGTTCAAGGTGGTCTCAGGCATCACATAAGGATGGTCTCATCTCTAGGCCCAAGGCTCCTGCTACCCTGAAGAAGCTACTTAATTCTCTACTCCTCACCAGTCATGCTGGGTCTGGGACGGGCCCTACCAGGCTCACTTCTGCCCCCTTGGGGTGGGGAAGTGTGCTGCTGGTGGGAACAACCTACCTGTTTTGTCCTAACCTGCCTCCTGGTTGCCAAACATCACACAGCTTATAGTGATTATATGGGACAAGGTGGCTGCCACCTGCTGATCCAGAATTCATCTGGCTCATCCTCGCTCTGGGTAAGCCAGGCTCAGCCTCTCCGAAGAGCATGGTGTGCGGGAGAAATAGGCTTGCCAGCAGCTTGCACATTTCTGAAAAACCAATTACATGCTTACTATTCCTCTCCAGGAATGAAACCCACGTCCCACATGGCCAGTCCCCTTCCCCGGCACGCACTTGCTTATCTCAGCCATGCGGTTCCTTCCGCCAGCCATTGCTGTCAGAAACATATAACTGGGCTCTTAATCACCTGCCGATGGGCCTGGAGGGAAGGCAGGAGAAAAAATGCCCATCCTGGAACCAAGAGACATTCACGTAAGAGCTGGAAAAGCCAGTAGGAGCTACACAAATGGGCCAGTTTGCAGGTGAGGAAGGGACATTATGAAGGCCATGTGAAGCTGTGGTCACAAAAAGGCATCAAGGCTTTAAAGGATGTCTGGGGTCCGTCTCTCACCCTGTGGGCCAAATCCACTCAGCTACCAGCTCTGATAAATAGCTTTATGGAAACAGTCACATCTACTCATTTACACACTGTGGCTGCTTCCTCACTATGACAGCAGAGCTGAGACCATACAGCCACAAAGTCTAAAATATTTACTACCTGGCCTGTTAGAGAAGACATTTGCCAACCCTGGCGTAGTCAAAACAGCACTGGAGCTGGAGCCAGGAAGTCAGGAGACTTGAGATTAAATGTGCTCTGTCCTGTCCTAGTTGTGTGACGTTGGATAGAATTCACTTCTCCAGACATCAGTTTTTCTCATCTGTAAAATGGGGATATAATATCAACTTTACAGGGTTGTTGTCATAATTAGTGAAAATGAGACGTGTTGTGTGTGCAGCGAAGGCCTCCAAGGCAGATGTATCAATAAGTAATTAGAACAGATATTCTTGCTTCCTCAAAGGTTCTGAAATATATTTTTACATCCCACTCTTCATGGGCTGGAATATTTCCAGAGACCCTGAGTGAATTTTGCAAATATATGTATGGGTGGGAGTGGTGGGTCAGAAAGGGGAGAGAAGAAGGGAGAGCGGCACTTGATTTTCCCAGGAGAAATACTGATTTCTAAAGCAGTCTAATTAAAACCTGTCTTCCTTTTTAATCTGAACACTGCCGTACGCAAAATATGGCTATGCAGTCCCTCAGTGGGGGATGGTGGGATGCTGGACCCATCATAATACTGGGCTTAAGGTCAGCCTCCCCTTGGGCTGAGTATTATGTATCTTGACCCCATACTCAGCTCTGCAGTTCCCCTCTCCTCCAAGTTCTGGAATAAGGCCACTTCTTACCAACACCTTACCTTCATCAAAGTCAGAATACCAGCCCACACAGGGCCTCATATAACCAGGTCACTCTTCTACAAAGCAGTGTCATCACACTTCGCAAATGTGTATTTAGGAGCAAAGTAGGTGCTGCAGGGGTCCAAGACCAGTGGGGTACAATGTCTGCTCAAGGTGCTATGGCCTCCTTAGGGAAGAAGGGGGCAGGCAGGGCCAGGTAAGGATCTTTAGGGATCTTTGGGATCTAAGTACAAGAAATTGTGGTGTCCTCCCCAGCCCCGGCCATATACATTTCTAAATAAAAACAAGATGTCACATTAAAGCACAAGATTTGCAAGTGCACTAAGATAAACAGAGATTCTTTGTAGCTTTTCCCAGAATTCTGGGTAAGTTCATGGACACTGACTTCCTTCTCTGACTCCCTCCCCCACCCCGCCATGGGTGTCCCTGCTATGCTGTTGCCCTCCCCATGCACTTACTGAAGAAGTCAGCACTGACCGTAAGTGCTCTGGAGAGCCCAAGAGAAGGACACAGATGGTCAAGAGGGACCACTTCCAGGAAGGGTCCTGTGGGAATGCTACTTAGGGTGGGGGTAAGGGGAAGGGGAACATCTCAGACAGGCCTTGAAGAATAGATACAATTTCAACAGATTGAGACACAGGAGAAAGTGTCCTAAGGGTCTGACCAAACAAAGGTATGAAAGGAAAAACAAACAAGGGATGTTTGAAGGAAGGGTAAAATTTTTAATTTTGCCTGGAGTAAAGTACTGCGGTAGTGAGAAAACATCCGGGCTTATTGGCCAAGTGGACTTGGGTGGAGGAAGGAAGAAGAGGGCAGAGTTGAGGTCAGCTCAGAGAGCCCTAACTTGGCTGGGGATGAGGCTGAAGGTACCTGTTACAGGGAAGAAAAGTGGAGATGAGATGCTGCGTGTAGCAGTCAGGGTTTTCCAGAGAAATAGAACCAATAGGGGAGAGTATGAGCATCACTGATTTTAAGGAATGGGCTCCAGCAAGAATTGAAGTTGCAGTCTTGAGAAAAATGCCTTCTTCCTTGGGAAACCTGACTCTTTGCCCTGAAGGCCTTCAACTGATGGGATGAGATCCATCCACATTACGAAGGGTAATCTGCTTGACTCAAAGTCTACTGATTAAATGTTCATCTTGACTAAAGGCCACTGATTTAAATGTCTATCCCATGTTTAAAGTACCTGCATGGCAACATTTAGATTGGTGTTGACCAAGTAACTGGGCCCCATAGCCTCGCCCAGCTGACACATATCATGAAATATCACAGTGAGCTTGTCCTCAGATGTGCTGAGTGTGCAGAGCCCGCCGGAGATCCAGGTGGCTGTCCGGCACTTTCAGGAGGCCATTTCTCTCCAGCCAGGGGCTGGGCCACTGGCTTTTCTGCAGGAGGTTTGCAAAGGTCAGAGTGTCCATCTTGATTTCCCCTTCTCCTCTTATTACTTTGCCAGGTCCCTAAGGCCTTGTAGAAGCTTTCTTTCTTCCCACTATTATGGCTGTTGTTATTATCCTTCTGAATGTTGGCATGAGGATGCCCTGGCTGGCTTCCAAGAAGAATTACTTTCTGTCTCCCTACCACACTCCTGTTGCTTTTAATTGGATGCAGAGTATCTTGTCTTCTTTCCCCAGACAGACACTGGAGTGTGGCCCGGGATAGTTTAAGTGGCTGCCCTGCTCGGGCTCAGAGATGAACAAGGGCTAGAATGGGGTGACACCTGGCTGCTACATAGAGATGACTGCTTCTAAGAAGATTCCTGAGGCTTATGCATATCACTTACCAGAAGGGGGGTTGCCCCAAGAATTATAATGATTCCAGTCCTGCCTCTACCACTAATGTGCCAGGTGACCGTGGACCAGCCTTTCCTGATTCTCTGGCCTTGAGTTTCCCTGCAGACCTGGCTAATCTCCAAGGTGTCTTGCAGATCTAACATTTCTACTGTGCCATCATGGTGGGTCATTTCTGTCAGGTTCATATACAAAGAAAGGGGCCTGGCCTAAGTCAGGTTGCGTAAACATGTGCACAAGGATTTAAGGGGCACAGCTGGGAATCAAACCCACGACCTTCAACTTGAAGTCCAGAACTCTTTTCTGTCTGGTCTTCCCCAGGCTGCCCACTTGTTTGAGTGCAACCCAAGGTAAGACATACATTTCATAATATGGCACCCACACAGTACATACACCTACAAACACAACACAGACTAACACTCTATGAATGGAACCCTCCTTTTCTGCTGGTAATGCTTTCTCGTTCTGTCCCATGCCCTTAAAAAATACAATTCATTAATGCATCATAATGTGTATTAAAAAACCACTCTGGTCTACCTGATACTACCCAGGCATAGCGAAGAACCGGGATATCCACAAGCTCTCACCGGGGCTTAAAGACAGTCTCTGCTCTGCATTATCTTACTCTGAGAAGTCATGGGTCCCATTCAAAGATTGAACCTTCAGCCTTGGGGGTCCTAACACAGTGCACACAGATCCCAGACAATGGGGTTCATGTGTGAAATCAGCCAGCCTTGGCAACTGTAAGAAGAAACCTACTGGCACATGGATATCAGTAGGTTAGTAGTATATCCCAAGCATTCCTTTGGGGACTTGTATATAGTATTAGTTTCCCAGTATCTGTGCTTCTGTTTTTCACAACAATTTCATGTGCCCACCCTATACAGTTACATAGGAATCTAAATGAAATTCACATGCACCATCGTGTACCTATGTGGACTGTATACCTCTATAAACAACAGTTTTTGCCTCTGGAAGGCTTTAGGCAACAATTGCTGCCTGGGGTATATGATATGCTAAGAGGTCCCTGGTGTGTGTCTGTGTGTGTGTGTGTGTGTGTGTGTGTGTGTGTGTGTGTGTCCATGGGCTGGAGGCTGCATCAGTGGCAGCTTCCTCAGGTAAACAAGGTTTGCTGATTTCACTGGTTATGAGCATGTGTAGCAAGGCACATAATGCATATAAATACACTTACAAACTCTAACTCCTTCTTCAATGTTAAATGTTTCTGTTAATGATTCTTGTTGCTACCAACATGAACGCTCTCTCATTTTCTTCCTACTCCTCAGTGCCAGAAGTCTGATGCTCTCACCTCTGAGGTTGCCCAGGGAGATAGGTGTGAGCGTGCTTGGCCTCTCCGAGGGGGGCCCAGCATTAACCGTGCCCTTTACTGGCCAGCACTTATCTTGCCAAGGGCTCCACCAACTATAGCCACTTCCTGCTCTGAGGTGGTGGCCCTCACCCCAGGCCAGAACAGGCTGAAGCTGCCACTTGCCCCAGGTCATCCTCCTCCTCCCCACCTCGACTTGGAGCCAGGTCAGAACTCGCAGCCCATCCAGGGCCAGTGCTGGGCTGAACACCGCACAGCCCCTATGTCACCCCTGCTGGATGACGATGTCCACGTCAGGACTTCAGGGCCGCTGCCCGCAGCCGGGTCCCGTGAATGGGCCATCTCCACCCAGGTCATGGCCGCCTCTGTCTGTCCTTCTCCCCAGAGTCTCCCACACATAATAATGGTCTGTGGCAGAAATACTGCTCCTGTATTATAAATATGCAAAGCTTGGGAGGCAGCAGGCGCTGGGGATAAAATGCCAGGAATTATTTACGAGTCTCCCACTCTCACGCTGGGGCTTTATTTGCTTAATGAATGGCCGGGGCCAACCATCAGCCCGGGGATTTATTTGTCACTGGGAGCAGAAGACACTAGAATGTGGAGATGTAAAAATGACAAATTCTCCGACTCAGCCAAGGTGGTATTTCATTGCTACCATATCTAGCAGGAAAGGGAAGGTGAGAAGAGGGGAAGGATGGCTCACAAGCTAAGCAGCAGTGGCTGAGAGCGGCTTACAGTTAAGGGATTGGCTGCGTTAAATAACAAAACGTAAAAACAAAGGTGCTACTTTCCAGGATGAAAGCTGGGGGCCAGGAAGGAGGGCATTTATTAGCAGTTCTCAAATGCTTTTAATAACGTCAGCTCTCTGGGTGCTCCTTGGGCTCCCCTTTATCAAACTGCCCACCCCCCCAAAATTCTAATGTGTGTAGAGGGAAGAGCATTGACCTAGAAGAGTGAAGGCTTGGGACCGAGTTTCTATTCAGCCACTCACTAGCAGTGTGAGCTTGAGCACATCGCTTCAACTCTCTGGATCTGTTTTGTTACTTGTAAAATAAAAGGTTAGAGAGTTCCGTGACTCTTGTACATAGAACAGAAGTCAGGAATAGCCGGCCTTCACACACATTTTGCCAATTCCACCTCCACATTCACTGTCACTTGATGTGAGGACCTCGTATCACCTCTGCCACCACCATCACCCCCACTGCCTCCCCACCATCATGTCGAAATGGCTGGTCTTCACCACCAATACCTGATCATCTGGCCTTGCCCAGAGCCAGTCTCACACGGGCAGCAGCAGTTCCTGTGTCCCCTCCCGGTGAAGCCATCTGGGCACAGACTGATCTCTGTCTCCTTCGATCTTTCCCCACGTCACCCATTTGGTAACAGAACCCCTCCCTGAGTTTTAGATGCGCGTGACTACCCAGCTAGTGACTGTATATCCCAGCCGGCCTTGCAGCCAGATGGAACCACATAATGAATGGAAGGTGAGCGGAAGTTATGTGTACAACATACAGGTCACCTTTAAAAAATAAATTACTCCTCTCTTTCCCCCTTCCTGTGGACTGGGACCTGGATGTTATTCCGATGGCCAGTCTCAGCCATGTGGACATGGACAACACTCTCCGACATGGAGAAACAAGGCAGAGCTGGACTTTCCACGTGGCCTCATGTTGCACAGCACTACCCAGCACCTTTGGGCTGTTTCAAGAGAAAAGAAGAAGTTTCTATCTTGGTCAAACCACTATAATTTTTGGTATCTTTGTTACAGCAGCATAGCCTATATGCTACCTAGTACACCACCCACTGTCCTTCTAGGAAGAATGAGTCCTTCTAGGAAGAACTTCATGTCAGTGGTAGCACTCTGTGAAAGCATACCATACAAACTTATTTGGTTATTACATGTGTGTCCTCTAGACAGTGAACAGCTGGACAGCAGGGCTTAGATCTTCATTCTGACATCACTGGAGCCTAAAAAGGTGTTTAGCATGCACAGCAGGTCCTCAAATAACATCATTTGGTCATAATGTAGACAAGATGCCATAGGAACTCATTTATCTTATTTTTATCATTGTGTATCATTTCACTTAAAGTCACAGAACCTACTAATGAAGTTAAGGGAGGACTTACTGTAGTAGGTGCTCATAAAATTATAGTTAAATCAATGAATAAATTCCATATCAGACTTCCCCATGACGTCTCTAAGAGTCCTCATTACTGCACAACTTTGTCAGGAATCAATTTAGTATGGAATGGCCTGACCTTTTTGAGTTTTCAGAACAGCACCAGAGGAGGCCATGGGACCTCTAGGACTTAACTGACATGCTAAGAATGAAGCCAACAAGATTGGTGAAGACGCCTGCCATTCCTAGTGACCAGGGTAAGAAATGCTCTCTGACACGGAGCATCAGTCCACTCACCTCCTAGAAATCAGATGAACCTAGGGCTGGGCACCAGGGTTGGACAGAATCAGGGAAACACAAAGTGTTTCCACTCCAGGTATTTTTAGCAAGAGGAATTGAACAGAAGGAACTGAGAAGCTTGTATAATTGTGGAAAAGGCTGAGGGAGCAAAAGTTAGGGGAGTCACTACTAGTGTTGAGGAAATCAGAAAATGCACAGCAGGCATTGTAGGAGATGGCTACCAATGGTCTCAGCTGCCTACAGCACTGGGTGGGCGACACTTCTGTCACCAATCATAGCAGGGCACCCAGAAGCGCTGGCCAAATCTCATGTCTACCATCCGCTGAAGTCCATGTGCCTTCCCACTTAGCTGCTGGGGCAACAGTGGCTTCTGCTTTTCTCCTACCTTGCAAATTTCCGGCAAATGCTTTTTTCTGTTAGAATGCTTATATCAAGAGAGTCAGAGAAATGCGGTTAGCGGGCTTCTAGCCCCTGAACAACAGGAGAGAGCCAAGAAGGACAGAGAGACAGTCATCATCACCAACAGTCAGTATCTGTCACAGCCTGGATTTAGATACAGTTTAAGGTACAGATCCAACAGCAACTCTTTCTCTTGAGATGCCTATCACTGTATTTTGGATTCACTGGAGGTGGAAAGACCTTGATAGTCCCACTTTTAGACCAAAAAAGCCACTAATAGTCAAGCATCATGAGAAGGCATGTACACACACCGCCCAAAAGAGCGAGCTCCAATTGTACAATTCTAATGTAAGAATGGAGTTTCCTATAATGGAGATAATCTGTGTTCTGAGAATTTAATGTTGTAACCGTTAAGTGACTACAAGTCCTTTTTCAAAACTGTTTACATCTCAAGTCCTGTCTTGACACCATGAGATCACTTAACAGGTGCATGTCTGGATGCCACTGGAGTCCCATCAGGCGACCCTAGGGTACAAGCAGCCCCAGGGCTGTGGAGCAAGTGCAATTTCTCCCTGCCTAACATGACCTCAGGTGGGTGACTAGAAACATTTACACAAGAAAACCCATGACGTGGGCACATTGTCACTCTCAGGTTATTGGACCATCATTTTCAACAATCACTATGAGATGAAATACAGTATCACAAGTGGTAATGAGGAAATTACATCTAGACTTGCCGAAGTGACTGAATCATACTTTTGATCCAGTCCCCCTGCCTAAGCCTTGAAAATAATTGCCACCCTTAGAATCCTATAAAGAAATGGGCTTTGGGTGCAGGATCATTCCAGCTTGTAAGGAGAGGTGGAGGCTTCCCCCTCACCCCTCCACACCTGTGTGTGTGTTACAACACATGGGTCGCACACACAATACTGCGGTAACATGTTCTGTCTCCAAAAGTGTCTTCCTGTTTGGAGCCTCTGTGTCTGGCATTGCCCTGCACCCTCTGCCTTCTCCTCAAGTGACTCCTTGCAGCTGCCACACTAATCTGCCAGAGACCTTCCTTTACTTGGAAGGAGGCGTCTCTGTCCTTCAGGAAGGCCATACAGGAACCATGGTGGGATTTTGGGAGGAACCCCAAGAACCAGACTCATGGATATGAAGGAGCCCTTGAGGCCCATGGTGATGAGGCAGGCTCCCCGAGGTAGGTGACCCATCAGGTTTGAGCCCAAAGCCCTAACCTATGAAAGAGGGATTTTCTTCTGAAAGTCCTCTGTGCCCATGGTCCCTAGAAAACTGGTAGGGATGGCTAGATGAGAACTCACCTACTCAAGATACCTCCCAGCCACCAACATCCCAGAACTTTCATCCCTACCTGAGCCCAGGGTTGGGAATGAGAAAGTGAGCGGAGGTGGGGGTGGGGGTGGGGGCGGGGAGAGTGGCAGGGAGACCACAGTGCAGGGCTCCAGAATGTCCTGGACAGCAGGCAGGGCAACTTTCATTTCTGGGCTGTAAGAAATAGATGAAGTCGGCAGTGTAGTGTAGCTGGGCCCGACTTCGACTGCTTCTACTTTTCCAGTGCCTTCCAAGGTCAAGCATATTAAGCAGCATCCTAAGGGTCATTGCAAGCCAGTGCACAACTCGATTCTGCAACCTTCCTGCCAGGGAAGCTGCTGAGAATATTCCCCGCACCACCTCCACCCCCAATTATCTCTTCCCGCCCAGGAAGCCCCTTCGCAGCACAGCTTAGCAGCACTGATGAGCCACCGAGGTCCTATCAACCTCCCACAGACCTGCTGTGAAGAGCAGAAGACGAGTCCTACACTCAGAACCCAGGAAGCGCTGCCTCGGGCTGCACTTTGCTCAATGCTGGAAAAACAGCTGGGCTCTGTGGGAGAAGACACCAGGAAAGGCTGCATCCATACCCTAAGGGGACCACTGCATCAATCAGCTCCCAAAGCAGCCCTGGGTTGGGGGGGACCTGGAGTCACATCCCACCCCAATTGTATGCCATACTGTGATCTGTGAACACCCTTGGGCTGCGGAACAGACTGGGTATAATCTGGCCAGTGGCACATGGGCAAGGGGACAGATGGCAGTGCAAGAATCAGGTCTCCAAAATGAGCTCTGCTGGCTCAAGGGAGCTGCTCCCTCAGGTGCTCAGGCTGTCACTGAGAAGCAAATGAGCCCTTGAGGCTCTAGGGTACCTCTGATGTTTCCTGGACAGGGCTTCCTATGAATTTGTCACATGTGGCATGGCTCCTACTTGCAAAACCCAATGTACCAGAGGCGGGACAAGATGGGTTCCCCATCCTCCCTGGTGGCCTCCCTCATGATCCTGACACTCCTAACAGCAGCAGCCCAACAGAGTTTCTATTTCATAATAAAGAACAAAGAAATCTCAATGCAAGAGTGAAATTGTCCCAGTTCTCTCTTCCAAAGCCAATCGTTTAAAATGAACAGAGTTGCCTACATTTCCTTACTCATGAATTTCCAGTTAAATTCTGATAATGTTGTTTTGTTTCCTTCATTTTCTAAGGGAACTCCTGTGTACAGTTCACAGATATACCCTCATCCCCCATCCTGCTATCTTCTCTCTCTCTTTTCAGGGGTAATGAGTGCAACTCTGGGAAACCCTATCCTGAGTTCCTGGTATCTTCACACCCTGGCCTTCCTCTGCCCCTAACCATTTTGATTTCTCCACTGGCTGAGGCCTTGCCCACCCAACCCTCTTCCCACTTCTCTCCCTCAGACAAGCAGGTGACGCCCAAATGTTAGTTCTGGCACTAATTTCTCTCCAGTGCTCCCTCCTGTGTTTCCAACTATCTGCTCAACATCTCCATTTAAATGTTCTCACTGTTGAAAATGCATGTCAGAAACTGAGCTCATTATGATACTAGCAAACAAACCCTCATACTCGTCAATAGTTGAGTATTCACAGGGGGCTTTTATGCTTATTTTACACCCATTATCCCATTTAAATCATACTCCAAATCCTGAAATGGAGGTCAGGCAAGCACTGCTATTCTCGTTTCATGGATGAGGGAAGTGGGGGCTCAGAACTGTCTAAGATCAAATAGCTAGTAAAGTATGGAGCCAAGACTAAAGTCCTTTTCCATGCTTTCTAACTTCTTAGATCAAAGATCCAAACAGCCATCAAACCCTACAAAGTCTTCTTTGCTTCCTAATCCCTTTTATACTGAACCTGTCCTTCCATTGCCATGACTAGACTTCCGTCCCTAGCTGGCTGGGTTATTGCAGTGGGCGCCCGCTTCACCCTACCAACTTTTTCTTTAGTCTTTATAGTAATGCATAGAACACTGCCTCCAAATAATGCACACTAACACCAAATAACCTTTTAGTGCACATTTCATTTTGTGACTCTTCTAAGTTTCAAGGACCCCTCCAAGCCCACACTTCCAGAGTGCAGGGCCGAGCACCAAGGCCCTTCACAAAAGGTCCCAATGTCCTTTGCAGCCTTGCCGGGCCAGTTCCCTGAGCTCTGTGTGGCTATTCCAGTGACTGACTTTTGATCTTTTTCTAAGTCTTTTGATGGTTTTTATATCCTCTATTTTATTTATTTCTCTTCTAATCTATATTAATTTCCTTCCGTTTGATCTACTTTTTCTAATTTCTTAAGGTGGAAGTTTAGGTTACTGATTTGACATCTTCTTTTTAAAAATAGGATGGATCTTGAGATTATTACACTAAGCGAAATAAGTCAGACAGAAAAAGTTGAAAATCATATTATTTCACTGATATGGGGATATAAAACTGAAAATAACAAAGGAACAAGACAATCAAATAAAGAAACAAAAACTCATAGACACCAACAATAGTTTAGTGGTTACCAGAGGGTAAGTGGGGAGGGGGTGGTACATGAGGGTAACCAGGGTCAAATATATGGTGATGGAAGGAGAACTAGCTCTGGGTAGTGAATACACCATGTGATATATAGATAATGTATTATAGAATTGTATATCTGAAACCTATGTAACTTTACTAACCATTGTCACCCCAATAAACTTTAATTAAAAATAAAATAAAATAAAAAATAAAATAAAAATAGACATATACAGCCATAAATTTCTCTCTAAGCAATGATTCAGCAGTATCCCATAAGCTTCGGTTGTGTTTTTACTTTCATGCTTCTCAAAGTATTTTCTAGTTTCCCTGTGATTTCTTCTTCTAATCCACTGGTTACTAAGGAATATGTTGTTTAATTTCCACATATTTGTTAATTTCCCAAATTTCCTTTATAACTGATTTACAGTTTCACTCCACTGTGGTTGGAGAAACTACTTGGTATAATTCCAATCCTTTCATATGTATTGAGATTTTTTTATGAGCTAACATGTGGCCCATCCTGGAGAAAGTCCTATGTGCACTTGAGAAAAATGGGTGTTCTGCTACTGTTGGGTAGAGTGTTCTATGGATGTCTGCTCAGTCTAGTTGGTTTATAGTGTTCAAGTCTTTTGTTTTTTTGTTGGTCATCTGCCGAGATCTTCAATTCTTTATTGAAAGTGGGGTACTGAAGTCTCCAACTATTATTGTTGAATGCCTATTTTTTTTCCTTCAGTTCTGTTAGTTGCTGTTTTATGTATTTTGAAGCTCTGCTGTTAGGTGATTATATGCTTATATGTGTTATATCTGCCTGAAAAGTTGACCCTTTATCATTATAAAATGTTCTTGGTCTCTACTAAAAATTTTGTTTCAAAGTCTATTATGTCTGGTATTCGTAAAGCTTCTTTTGGTTATTGTCTGCATGCTATATCTTTAACCATTCTTTTAGTTCCAACCTATTTGTGTCTTTGAATCTAAAATGTGTCTCTTGTAGATAGCATATAGTTGGATTGGTTTTTTTTTAAATCCATTTGCCAATCTCTGTGCCTTTTGATTGGAGTATTTAGTCTATTTAAATATAATGTAGAATGATAAGGTAGAATTTATGTCTGCCATTTTGCTATTTGTTTTCTATGCATCTTATTGCTTTGTTCCTCTATTTTTCTACTACTGTCTTTTGTGTTAAATGGATGTTTGCTAGTGTACCATTTTATTCCTTACTCTTTCTTTCTTTCTTTCTTTCTTTCTTTCTTTCTTTCTTTCTTTCTTTCTTTCTTTTTATTATTTTCTTAGGGGGTTTCCCTGGAGATTACAATTAGCATCTTAATTTTATAACAATCTAGTTCAGATTAATTCTAATTTATTTTCCACAGTATATAAAATCTTTGCTCCAATATAGCTCCATCCTTTCCCCATTTCATGCTATTATCGCCATATAAATTACATCTTTATGCATTATAAGTCTATCGACACAGTTTTATAATTATTGCTCTGTATAGTTATTTTTTAAATCAAATAGAAAAAGAAAAGAGTAACAAATAAAAATACATTTACACTGTAGTAATTTTTACTACTGCTCTTTATTTCTTTGTGGATTTGAGTTACATTTAGTATTCTTTCATTTTAGCCTGAAAGAACCCTCTTTAGTATTTGTTGTAGGGCAGGTCTTCTACCAACAAATTCTCTCAGTTTCTATTTATCTGAGAATGTCTTAATTTCTCCTTCACTATTTTTTTTAATTATAGTCAACATTCAATGTTGTAATAGTTTCAGGAGTACAGCATAGTGCTTAGATATTTACATAACTTATGAAGTGATCCCTCCGATAAGTCTAGTACCCACCAGGCACCATATATAGTTATTACAGTACTATTGACTATGCTGCACTTTATATCTCCATGACTATTTTGTAACTACCCATTTGTACTTCTTAATCCCTTCCTCTTTTTCAACCAGTCCCCCAATCCCTCTTCCATCTAGCAATCATCAGTTTGTTCTCTGTATCTATGAGTCTGTTTCTGTTTTGTTTGTTCATTGATTTTATTTTTTAGATTTCACATAAAATATAGTTTTTACTGAATATGAAATGCTTGATTGACAGTCTTTCTCTTTTAGCATTTTAAATATTTCATACCACTGACTTCTGGTCTCCAAGCTTTCTGGTGAGAAGTCAGCTGTTAATCTTATTGAGTATCCTTTATATGTGATAAGTCTCTTTTCTCTTGCAGCTTTAAAGATTCTCTGTCTTTGACTTTAGACCGTTTAACAATGGTGTGTCTGAGGATTTCTTTGAATTAATTCTACTGGGAATTCATTGAGCTTCTTGTATGTGTAGATTAATATTTTTCATAAATTTGGGGAGATTTGAGACATTATTTCTTCAAATAGTCTTTCTGTCACTTTCTCTTCTCATTTTCTGTGATTCCTTTTATGCATGTGTTGGTATGTTTTATGTTGTCCCATAAGTTTCGGATGTTTTGTCCATTCTTCATTCTTTTTACATCCTGGTCCTCAGAGTGGATAATGTTAATTGATTTCTTTTTAAGTTTGTTGACTCCTTCTTCTGCCAACCCAAATATGTTATGACTATACTTTTAAACTCCAGAATGTCTACTTGGTTCATATATATATTTCTAACTCATTATTGATATTCTCTATTTAAAGAAACAATATTCTCACGCTTTCCTTTAATTCTCAGATGTCCCCTAACTCACTGATGGACCCTCAGGCCTATTTCCTTAGTCCTGTCATATATGAGGTGGAGAAGGGTCCGTCTTGGAGGAACTCTTCTCATTTAGCTCTACATTATTCCTGAAACACAGGAGGGTAACTGAAAAGATCACGTTTCAGGTATGAAATAGAGGGAAAAGCAAGCATATCAATTCAACAATGATTTCTTTGCCTGTTAAATGCCAAGAACCACATTTGGCATCGTGATTCAATGATACATACAGAGTCCTAGAACCCTGTACTAAAAGAGATTTCAGTAGGAGAAAGAAACAGCCAGGACCATCAACAAGCAAAGGCAACATCTGGAGCAGAACCCACCTGCCCAGACTGGCCATACTTTTATGTCACTTAGGTTATGCACTTTAGTAGATGTTTATTTCAGTCTCTGTTCTGTTTTGACTATAGTGCAGTGGTAATACCAATACTATCTGGCTCTAGTTAGGAGTCTGAACAGCAGCTAAAGGTAGCAAAAGAAGGGACCAACGTCCGTGGTCAGTTCTCTGAGGGGCAGGCCCTCAGGCAGAGCTACCCTCCTAAGTAGTTATCAGGAGGCACAAGCTTCAAGAAACAGAGACCCATATGAATACTTAAAAGACTTTACTTGATATTCCCTTCATAAAGCTTCACATGAAAAATTTATCTTAGAACCAAGTAATAGAAAAAGCTTTGCTTCTCTTAAAAAACTGATTGTGTCTACTTTTCTGATAATAGAGTTATGAAACCACATCTCCCTTTTCATTTTGACAAGCAGAAAGCTTAGAGTCAAACGTGAAGCTTAACTATAGCAATTATAGTTACTGCAACTTCGGGTGCTTTTCCTGGTCCAAATTCTTTATTTCCATTTCTATACTGTCATGAATTTATGACATGTGTACTTAGCATAAATCCCTTTATTAAGATGTGTGACAAGAAAATCATTCTGATATCAATTATTTTTTGGAAATATTGAAAAAGGCTAAAAGAACAAGAATTATTTTCTCTCTCATCTAGAGGAAGTTTGAGAATGTTCCCTGAAACTGAGGTGGGGGCTGATTTCTGGAGGTACTGTTAGGAGTGGAGGTGGAATCTCTTCTCCTTGCAGTGCCCCGGAACTATAGAGGATCTCAGAAAGGACCTCCAGCCCAGACCCATGAGCTCTCTTAATGAGGAAGCAGAGGAGCCATTGGTCTACACAGATCATCTGGGCTACGATGTGACCAGTATGGACCCCAAATGAAAGAGTCCTTCCCCAGCCCTTCAGAACTGGTGAGAAGCCTGAGGCATTTGTACAATCCTCAGGGAGTGGTTGGAGTGAGGGGTTCTCAAAAGACAGATAGAATTTCCTGCCAGCTCTGCAGGTAGAAGCTTGGCACTGGTTAAATTTTACAGAAATTTAAAAAATGTGACATTTCTTGCACCCTATTTTGGTGGCCTAAAATTCATACCTGCCACATGGGATATAAATAATTGAATGAGTAAATAAACCAAAGGCTACAGTGCCTGGGATGAATTCCCAGTTTGCTGTGTTTCTACCATTAGGGCTATGCAACCTTGAAACACAAGAGTTAATGGAAAACTCAGCACTTAGCACAATAAACACCATCTGTGGGGACTACATGGTAAGGAATGGAGGTAAAAAGCCAAGGATAGTTTCAGCCTTCACAAAACTTACAATTTAATGTATGCAGCACATGTCAACAATAAAACATTAATAAGAAAAAGGACAGCCATACAGTTGTGCAGTATAATTTTATCACACACTCACAACACATCAGGCATGAGAGAGAGGTGAGGATGAAGACAGCAGGCAAGAAACGGATAGGCTGGTAAGGAAGATATGAGTGGTAGAATAACAAGACACTAGAAGAGGGAGACATATTATAAAAATGATTTGCATGAAGTGTTAAGGAAGGTCATTTCTGCCAGAAAAAAAGAGAAGGCTTCAAAGAGGAAGAGACACTTGGGCTGGTCTCTGAAAATGGAAAGGATTTGAGCAGAATAAGGTAGACTGAGGTGCACTGCAGGCCAAGGGTGAAGAAGGTGCAGGCCCACACCTGCTCATGCTCACGGCTACAGGGGAGTGGTGAATATTTCATCATGGATGCCCCTCATGGTGCATGGGGATGAATGGATAAGTGGTGGTGAAAATGCCAGAAAAGTACATGCAGGTCGGTCAGACAGGGTGTTAGATACCATGCTCAGGTGTTTAGATGGTAAGTTCTAGCTACACAAGTTGATGGAGAGATTACAGATCTTCGAGCAGAGAAGGCTCATGAGAATAAAAATGCTCTTGGTAGCTTACTTGAATAGCTGAATGTGGAATGAATTAGAGAACACGGATACAGTAGTTACAGAGAGAAGGGTTAAGAAGTCCATTAAAATGTCTTGGGCACTTGAATAGAGGCAGAGGGTTATAACAGAGGCAGAGGGTTATGGAAAGAATGTGGGAGATGCAAGAGAGTTTACAGATGTGAAGAAGTGACAAGCTAGGGGGAGGGGAGGGGCGAATGAGAAGGACAGATATCAAGAGCTGACTGAGATTTCAGGCATGTGTGAAACAGGGAGCACAGGAGGACAAGGATTTAGCAGGGAAATGATAAGCTCAGGTGAGAAAACACTGAGCCTGAGGTCTCAGTGGGCCCTCTGGTGAGATGCTTAGCAGGTATCTCTTGCAGAGAGACATATTATACAAGTGTGCACTCAGTTTTATATGTTTATAACCTGATCTTACAAAACTGATAAATTAGCGGAGCTCCAGAGTCCTCTAACAGAAAGATTCTTCACCTTACAAAAGCATTAATAACAGGGTACTTTAAATAGTTAGCTCCCCTGGTGAATAAAAAATAGGCTTTAATATTTTTTTTGAAAGGTGACTTATACCTCTCTTTTCAAAAACTCATCTATTGTGTTAAGTAAAGCATATCTATGTATGAATATGGAATGAACTGGGAGACTCAGCTAGGTAAAATTAATCAAGTTAGATGTCGTGAACGAGGTGATCAATCTTAAAGGGAATACTGAAAAAGTGGCATTTGCATTGGTGAAGAAAGAGGAGCGAGGGCTCAAAGGGGTGTGGTATAGTCTCACTGGGATGGAGAGCCTCCAATAGTCTCCTCACCCCTCTCCCATCCCAGGGCTGGAACCAGTGGGGCTGGTTGGGTGGTGGGGAATCCAGTTCCACCCATAGCCTTCTCCACCTCTGTTGATGGCAACTCCATCCATCCATCTGTTGAGGTGAAAACCTTCGAGTATCCTTCCCTCCCTTCCTCTTTCATACACCCTGTGTCCAATCTACCAGGAAATCCTGGTGGCTCTCATTGGAAACATATCTAGTATCTGCCTCTTCTCAACACCTCCACTGCTACAACCATCTTGATCCAAGCCACCATCATCTTTGACCTGGATTACTTCAGTAGCTTCCTCACAGATTCACTGCTTCTGCCCTTGCCCTCCCAAAGTCTATTTTCAATACGACAGCTAGAATGATCCTTTTTAAAGGACAAGTCATATCATGCCATTCCTTTCCTCAAAACTCTCCAACGGCTCTCCACTTCCTTCTGAATCTAAGCCGAAGTCCTTTTTTATGGCTTACAAGGCTGTGCGTGATACAGTGCTGGTTACTGGTCTCACCTCAACTCCCCCTCCTCCCCACTACCCTCACCCAGCCCACACCATTCCACTCTGCTGGCCTCTTGTTCAAGCACTCCAAACACACTCTCATCTTGGAGTCTTTGCTATAGTTCTTTCCTCTGCCTGGAACACATTTCCCCAGATACCTGCGAGACTAAATCCCTCCCTTCCTTCAAGACTTTGCTCAAACCTCACTTTCTCTTTCTCACTCTGTGAAATACTATTGCCTGCCTCTCTTCAATACTTCCAATCCCCACGCTCCACTCTCCTATTTATTTTTTACAGAGCACCTATTTCCTTGGGACATACTAAATCCTTCCCCTATTATGTTTATTATTTATTGGCTAACTTCCCCTGCTAAAATAAAAGCTTCATTAGCGTTCTGTATCTGTTTTGTTTTGTACCTAGCCCATTGTAGCTGTTTGACAAATAACGTAGGGATGAGTCAATGAATGAATGAGGTGAAGAAGAAAACAAAGATATACACAGTCAAGGGTGGGGGGGACCACAACTCAACAACTCCAGCCAAAAATGCTGCTCTTGGCGTGGGAAGACAGAGGATCTAGTCCCTGCGGGGGGCCACAATCTGGCTGTGTGGCTCCAGACAACATGGGAAAACTCTCTGGGATCCTCCACTTATTAGGAAGGGATGGACCTGGTGACTTTGTTTTTTTAGTGCTTCTGCAAAATTAATTAATTCAACAAATATATATTGAGGGCCTACCACATGGTAGGTCCTGCGTATGTAAAGGTTAATAAGACACCACACCACACTGGTCCCTCCCCACAGCCCAGAGAGATCAACCTGTAAACAATACGATATCAGACGTCTATGCCATGGAATCATAGATACCACAGTGATGAGATCAGTGCTGGGAGTGGGTCAGGGTAAGGGATGGCCAGGGAACGGGTCTACAAGGCTATCAGGTGCCTTCCTGTATCTTGGAAAACAGTACCAGACCCACTTTCTCTGAGTGCTGTCAAGTTTCCTGACTGCCAACTTCATGTACTGTCCTCTCTAACAACAAAGAAGTAGCAACGTATTATAAGACCATTTAATCACTCAAAGATCAATTTTTTTCTTGTAATTGTTTCTTCATGTGCCCATTAGGAAGCCTTTTAGAGGCACACATTGTTGGGAAAAGACAAGCCTTTTGTCCTGAAACATCAGCGTTCCCAGAAATATTTGGAAGGGCTGAGCAATAAAATAACGCACTGTTCATTTTATCCTGCAATGGCATTGTGCTTGCAAACTCAACACACTGCCCTCCTAAAATAAACATACTGCACAGAGCTTGCTTTCCCTGAAAACACAAGGTTCACATTCAAATCAAGTAATGTTGTCCTCTTTTGATTCCCGATTATTATCACTTACTGACAATACCACCATCTTCATCAGGACATTGATTTATTAAGTGTCCTTTGGTGCCTAAGATGTAATTCAGACCAAGATAAACAGATGTATGGTCTCTCCACTCTCTAAACATGTACTTTGATACTTCCTATTAACAGTGCACAAACCCGAAAGTGTTCTTCTAGAAAGTACATACTGGCTACACCCTATCGCAAGGGCATTTCGCTAGTCAGAAATATGGGGTGTCATATCCATCAAAGGCATTGGGAATTTAAACCACGATGTTCACAGGAAATCACCATCTAGAAATCCTTCAAAAAGGGCTTCCTGTTGGGAGGTGGGGAGGCAGATGTCAGGAGCCTTCTGCATCCTGGGAGGAGAACGATGACCAGGTTGCTCAGGAAGAGGGATAGATACACAGTGCAGGCAACGACGGGACTCCTGAAATGTCTGAGCAGCCCCCGTGATCGGGCACATTCAGGAAGACGAGAAAATTGGCCCACAACTTGACCTTGGAAGCCATAGCCATGAAGGGACCATTCTGTGTCTCAGAATACAGGGCCAGTTGAGGTTTAACGACCACCAACGTGCCACGCTGAGCTCAGACATGCCAGTGAGGAAATACTAGCTTCCAAACGCCACACACCTGAGTTCTCCAGTTACACTCAAAGCCCATTAACGAAGAAAGTCTTTTTTAATTCTTTTCTTGGAAAAAAACAAAAACAAACACGAATCCAGGAGGAACTTCCATGATAAGAGGTTTCCATGTGAATAGCTTCAGAATTGGCTCTTCCCAAGGACTCTGTACTCTGGGATCTGATGGGCACTAGAGGTAACATTTCTTACCTTTGTATAACTATTATAAAACCAAGGGTCAGAAAGACCCAAGGTATTCCCCAGTCTCCCTTCCATCTCCAAATCCACGAGAGCCTGGACTTTGAAGGGATTCTTCCTAGAAGAGGAAGGTGGACTCAAGCAAGGGTTCCCAAATCTGGCTGCACGTCAGGATGACCCAGGAGAGATGCGTCAAAATGCAGATTCCAGGGCCATACCCCAGACATAACACATCATAAACTCGGCAAGCAGGCCCTGGAATCGGCATGTTAACTACCTCTGTGGATGAGTCTTGTGCCATAAAGGGACAAAGCTGTGATAGAGCCTTCTTACGATCCGCAACCAGAAAGAGGACACTGACAGCTGGAGACGTGCTGCAGAAGCCGAGGCTTGCTCATCCACCTCATATCCAGGTGTCATTTCCCTGCCAGTGCCCAACCTATTCTGGGGAGTTGGCTCACAGCCAAGCAGCAACCCCTTGGGGCTCCAGCTTAAGGATCATAATAGGTGGATTTAGAACATTTTAATCCAAAGCTGCTGAGCATGTGGGATGCCTCCAAAAACCTGACAGCCAGCTCCCAGCTGCCTGGGAGAAACAGCCCTGACACATGGGCCATGAAACCATCTGCCCGGGCCCAGAGGGGCACACTTAGAGTCAGAGATAACCGCATCACCACCAAGCAGGACTCCTGGGTATACATGCCACTCACCTAAGGTCAGAAGGTAGGGGGCAGAAAACCCGTACTGGTCCATTTCTCTTACTTTCTATTAGGGACCACAGGGCCGGGGCCCTGCTGGCTCTGTGGCTTTTGGCTGGGGGACACAAGAATGCCAAATTTCCTCAGAAACCTCCACAGTCCAATCAAAGACTCTTGAATGTTCCAGGCCAGAGCAGAGCTGGCCTCACTGCTTGGCTCCCAGGTTACTGGGGGTCAGCCAGGCCAGTGCAGCTTCTGGGTCCAGGTGCCAGGGAACCACACAGGCAGCACCGTCTCCGGCCCTCAGGTCGTGGAGCATCCCAGAACTGTGGGGTATATGGCAGGGGCTGAGACAGGGGCATGAGTGAAGGCACAAAACAGATGACAGGGTGGAGGTAGGTGCGCAGGCTGCAAGGAGGCAGAGGAGGCAAGCAGGGAGAAGCAAGGCAGACAGCGCTCTCCTGAGGGTGGCATGCAAGGAGGGGACCGGCGTGCAGACCTGTGGGGCTATAAAATCCATTTCCTCTTCAGTCAACATTCTGCTCAGACCCCCTTCACTGATTCCCTTCTGACTTCACCTTAAACTGTACTACAACACACAGCTTGTAAATGGCTTCAAAACAATTTACTACAACTTTTTCTGCCTTGGTTTAAATAATACACATTTTTATTTCACTCTTCTGTGAAATGAAACTCTTGGGGTGCAACGTATGAAAAAGTAGAGATGGGACCCAGAGATGGGGAGGTGGGGCAGGAGCAGATACACGCAGCATGCAGCACGGTGGGATTTCCTGGCCTCTCAAGCATCACGAGCTGTTCACGCTATCTTGGGGCCGTGTCTTAAGCTCCACCCTTCCTATTCCAGACAAGAAAGCCAGGTCCTACGGGCGAGGGGCCATGTCCACGGGCACAGACATGACAGGCTTGGGATGTGGTCCACAGACCCACTGGGACATCCCCAGAGGGCACAGGCTGGGAGAGTCAAGCAAGGTCCCCAGTGAGCCTGAGACTGCAGGCAGCCTAACTCCCCATCCTGGCCCCTAGGGGCTCTGGTGGCCAGGGCCCCAACCCAAGAAGCAGCAGAAGTCAATCCCTTCTGGGATGTTCTAGTTGCTAGCTAGCACTGAAACTCCTTAAGTAGAAATCATTCAGCCTCCCAGGCCTCTCACAAAACCTGAAGAGTCAGCAACCAGCCAGCTTGTTACTTTCTTTAACTAATGCCTTTCTATTTCCTGCAGAGTAAACAACTTGATTCCATTAGAGGTTGTAAAATATTTACCAAGCGGCCAGGGTGGCTTTCTTCCTTCCAGCAAGCAAGAGGAAGAAAGCTCTGAGTTAGGATTGGGAACAAAGATCAACAGACATCGGCAGGGGCTTCCAGTCAGTGGCCGTTCAACCAGAGACATGAGACTGAGGAGAGGGCAGGGGAGAACTACAAGCGGTGTGGGAGAGGGCGCAAGTGGCAGACAAAGCCTGCCTGACACGTGGCAGAGCACCAAATGCACCGTGGCATCCTGGACTGGCTCCTGGAGCAGAACAGCTAGTGAAAGCCAGATAGAGTCTGGAGTTAACAGTCACGTAGTACCCATGTTGGTTTCTTAATTGTGACAAATGTTTCTTGTAATATAAGATGATAACGCTAGGGGAAACTGGGTGAAGGGTAGACAGGAACTCTTTGTACTTCTTGGCAACTTCTGTGAATCCGAAATTATTCTAAACTAAAAAGTTCATTTTTGAAAAAGTAAATGTGCGTCCCTTTTGGAGGTGAGGGGTTCTCCGTCATGGGTGGTGGGGCCTGGGGGTAGCCCTATACCAACAGGGAGCTGCCCCAGAGAAAGCCTGCAATCACAGGCAGGTTATAACTAAGGAGAAGGGCAAAGGGGCAAAGGAGAGGGGCAATCTTCCCACAGAGATGGAACTCAAGGAATCAGGCAGGAAGATGCTTCAGAGACCACCTTCATTTCCAGAAAACTCTGCTGGACAGAGGCAGGGAAACGAACTCGGTTAGAAAGTCTCACACTGTGCAGAATACTCCGGGTTCGCATCAGGCAGCCCATTGCTGGAATTCTTTTGAACCTGCCTCAGGTGGGGTGGGTGAGACCCTCTACCCAGCTGGGCATGTTTGGAATTATCACAGGCCAAGGTGGGGGTGTGTAATCTACCTGAGCAAGGAAGGGAAAGCTGGTGGTGATCACAGCGCAGCTGAACAGGCCTTTTCTAATTTCTCCTATCTTGTGCCAGCCTTCCCCGCCTTTGCCTGAAGCCCCACCCTCACCTCTACAGGAGAGGGGCAGTGGGTTAGGTGAATATAACCACTGAGGTGTGTACCCTCCCGCTCTCCTGAGCTCCTGGCCTGCTCCCACCCAGTGCCAAATTTCTGCTCTGAACACAGGTATTCACACTGTTCCTTGGCTCTCTTCTCATCTAAGTCAACAGCAGTTTCCCAACTGTCAGGATGGTCAGAGGGAAGGCGTGGCAGTTAATTTTATGTGTCAACTGGGCTAGGCTACAGTGCCCATGTGGTCAAACAACAGATGTTGCTATGAAGGTATTGTTTTAGATGTGATTAACATTTACAATCAGTAGGCTCTGACTCAAGCAGATGACTCTCCATAATGTGAGTGGGTCTCGTCCACGTTGAAGGTCTTAAGAGAACAAAGACTGGTCTCCTCCAATCAAGAAGGAATTTGGCATAGTAATAAGAGTTGAAGGGGAAATCAAGATGGACACTCTGACCTTGCAAACCTCCTGTAGAAAAGCCAGTGGCTCAGGCCCTTGCTGGAGAGACGAATCCTCCTGAAAGCGCCTGACATTCCTCCTGGGTCTCCAGCCAGCTCTATATACTTGGCACATCTGCAGACAAGCTCACTCCGGGCAAAGCTATGGGGCCCCGTGGTTTGGTTAACACCAGCCTACATATTGCTGTGAAGGTGTTTTATATATATATATATATATATATATATATATATATATATATATATATATATATATGATTAACATTTAAATCAGTAGGCTTTGAACAGAGATTAACATTTAACTCAATAGACTTTGCGTCAAGCCACTTACCCTCCATAATGTGGGTGGGCGTCATCCAATCGGTTGACGGTCTTACGAACAAAAGTGATGGTTTCCAAAAAAGGAATTCTCCTCAAGACTGCAACATAGAAACACTGCCTGAGTTTCCATATTGCCTGGCCTTCCCAGTGGATTCTGAACTCAAGACTGCAACATAAGCTCTTGCCTGAATTTCCAGCCCTGCAGATTTTGGACTCGCCAGCCCCCATAATCACATGAGCCAATACCTTAAAGCCTTAAAGTTAATCCAGATGACAGATAAATACGTAGACAGATAGATGTGAGATAGAAATAATAGAGCTAGAGATGATGGATGGATGGATGGATGGATGGATGGATGGATGGATGGATGGATAGAGCTGAGACAGACAGACACAAAGACATCCATATATACCACCTCTGCTTTCTTGGAGAACCCTGACTAATACAAGGAAAGCAGAGGGTCAGAGACACCCACTCAATTTACTGTCCTGTTGACATCCCTCTGTGTGACACCCCATCACCGGTAAGTCCACAGCTTCACCATTCAGTCACTGAAATAAAGAGTTCATATTGATTGTCTTAAGAGGATGTCTTTCTCTATACTCAAAAGTGACAGTAAGTGACAAACATTTCAGAAATAGCTTAGTGGACTTTCCCCCCACTGCCTCTCATTTTCAACTCAAAAGTAACAACACATCACTCGGCTTCCCACTCCCCCCACCCAGTCACGTGTGTCCTGGGCTGGTAAGAATTTCCTCAGTAAAGAGAACAAATGTGCCACCTGCCAAGGAGATACACTCATCAAGGTGCCAAGTTAATCTAACACAACAGAACTACCTCACTGGGACAGGATGCTAGCACTTCTAAGTTGTCCTTCTGCCCACAATTCTCTCAGCATCAGGAAAGGAACATCATCCATGAAGCTGCCCGGGGCCTGTGGGCTCTAAACTGACCAGGAGTCCACAGATCTGGGTTACATCCTTGGCACCCACACAATACTGTGTCCTGTCCCCCATCTCCCTGTGCTCCTGCGTGCCTCAGGCCCTGCTCTGTGAAGCAGAGAACCCTCACCTGACAGAAATGTTGGTCATCTATATAGTTGGGTAGGTAACGTCCTAGAGGTCACACCCTAGGTGTCACTGAGGACATCCTCAAGGTCAAATAACACAGTGGGAAGTTGGGCATTTTCACTTTGGATACTTTCAGGGAGGGGCAGCAAAGAGCAACAGTCTTCTCTTCCTAGAAGCCTGGCCCCTAGGAGACAGGTCCCCAGGAGATCCTTCCTCCACTCGGCCAAGATACTTCTTCTGTCTGCATCCACCCCAGTCACTCTGGCTCCTTCCCTCAGCTCAACAGCCGACCCAGAGGAGCGTGTGCTCAGGGAGGTGGAAGAGAAATGGTAGCTCCATCAGCGTCGACTGCAGAGGATGGGCCGGGCAGCTGACACTTTAGAAATCAGTGGCCTCTTTTGGAGCTTCCCTGCCTTTTGCCTTCAAATTAGGCTTGCCAGACTTAGCAAATGAAAATACAGGATGCCCTATTACACTTGAATTTCAGATCAACTACAAATACAGCTCATGTAATATTTAGCACATACGAGGTGTGATCACAAAATATGGTGGATGTTTAAATAAAAAAATTATTATAGTGAAAGACATACTGCCATTGACCCACCTCAAAATACTTCCCCTTGCTTCGAACAGATTTATCCCATCGTTCTTGCCACTTTATGAAGCAGTTCCGGAAGTCCTTTTGTGAGTGTCTTTAGTTGCGTTGTCGTAAGGGACATGATGCTTTTGTTTTCCCACTTTTAATGCCTTGATGTCCTGAATCATTTTGACTTTGGGGAAGAGCCAGAAATCACACGGTGCCAGATCTAGTGAATAAGGTGGATGAGGACACACCATAATGTTTTTATTTGAAAGAAATTGCAGTACCAGAAGTGATGTGTGACACAGAGCGTTGTCATGATGGGCAAAGCGAAGACACACACAGAAGAGGACTTCCAGAACTGCTTCAGAAAGTGGCAAGACTGATGGGATGAGTGTGTTCGAAGTGAGGGGGAGTAGTTTGAGGGGGATTAATGGCAATGTGTCTTTTACTGTAATACATTTTTAAATTTAAACATTCACTGTATTTGTTTTATCACACCTCGTACTTATAATTTAAAAAGTTATTCATTGTTCCTCTGAAATTCAAATATAACGGTATCCTATCTGGCACCCCCACTTCCAATGGGGGCAATCCATGACAGCGACACCACCAGTGCCTGCTTAGTCACCAGCGTCTGCGCCTCGCCTTCCTTTTCCTCACAGCTGAACCCACTTACTCAGCTGAGACAAGAGGGTATTACCAGCTCCCGACAAACACCAAAGCCAAGCCCTGGTGCTCCCAGCAGCCCTCACTTGGCCCCGGGCCCCAGGCTTGCATTCCACTTCTTATACCACATGCCTGTGCTGTGTTCTGCCTGGCACCCCCACTTTGAGTCTTGGGGACCTGCCTGATATCAGGCCCTTTGCCCATCCTCAGGTCCAGTCCCTAAACCCCAGCATAATGGGTGAAGGGACCTGACTGCCAGGACAGTTGGCCACTTTATCTTGGGTACCACCACATTCCCTGTTGGATCTGTGACTGAAGACAACTACAGCCCCCAACTCTGTGCCGGTTGTAGGTGTAAACTCACCCACTAGCAAGTCAGTGTCCCTGCCTTCAAGGAGATCACACATTATTTAGGGAGAGAGACAGGTAAACTTTCCTCTTCAAAGAAGTGTGACAAATCCTTCAATCCCCTAGAATGAGCAGTCTTAATGAATGAACTTAACGACTATTCAGATTTTTTTTTTAATGGTCTAAGACTGAAGTCACATGTACATATGCGTGGTCTTACTCTGGCCTTTCTGTCAGTGTGATCAAAGATAATCTTGGTGTAGCTGGCTCCTTCTTATCATTCTGGTCTCACTTTAAATGCCCCTTCCTCTGAGAAGTTTTCCCCAACTGCCTTATCTAAAGTGGCCCCAGTCACTCTCCCTCCCATCATCCTGTTTTATTGTTATCACGGCATTTATCTCTCCCTGGCCTCTTGTTTGTTCATCCTTCCTCTGCCTACAGCAGATTCCTCTCTGTCGCATTCGATGCTACACCTGCAGCATCCAGCAAAGCACCACGCCACTGACATTCACTGCACAAACGAATGAACAAATGAATGAACAGAAAGAACAACAACCCACTGGTTTCCAACCTCCAGAGGCCCTGGAAGGTAATAACAAGGCGCTGCGAGCTATTCTAATATATTCCAAAGCCTAACAGACTTCATCTGTTTGCTTACCCTTGATAAAGCCCCACAGGAGAAATAAACTGTCACATTTCTCTGCCTTTGACTAGAATGATATCAACTCAGTTAGAATTACTGGCTCCCATGCTAATCAGAAACTCTAATTAGTAAATATATTGTGGTTATTAAAAGTGGGAAAACAAAAGCATCATAACATCAGCGCCATTTATTCATGGATAACATCTTTCAGGACTGACACCATGGAGCAAAATAAAAAGCACAAGAGGGTACTCATGGTGGAGGAGAAACTGGAGATTTCCAATTTCTGGATGGCGAGACTGAGACCTGAGGCCACATAGAGCCACAAGCAGGAAACTGGGCCAGAGTTCTGCCTAGTAAAGTATCTGAGCAAAGGAGGATGAGACTCAGCCGTGAAAATACTGCTCGTGAAAGAAACCATGCTCTGGAAAAGGAGTAATTTAAATGAAAGTGGAAATTATTATTCACAGCACAGATACTGTGTATCTTCAGGCTCACTGCTATCAAATGGATTGTCCGCATAACACTGGCAATCTTCAGAAGGGCTAATGAAAATTTGGAAAGTGTACACCCATTAGCAAGGCACCAGCACACTGCTTTTTCATTATCCTAATATTTTAAAAGCATGGATGACATGGGCACTTACCCCTTGGAAACTGACCTTTAAATAGCACTTTAAATGCTGGGACGAAAGGTGCTGGATAAACCACAGACTTGTCATTGCACTTGATCAACTGCTTGGCAAAGTTTCAGGGTCGAAACAGAACAGTCCAGGGCAGCTGAGACTCCAGCTGCTGGAGGCCAGAGGGGCCATTATGCCATTATCTGCTCTCTGAGCCCTGGCCTGCCCCTGCCACCCGAGTGTCTGTGCCACCTCAGCGGTGCGCTGGGTCCTGGAAGAGCCTCCTGTTGTAATGAGGGCTTTGAGCTGGCTCACGGCAGAGGAGACAGGCTCCCCAAGGGCCAGGCCGTGGCTAACAGTGACCACTGAAAGGACTTTCTGATGGATCTGCTACTTCTCCTCACTTCCAGGAGCAGAGGATGAGACCCTGCTCAGACAGTGACTGGCTGCCTTATTTCTCTTATGAAAAGTGGCCCAGCCAGAGAGGAGAGCCTCTAGTGCTGCTGGACAGGAGTGAGAAGAGACCTATATGTACCATGTGAAAAACCAGGATTCTCCTCGTTTGCATGCTTTCATCTAAACCGAGGGTAGCTTGGCTTAAAAATTAGAGGTATTCTTGAAAATTCAATCAAAATTTTGAACTTCAGGTCTAATTAAAAGCCCTAAGGCAAAAGCAATCTAAAGCAGTGGTTCTGGGTCTCAAATATCAGTGTGTCCCCAAGGAGCTCATAAAACACAGATCTCCAGGCCCTGCTCCCAAAATTCTGATTCAGTAGGTCTGGGATGGGGTCCTGGGAGTCTACGTTTTAATCAGCTCCCCAAGTGATCCTGAGGTAGGCAGGGGGTGGACGGATCACACTTTGAGGAAACTGAGTGGAAGGTGATGGTTTCTGGTTTATCCTTATCTGCTTGGTAGATTCAGGTTTCTCTGTCCCCACTGTCCTTTCCAGGAGACTGCTCTCAGAAGTGCAATCTTGAGAAAGGATTAGTGTTTAGATCACTGAATCCAGAGGCCGAAAAAGCTGGAAGCATCCCAGGGACACTCCTGGAGGCTCATCCGGGGACCCTGACCTCAGGGCCTGGGCAGCCACTGGCCAGGCCCTTTGACCCACATGTTGGAGGTGTGGTTGCAACAACAGAGGTAGGGTCAAGACCGTCCAGTGTAGGGGTTCAGAACCTTCTGTGTGTGTGCGTGCCACAGGAAAGCCCTTCTCAGAATGCTTATAAGTGCATACAATAAAATGCATAGTATCACAAAGAAAACAAATTCAAAGACGGATTTTCAAAAAAAAAATTTCTAATTTGATATAATAATATACACGTTTATTAATACATTCAACAACAACATCTAGCAGTGGTCTAACAACTGCTGTAATTTCAAGGTAGTAACAAGATAAAAAAAAAAAAAAATTTCAAAATACCTCTACAGGCTGCATGTATAACCGTAACCCAGCTTAAGAAGCCAGCTTAGCCGCTGAGGCAGGCACGGGCCTGGTTTTAGCACCAAAGGAGGGCAAGGGCCCTCTGTACAGTCACCATGAAGAACAATCACTAGGTGCTTCACTTTTTTGTCCTTGAGCCTTAGGTCACCGCAGGACACATTACTGTACATGAGAGCCTGTGAGCAACACTAGTTCAGCTTCGTGTAATGTTAACGAGCCCTGATTTTGAGCTCAGAGACTTGGGTTCACATCCTAGTTATTCTCCATTTGTCCGTCCCCCCACCCCCACCCCAGCCCTCCAGATATACTGTCGCTGACCTTTTTCATCCCATTATGCATTCCAGGAGCTGACCACAGAGAGCCGTCCTCTGCCAGGGCTGCAAGGTGGCTCCTTGCTCCAGTAACACCATGTGTCCCTGGTCCCTCCACTCCCCTGAGGGGCTCTCTGTCCCCTGCTGGCTCCCTTACCCCTGCCACAGATCTTCAAAAATCCCCTCCATTAAGGTCCCCTCGGCTACACTCTGTGTGTGCCAGCTGTTTCTAGCCAGAGCCCCACTCCCTAGCTATGTGACCTTGAGCAAGGTGACCCACCAATCTGAGCCTCCTAATCCATGGAAGGGGAACCACAACACCTCTCTCATCATAGGGGGCTGTGAGGATTTAGCAGAACAGTGTGTACGGAGGGTTTAGCAGGGTGCCTGTCTCCTGGAAGCTCTCGGTGCGTCACCTTTCATTTTAGAGCTGGCAATGAGCTCCCAGGCCTGTGGCTCTGTAGCCTATTCTTGGTGAACAGCCGTAGTATATCCTGTCCACAATGGCCAGAACCACTCTAGAGGAGGTCTTTTGGTGCCACAAAGGCTCAGAGGCCTCTTGCCCTATAGAAGCACTCAGCAGCCAGGGGTCACACCCTGAAGGGGCAGGGAGGCCAGGCTGGCCCCGGGAGCCATCTACTTGAGCGGACAATGCCCTCTAGATTTTCTTTTCATTTCCCTCCTCTTTCCCACTTTGGCAATAAATCCCCACACCTGACAGGTGCACAGAGCTTTCAGAGATGATGTCCCATTTGATCTTCACGACACTATGAAGTGGACCTTATTACACTACTTAGTTTTTGGATGAGACAAAGTTCAGAGATATTAAGAGACTTATCCAGAGCTGTACATCTACTAAGCACCACAACCAGGCCTAGTTCTCAAATTTCCTCAAATTCTTTCTCAACAAAATGACCTAAGAGAGCAGATATAAGTGACTCAACAAAACCCTCACCCTTCATTAGTCTTAGGGCTGAAAACACAGGCACTTCTACTGAGAAGCAAAAATGGCATCCAAGAGACAAAGTCATCTGTCTACTAGTCATTGAGCACTTCTGGTTAAATTGTATAATCTAGTGAAAATAATTTCAGAAAAAAGCAGAGATAAACGAAGAATCTTACATTTAAGTAAAAGTTGAAGAGTTGAAAAATCTTAACCTCTTTATTTCCCAAGGGACACTTTCTTAACCTTTGTTTGAAAAAGGAAAGCCAGCTTGGTGGCTTTGCCTGTCCCCTCACCTGCCCAGCTTTAATGAAAAAAAAAGTCTTCTTTGAATTAAAAACCGATATCACAGCTTACTTCCATTCTGAACAGAAGTAGTCCGACACTTTATGTACCTATCCGAAAACGTTACTTGTCCTGAACAAACACTTTCAGAAATTCAATTTCATGTATGATTATTATTTCCCCTTCCATCAATGGGAATTCCCAACTCTCCTCGAATGCTCACTGAGTGTGGACACATTCCAAGCCCTTTCCCCTCCCCAACCTTGAAATGCTTCATGGCCATTCATTCCCATAATACACCTCAGTGGAAGAGAGGTGTTATTAGCTGCACTTCACAGATGAAGAGACGGGAGGCAGAAAGGTTAAACGGCTTGTCTAAAGGTGACAAGGAAACCAGTGTTCCAGGCAGGACCAGAACCAAGGAGGTCCCGAGTCAGGGGTTTTTCCTGACAGTCAGGGAAGAATCTATTAGGACCACACAGCTTTTCCCAGAATGCCTTTCTCCGTCCACCATGCACCAGTCACTCAGGTCCCCGCTTTGCCAACAATCCACACAAGACCCCTAGACACACATGCCGACCACCCAGGGCCTGCTACTGAACCTAAGTAGAACCAATGTTAAACAGGTTCCACTCCTGCCAGAAAGAAAGCCCACGGTTGGAGGTAAGGAGCTGATTATACACTCCTGAGCTTAATAGGGGAAAGCAAATCCATTCTGAATAAATTGAATCTGCCTTCTCGGAGCACGAGGAACCTGTTCATAAAACATTTGCTAACCATTAACTACAGTCCTGCTATTAAATGCCGTTAATAGCAGCTCCTCAGAACTGTGCCTCACCAGTCTAGCTGCACCTTTAACGGGCCAGTGGCTGTCAACGTGACACCCGGGGCCCCAGCAGCACAGCCGGGGTGATATGTTTAAGTTAAACAGCGCTCTCGATTAGTTTCAGTGCTTTGGGCCCAGCGGGTCACCTCTCTCCAAGGGAAGCCGGTGCAGCCCGGAAGACAGATAATTCTGCAGGGCCACTGGCGCTGCTGTGTCCTATGTCTTGACAGCACTCGACCCTGCCAGGACCTTTGCAGGGAAGCCCCAGGGCATAGCAGGATGATGGGCTTCTATTGCCACAGGACAGGTCTCTGAGAAACAGAGGTGTCCGCTGTAGGAATTGCAGACTTTCTTCAGAGAGGGCAGGCCTTCCTCTGGCTCTCCTTTCTGCATTTCTTCTCATTTTCTTTTCCGTTTCCTTCAACTGTTGGTGTTTCTCTTCCCACCCTTCAAGCGGTTCCCCATCGGTCATCCACACCCAGGCGGTCAACCATCAGCCATAGGCTAAGGGTCCCAAACTCCACCAGGCCTTGTTCCTAAGCTCTGGACTTCCTACCGGGCATCCCACTTGAATGCCCCATAGGCCCTTCAAGCTCAGCACAGCTTGAGGCCTTATCTCTACCTTCCACAGCCAGGGTGTTCCTTCTCCTCCCAGCTTGAATCTCAAAAGCAAGTTCCTTTCTCCACCCCGTTTCTGGAAACCAAACATTTGGCCTCTTCCATCTGTCTTAACCCTCCAGTCCGTTGATGGGCTTATTAATTCTACTTCCAAATATCTCTGACATCCACCTCCTTCCTCTCTCATTTTAAATGAAATCATATCATTTCAGTTGGGGCTTCCGTTATGACTCCCAAGGGCAACTGAGCCTTCTCCACACTCCAACATGTATCCTCTAAAATATCATCAGGAATTTTCCTAAAACTGAGAAATGACCATAAATGTCCCCTCCTGGAAATCAAATCTTCGTTCTGTAGCTTATATGGAAATTCCCACTTGGGATCCAAATTCTCTGGCCAGTCTCACCTTGAGCGACTTTCCCCAACAAACCTGATACTCCAACGAGCCCAGACTACCATGCAACCTCAGCAGAACAGGCATCCCATTGCCTGCAGTGTTTGCCCATGCTTTACCCCTGCCTAGAATGTTCTTTCCTTTGTTTCTTATCCTTTAAGCCAGGTGCCCTGGCCCTTTCAGGATAAAGTCTTGCAACTTATTCTACACTTGCCTCTTTTCTGAGTACTTGTCACTACACTTTAGCACCCTGTCATCTGTCCCCTGTCACCAACCACACTGGACAGCCCTAGAAAACAGGATCACAGTTTAAACTTACTCAGACCCCCAGCATTCATTCGATGCAGTGCTGGAACCAAGTGGTTTCAATAAAACCTTGAAAATGAATTGAATTCCTGACTGATGGTATGTAAGAATAATTTTGCCCAGAAAGAAAAGATCTCAAAAGACAATTCTACAGGGAGGGGACTTCCAAAATGAGGATTTCCTTCTCATTGCATTCCTATTGGGCAGAGTTCTCTTCACTGAGGACAAGAGGATAAATGGCCAGGCTGTAGGCCAACTCCACAGGAACTCAGAATGGATGTCAGATGCAGACAGGTGGGAAGCGGCTCTTTCCCTCGGATAACCTGCTGCTAACACTTGATGTTAGTGGGACTAGAGATTGAAGCTCAGTTGTGTACAAATCTGCCTTCATGTTCCTACGATATTTGAGGACACAAATGTAAGATCATGTCTCTGCCACCACAGCTTTCACGGGCTCCCTGGAGAATCTAGACCCAGGCACAAAACTGAGAGGAGAATAATATAAGATAGCAGATTTCTAGAATATTAGATGTGGAAACCCCCAGGGCCAACTCCTCCAGTGTTTCTCTGACCTCCCTCAGGGCCCCCAATCCTATGGTGGTGCAGAGAGAAGACTAAGGCAGTGAAGTCTGCCCCAAACCCTGCTCCCCCAAAACCAGAGCCCCACTTTCACCCAGTTCATATATGGGACCTGGCATAGATTTCAATCAAACTGGAAGGATTGCACTGGGGGAAATGTTTGAAAGTTAACGTCTATTCTGACTCCCTAGGTCATTCAACTGGCTTATAGAATAGTTACCACTGTATGTTTACATGTTAAAATAGATACCTCAGAGTAAACTGATCTCTACTGGATTGGCAGACTTTAGATTGTCCTATTGGATCTTGCCAGACACCCCGACACCTTGAGATCTGAAGTCAGGAGGACACTTATATCTCCTTCCTGACCTATCGCGGGTCCTCTCGCCTCTGGAGGGCAGCCATCTCCTGCAAAGCCTTCTGGCTCAGGAAGCCAACGTTTCTGTCTAAAAGAAAGGGATGAGCTCCTTGTGCCAGGTGTCCATGCAGCCTGGGCAGCCGGGTCCTCCGTTGGCCCTGCCAAGCACCAGGCTGTGGCAGCTAGACCTCTTCAGTTCAACACCATTCCCCAGTGTCACTTCTCAGAAATGGCTCTGGTCTAAATAAATATAGAACTAGGGAAGAAGGACTAAGGATATTTTTAAAAACGACATAGCCAGGCCCTCTCCTGGGAATAACTTTTCCTTTGTATCGATCGCCAGAATAAACAGGGACAAGGAGGGAGAGAGCAGTAAAAAACTGTTCGCACGGTTAAAGAGATTCATCTTCTCCTGGGTTGCCAGCAGATTAAGTGCTCACACTTCCAGCCTGGCTACTCTTCTCGAGGAATGACAAGTGATGGCAAGGCCCACACTGACCTCTCCTTTCCAGCCCTGAAGTCAGCCCTGAAGACCTCCCAGAGAGAATCTTCAGTCTATGCATCCATCTTTGACCTTTATCCACTCTATTGTTTTGTTATTTTAACTATTGTGTGGATATACTAAGTCCCTAGAACCTTGAGGGCTGCGATGACATCGGATGTGTTACACTGTCAGCCAGCCTCCCGTTTCCTCTCTCCTCCCTCCACGGAAGGGATGGATGACCATGGGGAAAGCATCACTGTGAGTCAGTCCAAATCCCTCCCTTCCATTTCACAGCTGTGAGATTTTGGCAAGTCACCGACTCCCTCTGAGTTCTGTTTCCTGCATTGGAAAACTAGGAAGAATACGTTTCAGGAGAGTGATAAGAATTAAGGCAAAGTTGATGCTCTCGGTAAACCACACGGCTCGGTGCCTGGAAAATCCCAGGAGACAAGACAAGGGGGCAATCAGCATAGCGTTGGGTGGGGTTAGCCAGACCAGTTTGGGGTCAGGAGGAAGGCCCTGGGATGAGTGGATGCTGCTGCACCCCTTCCAGTGCTGTCAACCTGGTAATGGCCTCTCCAGGGTTTTAGATGGACAGGTCCTGCTCACCACACGGGACTTAAAGTACGATGTGAATTGAAGCATCATAAAAGAAATCACCTTCCAATTGCACTGGGAGCTTCCTGCTTTGAGAATGACTAGAGCAAACACTCTTACAAGTCCTTCCCCGGGTGCCCAGAGACAGCAGAACCGCAGGGCAGAAGGCAGGAGGCAGATGTGGGTTGGAGTTGCAGCTTTGACACCTTCATGCCTTGCAACTTACTAAATATCCCCACAAACTTCCCCAAAACTCAATGCATGGAAGGCAGTAGAGCACAATGACCAGAGCATAAGCCTTCAGCTCAGGTTTCAAAACCCTGCCCCGTCGTCTCCCGAGCATTGTGACCTAGAGCAAGTGGCTCAACTTTTCTGAGCCTTACTTTCCTTATCTTGCTTACAAGATTGATATGTGGGAGAAAGAGGGTCATAGCTGCAAGGTGCTGAGCCCAGAGCAGGCCACCACATGGAAGGCGCCCCCTTCCCAGGAGCCCGTTTCCCCTTTCTCATCAATCTGGAGGTTCCATTCTCTGTGAGCCCACTGTTAGATGCTTTTCACTGGCTCCTCAGCTGAGCTGTTTTTAGGCCACCCAGGGACCAGAGCACCACTGTCAAAGAGAGACAGAAGAAGAATTCATAACACCCTTTCCCGCTATAAAGCACCCAGGAGCCTGTCAGAAGCTAGAGGAGCAAGGCTGTGGCTTGGACAGCAGCGGTTATTCACCTGCTCTGCCCAAGGACTCCCAGTGGCTGCGAGGGGGAGGGGGTGGGAGGTGGCGTCTGGCCACCTTTAAGGGTCTCAGTTTGCTTGTGAAAGAGAAACTAGGGGCTTATTTATATCACTGGGGCTGAGCAAGCAGGGAGGGGGCCATGCAGGGAGGCCTTTAATTAGAGCTCTTCCCTGCAGAAATGCTGACATGGGCTGCACAAGAACCACATCTTGGCCAAAGCATCATCATTCCAGTGATCCCGGTGGAAACATCATATCGGTTTCTGTGAAGAGCACAGAGCAGCCTGCAGGGCTCAGCTGTCGGGGGGCAGGGAGCCACCCTGTTGCTGCCACAGACACCTGCTTGTGACCACCTGGCCCTCCGCAGGCCAGCCTTGCTGCTGGTGGCACACAGCGCCAGCCCCCCAGCCACTCTCCAGCAGCGGAAAAGAAAAATCAAGTCATAGAAGGAAGCTGCTGAGCCTCTGGAAAACCAGAGTCCCAGGCCCAGTCAGGCTGAGAAGGGGCGAGGTTGAGAGGGGCACTGACTGCAGGCCCACCTCACCCTCGTCCCTGCTCAGGGTACTCGGACACCAGCCCTAACCTCTCAGGGAAGGGGATGCCACACCAGTGATGCAGTGCACGGTGCTGGCCTCCCGCTCAGCCAAGCTTCTCCTCTTTCTGCTCCCAGCTGTTGTAGCATCACTGTTCCCTCAGGGACTCCATCTGCCCTGACACTACCTCCCTCTGGCCCCAGGCAGCAGATGCACCCTGTGCCCCTCAGCCAGTCACCAGGCGTCCCGGGCCTTGGTCCCTCACTTGTCACAGGGGAGAGGGCAGGGGAGGCGAGCAGGGAGATACCCTCCAGATCAGCTGTTCCATGCTAAGGAGAGGAAGAGCAGCGGGACGCTCAGGCCTTGCAGCCACACAGCGAGTCCAGAGGCCGGAGGAGCACACGTCTCCAGTGGGACCAACAAGAAGGCACAGAGGCCCACCCTGAAATCCCCAGAGAAGGCGCACAATCACAGGGTCCCATCTATCTTCACCCCATCCTAACACCTTTACAGACAATAGAGCTTCTCCTCGAGAGTCCTCCTTCCAGCAGTGGGGTTTTTTAGAAGCCAGGCAGCACATGAAAGCGGGGTGTCCTTAGGGGACTGGATCTGTTGGGAAACGGGGCCGGGTCCCCGGCTCTGCCCCTTCTCGCTTTGAGACTAAGGTTGCTTGCCATGCCTCAGTTTCCTCAGCTTCACAGACAGAAGAGCCTGTCTGTATTGCAGACGGAACACTCAGGAGTCCAGGCTGCTCATGCAATAAAAACTACCCTTGGTACCGAGGCTCTGTTTCTAGTACCAGCCGCTCACTACATTTCCATTAACATTTTATGACATGGGCATGTCGCATCCCATTTTTCAGATGAGGTCTGGGGCTCAGAGGTGCTCAGGGACCTGCTCAATGTCATCCTGCGACTGAGCCAAATCCAAGCAGTCTGGACATGCATATCTGTGGGGATAGATTCCAAGACTCCCAGTGGATGCCTGAAACCGCCGATAGTACCGAACCCTGTATGTGTTACGGTTTTTCCTATACATATATATATACCTATGATAAAGTTTAATATATAAATTAGGCACAGTAAGAGATTATCAACTAATGATAATAAAATAAAATAATTATAACCAGATACCGTAATAAAAGTCATATGAATTCCCTCTCTCTCTCTCTCTCTCTCTCTCTCTCTAAACCCATTTGATAACCGAGCCAGCTACTAAGTGACTGTCGAGCAGGGAGCGTATGCACTGTAGATACGCTGGACAAAAGGATGATTCACGCTCCGAGTGGGAGGGAGCCGGACAGCACAAGATTTCATCACGCTACTCAGAACAATGCATAATTTGAAACTTAAGAATTATTTCTTGAATTTTCCATTTAATATTTTTGGACTGCAGTTCACTGCAGGGAACCAAAACCGTGGCAAGTGAAGCTATGAATAAGGAAGGACTTCTACTATTCTCATGAGCCACGACCTGGGGGAGACACAAGCAGAAAGGCTGGGGATGCAGCCCCTAGGCCCCGAGCCCGTCCTTCCCTCCTGTGGCTGCGGATTCTCCCAGTCTACACATGCAGCAAAGCTGCCTCCACTTCCCATCCTGCCCCCAGCTCTGCCTAGAAAGGGACCCCAAGTCATTCCCCAAGCTGGAACCTCTGCCTAGGAACTCGGGGCCCCAGAAACGTCCATAACTGATGCTAAACTCAGTTCAAATAGTAACACAAGGTGCAGAGCGACCCCCGTTAGGTCCATCCCAACAGGACCCAAACTAGAGTAGAGGCAAGCAGGGTGACCCAGCACGCAGCAGCACCACCAGCCCCTGGCCCCGGACCCACTGGCTGTTGAAGATGACACTAGATTATTCATGACAACGTGGAAACAACGCAAACTTCCACCAGCTGATAAGGGGTGGACAAAATGAGGTACAGCCAGGCGAGGGAATATTATTTACCATAAAAGGAATGAAGTACTGATGTCTGCTATAACAAGGAAGGGCCTGGAAAACATTATGTTATAAAAGAAGCCAGACACAAAAGGCTGCAACAGTGTATGAGCCCATGTATCTGAAATGTCCACAACAGGCAAACATAGAGACAGAAAGTAGATTAGTGGTTGCCAAGGGCTGGGTGAGGAGCATGGGGCGCAGATGCTACTGGGTAAGGGGCTTCTTCTGGCAGGGTGAAGGCACTCTAACATCAGGTTATGGCGACAGTTGTACAACCCTGTGAACATACTAAAACCACTGAGCTGTACACTGTATATGGGTGGATTTTATGGTATGTAAATGATACCTCAATAAAGCTATTTTGAAAAAAATAAGAAGATGCTAGGATCACCTCCTTCATATTCCTTTCTGGAGAGGGCCAGGGGAGAAGGTCAATATCTCAGAAATACCAGTAAACATTCTCATTGTTATTTACCACAAGGCCACATGAGGAAGGCAAGGTCTGTGTTTATTAGTGTGCATTTGTCTATGGACAGGTCAGACAGCTGGCTTCTGCCTTCTGATCACCACACTTAGCGTTTATTGCATCCTAGTTATATTCTGAGCACTTTGCTTGTATCCTCTCATTTATTCTTCACAATAGCTCTATAAAGTAAATGCTTTTATTATCCCCACTTTACAAAGGAGGAAATGACTCACTAAGAGGTGAAATGTGATACGTTGTCTGAGGACAAGCAGATCCTGAGTGCTGGCGCTGGGATGGGACCCAGGCAGTGTGTCTCCAGGACATTCCCTCTTCCCCCTGACCCTGGGAAAGGTCATTTGAGGCAATCCAGGGCCGTTCCACCTGCAGGAGCAGTGCCCAGGCTTCCTGGAGGCTGACCCCTGGCAGTAAAACCTGAACTTGCAATAGGAAGATGTCTGTTTCTTTCCACAAGGCCTCAGGCAACAACGAGATGGATTTTCTTTTAAATGACTGTCCACTGTGGTGTGTGATAGCTCTTTGATTTTATCTCATCCTCCTCAGTTCCCGTTACTGCTGTCATTTGTCTCCCCATCCCGATGGGGTGATGAACTGCCTCAGCTCAGTGAGAAGCAGGCCATACGACAGGGAGGAGAGGAAACCATCCATGCTGGCCCAAACCACGGTGAAGAAGAGGCCACAATCTGACCTCCAAATGCAACACCTCCTCTCTGAGTTCCAAAAAGCATCCTCCAAGAACCTCTGGGAGGAAAGAGACAAACTGTAAGCCACCGCCTGGTAAACTCCCAGAAAGGCCTTGCCGCCACATAGCAGAACACACAGTCCAACCAACCCTAAGTTCTTCTTCTGCTCCACATATATCCGCTCATTCACCAAGCGGCTGTTGTAAATTCAGTTTGGACCCAGCATTGTCCAGTGTCCTGAAAGGAGCCCCTAAACAAAGCTAAGAGATCAGTTTCGGTGTTATAAAGGGAGCTATTTAGGTCCCAACAGTCTTCTGAAGACGGAAGGATCCTAGAAATGGCAAGACTACAAAGGCCCTGCCCAGGCTGCTCTATGCTCAGAAACAGATGCTTGTGTAAACCTGGTGGGCCCCTGGCTCGAAGGCCATCTTCTTCCACCTGCCCATTTCACACTGAACTTCAACAAGCTTGCAGTTAGTCTCCAGAAGCCCTGTGATTCATCCATTTTCTACCAGTCTGAAAAAAGCAGTGGTTTACCAGTATGCTGGAGGGGAGGCGGCTACCAGGCACAGGCCAATGCAGCCAAAATAAGCAATGTTGTGAACCATGCTTCTAATTTTAATTTGAAATCCTATATTCTAAAGTCTGAATGTTTTTTCAAGTGCATCCAAATCCCAGTATGTAGCAATTGCCCAAATCACTTGAGTTGGTGGGGCAATCCAAGATCCTCTGTCAATTGCCAAAATGCAGATTGGGAAGTTTGGGCAATTTGATGTTTGAGGGATGGACAGAAGCTGTTCCTACTCCGGGCTGGGCAGCGCTGTCTTTATCAGCAGAGATACCAGGGCACCATTGGACTTGGAGAAAGGTGGAACTGGGGTCAACCTAGGATGCCCGTCCTGACTCTGAGTTCTCCCTGGACTTGACCTTCTACAGCTATTCCTTGAACAAAGTCCAGAGGACATCAGAGCACAATGGAGAGCCAATGGCTCTGAGGACAGACACTTGGATCTGAAATCCAGTGTGAACACACAAGCTTCGTTGAGAAACTGGTGTCAGGTGACATTATGTCCCTCATTGCAGCGTTCCCAGTTGTTTTCCCTGCCCACGCAGACAGAGAGGGGTCCATGCAGCCAGACCCAAAGCAGCAGTGCTGCCTCAGTGGTTGAGACCTCGAAGGCTCCACAGAGCCCTAGCTGGCCTCTCCTGCCTCACAGGATCCCTGGCTCACCGGTCCCAGGAATCTTCCCCACAGCTTCCGAGCTGCATCCCAGTCCACTTTCTCCTTACCTGACCTGTCTGGTCTGGGCCTCCCTGCCTCTCTCACCCCTGCCTTCCTCTGAATTTTGGAATCTCCCTCTTCTTTCAGACCCCTCACTGGGTTTCTGGGCTCTGAGGCAGCACTGGCTACATAACTGATAGGATTCGGTGCAAAATGAAAACGTGGGTGCGTGTTCAAAACTCACCAAGAATTTCAAGCCAGCAATAGCAGACATGAGACCCAGCAGAGTGCCCTGTGCAACTGCAGAAGCCGCCTGCCCAGGAAACCGGCCATGCGCTGGGGGCTGACCTGACACGGAGGTCTGGCCTAGAGGTGATCAGCCACCACCAGCAGAGAGAGCCCGCAGGGGACAGCAAGGACTGCAGGATGGTGACCACCATGTGTGGGAGAAAGGAGAAGAAGGAATTGGGGAGGAGGCAGAAAGGGAGACGGATGTGACAGAGACCCGTGGAAGAACCTGGGCAGAGAGGAACACTTTAGGTTCCCAGGACTGAAGGCGGGCCTCCAACCTGTGCTGTGCAGAGGGACCGGGGGAGAAGGGGAGTGGGGGTGGGGGGGCATTCCCCTCCCCTCACTTCCAGTCCAGTCTCCTTCCTCAACCATGTTTTTTCACATGTGTGCGCGTGCACACACACACTCACACACAGTCCTACATAGATGTCAAATATACATATATACATTTTCCCCTTCCTGCTCCCATTCTTTTTTCCTTTTGTTCCTTCATTGCTTTACTCTCTTTCAATCTCATCCTCTTCCAGTCCCCTGGGCTGGCCTCTCTTTGTCCTCGCTCCACCCTGCTTCTTTCCTTCTCTCTCTTCCTTTCTGTTTCACCACTCCTTGCTTTGGTTTGCTTTGGGAAATTCTGCCTTCCTTTGCTTCTCCCTTACTGGACTCACAGACTCGAACTTGCGGACCTGAAAGAGACCTAGAACACAGGTCCCACTGTGAAACGATGTGTGCATTCGTCCAACAGGATCCCTCACCTCAGCACATGGGAACAAAAGGACTTCCTTATTAGGCCTCTAGATGGGGCAAGAGGGCGAGAGAAGCTAGGCACACGAGGACACCATGCAGACAGGTGCCTGCTGGACAGGGTGGCACGAGCCACCAGACTCTATCGAGCCCAATGCTCCTGCCACCACCACACATGGCCGCTGCCCTGCACCGGGCGTGCTAATTGTCTCCATGCCTTATTTGAGCCCTAAATTCTCGACACACAGGGACAAACTGGTTTTTGCACTTAAACAGCAAAGTGTTGGGAACATGGAAGAAGATGTGGGTAAGGAAAACAGTCAAGTTCAGGGGAAATACCAGGAACCTCAGGGGCCAGCCAATCCTTGCTGGGAAAGCCCCTCCCCAAATTGCTTGAGTGATGGCAACAAGTGTTCACCCAAGAATAGCCATCTAGGAGCTTCTGATCAGTAGTCAAACAGCCTCGGCTCCCACGCTAACCAGCTGTGGGATCTTGGACAAACTGCTTAACCACTCTGTGCTCCAGACTCCTCACCTGCCAAACAGGTATATTAATACGACTCAATCCATGGGGTTTTTATGAGGTTTAGATAACACAAACAACTCTGCTCTATGCCTGGCATATTACATACACTCAAAACATGTTAGTTATAAAGATGGGACTTAAATAAATACACCTGTTGCATGCCAGCTGTGTGCAGGTGTCGATCCAGGCACAAGGGCAACAGTGGTCAAGAAAACTCGACAAAGACTTTGCATTCCAGTGGAGGAGAGAGACAAATCATAGATAAATTCCTCTGCTATGAAGAAAAATAAAGCAAATGTGGGGACTAGAGAGCAAGGGAGGAATAACAGCTGGGGTGGCACCCCTGTTTCTTTGTCCTATGGGCGATCTGCCTTATTCCAGGCTGGCTACTCATTTACCTGTGTATTATGTGAGCTCTGAGTTCTCGTCACACAATAATCAACTGAGTTTTACCTTGCAAACAGCTTCCTGTGAGTTGAGGACTCGGAAGAAGCAAATGTGGGTGAGGAATGACACCGAGCTGCAAGGGAAGTAGACAAGGGAGGGCCATAGGTCACTGCAGGAGAGGACACAGTCTAACGGAGATTTTCAGCTCCTCGTATACTGAGCAGAGAACACAGCCCGCAGTCAGCCCTGGATCCAACCCTCAGCTGTGTGACGTTGGAGAAGCCACTTGACCTCCCAAACTACAAGGGACAGCTGCTGTGAGCATTAATGATTGCACATAGGCAGAGCTCAGCACGTAATAGGGGTTCCGCTGTCCCCACACATCTTTCCCTTGCAAGTGGGTTTCACAGAATCCTTGAGCCTCCACCCTCCACCCACCTAAAAGCGCCACCAAAAAGGCTCATTGATTGATACGCAAACTTCAGAAACGATCTCTGGCCCTAGAGACGTGGTTTGAAAAGTGTTTCTTGACTGACGCAGAAGGTGTGTCAGAGCTGGCTCTTGCAGTGTTTCAGAGAAATAGCGATGAACATCAGGGAAAGGTTTGGGCTGGACTGTGCCCAGCCCGGAGAGTGACAGCATGTTTACAAGAGCCATTAGGGGCTGCTGCTCCTCATATGCTTCCAGGATGATTTACTCCACCGGGACTGGCAGGCTGCTCCTTTGCCTTTCACTGTTGAATTGATTATTGAATCACAAATATCACATTTGAATAACATGATTTAACTTCAAGGCAGGCAGGAAGTTCAAAGCCCATGGCAGGAAGGCCTCTCTCCAACAATGCTGAGCTCTGTGACTCTGGCAGGTTCTACACTCGCTTTCATGAGAGGGGGAGAGAAATCTTCCTAAAGCCCCCTACAAACAGCTCCAACAGCCACGAGTCCCATGAGACCAAGGACTGCATCTGGCATTCACCAGGGAATTCACATGCCTGGCACTCAATAACTACTCACTGAATGAATGAATTGGCCTATCCATCGATACCTGGCCAGAAGCTGTCTTAACTCGAGCAAACCCAGGTCACGAACGGACCTGAAAAGCACAGTGTGTAAAGAACAGCTGGAAGAACTGGAGAAAGGAGTTGAGTAGGGACAGGCAGGGATGTGGCGATGTCCACATCTATTTAGAGGGCTGTCCTGCTCAATGCTCCCATTTATTGAGCACCACACAATGCAATCCTTCTAACAAGCCTTCTAAGTCTATTTCGTTACTCACTTTTCTGTACAAGCAAATGGAGATTCAAAGAAGTTCAATGACTGGGCCAGGAGCATATAACTCCTAGATGACAGGTGAGGTCGCAAACTCATGGTCTATTTGCAGCTCCACACTTTAGAAGCACCTCTGCTCCTGTGGATACCCTATACTCATGTCTCCTCTTGGCCCACCATCCTCTGACGGTCCCCTTTCTGTGAGAAGCCTATCAAGCAGCAAACAGGGGGAGGGATGGGTTCTGTAGAGATGACCACATAGGAGGAGGTCAGCACATCTTCTTATGATGAGCACTTTTGCAAAAGCAAAAGAAGTACTAGATGTGTGTGTGTCTGTGTGTGTGTGTGTGTGTGTGTGTCTGTCTGTGTGTGTGTGTGTGTGCACGCATATACATAGAGTTACACAGACACATACATATAGTGGCCTCAAGAAACTCAATCTATTTGAGAAAATAGGAAACAATAAATAATGCAATAATGCTGTCCTAGTGATTTAGACAGTGAGAACCATATGTCAGGTAACTGTATGATTTGTCATCCAAACTGGAACACTCTTAAGAAGGAAAGGCGGTGCTGGGACAATAGATGGAAATGGAACTGGCCAAGGTGAGCCAGGACAATCGGCCGCCTAAGGTAGCTAGATGGTCATAAGCCCCAGCCAAACTTATACAGACTCGGCTTTCAAGTGCTGCCTTCTGCACAGTGTTACCCTACCCCCTGTGACATCAGGACTAATGATTACGGTTGTTATTTGTATTATCATAGTAACAATCCTTAATTGCAGCTTCTATTGATTGGTTATGCCAGATACTGTGGTAAGCCATTAAAAACATCACCTCATGTGATTCTCAGGATGATAAGAGATAGGCATGATTAAACCTGTTTTACAGATGAGTAAAACAGGGTACAAAGAATTTAGGCTAGGGGACATGCTCAATGGCCACAAAAGTGAGTATTCAAATCTAGGAGTGAATTTAAAGGGCCTTATCTTAATTACAAACTGTAAGTTCTCCCATTATTTATTTTCACCTGGATTTTTCAAGGAGGCCATAAAATCCAATATACACCCCTGTCTTTTACCATTCATAGCTCATCTCCTGCCACCTCAGGCAGTTTCCTTCTCTCCATTTTAACATGTGTCTCCCTCTTTAACATCTATCCTCTTTGGCCTTCAGTTATCTCAGAAAACACTTTTTCCTTCTCTCTAAATATTTCTTTCCTCATCTCCATTCTTGTTACAAACCTCCAGAGATGCTAGCTAATCCTGTTTGATAAGTCTAAGAGTTCCTTTATGAAGGCAAATGAAAGTCTAAGTTGTAAAATAAAATTTAAAATAATAAAGTTATATCACTCAGTAATGACATTAAAAGTACCCAGCAGTCCCCTTTCACAATCCCCAGAAGTCTTTATTTACCTCCTTATCTGTCTTTAATTAAACCGACTTTTCCCTGAGTAACCAGCAAAATACACACATTTCTCACTCAATTTCATCACCTTTTGTTTTCATCCCGTAATTAGCAGGGTAGCTGCATCACTGCCTCTTTTCCACTGCACATGCATCGTCTTTCAGTTACAGTCCAGGTGGAAAGGCTATGGTGGACTGGCCAAGGAACGTGACCAAGATTTATCATGTTGTGCCCATGGGGAAATGCGTACTGGGCCACAAATGGAGTTGGGCCCAACTCTGGGTTCAGGAGTATGGGGAGACCAGGGTGGGTCATGAGGTTGGGGCAGTTTGGAAGGAAACAGCTCAAGTTGGGAGTTGAGGACCTTGCTCTGTCATGCCAGGGGTGACAACACAGGAGAAAAAGTGAAGGGGCAGCGGTAATCCTGAGAAAAGACTGGCTCCAGTGGAGACCAAGCTTGTTCTAAAATGAGGAGGCTGGAAAAAAGTCCAGGACCAATCGTGTTCATTAATCAATAGGGACACTCGCCAAAAAGTATCGGGCATAAGCTATGGCAGGGAAGTTGCGGCTCATTAGGAGGAAAGAACTTGAATGGTCATGATCTTCCTGGACAACTTTCAGAGTTTCAGCAAGGCTCTGAAAATGGTAATTAGGTATGATAACATTAGACAATCACACGTTCCCCTGGTCTGCGCCCTACTCCCATCTTAATCAGCCTTTCCCTTGTGAAAGGAACACAAATTGGTAAGAAAACCTTATTGTTTTAAAGGTTGCCAGAAAATTGCATCCAGTTAAAGCCAATTAAATGACTTTAGAATAGAAGTCTGAATTTGTCATCAAAGCAATCCTTATTTGGCCCACTAAAGATGTCTCTTCCCGCTCCTTGGACTCCATTCCAATCAGTGCCACTCACCCGGCACCACGCCTGGATGGCATGAGCTTACAGATGTGCCAGAACCAGGGAGATAACAGGCCCTGGCTCCTGGGGGCCACGCTGGCCACGAGGACAGCGTTCACTCATGGCAAAGGTGGGGAGCTGGACAGAGTGGGGAGACCACCAAGATAAGCAACAGGGAGGGACACAGGCCCATGACATCAAGACATGGGACAAGACACGGGCCTGGGGGAACGTGCTGTGGCGAGCACAGTTGGTTCATAGACCAGGGGAGCTCAGGACTGCAAACCTAGGCACCTTTGTTCCATTGGAGCAGGAAGCTGCATACGCAGGTCCCCTGCTGCACAAGCCCATCTCGGGGCCTACGAGGGAGAGCCGAGGAGTTACACTGGGGGGGCTGGGGTTGGATTCCAAGTGAGATGGGAGGGCCCAGACTGCAGCTGCAGACCATTGTCAATTTGAGAAAACATAAAAAAATAATAAACAGAAATGCATACCACGATATTTGGCTCAGGTAACCACACCTTTGGGAAACCAGTTCGTCTGAACCAAGAGCCATAGCCCAGGCTCGATGTCAGGAAGGAAGACAACGGACAGGAAGAGCGGTTCCACCAATTAGAAAGCACTTGCCTTGGGATAATTGGCTTCTGGGTGAGGTTCCCCTCACCAGCAAAGTGGCTGTGTCAGCAAGAGCTTTGCATAGGCTCCCTTAGTCACACAGGGTCTAGAACTCCCATTCTGGGCACAGTGAGCTTCATGTCACTCAGCTCCCATCACAGCTGCTCCCTCTGCTGGCCACCCAGACACTGGGCGCTCAGGGTGCTCCCGGGAACACCAGGCTGGGCACTCAGCGCACCGCTCTGACCTCCAGCAGCATGGGATTTGGCTAGTGCCCTGCAACCTGGTGGCGCACAGGTCGGCTTAGGCAGGCATGAGCTCTGCAGGCATAGGGTCCCTTCTTGAAGGGATGCAGTGCTGCACGTCAATGAAAATGGTGCACAGGTGAAGTCAGAGCTGATCACAACCAAATGCATTACCCTGAATAACACGGAGAATAAAATCGCCAGATAAAATCCAGAATGCCCGGTTACATTTTTTTTGTATAAGTATGTGTACACGCATTATTTGAGACATATTTATACTAAAAAGGTATTCATTGTTGATCTGAAATTCAAATTTAACTGGGCATACTCTAGTTTTATTTGCTAAATCTGGCATCCCTGCTAGAAAACCATGTGTTGTCTGTTCCATACCTAGACCCTAAGCACAGTTATGAAAGTCTAGCAAAGGACAGTTATAAAGGAATAAAAGTTAGATGTTTGTATATGGAGAACAGTTTTTTAAAAATCATTACATTCCAGAAGAGGAGAAAATTCCCAAATGCAAGGTATGACTTATTACAGGCAACACGTGTTCTGGGAGGCTCAGATAACACGTTTCTCATCCCAGACTTTGACCTGTGCAAGTCACTTAATTTTTACATTAAAGAGTTAGTTTAAGGATGGGACTAGGAAATCGCTGTGTTCTTTCCAACCTCAAAATATTATGATTCTATTCAATTAGAACTATATGATCAGGGTGAAAACAAATGTATTTATATTCCAAGTCCTAGTAAAACAAAACTAGAGGGCACCTCTAAGATGTGGGTATTTTTTTATCGTATCCGTCACCTCCCAATCTTTCTTTCTTTCTCTTTCTTTCTTTCTTTCTTTCTTTCTTTCTTTCTTTCTTTCTTTCTTTCTTTCTTTCTTTCTCTCTTTCTTTCCTTTCCTTTCTTTCTTTCTCTTTTCTTTCTTTTCTCTTTCCTTTTTTCTTTTCTCTTTTTTTATGAGAACAATAAAGGTCTACTCCCTTAGCAAATTCCAAGTATACAATACAGTATTATAACAAGTCACTATACTGTACATTATAGCTCCAGAATTTATTCATCCTTTGTAATTGAAACTTTGTACTCTTTAGCCAATATCAGCCCATTGTCTCCTCCCCTTAGCCCCTGGCAACCACCATTCTACTCTCTGCTTCTCAGTTTGACTATTTTAGATTCCACATACAAGTGAGATAATGCAGTATTTCTCTTTCTGTGTCTGGCTTATCTCACTTAGCATAATGTCCTACCATTGTCACAAATAGCAAGATTTCCTTGTTTTCTAAGGCTGAATAATATTCCATCACATATATGTGTGTGTGTGTGTGTGTGTGTGTGTGTGTGTGTGATGGAATATTATACATATAGATAGATAAAGATAGATAGATAGATATAGATATATATAGAGATATAGATATACCACATTTTCTTTATCCATTCATCTACAGACAGATATTTGACTTCCCAGCAAGCATGGGATGTATGTGGCTATGTTCTAAGAAACGATGTCATGGGTTGAAGCCAGAGGCCGGCTCAGAAAAGAGAGACATAAACCCATAAACCCAAGTAAGTTATTTGGGCCTCTGATGCTAGATGGGGTCCATTCCAAACATTCTGAGACTGACAGAAGGGAAGAGAAGCAGCACTTCCATAAGACAGCCCTCGCTAACACTACTCGTATGTCTTGATTCCAAACGAGTGGCTTAAAATGTTTTGTTGTGAAAGAACTTTCTGAAAATGAAATCCACTGATCCCTGCGAAGACAATTTGCTTCAGATGTACTCAAGCGCAATTAATCACCAAAGATGCTGATGAGGCTTCATGAAGGTAGCACCAAAGGCTGGTGCATAGATGCTCAACAGCGGTGAAGAGGAATATCAAGTTTGTGTGAGCACCTCTATTTCTTCTGTACGCACACAAGAGGGTCTTCCAAAGACTAATTCAGTCTAAATTTAAAAGTCATTTGGGAATACAAAAGTAGAAAAGCTTATCTTTCCCTTCTAATATATAAATAAGCAAAAAGAAAAGGTCAAGACTCTTGTTAGTTCTAAAATATAAGTGTTTGGGGCTGGACCTGCCCAAAACAGTCTAATTCATTGCAGGAAAAACATATTTTTACATTGATAGCAAAAAAAAAAAAAAAAATAGTTAAGCATTCAAAAGTGTACATGCTTATTTTCTTGGGAAAATTATACACATTTGTTTGATTAGCTTTGGTAAATAAAATAACCAAGTCATCACTCAAGACTCAGACATGGCTGCAAAATTGATTCAACGAAATGTCAAAATAAATCACAGCTTAAAAATGCATGGTATGTAACTCCTAAAAATGAAAACCACATCTATCTCTGTCAGAGTTGTGAAGCCAGTGCATTAAAATTATATAAAAAATGAATGCAGTTTTGAAGGGAAAATATCGATTTAATCGACTCTTCCTGACTAGTGATTCAAATCATGATTTGAATCAATTTGATTTTAATCGACTCCACCCTATCCAAAAGTCACGGCTACGTGCCTTCTGACTGCATGACGTTACTTTCAGTGGCCTGTCTGTCTCCCTAGTTACAGGATGCTCAGGCTGACAAGAAAAGGACTGTGTCCCCCGTGCCGTGCCAACAGAGCAAGGAGCAGAGGCTTCTGCAAACTTAGACCAGGTGCAGATAACCCTGGTAAGGCCACCCAAGCACCAACTATGATTACTAAGCGACTGAGCAGCCAGGAGGGATGCAAAGTGCAAGCGTAAAGGCCAAGGCTCAGCGACAGAAGTTCAAGTGTGACATTCCGTGCTCTGGAATTCTGGAATAAGGCTGACCTCAGTCACGGGGTACTTCCGTACTCAGTGGGTCCCAGCTATAGGAGAGGCTGAGAGCCAGAGGTGAGGACAAGGCAGACGCATGGAGGAAAAGTTTTTAGAACCAGAGGATAAGAGGAGCTCCCCCAGATGGAGGCTGACCTATCCTGAAAACATAAGTTGGGGGTTCAGGGACATAGAGCTGTGCAGAGTCTGACCAGATAAATTAACCGTAACCTCAGCCTCGGCTTCCCAAAGAGGACTGTCGGCCTTCTAAGGATTTACAGTGTGTGGCACAGGTTAACTTGGCACGTGGGCAGTGCTCAGTATTGGTTATTACAGATGGTGGTGATGAAGAAGAAATGGTCCCTGCTAGCAGAACCAACTGTCCAGTCTGCCCAGGACTGACGTGTTTTCTAGGAGGCAGAAACTCAGTGCTAAAGCTAGAAAGAGCCAGGCAAATGGGGATGGATGGTGCTTCTCTGCCTGCATTGTGTCCAGACTGATCCCAGAGCCTGGGGGCCGGACGGACCCAGCAGGTGGGCCTACGTGCCTTTACCTGCGGGGATCAGAAGCCAGTAGCAGTGCTGAGCCAGGCACCACATCCTCTTGGATGGGAAGCTGTTTCCTGATTTGAGGACCGTGCTCTGGCTTTTCTCTCAAGGCACCGAGTGAAGGGAATGTAGTGAATCGATGATCGTTAACGAGCTGCCCAGTCTAATCATTTCCTCCCGTCGGTTCCAGTTAAAGAAAACAGAACACGGAGGCAGCAGGGGACGGTGAGGAGGCCGTGTCTGGCCGTGCCTGGGCTCACTGAGTTTCAGCTGGTCTGCCCACCCTTCAGCGAGTTTTAACCTCCACCCCAGGGCCTCACTCAGGAGCCTGGCAGGTGGTACGCACTCAGCTCATGTGCGTAGCATCTGAATAAGCCAGGTGGTAGGGCCGGGATTCCAATCTGCCACGTCCTTAGAAGTGTCGCTGCGGAAAGGCCAAGCGTTTGGCTCGAGTTACTGTCAGGGAGCCATGGTGCAGTGGGAAGGTGCTGCTCCACGTGCCAGGCCCATAACCTGTCACCAAACTCCATGTGTGACCTGAGGAAAGTGCAGGTACCTAACTTGGGTTCCTGCTCCCTCTCCTGCTGCTGGTGAATCTTAAAACTGGGACCAAGGAGGGCCCGGAGACCTCCTGGTCAGAGGCCGTTGGCGGGGGAGTGACTCAGGGACAGTTTGAGGAACATGGTTTCTAGAAGCTGCGGATATAGAACATATGGAGCAGGGCAGAAAATGCTCTGGATTCACGGTCAGAACCCATGTGCTTAGCACCCTCCAATTTCAGCCTCAGCCAACACATGCCGGCTGGGCCCTGACCGGGAGCAGCCACCGCACGAGGCACCTTCTCAATGTTTGTCCTCATTTAATCCTCAAAAAAATAAGCATTACTGTTGCTCCCTCCTTTTCTTTGATGAGGAAACAGTCTCAGGGGGTGGGATCTGAGGCTGAGAAGTGAGCTTTTAAGACAACGAAGCTGCTTCGCTGGTAGTTCTATGTGTTGGTTGAAGCTGAAACAGCTGATTCTGGGACCTTGAAGACCTGGGTCAGGACGGGCATTGGCAGCATGCACCAATATGATGATGGCTGGTGCAAGAAACTGGGGACCTCAGGCCAGAGGAGACTTTGGGCGAGCCGTCCGGTGTGGCATCCGAAGCCCTCAGTTGATGTGCCCAGCTCTTCCATGTTTACTAAGGGCTTCAACACCGTGACCCGATGGTCTGCTCTTCTGGGTCATGGGGGTGGGGTCCTTGGAAACACTGCTGAGGAAGGCAGTGAAAGGGAAGCGTGGGTTCAGACACCACACACATCGGGACTGGAATGACGGTAACTCAGCAGCCTTAAGCAAGTCATTTCACTTTCACCTCCCTGAACCTCAGTCTCCTCATCTACAACCTGGCTCACCCACAGCTGGGGTGAGTATGAGAGATTGCAGGAGTGACACGCTTAGCACTGCATGGGGTACATTATAGCCCTCCACACATGGAGCACGTTATTTGGAGCAAACGTTTGCTAACCTGCCTGGGTGCCAGGCCCACACGCCTAACGGAAGCCTGTGTACTCCCCCATTAATGGCACTTAACCACGCCAGGCTGAATTGTCTAACTAGGAGCCTGACTCCAAGTCTCCACTTCTTACTCTTTGTCTTCCAGGCATCCATCAAGGTAGGCCAGGATCATGGAAAATGAGAAGGGCTTCCAGAGAGGGAGGAGACAGTGCTCAAGGATGACCTTCGGGGCCTCAAAAAGATGCTCCCACAAGAACAGCCACAGATGAGTTCAACTCCGAGCCAGGAGGTAAGGAGGCTTAACCACAGGAAGGCAGCAGGGAGGGTGCAGGAGGCCCCTGGGTGAGGTGGGGAAGTCAGCTTCTGCAGCTCCCTGGCCTGGGCACCGATATGCTCACCAGAGATACCCAAGTCCCACACTGACTCCTGCCACTTCTGTCACATTGTCCCCTCCTACCTGTCATCACTCCTCTGCCCTAGGGGGCTCATTAGAAGTCACTCCATTTCTTTTCTGTGCATTGCTATGACCCCTCAGCTCTCTTACACTTTCTCGATGCCTCTCTAATTGAAATGCTCAGTTCCTGCCCACATGTGACACTTGCTCTGCCACTGTCACTCCCACTCTGGCCATCAGGCCTTCACTATATCCCAACATGTCTGGACTGGGCCACACTCTCCAAGCTAAACCGTGGTTTTCAGGCACACAGAGTTGCTAGCTCTTCCACCCTTACACCTGCTACTGGCCTCCAAGTTTTAGCTGTTCAACCCCACAAATCAGCTCAGGCCCACTGACATGGGACTGCCCCTCTGTAGCAGGTATTTCAGTGTCTGCTTCACACCCATGCTCTTAATCACCAGGCCATATGGCTTCCCGGTCCCCTGACCTTTCCTTCCCATCCCCCTCCAGGCCTTGCTCAGCTGAAGAATCTGACTGTAAGTGCTTTCACCCCTCTGGAGCTGTGTTTACACCATGATGATAGAAGTTATACAAATTATGTTAACAGGTGAGATAAAAGGGCCCCTGAATTTAGTAATACCTTCAAATGAATTTGTATTTTATTCATTACAACATCGTTTGAAAAATTGTGGTATACATATGCATGAGATTTATTTAGTTCTCCAACAGAGAAGCAATTTATTTAGTCCTCCAATAGAGAAGTCCAGTGGACTCTTGGACCCAGGGTAATAATTCCACAGTCCCCCAGGGTCCACAGTCTGCAGGCTGGCAAACAGTGGACTAGACATTTCCAAGGGCCTTTCAAGGTCATTCATTCAACACACATTACTGAATGCCTGCTAAGAAGCACACATTCTAGTTAAGGAGACAGAAACCATCCAAGAGAACAAGTAAGAGAATGACCAGTTATGGTAACTGGTAGAAAACATATGACTGACATAAAAATAGAGACATCATGGGGAATGGCCTCCTTTAGAGAGAATGGTTAAGGAAGTCTTCTCAGTCTCTGGGTTGGTAACATTGGACCATATGACCTGGATGATAGCAAGATACTTGCCATAGACAGAGGTGGGGTGAGGAGAAGAAGGGCCAAAAGCATTCCAGGCAGAAGAAACAACTTTTCCAAAGGGTCTGAGGCAGGTGCCAACGTGGCCTGTTTAGAACCGTTATGGCTGAGCGTGGGGACATTGAGGGGGCAAATTATAGAGTGAAAAACAATTCCACTTGGTTGTACTAAGTTTGGGAGTTATCACAATATCCAAATGGCAATGTCAAGAGAGCTGAATAGAAAAGGAAACTAAAACTCACATCCCTGTGCTAGAGATACACTTTCAGGAGGCATCACCGTAGAGACGATATTTCCAACTCTGTGAACAGTGATGGAGTTTAGAGAAAGAAGAGGAGAGGACCTTTGGACCAAGTCCTTGGAAACACCACCACTGAGTGGAGGAAGATGAGAAGAGACAGGAGGAGCAGCCAGAGAGGGGTGAAGGAAAACCAGGACCGAGGGAAGTTGTAAATCCAAGAGAAAGGAATTCCAGAAAGAGGGAGTGCCCCACCATGTGGATGCTGCTGAGAGATGGAGAAGGTACGATGAAGATGGAAACACATCCATGGGTTTTGACAATATGGCTGATGTCGGTGACCTTACCAAGAGGGGCCTAGGTGGAGTGGTTGTGGCAGAAGCCACTAAAGATAAAGAGAGTGGTAGGTGAGAAACTGGGGACATCATTTGTAGGTAACCCCTTCTAGAAGTCTGGCGATCAAGAGAAACAGAACAAAAGGCACTGAAGGTGGAAGAATATGGTATGCTATGTGCAGCAAGTTGAGTCCCTCTCCCTTAATCTCCATGAGAGGAGTATATTTCCCACCCACTGATGGAGGGCTTAGACACCGACATGCACAATGCAATGGGAGATAGGCCCTGAACAAAGGCTTCAAATGCTCATGCCTGACTCAGCTTGCTCTCTTTGGCTCCTGCCTTTCTTCATAGAAGAACCGACCTTGGAGAGCCTCTGGATGAAGGAGGATGAATGATGTGTGGTACCAGACTAGAACACAACCCACAACTTGGAGCCCAGCTTAGATCGGTGGAACCCTAGACAATCCACAGACCAGTAGGAAAAAAAAAAAAAAAAACACAATGTTTGTTGTATGCCCCTGAAATGCTGTGGTTATTTGTTACGCAACACAATTATGGATATGGCTGACTGATACAAGGGGAAATGTGTAGTCAGGGCTATTTTTAAGGTAGGTGATACTAGAGTACATTTGTATTCTAATGGGAAAACAATCTACTGAAGTGAAAGAGGATGCCTGGGAGAGGTGAGATAGCTTTGGAAAGGCAATGTCTATGAGAAGAGCAAGAGGGGATGGGGCAAATGGAGGAGTTGGCCTTAGATGAAAGGAGGGGTGCATCCGCCGCTGTAATAAGAGGGGAAAAGGTGGGTGCAGATGCCAGAAAGTTTAAAAGCATGGTAGAAAAAAGGTTGAATGGACGTGAACTTCTTAAGGAATGGTGAAGCAAGATCATCAGGAGAATGTTGGCAATGGTTAAGGGGACCTTATTGCCTGCTGTTTGTCCATCCTTAAATGTCTTTCCAATTTTCTCCACCTAACTAAATTCTAATATGGTGTTTCCCCAAAAATAAGACCAGGTCTTGTATTAATTTTTGCTCCAAAAGATGCCTTAGGGCTTATGTTCAGAGGATGTCATCCTGAAAAATCATGCTAAGGCTTATTTTCCAGTTAGGTCTTATTTTTAGGGAAACACGGTAAGTCTCACTTTCTCCTTGAAAGCCTTTACTAACTAGCCCAACCTACCATGATCCCTCTTTTTCCTCTAGCTCCTGTAATCTCCATCCCAGCCCAATACTTGATTAGCCTTCTCACTGTTAGATGCAAGACTTACTCAGCCCTTCCCTCTGTTGGACTTGAGTCTGATGAGGCACAGGGACCATGCCATCTGCTTCTTTTGAATCCCCCAGATTTCCAATGACATAGTGATGGTTATGCTGAGGAGGCTTGATAAATATCTGGTAACTGGTTCAACAAGAAAATGTACTTGTCTGTCGCTGTTTCCTCTTCTAGAATAGCTGACTTGGACCAAAACAAATAAGGCCAGACCAGCTGTGAAGAGTTATCCACCAGAACTACTGTTTTTGGAGAAAGACACATTTTCTGGTGTAGGGTTTTTTTCTTACTTCTTATGACAACTTCCCTGAAGCCTGATTCATTTTCTTTTCTGAGTGCTTCAACAATTCTTTCATCAATCCTGCCTTGGACATACTGACATCTTCCCTGGGAAAGCAGAAGGGCTGTTTTCCAGATGTTCTTTAACGCCATTGCTTAGAGGGCTTTCTGTTTTATTTTTAATGAAACAGAAAGTGCCAGATCTGACAGGTGATGCTAAGGAGCCTGTGTTTCATGCAAGGGGTCCCAGAAATAACAAGCAGCCAGCACGCTCTCTCCATTCCAACTATGGGGATCTTGTTTATTCGTATACCTGAAAGAGAGTGGAGGGAGCTCTCGAGGGACTCCCCAGCCTGAGCCGGGTGGCTGAGTGTACCCTGAAGTCTCAGTTCCAGGAACCTGACAGTTTCAAAAGGTCCCGCACCACCATCTTTAACACCCACCAGTTACATGTGAAGACAGGACTGGTCCAGAGAACACTTGCTTGGCGACAGGGTGGCCACTGGCAAACTGGTGAGGCAGCTGAGGGCACTCACCTTCCCTCCTCTCGAGGGCTCTGATCCACTCTCCCAAGTTCTCATCATTTCCAGACACCAGAATCATCAAGTCAGCCCAGTCTTTCTGCTCTGTTGGCACAAAGCCCCTCAAAAAGCCATCGAGTCTACGGTCGGGCTGGGTGAGGGTCCCCTCCTCTGAGCTCCCGGAATCACAGCTACTCTCACCTTCCAGCCAAGCACTGACATAACCTTAGGTATTTCCCCCATGAGACTGAGCAGTCTGGGACTGGGGCTGTATCTTACCCATCTGTAGCAGTGTGCCAGGCACACGGGGGTGCCCAACAGATGGTTTGTTATATTCCAACAGCATAGGTAAGAGAACTTGACCCATCTATGATAAGCCTCCGTTCTGCCTGAACTGTGGAGCCCGAGGCAGTCACTTCATCTTTAAGGGACTTTCTCCGCATTTGTGAAGGTAATATTAAAATATCTACTGCACAGGTACTGTCAGGACAGAATTACATAATGCATATTTTATAAACTGGCAGGTGTTTTACAATGTTAAGTTATTAGTACTAATTCATACCAAAGTTATAAAGGCTGTATTATTTCTCCCAAAGTACTTTCATTTTAAAAACAGACCCTCTGACCTCCTTTGCCCTCTCCTGTGGAGGGCAATGTTTTCCTGCTTCAGCAGTGGTGGTGTTTCGGGCATGAGTGAAAGGAATTGTACTTGTTTTGACTGAGGGAGGTGCTAAAGGCCCTAATTACAGCATCTAGACCAGCGGTCAGCAAACATGGCCCACTACCCAAATCTGACCCACCACTTGTCTTTGTATCACAGGTGAACTAAGAACAATTTAACGTTTCTAAGTGGTTAAAAAAAAAAAAAAAAGTCAAAAGAAGAGTATTCTGTGACACATGAAAATTATCTGAAATTCAAATTACAGTATCCAAAAATAAAGTTTTATTGAAACACAGCCATGCTCACTGTTTACATATTGTGTCGGCTGCTTTCATGCTATACCAGCAGAGCTGAGTAGCTGCGACAGAAACCATCTGGCCTGTAAGGCCAAATTATTTACTAATTGGTTCTTTAATGAAAAAAGTTTGCCAACCCCAGGTGTAGACCATTTCTCTACTTGCCTCAAAGCTGCTCCTGGAAAAGGAGCTAGAAGGAGTCAGGATTTCATTCTGAGAATCCCATTTTAAGAGAGAGAGAGACAAAATGGATCCTATTCAGGAGGGCAACCAGGAAGGTGCTGGGACTCAGACATATCATGGGAAGAATGGTTAGAAAAATAACTCAAGGGGTGACTTCAATGATCCAAAGAGCTGTCATGAAGAAAGAAGACAAGAATAATTCTCTGAGGCTGCAAGAGCTCGATATAAAGTAGTACCCTGGCTGTCTGAGCTGTCTCAAGTGATGAGTTCCCTGTCATTACATACATTCAAAGTAGTGAATGTACCAATGTCGTGATGATAAAATGTAGTGATCAACGACCAGCATCTGCTTATCTTTCAGAAGACTTCTTGTCTGGCAAAGACCTCCTTAACGCCACTACAAGCATCCACAAGGGAGGATGCTCCTGAACGCCATGTTTGTACACTGAGATTCAACCACAGTTTATTCTACCAGGAATGGCTGCTGTCTGGGGCTGGGCGCATGGGGGTTGCTTCCCTTAGAACCTGAGAGCAGGTCAGGGTGGGGACGAGAGAGAAGACAGGACACTCTGTGTGGCTGGGAGGGTAACCTTTCTGTCTGCCACGTGGGAGGAGGAGCAGAGAAGGCTGGTCTGCTAGGAAAGCAGAATAAAGCAGTTATACGCATACAGAGAGGAGGAGAGGGGTAAGATGGAGAAACGGGCTCAAAACTCTTCGTGAAACCTGGCTTCCCTGACCACACCTAAGGGTCACTACCAGACTCTCATTTTTCAGAAGTTAGCTTGAGAGGGAGCCTCTCACTTACAGCTCAAAAAAAATAATGTAGTTTACGGGGAAGGGAGACTCAAGCCTTGACAGCCTGGCCAGCTTCATCCAGTACTGGGGATCTAAGATGCTGTTAGGCAACCTAGAGGAGAGGCCACGTCACCTGTAGAAGCAGTCAGTCCCTGGGACGTCTGCGACCGCACATCCCAAGCAGGGACCACCGACATGGTAGATGGATTCCCACACCCGGGCTTGCGTCTCTCCTCTTTAGGAAGAGGATGATGTGAATCCATCACACCATGCTGCTGTGAAGAATAATGAATAGCACTGTTAACAAATGACAAGTGCTACGTTTCTTATTATTATCTATCATGTCTACATCACTTTATTTCTGTAAGATCCAGAAGGTGTTGAATGCAAATGGACTGAAAAACGTTTTTGCAGACTTGCAGCCTCCTGTAAAGAAAAACATCTGAGCACAAAGCAGTAAAGCTGCCAGGTTCTTGCACAGCCTAGACTGAATAACCCTGAGCTGGATTTGAGAAGTCCCTCTCAAGCATGTTGATTGGCTGGAAAACCCACTGAATCCAGGTCATTCACATTTGTTTGGGTGCAATAAGATCTACTGCAGCTGCAGGCTTTGACCTGGCCCCATCTGGAGGCCAAAGCTATTTCTGTGATCAGAGAGCCGTATAAACTGGACATGGGCAATATGTGGCCAAATGCCCCCCAACATTCTCTTTGCTCTGGCAACAGGATGGCCTTGATCCAATTTATTCCAAATGCCAGATTTTACGCAGAGACACCTGGGAAACAGTATCTTCTCTACTCTTTCCATTTTGCATATGGAGAATAGAAGCTCATATTTAAGTAATTTTCCCAGAGAACACGAGGCTGTTCTTAAGATTAGAAGGCACGGGCTGTGTCCGGTCCAGCAATGATGCCCCTGGAGAGACTCACTGTAAGGGGTGTGCTGGGTGGAAGGCAAGAAATGGAGTAGGGGAAACTGGACTCTGGTCTCATTGTTGCCCCAGTGGTACTGGGCCCTTTGCAGGTCATCTCTCCTCTCTGACCTTAGTGGCTCATCTGTCCAATGTGCAGATTGGACCGGGAGCCAGGTCAGAGCCACAAGGTAGGAATATCAAGATCAAAATGATAAAAAGGCCAGGAGCTGGTACAAAAGAACAGCGAGGAAAATGTCAGGTCTGGAGTGGAAGCAATGAGAATATTTTAACTCTCACTAACAGTGCAAATAATGTGCTGAGTTAAAGAGGTAGCAACAGCAGAATGGAAGTCATGGAAGCAACAGTGGGAGTGGTTTCTGAAGATAACTTAGGTCCCTGGTCTCCCATTTTGGATTCCTGTCCTCTGTCAGGCTGTGTTCCATTGAAAGTATCCTCTTAAAATCGTATTCTTCCTTTCTTGCTATGAGGCTGTCAACATGGTCCTGGTTCTAAATCAAAGAGAAATCATGAGCCTCTAGCTGGAATTGGAGGCGAGTCTCATGTCCTCTGTGCAGTGCTGGGGGGTCTCAAGGACCCTCGGCCTGGGTGAGACAGAATAATCACCACTATGGAAGCGCCTCCCTGTTCTCCTGAGTCAAATCCAGTGCAAGGGAAAACAGGAACAGGGAAGTTGTTTTCTAAGAAACAAGGAAGAAAGAGGGAGCTGAAGAAGCTTATATGAAAGTCTTTGAGGTGCAGTAGACATTTGTTATTTGTTGGCCCCTGGGGTCCACTGTCACATCAATGCCTTTGGGAGACAATCTGTCTCCCTACTCTCAGGCCATGTGCTTGATCCATCCTCCACTCTCTACCCCAAGGGTGGGGAATTAACTCCTTCTACAAGTATTTATTGAGCACCTAACATGTACTCTAGACATGGGAGATACAAGAGTAGACGAGGCCCCTGCTGTCCTGGAGCTACCAAATAAACAAAGTGGCAAAACACATTCAAGGAGATACTTTTCAAGAACGTTATGGGCTATGAGAAAATAAAACAGGGTTTTTGTTACAGAGAGAGACCAAGGATGTTATCTGGACTTTCAATTATGTTAGCTAATTCTTCTTTTGTTTTAGCCCATTTGGGGCAGGTTTCCTGTTGTTCATACCCAAGCATCCTAAAATACAAGCCATATTCTCTGATCACAGTAAAATTAAGCTAGAAATTAATACTGCATCAGAAAACCATTCCCCATGTGGCACTCACCCCCTACTACCAAGCCCCCCACTACTGTAGTGCACTGTCCATAGTGTCACACTACACTGACTCGGCCAAGACCTTTGTGATCGTAAGAAATGGGTGATGGGAAAGAACCCAGAACTGGCAGGTTCCAGTTCGGAAGCTCAGGTTCTGTCTAGTTCTAGCTCAGTACTGACCAGCCAAGTACCCTCTACCTGGGCTGTACTATTTCCTCACCTGTGAAACGGAGGAGTTTCATGAGTCAATCCCTACAACACTTTCCACTCCCATCATTTTCTGTCCGATGCTCTATAGTCAGAGCTGCTCAGACTTTCATTATAATAGGCAACTGAGTAATCTCGAGCTGGTATCAATCACCATTGTACGTCTCTATTAAAAAGCTGCAAAACAAGCATCTAACACTTGATCCAGATCCATGCCCAATCGTCAGGGGAGATGCAAACCACATACTCAGCAAAGGCACTGCGTTCTGCAAACAAACACTCCAGTGCCTAATAAAAGTCAGTGATTCGAGAAGATGCTGATTTTACCTGAAAGACTCACAGTGGACGCTGAGAAGCTCTGCCTCTACCCTTCATGGCTTATTAAGGGGGGAAAGGCTTTGAGCAAATTACATTTGGTTGGGGTAGAACATTTGTACCCTTTTCTGTAGGTGGGGGATAAAGAGGTGTGCATCATCTTGTGACATAAATATATCAGTGAATATGTCATAATCTTGTTAGTATAATCATCTCTTTACAAAACAAATGGATTTACATGGTTAAAAAAAAGGCATATAATAAATTTTCCCTTCTACCCTGTCCATCCCTAGTTCACATCACGACCCCTAAAGGCAAACCACTGTCAGTTTGTTGTGTATGCTTCCAGAATTTCTTATGCATATAGATGCAAATATAAGTATACATTCTAACTCTGCACCTACCCCCACTCCACCACCTCTTATATAAAATTAATATCGTACACATGCTATTCTGCATCTTGTGTTTTTTTCAATGTGGCAATCTGATGAAATATTATATAGATATATTATATATATATATATATATATATATATATATATATATATAGGCTTAATTTGATTTTTTTATGAGGTGAGGTTGAGCATACTTTTTAACACATTTAGGACCATTCATAGTTCTTTTTCTGTGGATTTTCTGGTTATATCCTTTATTTATTGTTTTTCTTTTGGATTGAAATTATCTTATTGACTCTTTGGAGCTCTTTATCTATTAAAGTGACTAGTCCTTCATCATTTGTCTTTTCAGTTTACTTTACGTAGATTCTTTTTGCTACTCAGGTGATTCTGTTGTTTCTTTTTTCATTTTTATCTAGTCAAGTACATCAGATTTTTCCTTTACGGCTTCTGGATTTAACTCTTGGTTAGAAAGGCCTCCTCTGTGTTTTCTTCTGGTACGTTTATAGTTTTCTTTTTACATTTAACTCTTATTTTCATTTTGGTGTTTATCCTGGTGTACATATGGTATAAAGTATGGATCCAATTTTATTTTTCCCCTAGGTCACATATTTAAACATTTCCTGTGGTAACTTGAGATTCCACCTTTATCAATACTAAATGATTATATACATTCGAGTTTACTTCTGGACTATCCATTCTATTCCTTTCAACTATTTGTGCATGTTCCTGTAACAATACATTTCAATAAATGAGGCACTGCAATAAGGTAGGGTCAGTCTCCCCCATTGTTTTTCTTTTTTCAGAATTTCCCTGACTATTCTTATTTATTTTTATGTGAACTTTAAAATAAACTTACCTAATTTAAAAAGAGGACCTACTGGTACTTTTATTTAGATTGTATTAAATTTCTAAACTAAGAGAATGACACCTATTGCTTTTCCATCCAGGAACGTGATGTATGTCTCCATTTGCTAAAGGCTCCTTTTCTATCCTTCAGTAATGTTTTTAAATCTTCTTATAGGTCCTATATTTTTCCTAAGTTTATTATTAATTGTTTTACATTTGTTGTTATTGTAACTGAGCACTTTTCTTCCTATGCATATTCTGCTGGTGTCTGTATTCTCGTATATGAAAGGTATTGATTTCTGTTTGCTTATTTTTGTACATTGTTACTTTATGGTATTATTTTATTGTTTGAAAGGGTTTTCCAGTGATTTCTCTTACGTTCTCCAGCCACACAACCACGGTATCTGCACAGTAACTATTACATCCTTTCCATTTCTCTCTTCTAATTATTTTCTCTTGTCTAATTGCATTGGTAAGTATCATGAGTAGAATGATGAATAATAGTACCAATAGTGTAGATCCTTGTTTTTCACTTCAGTGAGAATTCCTTTAGTGTTTCCCCATAGAGGAACTTTTCAGTCTGAGGTAAATGTAGTATTGAGTATGTTAAGAAAGTACCTAGCTGTTCCTGTACTTTTTAAATAAAACATGATTACTGAACTTTCTTAGAGGCCTTTTCAGCATCTATGAAGAGAACCATATCATTTTTTCTACTAATATCCACTAGTGTAGAACCATATCTGCATTCCAGGAACAAAACCTTCTTGATTATGATGTATTAGTTTTCAAACATATTGCTGAAACTGTTTTGTTAATGTTCTAAGGATTTTTGAATTGATATTTATAATTATGATTAGGCATTGGTTTTCTATTTGTGCCTTCTTTGTCAGATTTTAGTAACTATTTCTCTTCTTTGTCTATGCTCTAGAACATATTAAAATTGTCTGTTCCTTAGAAGTTTGATAAGACTTTTCCCTGTAAAACCATCTGTAGTTTTCTTCTTTGGGGCAGAACACTCCTGTTTGAAAATATTTTTGTTGTTGTTGTTTTAAATTTCCACCTTGGAAATATTGGATTCTTTTCTGGGGTCAATTGAGTGAGTTTTATTTTCTTGGAAAATAATCTAGTTCATTCAGGATTTCAAATGTATTTGCATAGAGCTGAGCAAAGTAGTCTCCTGAGTCCTTTAATTTCCTGTTTATATCACTATTTCCCACATATAATTTCTTATCTTATGTATCAACACTTGCTCCCACACTTCTTTATTTGGTTAATTAGTAGCTTATCTATTTCATTGTTTTTTCCCCAAAATTAGATTGAAATTTATTTTAACTGCTTTGTTTTCTAATTCATTAAGTTTTACTTTTATCTAATTCTTTCTTCTGCTTTCCCTTTATTATAATCTGTTTTATTGTTATAACTCCTTGACTTTACATGACTAATTCATGTGTTATCATTGTGTGTAAATATTTATGGCCATCATTTTTCCTCTGAGCACTGCTTTAGCTATATTACATCTGTTCTAATAGTGTTTTCATTAATCATTGTTTTCCAGAAAATCTGCAATTTCAGTTTTTATATTCCTCTTTGAACCATGCATTGAGTAGTGTTTTGTTGTTGTTGTTTTGATTTGATTTGATTTTACTTTCAATGGAATGGTCTTTTGGTTTTCTGATTCAGTATTAATTTCTAGCTTAATTGTACTGTAAGCAGAAAATACTGCTTGCATTTTTTTCTACCTTTTGTGATTTATTGGGGTTATCTTTGTCCCCTAATAGATGGTCAATACTTGTGACTGTTTCATGGGACCTTGAAAGATGCATTTTCTTTATTCAGATTACAGGGTTTGGTATTTACTGATCAGATCTGCTTTATTACTTATGTTAATTTGGTCTTCATTATTGAATTTTATTTTTTGTCCAGTTCTCTGGAGACTGAAACATGTAAATTAAAGTGACCTGTTACTATTGTGCCTCAGTCTATTTCTCCTTGCAACTCCTGAAATTTGTTTTTCCTATATTGCTGCTATGTTTTTGTTTTTTTCATTGTGAAACATACCCTTTAGCATTATAAAGTTTGGGATTTTTTAAAGCATTTTCCTACTATTTCTCACCTTCCCTGTATTTTCAAGTTTCCTATATCACTTTCTTTTTAGGGATATTTCTGTAAACAAGAAAGAATGGGGTCGTAATTTGTGATCCAATCTCAAAACCTTTTTAAAAGGTGAGTTAAATGCACTTATATTTAGCAATATGACAAATGGATTTGTTCCTAGTTCTCATATTTTATGTCATGTTTTCTGGTTTCAAGGCATTATTTTTAGTCTTTCTGTAATTGTTTCTCCTGTGTGGTTCTTCTAGGAAGGTTCATGTTTTTATTCTAGTGGTTCTGTTCATAACCACAATGTTATAGAATAATCGTAACCTATATCTTTACGCGTTATTATTAATCCTACACTACAAGCAAAGATGAAACTGGTATATTTTCTCTTCTTCCCTTTATTTCCTTTTCTGCAGAGACACAGCAAAGGCTTGATTGGGGCGGGGAGAGAAAGAGACACACGTCCCCGGATGCCAGTTATGAAAGTGCATGGAGACGTTAACACGGTAGCAGCTGCACGCAGGGAGATGACAAACACATTACACAGCCCCTGGGTACCACTTACTCTGGCTACGCTGCACCTCTCTTCTACCACCTGATTTCAGTCAACAATGTTATCTTTCTTAACGTTTACCATTTACTTTTAAATATAATTATGCTTATAGGACTTCATTTTCGAGCTCTGAATTATATCCTTTGACTTCCTGCTCTTATAGAATGAGGCGTTCAGAGAATTTCCTCTTTTTCCTCCTTCCCCTTTCAGTATTTGTGGATTGTATCCTTTCTACATCATTAGGGCACCGAACATGTACATTCTCCTCTGTTGCTCTAATCCTTATATTTGTTTTAGTTGTAATTTTAGTTTACTTTGACAGTTGGAATTATTCAGTGTACACCGTCTGTCTTCTCTTTGTTAGCTGAAGTTCATCCCCTACTAGTTTGCTCAGGAAGGCTCCTGGGAACAATATTCCCTGAGTTTTCGCATGCTCAAAGCTCTTTATACTTAAAAGATGGCTAGGATGGATATAAATCTTTGGTTTACACTTTCTCTCCTTGCTTCTCTTGTAGATGTTTCACTGTCTTCTGGGTGTTGAATTTTGCTGCAGAGGAAACCAGGGCTGACCTGATATTTTTCTCCTCGTAAGTGACTGGATTCCCAGTGAATTCTTTCTTTCTTTTTTATTTATTGTTCTTTCTTGTGACCCTTTTATTAATTTGGAAGTAATTTCAAACCTAAGACAAAGTTGCAAGAATAGTACAAACTCATATACTCCCTCCCCACAGATTGCCTAGATAATACGTTGCTGAGATGTTAGAGAGAGATTTTTCTTTTCACATGATGTCTATCATCTCTAGAGACTCCAGTGGATGCCTCCCTTCTCTTATGTAACCACTTATAGGAGAAGACAAGCACCCTTCTCCTATAGGTGGTTATATAACTACCATATAACCCTCCTGTTGAAAAAATCCATACTGACACAGCACAGACCTGAGCCGCCGACCCATTCAAATTTCTCCAAATGTCGCAATAATGTCTCCTTTCCCGTCTCGATCCACTAACTATCCACCAACACATGTTGCATTTAGTTATCACATCTCATCAGACTCCTTCAACCTGAAACAGTACCTCAGTCTTTCTCCCTGTTTCTCAAAGTCTCAAAGAGTTACAGACCTTTCATTCTGTAGGGCCTGAGTCCATCCAATGTTTCCTCATGACCAGACACAAACCATGCATTCTTGGCAGGACTACAATGAAATGACATCCTGTTCTCAGTGTAGCACATCCAGGGGGCACCCTAGGTCAGCCCACGCCACCACTAGTGATGTTAACTTTGATCATCTGGTCACGGTGGTGTTTGCCAGGTTTTGCCACTGACAATTCACCAGGTCTCTATTGTATTTGATTACAATTTTGTGGGAAGTTATTCCAATATGGTGCCAATACACTGATCCTTATGAAACTTCCACCCACAAAACACACTCATAGCATCCATTGGGATGCTCCTCCCTGTATCAGCCACCAATGTGACGGTTGGTAAGTGGTGAATGTCTATTTCCGTCATTCCCTCTACATTTACCAGCTGGTACTCCACTGTAAGGAAGAGTTTTCCTTTCTCCCTCACTCACTTATTTACTTATTTATTTATATATGTATTGATTCATTCATTCATTCATTCATCCATTTATAATAGCATGGATTCTTATGTTATTCAATAGGCTGTAACCCGGTACTCATCATTTATTTTGATGCTCATATTAGCACGAGGGAACTGCTTCAAGTTGGCTTTTGTGTCCTTTTGACCTGTTCCAATCTTTTCCTGACTTTCTGGCAAAATAAAACATCTCAGGTTCATTTTTCACTTGCTCTGCCCCATTGCTTAAGTCAGCCATTGCTCTGAGGAGCCCCAGTAACTTTTAGTGGAGGATAGTATTTAGAAATCAAGATCTCAGTATTCAGTGTGTTCTCGTTGTTTCTGCAGTTCCACTGCTTCCAGACCATCTCAACGGGATGAGTTAGGAACTGCGTGCTTGTGTGTGTGTGTGTGTGTGTGTGTGTGTGTGTGTGTGCTGATACTTCTAAGCCACTCTAACAGCCCAGGTTCTTTCTAGCCTTCCTTCTGGCCATGTTTATAAATCTCTTCTCAAATAGCTGAAAACATGGCTCCTATTATCCTCCATATTATTTATTTACTTGCTCAATAAATGGACCTATTTGCCCACTGTAACTAATCTCCCAGTCATTCTAGCCACTTTCTGTGCCTGTCGCCTGCATGCCCACCCTCTACCCTGCTGGGAAGAGGAGAGGAGGGGAGGGGAAGAGAGAACAAGTGAGGGAAGGGGAGAGGCTGGGAGGAGAGGGGAGAAGGGAGCGAAGAAGGGAGGGGGCAGGAGAGGAATGGAGGACCAGAGAGGAGAGAAGAAGAATTATTCCCTATCTTCAATGTCTAAAACTTTACAAGGCTGTATCTTCGTACTAACTGTTCTGGGTAATGTTCCCCCAACATCCAAATTGTGTTCTTTCAACCTTTAGATTTAAGTCTTCTTTACATCATGAAAGCTTTTCTAATTTATATTCTAAGTATTTGTTATATTCAATTATTTTGTGTTTTTTCCTTCAAGGACTAAAATTATATTTATGTTGGATTTCCATTGCCTGTCTTCTACATCTATCGTTTTCGCTCTAATTTTATGAATGCTTTCCTTATGTCAATTACACTTATTCTACTTTCTCAATTCTGTTGTCTAAGTCCCACACTGTATTTTCTAGTGTCTATTTTCCCTTGAGATCCTTCCAACTTTATCTTCATTTCTGAGAAAGATTTGCCTTTTTTCTCCAATTTCCTCCTTGAGTTTTGACAGCTCAGGTTTCACCACCTCTTGCCATCCTGTCATCCCTTTCAGAATCATTTTTTCTGCATTGTAGTTTTTCTTCATAGAAATTATTGCTTCATTGACTTCTTTAAATTCACTATGAAATACTTGATTACAGTTTTCACCTGCTTCTTAGAACATTTTCCTGGGAATGTCCCTTATTTGGGGGTAATTTACTGTTGACATTTTTCACTATATCTTTGCTTTTATTCTACCAATACTGTGAATTTCTCTTTTATTACTTATCATTGTATGAGATGGACTTTCTCAGACCAGCTCTTTCCAGGAAGTTCCTGTAGGATGGAAGGGGGGGAGCAGGATAGCCTTTCATTATTTTAAAAACATTCTCTTTGTGGAAAGGGGTAATGACTGGGAGCAGGCACGGGGAGATTTCTAGGTGTTGAAAATGCTCTAGATCTTGACCTGGGTGGTGCACCCATATGTAAGCTTGTCAAGCTAAAAAATATCTGTGTAATTTACTGTATGTTATTCCTCAAGAAAAACGTTAAGGAAGAAGAAGAGAGGGAGGGAGGAAGGGACTTTGTCTCTGCTGCCACAGACATTACTTCCTGAAAACAGGTCTCTTTGGAGGATCCTTTGTATGAAGCCACTGCCTCTGCTTCTCTGAAGGAAAACAAGCCCAGGAGGCACCTTCCTTCAGTTCTACCCACGCCAGGCCCCTGCCCAATGTTTGCAAACAAGGGATATAGCTGAGGCTCTTCAAAATGCCCCTGCACCTCTGGGACACACATTTGCTGCCACTCTCTGCCATCTGCTGCCTGGATGCCCTTCTGCCACTCTTCTAAACCTCTTCACATCCCCCTAGTGGCCTCTCCCAAACCTAGTCGATTGGGCAGCTTCTGAACATAGTTCAAACTCCACAGTTTGTATCTATTCTCCAATTCCACTGAAAATTACATTTAATTTTTTTAATTGTCCTCTCCGTTGCTTTTGTATAATATACAAGAACAGAAAGCAGAAGAGGTTGTCTTGCACAAACAACCATATCACACCGGGATTCCTGTTTACCACAATCTCAAACCAGTTACCCCTTGAGCCTCAGTCTCCCCATCAGCAGAATGGACAGAAGGAACTTCTGTCCTCCTACGTCCTTCTGAAGATGATCAAAGCAGAGTACGGGAGGCACTGACATGAGGCAAATCTCATTGCTGTTAGGAAGCCTTTCCTAAAAGGCAAGAAACACGGTGCTTTCCATGGTGCTGATCTCATCCTATTTCCCCCTAGCGCCTGCTCTTCTCAAGACCACCAGCCAGGAAACAGCTGGTTCTTTGGGACAAAATCATACCCTACGCCTCAAACGCTCACCACCTCCCCAACAACACCCACACTGACACTCAAAGACAGAGCAGATTCTTCCAAATACCAATTTGCTGGCTGCTCTGTCTCATTTCTCTTGCTGGCTGCAAAGTAGCAGTAGGAATGTGCCACTACTTGGCACCAAGCGCCTGGCTGTAAGCAAACACAAGCTCCCTCAGCCAGGCAGTGTGATTCAGGAAACACCAAGCCCAGAGTCTTGCCTCTGACCCCATGCGAACCACAAAGTTTCAGGCTGCATATGGGCGACATCAAGTCACCAAGGCCCCAGGACTCCACCATCACCACATCAGTCACAGATACCATCCTTACTAATAGAAGTGGCAGATGGGAACATAAATTCTTCAAAAGCAATTCATTTGCCAAGGACTAAAGAACATATGAATTAAGTGTGAACAGTCCATTTTTCCAAGTTTAGGAGGCTGGACACATCACCCACTCAACCATACAAACAGGCTCTAGAAGACCAAACCTAGTTTTCCATCCGACTGAAAAACATTTCTGGCTGACTTAAAGGCAAACACAAAGGTTTGTTCTCTCTTCCTTCTGCTCCCCCTTCAAAGAAGGCACAGATTACAAGAGCAACACTGAAGAAAGACAGCACAGGTAGATTTTTTGGGCATTCAGTTTTTCCAAAAGAATGAAGATAAAACCAATCCTTTGATTAAATAATCCTTTGAAATGATATGCTCTCTCTGCAGAATGGAAAGTTTCCCTGGGCATGAGCATGACGCAAGTGTAAACCACTTGCGTGCTGTGATGGTTTTCATGGCGGAGGGTCTACAGGCCCCCAGCATCCCTGTTGGCAGATCCCAGCTCTCTAGTGGGTTCTGATTTTTAGAGGCAAACACAGCCTGCTTGGAACGGGCAGAATGCAAACAGCTTGAAGTAGGGGCCAACAGGCCAGGGTCCAGAAAAGTTCTGTCACTAACCAGCCGAATAGTCTTGAAAAGGTAACGTCCTCTCCCTAGCCTCAGCATCCTCAGATGTAGAGAGAGAATGCAGGTCTGAGAAACTCAAAGGCTTCCTGCCTCAACAAGTCAAGATTCTGGTTTAGCTCCTCCAAGCCTGGTTGTTTTCTCATTCCCAGATCCCATACCCCTAACACTGTAAGGGAAAGCCTTGTGCTTTGTAAATCAGCCACCACTTCACCTGGGCCTGGAACATAGCTGTTACTGTGGCAAAATACAGTCATTACTTCAAAACCAATGGCAATGGCAAATCGCCGAGAAAATAAAATTCAGCAAACTCTTACTGCAAAACCAAACAAGCAGATGAAAGAGTGGAAGTGACAGCCTAAGTAATATTTCTCTAAATTGCCCACCTTTTTGCCTCTCCACGAGAAACAGATAACAGAAGGAAGCCACCCATTGAGTCAGAAAATGCATCATCCCTTGTTCTCAGATAAATTCAGGCTGCTAATAGCTCCGATACTTTCAGAAAACCAAAGACAAGGAATCTCAGGCATAAAAGGAGCCTGCCAGAATGTGAAATGATGCACTTTTTCCTTCCCTGAAAAGTGTAAACTGGTTTGGCTCGAATTATGTCTAATTAGGACACAGTGACAATGAAATGCACATAAACACACATGCCCAGAGACACTCACACCCAGGAACTGGTCCCTCTGTCCTACGGCAGTGTGGCCAGATTGTAATGGACGTGGTGCAGTACAATCATTAAACATGTCTCCAGCTTATTTGCGTGCAGTGTGTCTCAATAATGTGTTATGAGGTGTGTTTGTAATTGGCTACTGCTGATAGTGGTCCTTGAAAGGGAAATGGAGTGTGTCTAAATGCAGACAAAGCTACTTAGCGCACCCAGAGAAGATGAGATACTCCTCGCAAGGTCCAAATGGGATGCTCAGGGCTTCTTCCACCCATAGCTTGGGAGAGAGAAAAAGGAATAATCTGTCTCAATTTCCTCAGCTCCAGAAACAATATTTATAAAATAGAAGGCGATTTCAGAGCTCATTTATTTTCCTGGTTCACAATCCCCGCTCTCTGCTGACATCATTTTCTAACCAATTTTATTTCCAACAATCACAGGAACAGCCTCAATTCTACTTGAAATCGTTAAAAACAAATCCATTCTTTCCTTGTCTTTGAGTACCATCTTACCAAAGAAAATGGTTTAATTTCTGCATGGCCCTTCTTTGAAGCAATCTTCCAGATCTCTGAAGAGCCAGACTAGATCCTTCTTTCTCTCTTTCTCACCTCCTAAATCTCTGCATTCCCTATAAATGCAAGAAGCACACAGATTCCTCATACCCCCCCACTTCTGTGCACTCGATTCACTGGCTCATCAAGTCAAAGGTTGTCCTACCTGTAGTGATACCACGGGACACATCTTCCAAACACTAGGCATCTTGGAAATTGAACAGGTCAAGGATTTTAAAAGTCACAAAAAGAAAGACCCCTGTCTCTTATCCTAAAGGCAAACTTTAGCAAACGAAATCAAAGCATAACAGGAAATACCAAGCATGTTGGCTTCCATGAAAACTGTGGACATGCTGGCACAAGGGATAATTCATGACACCTTTCTTGGAGGGCCAGCACATGAACTAGGTATTGGCTACCCTTTGTTATGTCCTTCCCTTGACCTCCCAGTGAAGAGCCCACAGGAAAGAAGACATGCTTTGTTCTTAGGGGAGCCTGGCCATCACCACATTTTATTTCTAATTGCTCAGGAAACAATCTGTCCTAAAACTTGAAGAAATTCATGTCAAGCTGATTGGTCTGTTTCTCTCAGTGGGAAAAACGGACTCTGCAAGATTTATTTGAACTCTCACATAATCACAACAGTCATGTAAAAAAAATTCGTAAAGTCAGATTTTCAGAGGTGTGACTCAACCTGAGTCAGGTGGCTTAAGGGAACAGGTGGAACTTGGACTCAAACTCTAAATCCCTGGACGACTTGGGTGTCACTCTTCTCTAGTCTTCCTTTATTCACGTGCCTCATTTGTAAGACCCACAAACCATCCCTCAATCCTGTGGTCTTCCTTCAGAGCCAGTAGAAGTAAAACAGCAGGCACTTCCCAAGCCTCAAAGACAGCAAGCTGGAGCAAAGCAAGCAGAGAACCGTCCAGCTATGGAAGCTGTGGCAGGAGAAATACCTCCGCTGAACTGCCCAGCACTCTAACCCAGGGTTCTGCATTAGCAAGCCCCCAGGACGGGGCATCCTGGGGTGGCTACCCTGCAAGACTTCACAAGTGTCCAGGGCATAGGACCAGGGATTATACTTATTCTCATGAAGCTGAGTTCAGTGCTGAACACACAGGAGATACTAGCTAAACATTTACAGAACTTAATTTGTTCACAGAATCGACAGCAGGCAAGCCCCTATCTGTTTGTTTCCCAGGTAGGTTTGGCTAGGACAGCTGTCGTGTAAGCTCCCTATGTGGTTTTCATTCAGGACTTCAAACTACAACCTACCAAACCGAAAATAAATTATAACAAACACCACTAACTGTACAAGGCTCACCCCTGAACCCACACGCAACTCTGGAGAATCCTGGCTCCATCACTGTGAGTCAGGTGCGCCCTAAGTGTTTTTTGCCCTTTAAAATAAAGTGCAATGATGGAGGAGAATAAATACTCAATTACAACTTTTTTTCAGACAAAGGTCCTTCTCTGATTTTAGTCACTTTTTCTATGCAAGATGACAAAATCTGCAAATTTTCTATGACCATAGCATGTCAATGAAGGAAATTTTTCTATGTAAATTTTCAATTTGGTCCTTTTACTACATCTATTTTGCTTCTTTCTCGTATCACACTTACCTTTTCATTTTTTAAATAGGCCACCAGAAGTCCCATTGCCAACAGGATAATCCCACAGACAGCTGTTACCTCCAACCACTGGCCTAGGTACCTTCCCTCTCTAAAGCTCCGTGTATTTGCTGCTATTTTCTTCTTTGTATCCCTCCTTGTTCCACAGAGGACCTGAGCTCCCATTTCAGTTACCAATTCCGTAAAAGTTGCCCCTGTCCTTTGGAGAAGGCCAATGGTCACACCCCTGCCCATTCAGCAGAGTGCCCTCCACGAGAGCAATAAGGTGGCACCAGGGCACAGGAAAGCAAACACACCACTGTAGCTTTCTTACTTTGAGCACCATCTGAGCAAGTCCTGGACAGAAACCAATGCTTTTCAAAACACTATCCTACCTGAGTCAGACCTCAGATCAGCTCATAAAGACATGCCACAGGCATTTATTGTTTGCAAATGGACCTGAGCTCCTTGTACAGGAGTCTTGTGAAAGGACAGAGCCTGAGGTGTGTTCCTAAATTCCAAAGATAAGGAGAAAATATCACAAGCCCCCAAACAAAAAGAATAAGTTATTTACAAAGGAAAGTAATTAGCCTTTAAGTATACCTGCCATCTGCAAAAATGGAATCTAGAAGACAGTAGAAAACCATCCACAGACTGCCAGATATCCAAGCCGGATGTTATTACCTGTCCATCTGTAGAGTATTTGTGGACATGCGAGGGTTCATAGAACATATAACACACCTGAAACTACTGTAATATTACAAATCAACTATATAATCGAAAATTTTTTTTAAAAATTTTAAAAAAGAAAATATAACCCACATACCCCATCTGAGAAAAATACTCAGATCAAAAAAAAAAGAGAATGAATTCAAACAGAAATCTCAAGATGAGTGAGATGAAGAGAAAACAGTGGTGAGGGATGAAACTTGCAATTTGCACAGTTGACTCCAAATACATAGTATTAAAGTGCTGGAAACATGTAATGTAAGTGACACATAAGAATACTTCAAAAGAAGAGGCATTCAGCAAAGAAAAACTTCAAATTTAGTTCTAGAAGTGTTCAATTATCTTAGCAAAACCTACAAATTAGGAGTGGTAGAAGGTGGAGTAAGTCTTGTAAAGGCCCACCTGCTTTCAGTATGAGAAAGAATAAGGAAGTAAAAGTACTCCCAAAAGGCTCAGTTTCTTAGGTTGATAATGAATGGGTAAGTAAAACATCTTGGCAGGGAAAAATCACTGATATCTTGTTATTTACAGAAATACCCATTTGAATGTCTTGAAAAGGAAGGTAACAGTCAGTGTCGATGTTACAGTAAGATGTCCAAATTTCAAAAAGAAAGAGGAGGTAAATTAGTAATTGGCCAAACCATTGAAAATAATACAAAGGAGAAAGATAAAAATGAAGGAAATAAATAGTAATATATCAATTATTTCACTAATTATGATATGCTGAATATACAAAATACAAAAATCATCAGGTTGGATAGAAAAACAAAAATAGGTATTCAAGACAGTCAGGGCTACTATTGGAAAAGTCAATAAAACCAAGTAATTTCAGAGCTGAGTTTTATGTGGCCATTAAAGAACAGATATGCCAAAGTTATTTGAACTGTTCCTATATGTTAAAAAAAAAACACAACCCAAATCTCCCAAATTCATTCATTCTTCCCATTACAGTAGCAGTATATACTGTTAAATCTAATCTCTGATAGAATACAAAAAAAAAAAAAACTCCTATAAATCAATCTAATTTATGAATATAGATGTTAAAATTCCAAATAAATGACAACAAACAAAACACGGCAGGAAAATAAATTATAACTGAATAGGGTTTATTCTAAGAATGTAAGTTTGGTTCAAAATAAGAAAATCAAAATAATACACTACATCAATAAAAAAGAAAAACTATATAATTCAATCAAAATATGATAATAATCCAAAATTAATTCTAATAAAAACTTGAAGTAAAACAGGAAAAGGAAACTACTAAAATATGATAAATAACATTTCATAAAAGTTAGCATTAAATAGTGAAACACTACAGCCATTTTCATGAAAATAAGAGTCCTGTATTGCCATGGTATTTCATTTTGAACTTTTTTGTGAATATGAGAAAACAAGATAATCAAGACAAATATTCAAAAAGGAGAGATAAATTTAACTCATTTTGTTAATGATATGATTTTGTACCTAGTAAATCCAATGGACTAATTAAGACGTAACCACTGGATTTAATTAAGAAAATCTAGTAAAAAGTATGATATCGGCATAGAAAGAAATAGGTCAACAGAATACAATGGAGCTTCCAGAACTAAAACCCAACATTTATGAGCAACAAATATATTAGAAAGTTGGTATTTCAGTTAGTGGAGGAAAAGATGGTTTACTTAATTAATGATATTGACACAGATAAATTAAATCCCTACCTCAAACTAGACATAAAAATAAAATCCAGATAGTCTTAAGATTTAAAAATGGTTTTTTTTTTAAAGTCATATAGAAGAGGAAATTTAGGATGTTGTATATACAACCTAGGGGTTAAGAAGATCTTTTTAATAAGACAGAACACTTATTAGCTATTTTTAAAAAGAAATCTTTAACTATACAAAAACAAGCAAAAAAATTGCATGGCAATATATACCATAAACAAAGTCGACAGTATAACAATTAATTAGAAAAAAATCTACAATACATATGACCAATAAAGAGCTACCTATAACATACAAAGATCTCTTATAATTGACAATAAAAAGATAAACAGCCCAGTGGGGGGGGGGGAATGGGCAGAAGCTATGAATAGACACTTCACAGAATAGCAAATCCTTTAAGGGCAATAAACATATGAGAACATACTCAACCTCAAGGGTAGTCAGAGGAATATAAAATCACACTAGGATTCCATTGTATACTCTAGATTGACAAAATGAAAATGACACTTACACTAAAGGGGATACTGGGGAAAGAGTACTCTCACTCTTCGCTAATGGAAATGTGGATTACTACACTGTTTTAAAAGCAATCTTTATTATATATGTTTGACTCCCTGTGACTCAGAACTCCCACTCCTCAAAATCTATCCTATAGAAGTAAAAGCACCAACATGTAAGAATGTGTGTACATAGATACTTAATGCAGTACTATGTGCCATGACAAGAGATAAGAGACAAGGTGGATACTGATCAAAAGGAAATGGTTGAATACAATACGTCACATCCTTACTGTAGAATATTATGCAGTCGTTAAAAATAATGGGCTAGCTGACCTGAGGATTTCCAGGATCGTGATTAAATGAAGAGTAAGACGTGATATATATAGAATATGATCAATCTCCCTCTCTTCTTTGTAATAATAACCAAAACAGATCTGTAAATATTTATATATGTTTATGTATTGATTACAGGGTCCACAGAGAAAGATATGTAAGTTTACATATCCAGGTTGTTATGTTGCTTAACTAAAAGTGGAGGGAGAGCTGAGCGGAGGGAGGGAGGGAAAAGATAACCCTAAATCAATCAATCAATCAATCAATCAATCAATCAGCAGCAATGAGAAATATAACATAAACAATACCCATTTATGTAAATCACCTATTTTGATGTTCTAAGATTTTTTCAATATATACCTTGTTTTAAACAAAATAGGATTCTACGATGGACACAATTTTGAATCCCACTTTTTTTTTTTTAACTTATTTTGTTTTAAATTTCTCCAGGAGTATATTTCCATGTCCACTGTGTTAGGCCCTTTCCTAGTCTAACTACACATCTGCTACACCCCTCAACTACTACACATCTCAATTAACAGTGGCAGGTCGTCAGCCTTGGGGCTATCTGATATATATAAGAAGATGGGAATCTTCCAAGCCCTTATCCTGATTCAGCCTCCCGATAACACCAGCTGGAATGTCTTTACATTTAAATTCTTCCAACTAACGTGCGTGAACTCAGGCTCCCTGGACCCCGATGCCCAGCACATCCCTCAGAGGACATGACTAGGTGACTTCTGGCCATGGCCTTGCCAAGCCCTCACTCAAGGGAATGTAGACAGGCAAGATGACTTTTCCATAGGGCATTTCTCTAAGAGCAGCCAGATGAATTAAAGATGAAAATAGGTGGTCAAGAAAAAGCAAGCATTAACCTTAGTGAGAAAGAGAGAACATACACCGCAACTCATTGAGGCCAGAGGGGTAAGAGAAAGGGAATGCCAAGTTCAAATTTCACTGAATTGTCTCTTTAAGAAAGCAACTGGCATACTCTGAGCCGTTAAAACCCTTAAACCCAAAACATTTACTCAACAATGTCCCCAGTGAGAAGACTACAGTATTCTGAACTGGGGAGATCTGTTCACTTTCAGACACACTCACATCTTAGAACAAAAATAAGCAAGTGGCTTTATTTTCAGACTCTCCCACAATCTGGCCCGCGCCCGGTTTCCACTGACCTCTTAGCACTCTTGCTGAGTCCTGCCACCTCCCTCACCCCTGCCGCCCACATCAGCTCCTTTTCTTTAAACTCCTACAGACTTTGCTCTTATTCCACAGGAAGATATCCTAGATTTACGACTGGCCTGGATTGTGTTGGTCATGTCCCCTCAACTGCATCAACATGCTATAGGGGTGGTAGGATAATGTACTGGGATATCCGTCTGTATTTGTTCTCACTGCATCCTACCCACTCACTCTCATCCAGGCCCTGCCCCAACCCCTAATCAGTACATAACCAGGACTGATGTGCTCGTTTCCAGGGAGGTAGTATGCAAAACCCAGTGGTACACTAGAAAGAATACACAGCCCCGAGGGTGATGGTAAAAGGCAATTCCTCCAGCTGGAAAGATAATGGAGGCAGCAGGTCCTGAGAGTGGTGGGTGCTCCAGGGGGTAGCAGGGTCCCAGAGGTATTTCTCTGTGGTACCTCCAGGGAGGTGGGCACAGAGGCTCCCAGCGTCACAAGGAACCCACTAGTCTGGGAGCAGCAGAATGATGAGGGCTTAGTCAATGATGTTTCAGCTATGACCACATGCCCAGAAGATTCGAGGCTCTTCCCCTGTCCCCCCGCATTGAGGAAGCCTACTGGATCCTTGTGAAGCTCTAAGAAGAGGAATCCCCACCCCAATCCAGGGGCATGGGAGCTTAGAACAGAAAGGAATTCAATAAACAGGGAGATGTGGCACCAACTGTAGACACCTGTTTGTGAAGTACAATCCACACTAGCTTTTTGTGAGGAAGTTATCTGTCATCGACTGCAGCACTTCTCAAACTTTAATTGCACAGGAACCACCTTGTTAAGATGCGGATTTTGGATCAGTCGGTGTGGAGTGGCCTGAGTTTCAGCATTTCTAACAAACTTCTAGGTGGTGCCAATACCCCTCGCCCAGGAACTGTGAGAGGCAAAGGTCTAGGGAAGTAGTTAGCAAACATTGTCTACAAAGGGCCAGCTAAAATTTTGGCTTTATAGGCCAGCTAGTCCCCCACCACAACTATCCAACTCTGCCACTGTAGTGTAAAAGCAGCCACAGACAGTACATCAAGAATGAGCACGACTGTGTTCTCATAAAACGTTATTTATGGACACTGAAATCTGAATTTCATATAATTCTCATGTGTCACAAAATATTTTTCTTTCTAGTTTTTTTCCAACCATTAAAAAATGTAAAACACCATTCTTAGCCCACAGGCCATATACATACACAGCAGGAAGGGGGTCTGGATTTGGCCTATGGGTGTACCCTGCTGGCCTAAGGTGCCCAAAACAGTACAGAACCCACAATAGGCCTTCCTGACTAATTAAATTAAAGGCAGTTGCTCAGTCAGCCTATTTTCTATCCTGAAGTTGGTTTTCCTTTCCCATTATCCTTCTACTAGCGCTACGCTTTTCAAACACCAGACACTTTGGGGACAAGTGGATTCCAGCAAATGTACTTCCTCAAAAGTCAGTAAAATGACTTTAAAAGACCACCCTAAATCCTTCTTCTTCTAATAAGAGTCCCTGTGGAATAACAAGCTGTTTTACTGAAACAGGATGAGATTAAACTTCAACCACAGTTTTCTGAGCTAACAGAAGAGTGACATGATCAGAGGAAGAAACTCAACCTTGCAGAACAGCTCCTAAGAAATTCAACAGCAATCAGTCTCAAACTTCTATCCCATGAACCCACGTAAAGATTTCCTCCATCCCCTCAGCCTCACATTCCACTATGACTCAAAAGAGAAAAAAGACTTCTATCCATCTTCAGTCCCTTTCACCATTAAACAGCCATCCGAGCGACACAGTTTCATCTTTCTAAGAATAAAGCAATACATCTTAAAGTCCAAGAGGGAAACAGAGTTCTAGAGACAGAAGTGGCCAGGCGCCAGCAGAAAGCCACTGCCCCACGCTCCACTACTCCTGCAGAATTCACCCTGGGCAAGGAGGGCATACCCTGCACAGAGCTTTCCACATGGCAATGCCCATATCAGTTTGCTGGATGAACTAATAAGCTTGACCCAGCAGCCAGGTATAGGGGAATTTGCCCACTCTATCTCCCCACACTGGGTAGGCACTCAAAGGGAGAAACTCCTTCAAGGAGCTCACCATCTTTCTCTCTTGCCAATGACTACCCCCTCCCCTACCCCATGGCACCAGCATGGACTCCAGCATCAAACGGACCTGTTTTAGTTCCACCACTAATTAGCTCAACAGACTTGGGCAAATTATTGGACATTTATGAGCCTCAGGTACCGCATTGGTAAAAGAAGGATCATCCAGAGATAATATTCATCAGACAACATTTTGACAACCTGTATGGCTTTAATCAGAAAGGTGTCAGCCTGAAACACCCAGTACGACTATCCTGGCAAGCACTAGCTAAATCTCAGCCTGCCTACCTCGAAGGGTGGTTATAAAGAATGACTGACTTAACACACATAAAGCACCTAGCACTTATCCCAAAAGGCAGTCACACGCCCCTCTCCTTTCTACACGGACTCCTGGTATATAATGGTGGCTACAAACACGTTGCATTGCTAGCACTTCCTTGCAGGATACCTGACAGTCACTTGTACCACTTATCAAAGGCACGGTCAGAGGTGCCCTCTGGCTCCTGCTAGAGCTGTCTTCTCTCTCCAGACAACCCAGGGAGCGCCCACAAGCTCATCTAGATGGTCCTACCCACAGAGCTAACTCATGCACACTGGGCAGGAAGACAGCTGGACTCACACTGCTGGGGACCCATAATCAACCTACTTGTAGGAAGATGATCGACCTGGTGAGAAAGGAAGGGAGGTACAGACACATGAAGCGCTGAAGTCCCCATCCCATCCTCCTTGAATCCAGGATACGGACCTAACCACAAAGCGCTACCAAAAAAAAAAAGCAACCAGGTCATTTCTTTGGCAATTAACTCCAGCACCGATTTCCCCAGGAAAACCCTAAGTTCCCTTATCCTTAACAAAGACTGTGTCCCTGGGAAAGACCTGGATGCTGCTCTGGAATTGTCCTTCTTCCCTAAGCAGCCCTAACACAGTTCACATAGGCCTGCCATGTGGCGCTCAATACATGTCAGCTCTCTCAACCCCTTTTGAGACTGGAAGGAAACAAGAAAAAGTCCTGATTACAACTCAGTAAACAAATATGCTTAGTATGACTGCAGAAAATGCGGAAGTCGTAGCACAGAAAAAGAAGAAAATTGCACATTATAAAAAGGAATATGCATTAAAAAGTAGAAAATACCATAAACGCAGCATATTTATGGCTAATAGCAGGTATTTGTTTTGGGTGCTAATAATCTAATTAGCAGTCAATCCAATGCTGCCTTTATCATCAGCTGATCCATAATTACTGCTCCATGCTGAGTATTTTCCTGGCACATGATAGCTTTCAACTCCTCAGCGCAAACAACCAAATAATTGGTGCTATTATACTAGATACAAGACTATTCCTCTCCGAAGGGTAACGTGGGGAGGGAGTGCTTACTATCTACTATAATAGCCTTTGCATTTCTGCATCTGTTGATTGATTCCTCACCGTCCCCTTTAATCAGTCTTGAAGTGTGTGAGCCTAAAGCACCTTAACACTTCCCAGAATATGATACCATGGAGACTTGCTTTTTGAAAGTTTAACCCGAGACCAGATACACTCCTAGTCATCTGTAGGAGGGAAGTATTCATAAGGGATGTCAAATAGTGTTGACAGCCCAATATATTTCTCTTTGAAAATGCTGTAAAGTTTCCTCTTTGGCGATTGTTTAAGTGACTTGTCCTGGAAGAGATAGCTTCTGATATAAAACTATTGCCTTCAACAGCTTCTCATCTAAACAAGCGTATGCAATTCTGGGAATCAGGCCTATAAAGCCTGGTTGTTCAGGGGAAATACATTCAAATCATCACTTTCAAGAGACCAGATTCAGTGTGACTGTGAGGGGAGAGGAGGACGCGTGGGGTGAACAGGGTGAAGTGGAGACGGTGACTCTGGAGCCAGACATATCTGGTGTGGAATCCGGCTCCTCTGCACATGAGTGGCATGACCGCGGGAGTGAAGTCACTTAACTTCCCTGGGCCTTCATATTCCTCACCTGAAAAGTGAAGTAAATAATGCCTGCTGCCCAGGGTCGTTATGAAGAATAGATGACTGACATATAAATGAAGCCCCTGGCACTAGGGACTCAGATTTTAAGTACTCTTTTTTCTTTTCCCAGCTTCAAAAAAAATAGAAGCTGGTTTTCTACGAGCCAGTAGCTTGTGCCCTATAATTCCATTCTCTGCAATGAAGCCTCCACCTCTTACCTATAAACATAGGTAGATTTCAGCCCAGATGCACTATAGGGCAGCTATACCAGCCGAAGTCCTACTCATGGTTCCCAGTGTCCTGACAGCCCCCCCACTGCCCCCCCCATTTTCCCATGATCCAGCAACTAATAGATTAACACCCAGCACCATACTTGTACTTTGGTTGGCTGATGCCTGTACCACACCAGTTGTAAAATGTCTCCCTGTTTATAAAAGGAAGTAAGATTTGGGACATTAGAAAGACATATCAAGACCTTTCTCCAAAGTTTCTCTTATTCAGGAAACAAACCAGTGGCTATAAAAGAATGAAAACTGCAACACTCTAACCCCAAACGAGGTGCTAAACCCTGGAGTCACAAGCCACACTCAGTTCACATATGTTTCTTTTTGAAATTTTTATTAAAGTGTCATATACGAACAGGAAAGAGCATGCCTTCATTGAATGTTCACGAAGCCAGCACACCCAAGTAACCAGCACCCAGATTAAGGAACTGCACAGTCCCAGTTCCCCCAAAATGTCCCCCTGCCCCTTTCTAGTCACTAACCCCAACCAGAGATCACCATGAAACTCACTTCCAACACCACAGCTTAGTTTTGTCTGTTCTCATTCGTTACATAAATGGACTCCCACAGCCCTCAGGCCAAATCTGGCCTGCCACCTGTTTTAGCACACCCTGCAAACTAAGAATGAATTTTACATTTATAAATATTTGAAAATAATACCAAAAGAAGACTATTTCATGAGACATGAAAAATATATGAAATTCAAATTTCAGTGCCCATAAATAAAGCTTTATTGAAACACAGCCGCTGTCATTCATTTGCATGTTGTCTTTCACTCTACAACAGCAGAGTTGAGTATCTACAGAAACTGTATAACCTAAAAACGCCAAAATACTTACTATCTGGCCATTTACAGAAAAAGTGTGCCGACTCCAATTTGAGCGAATGACATTCACTGAAACACATCTGCATTTCTGTCGGGTTTATAGCTAGGGGTGAATTGCAGGGTCATAGGTGTATATATGTATGTTCAGCTTTAGCAGACACTGCCAAGAAGTTTTCCCAAAAATATGCTCAGTTTAAGAGAAAAGCTAAAACCTGGAGCAGAAACCATAATTCACTCAACAGTAAACAGGAAGGTTTACAAGGAGTTCTGATCCAGAATCAAGCATATGATTAGAAAACCATCAGGGCCTCTGAATGGAGGGAAAACATCAGAGTTATCGAGGTTTCTATTTCTTTCGTTCTTACTTCAAGCACACTCTTTAAAGTTCCCTTTACTGTGGCCATGCTCAGAAGAAGTGATCAGAAGTGAAAAAGTCACGTTTCTGCTGGGGATCTGCCAGGAGAGACTAACTGTCATTCCCACCCTATAACAAAAGCAACACCAGGAGCCCTCCAGTAGTCTACCTGAATTGCAGGCAAAATATCCAGGAAGACATTAGCAGCCTCCTGATTTTATGTTTTTGTAGGTTTAAACATATACATGAGCAGCAACTATATTACTCACACACAATCTCCAAAGTAGCTATAAAGCGGCTGAGCCCTGCACTTGACAGAGCCAGCAGTCCCTCTGCACAGAATGAAATGAATTGAGTAGTCATCAATGGGCCTTCAAGGCTCAACAGCAAGAACCAGGCACAGCGCCCTCTGTCGTCGAGATGGGAGGATCTCAGGTGATGCTGTGTGTCTTCTAAAGGCACTTCCCTGGAGTCATTCCCCTACCACACCTGCCTTGCATTTCAAATAGGCTGCACTAGGTTCTTTCAAATGACATTTTTCCTCTTAGAGGAGACTTGCTTCTGATTCTTTAAGGACCACATTCATCACGAAAGGGATTCCAATCAACAGTTTCTGCGTTAACTGCACAATCCTGTTGACTTCTGAGTTGAGCAGCCTCGTGAATGACAGCAGAGCCTTATTTCCTGCTGTCAAACCCTACCAGCCAGGCGGGATGTACCATGTTTCCCCCCAAAATAAGATCTAACCAGAAAATAAGCCCTGGCATGATTTTTCAGGATGACATCCCTTGAACATAAGCCCTAATGCGCCTTTTGGAGCAAAAATTAATATAAGACCCGGTCTTATTTTCGGGGAAACACGGTAGCTGGCCAGCTAGGGCTCACCACATAAGGACAGAGCCAGTGCCGACTATGGGACGAAGGGGTTGGGAGAGCGTGTCTCCACTTTTCCTGCGACCCTGCGTCAGCCACTCAAGCCTAGCACCTTCCCACAGCAGAAGGCAGTGTCCTGTGGAGCATTTCTCCACGGCCTGCAGGTGGTTTCAAGTTGGCCTATCCTGGAAGAACACTGAAAGTCCTCCTGACCCCCCAACGGCCCTCTAGAAGCAGGCTCTACATTTCCCTTAATCCACTCCCTCAGTTCCCTTCTGTGTGAAGAAAAGCAATGCTGGTGTAAAATCACAGGTAAGAATCATTTCTCAGCAAGAGCACTAGATTTCTGTCCTTATGAAAATATATGTGTAATATATACATAGATAAAATAGGTTTCACTTCCCCTGGCAAAGGAAGCTACACAGAAACTGAGCGTGGCCAAAATGTAATACCATCAGCACATGCTTTATAGTCAAGAGTGAGTTCAAGGCCAGTTGGTTAGGGGAGCTTGCCAGTCTCCTCCCCTTATCACTTCCACTTCATCACATTCCAGAAAACGAGAATAATAATAGCATCCACCTCACAGGGTTGCAGGAAGGATCAAATAAGGCATTTGTAAAGAAAAAACGCTTTGTAAACTGTAAAACATCACACAAAGTGGTGGATGAGAGACACTACCTCTCCCCTTCCTGTTCCTAACTCACCTTTAATCAGTCATGTTTTTCGGCCTGTTCTTCCTTTGATGAAGACCACAAGGACCGTAGTCAATTCAGCACCCAGCTGGCGGCCATCAACTGGCCCTCTATTAACACCCAATTATCTGGGTGGCTTAATTAATCCATGGACCACGTGGTCTGATCTCCCCAAGATCCTAGAAAACAATGAGCCTGAAATATAGGCACCAGCTAATTTTTCAATGGCCATCAAGGAATTTGGCATCCATTATGTCTGCATGTTGCAGCTGCAAGTGCTAGGCGCATAAATATTGATTAGATGAGTTTCTGTGGCTGGTGGGGGTGGGGGGGGATGAATGATTAGAATGTTCTCAGAGGAATAAGAGAAGCCACATAAATCTTCAGCCCGGACCATAGGGAAGGAAATCTTCACTGCTAAACCTTAGTGAGAACAAAGAAAAGGCATCGTTGCCTCTTTGGTGAGGGCCGGTCAAGATGGGGTGGTCATACCAGTACTAGAGCTGTTTCCCACTCTCTCCTCCTCTGGAATGAAATGTAAATTGGGTTTAGGTTTAAACAAGGGGATCATGAGAAAGCAGGAAGCTGTGGGGTGGTGTTCCCTTCTTCCTGGCATTCAAATCCAAAGGCGGACATGTATGTCACTCTCCCCTGCAGTTCCTTGAAAGATCTTGGTAGTGCTTACAGTTAAGAAGACAAGTGACATGAGGAGAATTTAATTGTTTTTTTAAGTGCCTCATCTTTTCTCCCAGAAATGTTATGCAGAAGAGACTTTGTACTTGAAAATTGGCATGGCCCTGGAGGCAGTGTGTCAAAGGGCTCCTTAATGCCTACAATAAGGGCTCCTGCTGATCTAAAGGCATCTGAGCTCATGGTGGCCCAGAACGGCTCCAGGTGGCTTAGACAGACTACCTTCCTTCTTTAGAAAGAACTGCCTTTGGCAGGCTGCTCCTGGCCTTGGTGGAAGCCAGCAGGGTAAGCTCCTGTTCCTCCAGACTTCTTCTGGAGCTCCTGACCAACGGCCCTAGACCCTACTAGGTTGTCAAGAGATGTGAATAAGAGAAGAATGTAGTGAAGAAAGGAAAGTAGTGAAGGAAAGAAAAGCAGGAGGAAAGACGACTCCTTAGGTGGCACATAAATTCCTCACACCATAGAGATCTCTTCCTCTCTCTCCCTATCAGCTTCCTAGTTTTCATTAGGTCCTGTGATGGCAGCAGCTGCTGCCAAATGCAAAGACTGCTGCCCCAGAAGGTCGTATCAGGCCATTTATTCTGAAATACCAAAATACCAGAGCCAGCAAATTTCAGTAGCTTCTGCAGAATTCCCCAGGGTATCAGTGTACGTGTGTGTGTGTGTGTGTGTGTGTGTAAGTATCCCAAAGGGATTCTTAATCAGTTCAACATCTGAGGACTCAGAGATTGATTTATTTTTTGGTTAATTTAGCGTTTCTGGTAAAATAATTAAAAGTAATAGACACAGAGTATCTGTGGTATAATTATTTATAGCCATGAGGTCTCACTTCAGAGTTATTCACAAGTAACCCGAAACGACTCAGCTTGCTGGCAAAGCAAGTGGGAGACAGGCAGTGCTGTAGCACGCTGCTTCCATTTCACAGTTGAGGAGACCGAGCCCAGAAGAGACGATCTGCATTATCCCTGGCACTGCCAATGCCAGACACAGACGCCCGGGCTACCACCTGTATATAAAAAAAAGAAACCCAGAAGGTGAAAGCACCCTTGATTAGGGCATGATGAGAGTCACCAGGAGGGGGTCAGGCTCTCTACCTCTTGACTAGTGAACAGTGTGCGTCTCTGAGGTCCATAGGAGGAGGAAGGCTGACCACCCAGCTCCGGGTCACTGCATGCAAGTGAGAAGAGTCCGCAGCCAGCTGTGGAGGGCGCAGGGCATGGCGGGACTCACTTCCTCAAACAGATGGCAGGTCTATAATGCTGGTCTCTGGGGTGGAATGTGCAAAAGCCATGGCAGGGTTCACAGACTCTCCCCTAAGAGAGGAGCTGGGAATTTGTCCCTGCTTTCTAATTCAGAGTCTCCTCCAAAAAAAATCCATGGGGGACTTGGAGATGCTCTGGAAGAGTGACAAAACTGTAAACATTAGAAACTAAGCAAGGGCACAGCGACACATTTCTTCAAAATGTGTTCCTGGCTGTCTGCTAATGGATAAGACTGAGAAATTTAAGATGGGAGAGGTGTGGGAATGGATACAGGCAAAAGAAGGTAGATGAGATGGTATGTGAACCAGGCTGTGTAGAAATCCTGGGCCTTAGGCATCAGCCAACACAGTCTCATTGGTCCCTGTTCAGTTTATAAATGACCTCTGATGAGTGGAAATTAACACTTTTAAATGATACAAACAGAGGAGCAACCTGGGAAAGAGGTAGTCCCTAGGCAGGCTAGGGAGGCTTGTGACAGGAACATTCATTCTCTTTCTTTCCTGGTTTTGCCCCTTTGTCTTCTCTGATTTGAGCAGGTATCGTTCTGTGCCTCCAGAAACATTTGAGACAGGGGTTCCTGGTCTTTGTTTCCAAAAACACCAGGCCACTTAGGGGAACAAGGGTTTAGGGAGAGAGAGAAAAAGCTCCCTAGCCTGACTCAAAGAGACTGCCCTAAAATAGATCCATGGGTTCCTGGGACAGGGACCTGGGGACAGGGCCTCCCACAGGGACCTGGGGGAGAGTCCTGGCTGGGGAAGTGATCTGGGACATGGGGACAACCCAGGGTTGCCAAAAGTGGCCCAGGGAGGAGAAATTCCCACCAACTTGACAGGATTGGAAAGTCAGGGGGGAGGAGGGTAAGCTCAAAGTTGTTTAAAAAAAAAAAAAAAACTGTTGATATCTAGAAAGCAAAGACATGCTATTTCTTGAATATCTGAGGTTCCAACCTGCTACTTTCATATTTCCCAGACTTTCATAGCAGCTGCTGCTGGGCCACCAGGCAACCATCCCCCACCCCACCCCCCACTCTCCACCTGCTCCAGGAACCTGCTAGAGGGGAAAACAGCACAGCGCCCAGCTCAGACACCAGCACACACAGGAGCCAATGAAAGGATAAACACTCTTCTGATAATGGGCTACTTCTGATCATGCCGGAGTCAAAATTCCCTGGACAGAGTCCAAAATGCATGCACTAAGCATCAGCAGATTAATAGGGTCTCTCTCTAAAATTCATGATTTTTTTTAATGGGAGAAATTATCTACTAAATGCGGAATAAAATAACAGTGTCACATACTTAAGGCTTTTGTGGCGTGCAAATATTACCGAAAGACAAGCTCTTTTCTAATGGTGTTTGCTATATTTCTAGTACAACACAAATATGGTTACATGGGCCCAAGGCGCTTTGTTCAAAGTCTTTACATTTCCAATACTTTCCTCAAAAAGTACCCTAAGGCCTCAAATTCTTTTGCTTTTCCTAAACCCTAAGCTCCAGGACTAAATTTAGTTTCTAGAAAATAAGAGACAAATTTGCTGGGTTTGGGGGTTTTTGTTGTTGTTGTTGTTGCTGCTGCTGCTGTTGTTTTGTTTTAGTTCTGTCATTTATTGTATAATTCTCCAAATGGCGAACAAATTACAGAGGAGAGAATAAACGAAAACATTTTTCAGGTAGTTTTCAGTGGCATCATATTTATCGTCAAAATACAGTTCGAATTAAGACATCAAATTTGTTAACATGATTTTCAATTAGGAATTACAGCTTTGCTGAATTTGGGGATAAGGACCCAGATAAAAGAGTAGAATCAACATTAAAAAGTCAAACTTAAAGAAATCCTCACTTGCGCTATTAATAGAACCAGCCCTTCTTCAAATTAAGAAAAAAAATTCATTTCCTTCAACCAAGAGGGCTGCGTGCCTGTTCCATATCACTTGGATCGTGACTGGGCGTAGGTTTTATTTTATTCTCAGTCCCACTTTGGAGATCCCATTACAAGGTGAATAAGGATGTTTCCTAACACTGCGAGGAAAGGAGAACGGGGCCTGGGAGCCCAGGACTGGAACCTGTAGCAGACCCCAGTGAAGGTAATTTGCTGCATGGGATTTAAGAGCTGGGAGGTCCCCAGCCCAGAAGCCCTGGCCACAGCCCTCTGCTCTCCAATTCCCTCCACCACTCTCAACTTCTCTAAGTATTTTTAAGGGAAGAGAGCCCACTGCTTTTGCTTTGGAAAATAAGTTGACCCCTCCACCACAGTGACAAGAGGTCTAGGCAGGATGAAAACTTCCCTGAGGCTTCAACATGTCTGAGGCAAGAGTTCTCTGCAAGATTATACATGGTCATTTTCTAGAAAAACGTAGGATATTGAACTCACTCGAAAACTGAGATTTTTCCCTACAACAGACAAATGTCCCAGGAAATGTCCAAATTCCGACTGTTGAAGAAACAATCTCTGCCCTGGCAAATGATTTCTAAACCAAAGGTGCTGCAACTGCCCACAGCCATTGGGTGCAACCTCACGTGGGACCCTCCCCATCAGGATGCACTCTGTCCAGCCAGAGAAGCCTCCTGTGCGCCAGATGGCCTCCTCCAAGGGCAGAGCGGGATTTCCCTCTACGGTGGTTCCCCCACAAATCATACCAACTCCCCTGGAGCTCTCCAAAGGTAAGTGTCTAGGGATGAGCCATGGGAAAATGGGTTGGGAGCACATGCTGTAAACATCCCTAAACTTACCCCATCACCCACAAGTGCAGACCTGGGTAGTCCACGCAGCACAGTGGCAGGGAAGGAGCACGTGGCTGGTCAGTTCCCAGAATGATCCCATTCCATTCTTGTCCTAATGCTGCCACTTAATAACAGCCTTGTCCTCATGGGCCAACTGTGGAACTTCACTCAATCTTATCTGCGTAAAAGTATTGTCTGTCTTACGTGGTGGTTGTAGAGATTAAATGAGCTAATAGATGTGAAATAGTTTGTGAATTTGAAAAGCGTTATACAAGTGCTAGTGTTACTTCACATGAATGCACACTCTCACACAAGCGTGGTCCACCAGGAATTCAAGAAGAATGAAATCATTCAGGCATATTTACATGGGGCCAACAACAACAACAAAAATCAACAGACTTGGTATTCTTTACCAAGCTCCCAAATGCCATCCATGAATAGGCTGCTTCAGACTTACATGGAATACTTGTAAAGATACTGATTCTGGGACCTTCTCCCAAACCTATAGAATCATAATCTCTGCAATAAACCCCAAAACATGTATGTAACCCAGCTCTCCAGGTGATTCTGACATGCAGTCAGGTTTGGGAACCAACTCTACTTCTTCAGACAGGACGTGCAAATGTCCTATACTACAGAATGGTCATGTGAATAAAATTGTTCTGGTGCTAAGATGGACTCTCTCTTTGTCTCTCCACCTCTCTTGTCAGATACAGATACACTAAGATACAGAGGGGTACTCATCCACCAGACACAAACACATCCACGAATACACACACAACACATACACGTAGATGCACAGTCATACATATAAGTGCAAAATAGGAAGGAAAAATATACTAACAAAAAAGAAGAGCAGCTAATAATAAAAGGTGCAAGATTTTAAAAGTCTATGGAGTTCGTGGTTATATAGAATACAGAAAAAGGGGGGGAGACAAAAAATAAAACATTAAGACAAAGAGCAAGGCGTCAAAACTAGAAGCCCCCTGTTCTGTGATCACACAGCACAATGTCTGGACTTCGGATATTAGACCCCTCCCAACAGCCCACCCCACTACTTGTTTGTAATTCTGCCTCAGCCAAGAACTTGTGCAAGTGTACTCATCACGGCAGCCCCTGAAGCTAGCAGAGTCTGTCATACAGCTGTGTTCATTCCATAAATGTGTGTTCAGCGCACACCAGGATGAGAAGAGGGAGGTAAGGAAGAAGCACGAAGTGCACAGAGAAGGAAACATCTCTTGTCCCAGATCCCTGATGGAAATCAAGAATAAGTAAGCCTCAGGTAATGAGGTTCAAGGCCAAACAGAGAGAGTCTGTGTCCCCACAGGAGTCATTAACTGCATCACCAAGAACAGAACTATCCAGGGAAAAAGAAGAAAAGCTCTCCAGACCCATGGGCAGGTCTGAGGTGAGTGAGAAAATTGATCCTGTGCCACAAAGGCTGTCTGAGGTCACCAGTCTGACCTCTTCACTCCCCTGCTTAGTACCCCCAAGGCCTCCTAGTACCCACAAGGCACTACCCAACGTGACACTAATACACCTCTGCAGCCTCATGCCTGACGTCTGCTACCTGCTTTACAGTCCAGTTATGCCAAACTCACACAACGTGCTGTGTCATTCCTCTGAGCCTGTTTGGTGCAGTTAACCTCTACCTGGAATGCCTTCCCTGCCTCCTGGCAAACCTACTGCTCATCCTTCTCAGTTTTTTAAGTCATCCTCCACCAGGAAGTCCCCAGGCTCCCATGACACACGTGCAATGAGACCCATTTGGCCCTCAGCACACTATAAGGTCCTGCTCCATTGATGAGCAAATCCCCCTCCCCAGAGAAACTTCCGCATTTCTGTACCCATAGCACCTAGCACAGTGTCTGCCACATGGGTGACCATAAAAAAACTGCTTGTGGAACTTAACTGAGTCAGGATTCCAAAATGTACATGCCAGAAGATTTAGTTACAAGGGGCTCTGAGAGGTACCTGGATATAGTGGAAAGATTCTGAAGATCCAAAGTCTGAGTTCAAATCAGTAGCGTGACCTAAAGCAAGGTACGTAATTAAGACTGAACCTGTTTCCTAACCTATGAAATAAGGATAATACCACCCAACTCACATAACTACTTACGACCATGCACCCACTATGTTATCTGGCACATCTTCCCCCTACCCCACCCCCACCCCCCACCCCCGTTTCCAGGATTCTGCTGTGGACCTTAAACTGCCCCAAGGGCTTTTTCGCAGTCTAGACCCAGTTCATAAACGTTCCTGGCTGGTCAGGAAACCCGGAGGCCTCCTTCTGTGTCCCATTGCGAGGTCTGTGGAAAAGGAGACTGAGGAATGCGGGCTCTGAATTAGCGTTACTAGTAAGCCTGTAAGGAGAACCTTCTGACTCTGCTCTGAGGAACCAACTGGGCAGAAGTTGGAAAAGCCACTTGGATTCTCATTTCCCCAACTCCCCACCAATACCAAGGCGTCTGTTTTCAGACTCTTTAGTGGTGTTCAGGTCACAATTTCCAATGCAGTTGAAGGGCTCGGGACAATTATAAAGCAGGGGTGGCGACAGGCCAGATGGGGGAGGCTGTAGGGCGCTCGCCAGAGGCAGACACACGCGGCGCACCCCGGAGCCTCGGGCCTCCCGTGGTCGGGCCTGGCAGCTGCGGGATGGAAGGAGGTCAGGGCAGCCGCCAGACTTCTAGCGGGCTCCTGCACCGGTGGGCCCTGCCATCAGACCCAAACACCCAAGACTCTCTCGAAGAGTCCACAGACCGCCACCCTCTGTTTGGCTCGCCGCAGCGCCCCCTCCGCCCCGGGACCGCGGCGCGCTGCCCAAGTTGAGAGTCCCGCTCTGCCCGCGAGCGTGCGCCCACACCCACACCCACTCCCACTTACCCACACTGCGGATCCGGAGATGCCCCCGAGCTTTTTTAAATCCAGAAATATCACACTGTCGCCGCATCCGGCGCCCGGTTACCTGCTCGCAGCACCCAGACCCCCCGCCCTGGCTTCCCGAGAGCCTGCAACCACCGCGCGCGAGCTGCGCGCCCTCCTGCAAACCGCTGCCCCACGCCCGGCGCGTTGCCAAACCCGGTACCCCTCCCGGCGCGTCGCCAAACCCCGTACCTTGGGGGTCTGCACTTCAGGTCCCGTCGACACCTCCAAGTTCTTCTTGGTTACCCAGAAGAACAGCAGCACAGTGATCCAAAACACCCCGAAGATCGGCAGCACCAGGCGGCGAGACAAGCGCCGCATGGTCCTCTTTGACTTCTCTCCACGGAGCTACGCCCCTAGGGCACCCCCTGGCGGTCAGGGTCGGCGGGGCAGGAGTCCGGGAGATCCGCTTGCTCCGGGGAGTGCTAGCCCGGGATCGCGGTGCTGGAGCGTCAAGATCTTTCAAGGCGCCCCGCCCGCTTCGAAGAGAAGCGAGCAGGGGTCCGGGCGCGGGGCGCCCCGAGGCGCAGCAGGAAAAGGCCGAGGGGCAGCCAAGCTGGATGCCCGCTTAAGCTGGAGAAGCGAGGTGGCTGCCTAGATGCTCCCCGCGCCGCCGCCACCTCGCCCGCAGCCGCTGCGAGGGAAACTGACTCGAGCTGCGAGGAGGGAGGAATCCGAGTCTGTGCCCGGCACCCCGGGAGGAACACGAGGGAGGAAGGGGAGGAGGGAGCGAAGGGGGAGGGTAGACACGACAGACAGGCCGACTCTGAGGGAGCCCCAGCGGGAACTAGGGGTCTGAGAGGGGGTGCTACCGCCGCCCTCCGACCAAGGCGCACGGTGCTGTTCTGGGTCCCCCTGCGCCGAGCCCTGGGCGCAGCTCTGGGGCCATCCTGGGTTGGGGCGGGGCGGGGAGGGAACGGTGCGTCTGCAAGGTAGCCACCGCCATCTGCTTGTTGGGACCCAAGGGGCAGCCCGCGCCTGGAGGGGCTGTGCCAGGGAGGACTTTATCGCTCACGGCGGGGGCTGCACGTGGCGCTCACACCCGGTACCGCCCTCCATGCGCCTGCCCCACCCCCCTCAGCTTCCGGGGAGCCGACACTGGGAGCGTGGGAAGTTGGAGATGCCCCTTGCAGTTCAGTGCCAAGGCTGAATTCAGCCAACTCCCTAGGGTATTTGCCTGCATAGGTGTCTGGCAACTTTTTCTACTTAATGGAACATTGAGCTGGTCAAAATTTAACTTTCAAGAAATTCTTTTAAAAATTAAGGCGCCCTTATCTCCCTTAAGGGTTTTCTCTCCCTATACTTACACATCAGGGCTCTTTGCTTGCAACAAAGGGAGGGGATCCAAAGTTGGGACAACCACATGGGGTTCTTGGAATGTGACCCTGGACAGGGGAATACTGGGTGCAGAGGGTTATCTTTCAAAAGGCCCTCCCCTTAGTCTTGCAGATTAAAACTACTTGTGTCTAGAGGCAGAGCAAATTCTGAATTGGATTTCCATGTAGGCCTCAGCTAGGTTGGAACAATTGTGCTTTAACTGACTAGGGGCTCCTGACCTGACCTGGCTCAGTTGTGTGAATCTTGGGTAGCAGGTTTACCTTCCCCCAGCCTTAGATTCCTCATCTGTAAATGGGAACAATAATACGCGTACCTCCTGTGTTGAGTGGATAGTTTTTAAAGCTGAAAGTGAGGTGCTGGTGTTATCTGATCATTTGACAGCTCAAAGAGGGGAAGAAAAAAACCTGCTCTGCCTGGGAACAGTGGCTGCCAGAACTGTGCCATTTGAATATCTGCAGCCTTAGTTAGAGGGCTGCTTATCTCATCAAGTAGCTTGGGGGACGTGAGGATGATGTACCTACTACTGTAGCTACCATCCTCTCTGCCTCTCCCCACAGAGCTCAGCATTGGGGAAGCCCTCATACATTGTGGAAAGTGGAGCTCCAGAATTCATTCTCTAGTGAGACAGAGCCCTTAAGAAGTGGAGTCAGAAATGGAGGAATCTGGTGAAAGCCACTGTGTTTGGTACCTTGTCTTTCAGCCACAGGGCAGCCCTGCCTCACGCCCCCAAAGAGTTCTTGGCCAGGCTGTAGATAAGACATTTTGGGTTGGAAACAGAGGTGGAACTCAAACAGCCCAGACACACTGAGCACACTTGCCAGTCTGTCTCAAGATTCAGCTGATTTCTCAGACCACCACATAGAATCCTGGGGGTGATCCAGGATTCACCCTCATTAATACTCTGTACTCTGAAAGGTTGGGGTAGACTCTCCAGCCATCACTTTGGCCAGACAAAAGACCAAGTAGGTCACCATCATGGGGGTGGGAAGCAAGAGAACCCATTCCTACAGCATCTTGAGCTGCCTGGATCTGTTCCAGGAGCCTCAGCCTGCACTTGCATGCAGGCTCGGGCCTGCAAGGTGTTCTGAGGCGGACTTTGCAGAGGACCCCAAGGCAAGGCGCTGAGACGCTGTCAGCTCCAGGCAGGAGCTGCAGCACCATAGTCCATTGCTCAGCGCTTTGTGACACTGCTTCTGAGTAACAGATGGCAGGCAGTTACACAACACCACCGCCAAGCTTTCGAGATGGAGCAGCACCACATTGCCCGCTGCTGTGGGGCTAGGTGAGTCATTCTAACTTCACTCGAACTGTTTGGCATCTGGGGAAACTGAGGCCCTGGGTTTCCCAAGGCAGCTCTATGCAGGGCCTACAATGCCTGGGAGAGCAGGGATTGCCTTCCAACGTGCTGCCTCTTGAATCACTATTTTGTCCTCCAGCCAAGTGGAGAAGATTCCCTGGGCCTCTGGAAGCTGTCAAGGGAATCCATTTTTGCCAACTGTCCAGCCAAAAGGCATGTTAGTTTGGGTTGTCAAACTGGCAACTGGCATTAAGATTGAAATCGATTTTAGATGGGACTTCAAACATCTGGAAGCCAGGTGAGGCTCCACATAGGACCCAACACTGTAGGTCTCTCCCAGGACAGTCTACCCAAGGGTCCCCCATGCGCTGGTGGATATTTAAAACTTTAATAATCAGCTTAAGTAATGCAGAGCACAGTTGATCCCAGTGGGGGATTAGCTATCATTGGCAATTAATCCAAGTTACCTTTTTCTCATCATAGCCTATATGGGGAGGAAAAGCTCCCAGCAAGAGATTTAACGTGGCAGGAAATAAGAAAAAATAAGTACGCTTTGATTTAGCTATATCCGGGTGCTGTAAAAAGTATTACCTCCCTGGTCTTGATATTCTTGAGCAAATGCCTCATTTCTCTGGGTCTCAGTTTCCCCATCCATCATGTAATGCCCTCTCAAAGACCCTTCCAGCTCACACATACAGGGTTCTAACCTTCCTTGTCCATGAATTAGGATTCCTTTTGCCACTCCTGTCATTGGCAAGTTCTGTGTAAGCTGTTCTCTCCTCACAGCCGAAGACATTAGAGAGCGAATGGGTATTGGAGCAGATGTGAGTCATTCATGTTAGTATAAAAACTATGGAATAAAACCCATTATGGCCCTGGAAAGCTGTGTAAAGCAGCATATGGAGCAAATGTAAGCTGGAACCGGGAGGAAGCTGTGAAGTCCAATGCATATGCTCTCCAGCGGCTTTTGCTGTGGGTTTTCACACTTTGCTTCTCGTTTCTTTTCGCTGCCCTATCACTCTCGCTCAGCTCACTGCAGAGGCTGCAGCCTTTTGTTCCTTTCAGATTCCCTACATCCTGACTCTCTGCCCACTGCATGGTGACTTCAGTGAGAGTGTGTGCGTGTGTGTCTGCCGTCTGCCTGCTTATTAGACCTGTCACCACCAGCAAGATGCCCTATGTGCCAACCTAAGGAGATTTCACCCACAGAGGTTCAAACAGCTTTCTGTTGAGGTCTTTTTACCCTTCTGGGCCATAGGGAAAGGTAACCAGTAGCAGGACAGGCTGTAGCACAGTGATGAGATGACACACACACAGGCTGGCCCAGCACGGCCAGGGGTCCCCAGCAGCAAAAGGAGTTACAGCAAGAATTCAGGCATGTCTGTCTTTATTCCACAGTCATACAGACGCGAGTCTTTGGACCAACCCCTGCGGTCTACTCTGTTTAAGTTCTCCAGCTGTAAATAATACATCAGCCCCCTTTCCATCTGTGTTCCTCTCCCTTTTCCTTGACACTGTAGAGTGTGTCAAGGCCACATGTCCCGAGTCTCCTGCAAGGTCTTATAAAGTAACTGATAGAATAGTTTAGGCTGTGTGGTAAATGAAAAGGTGCTATTACCAACCTTCTAACCTCCTCTCTCTGCCGCATTGGTGCATCTTTGTCAAAAGAATAAAGCCAGCCAGCTTTTCCTCTTATTTTTGATGAGTAGCTGAGTGGCTTTATCTAAGGAATCTGAAAGCTCTTTCTGGATCTTTCTCTTTTCATTAAACAACTTCTTTCACCATCCCACTATCCTCTAACCCTCCTCCCTTATTTCTCTTAGGTACCACTGTGTAATTTGCTTCCTGGAAAGGGACTCATATCTTTGCATTTCAAAAGACTGCTTCTTTCTTTCATTATTCAAAATGCCCTCGAACTTTCTTTGTCCTTCCCCCAAGTGCCAAATGTAAAACTTATTATTGCTGCAATGACATGACTTTGCTGGTTGTGGAAAGTGTTTTGATCTTCAGGGGCAGTGTCCTGCAGTACCTAAGCCATGCCCCACCCATAGGAAATGCAAATGTTTAAGTAACAGGTAGGGGTGACCCAATTAGCTTAAAGAAAAATAGAGGAAAATTCTTTAATCTGAATCATCTAGAAGCCTCACTGAAAGAGGAGAGCACACGCATAAGAAGAAATGGAGGGATCCAAAGACAGATGTTATTTACTCCCTAGGTCCCAAATTTCAGAGAGCCATGTCTGACAGCCACCTGCATCATATGAGTCAAAAGCAGTCCTTCTTGATAGGCGTAAGCTTAGTGACATGGGTGAAAGGTAGAAAGGGGCAGGAGAGCTCAAATCCTGGAAGGAACAGAACTGTGATGGGTTCTCTTCAATCTGGTAGGAACTTCATCAGTGAGAGGAGTCAAGCATGCCCTAGGGGTGGCAATGGGACAAAGCTGGGTCCAGGGACAACCTCCTGTGGCCAAAGGCAACCTTTGTAATCAAATCATTAGTAGGTGTCGCATGTGGAGCAGGGTGACCACATGCCCCAGGTTGCTTGGGACAGTCTTGATTTATTCCTGTTTTCTTAGCATTATTAATAATGCCCCCTTTGACTTTAAGAAATTTCTATTTTAGACAATAAATTAAGGGGCCATTCAAATGTACAGGAGGACTTCCAACGATGTTGCTAAAAGGAAGACTGGTTTTCTGAGGTGGCTGAAAACGTGGGTCTTTGCTGTTAAAAGTCCTTTTGAGTGTGCAGAATTTGGGATAGCCTACATGTTCATGTGGGGCACTATTCTGAGTAAATGATATTCAAGACATTTATTCAAAGAAGAGATCACATGGATAAAGTGAACTAGCTTTAAATACTAAGTAATTGTGTTGCCCACAACAATCAATTGCTGTCTGAGTCAATTCCACCCAACTGAAGCATTTTACCCACCAGCAGCTCACACAGCCCAGGAAGTAGCCGTGCTCCTAGCACAGATGTCTCTTCATAGGCCAGGGGTGTCCTGACATCAGACTGTAATGATCTCTCCAACCATCTCTTCCTCACCCACATACCTATGTAGATCATGAAAGTCACATGAGCGAGTGAAATGAGATAGGGTCAGAGAACCAACAGCGGAAGCACAATGATTACAATGGAACTGACATTCAGCCTTCCTGTTGTAGACAGCCAGGAGTGGGGAGTCCGTGGAGGACTCGTGACGATCAGTTCCAGCTGATCATTGCAGTGTGGATAAAGGGGTGCCCGAGTTCTCTGACTTCCCAACAGAAGCAGAAGTCCAGATAACTATGTGAAATCATCTGGATTTTAACTGTTAACTTATTCTATTCCTACCCCCCAACCCCCAAAATCAGGTGGGCTAAATACATCTGCTGCTTGCCAGGTGACAACCCATACTTCAGCCATAAATGTTTCAATAAGCACTGAGATTTCCTGTGGACCATCATTCTACTAACTTAGAACAGATATACCCAACTAAGACAAAGGGGAAATGGTGGATCGGACTATATTAGAACAGAAGGAGCCTTGGAGACCACCTAGTTCAGTCCTCCTTATTTTGTAATTGAGGAACGTGGAGCTCAGAGAAACTACATGCTCGACCTCCAGCAATACAACAAGTTCATTAGCAAAGACTCAGTTATTAAAGACTCAGTTATTAAAATTCATCTACCCAGACCCCCGACTTCTCCAACCGATGTTCCTCACTCGGTTTAATAGACAAATGAAATGGGAGCTGAGACATTTTGGGGGGCTATTAAGCCCAGAAGTTTCCAGGGACTCAGCAAAGCAATCAACAATTCATTGTAAGCACAGAGTCTGGCCAACTTGCTGTGAGGAATGTAAATAAAGGTAAGGCTTATTTCCTATACGCAACAGAGAGGAAGGGCCAGATCTTGTAACACTCTCTGATCCGGCCCGTCTTCTCTGTTGAAGTTCCATTGAGTAATTAGCTGAGTCCCAGGTGGAGGTGCTTCAGTCCACCTAGGGAAAAGCTACATTGCAACAGGAACGTCATTCTTGTAACCATTCTCTGTACCTGTCTTCCGTTTCCCTCTCTAAGTGCTGTACAAATATTAATTAAACATAGATTATTTGAAAGGTGCCTTTTAGCATTTGAACTCAACTGGGCTGCATCAGAGGGTGATATTAATATCCTTGCCCATTGGCAAAATGCTGCTTTTTAACAAAAAAAAGCCCTTCCCTTTTGCAGTCCCCCCCCCCCCATGCAGACAATTTATTTCGCCCATCCTCTGGCTATTTCACCTTTTGTGTCATCATTTTCATGAGACAAGTGAAAATAATATTTCTCTTGTGCTCCAAAGAGCCAAATCCCTTTTCCTGGCGTGAGCTGAAGGAGGCGGGTTTGAGCGGTAATGGAAAGAAGCGTGATGTACAGTCCAAGCACAAATCCTCAGGGAGAAATAATGCATCTCTTTGAAAAAAAAAAAATAGCTTATACACATGAGGTAGGAGATTTTCAATTTATAAAGGTTTTCTATTTCCTTTGATTGCCAGGATAACTGCATTCCAGAAAGGTTAGGCTTCTCATATGTAAGGCAGACCTGCTTCTGGGATCCGAAATGTAGATTCAAAGTGATGAGTGATAAGCATGCTCTCGGTCCCCTGTACCACTGCCCCAGGGGTTTGGAGGCCATGTAGAGCAAAGGGTTAAAATCCATTACCGGTGAGATGGCAAAGTTCCCCTCTGTGATTTCTTCCCCCATCACTGCTCTCAGGCCTGAATTCCAAATTGATTTCCTTAATAACTATTAAAGATCTTTTTAATTAAACCAGGCATCCTCTCCCTTGGCAAACTTTTCTTGATGGCATCTCTGGTTAATTAAAGGTTTAAGCTGCAAAGATGTATATTACATAAGAATAAGGGAAACTGCTTTATGGCCTGCCAGTGAAGGACCCTGCTGGTTCCTGCTGCAGTAAGAAGCTCCAGGAAGTGTTAATAATAAAGATGGTTGAGTGAGGGGGGAGTGGTTCGTTTTTCTGTTTCCTGAGCTTCAATTTCTCCTTTCAGGCTTGCCCGGTAAGTGCTCATCAAGTGTTTTTCATTAAAAGCATCTTTCACTTTGATCATAATTCACTGATGCTGACAAAACATTTTTACCTTTGCATCCAAAATTCCTGAGGTAGTTGATACATTTCGTAATCAGAGAACAACAAATAAAGGCCTCTTTTCCCGCGTCAATAAAATGCAGCCACTTTGACAATAGAAAGTAGCAGGTTCTCATAAGAAGGGGGAAATCATATATGTATATGCAATAGTAAATTGCTCTGATCCATATACCTTCTTTCCCCTGGTTCATTTTTCCCATTTTTTTTTTTTTTTTTTAACCAGGACTCCTATTTGTGGTCATGATGGTTGAAAACAATGGGTCTCAAACCTAGATGTACATGAGAATGACCTCGGATTCCTGTTACATCAGATGGCTGTGTGTCACCCTACGCCTGCTGAAAGTCCATGGATGATGTTTCTAGGCACCCAAGTTTGGGAACCACTAGTCTAATAAAGTTGTGTCAGTGTCACCTCTAGGCCAGCCTGGAAACAAGAACGGTAGTCTGTTATGTCAATATTTTGGTCTTCTAGGTGACTTAGACAGACAAATCAAAGCAAGGGGAAATAGAATCTCACCAGTACTGCAAAAAAAAGAGGCTCCAATTCTTACAAGGTATCAGAGGGGATTAAAACAATTTCCCACTCACATGTTGTCATTGGTCAGTGGCTCATAGCTCCAGATTAGTAGTTCTCAAACAATTACCGAGTCTCAGAATCACCTGGAGAACTTGTTTTCACAATAATTTTGTTATAAACATTTTCAAACACACAGAAAGATAGAACGACATCTATTCAACAGCCATACATGTTATATACCTACCACCTAGATTCAAAACTTAATATTTTGCCATGTGTGTGAGTGTGCATGCACATATGCAGCTTTAATTGCTGAACCATTAAAAAGTAAATTACGAACGTCACGATACAAAATGCCTAAATAATAACCCTAAGTAACACAGAAATACCTCAGCACACATTCCCCCAAATTAATGACCTCCTGGACATAACCACAACATCATTATCACACCGAACTGAAAACACAATTTCCCAAGATCATATAACTCTCAACCCATAATCAAGTTTCTAGGGAACTTTAAAAGACAAAGGAAAAGACAAACCCAAACCTTTCTGGCCAGATTCCCAAAAATGTTTGTTGTTAGGTAATGATCATGCTTTGAGAAATGCTACTGTAGATGACTGACTAATTAAGAATGCTTGTCTTTCCAATAACTGAAATGCAGTTCACTTTTTGTTCTTGGAAATTGCTTGGTGATTTGCATAGCACTTAACAGTCATTATTTCATTGGATGCTTTTAGCAATGTAACTCTGAGGTAGACAGGAGCGCTGAGGCAACTGGGGCCAAAAATTGCTGTGACCTGGAGGTAGGTCACAGTGGCGGCTTGGATTCCAACTCTGGTGTAACGGATGGTGCACTGAGCTGGGAGTCTGCAAATGGGAATGCTGGTTCTTGCTCTGCTGATAGCTCGGCCTATGTGAATTGCATTGGACCAAACTTCCCTGGTCTTCTATGTTTTCACTTGTGAAGTGAAAGACTAAACTGAAGGTCTCTAAAATCTTTCCCACTTCAGTTTCCCCCCACCCCCAGGGCATTTCTGACTCTTCCTCCAAAACCCTTTATTCATCTCCATTTGAATTAGCAGCAAATTTATACAAGGTTTTATTGAGTCATATACCCACTAATAGAATGTTGTTGAGAAAGAAATGAATTTGACAAACATCTACACACTTGCTATGGCCAAATGTGCCCAGGTGCCTTAAGCTCAAGGAGTGTGTGAGCCAACACTGAGAAGCTTCTTCAGTAAGTCAGATGGGACAGGGGCCATATGAGGAAGTTCAGCCTCAGACCCCCATTCTATTTTACAAGTGACCCCAGCTCCCCAATTCTTCCCTATGTAACAAGGGCTCCATGCTTCCTTAAACCTCTGCCAGGTTCACCCACTTTCCCTGAGCTAGTCCACAGTAGAAATACAGTTTGACAGGTGAGGACCTGAGCTACTTAAAATTCTTCACTTGGGGGAGACTTTAATCTTATATGTATTGTGTGAATTTTTTATTATACAACCTGAACATATCTGTGCATCGCTTGTGTAATTAAAAATAAATAATTAAAATCTTTGACAGCTTGATGGGTTTTCCTTTTCGGACTTTCAAAGACAAAGCAATCTCCAGGGTATAGCAAATGGCTCTGAGGTTTTCACTGTTGTGTGTGTGTGTGTGTGTGAGAGAGAGAGAGAGAGAGTTGGGAGTGGGGAGGTGGTATGGGCTCCCATTTACAGGAACTGATAGGAAATGGCCCAATAATGCTAATACAACAACAAAACAATAACGCTTAAGCACTTATATACAGAGCACACGCACATTAAGGGGCAATATGAAAACTAAGGCTAGGTAATCATGGTGGAACCTGGACCAGTGGTGAAAGGTGGGAGACAAAGATGTGGAGTAAAAAACCAATTCCTCTAATTCTCTCTGTCTCTGTTGGCCTCTCATAACCTCTTTCAGAATAGCCTCTCTTCTTTACTCCCAGTGCTGCCGTGTACTTGGCAGCATGTACTCATATTGTCACTCACAACGTCCCCCACCAGAGGGTCTGAGCATGTTTCTTCTTCAAAAGTCCTTTTCCTTGTTAGGAAGTTAATCATCACCAGCAGCTGTCCTTGTCCTTTAGAGAAGGGACTTGCCTGTGGTCAAGGTGACCCACCTGAGATCATACAGCCCAGTAGTCTCACATGGAGGAGTTAAAGTTTAGAGCTTTCTGTCCTGCAGGAGTCACACACTCTAGGACCAAACCCTCCTCATCAAGTCAGACCAGGAGGTGACCTTCAAGATCAGGTGGCCGATACCCTGATCCTCTCTAGCCTGTCCTCAGAGGGTCTCTGGGTGGTCTGGTTTTATGTGATATATACCCCCCCAGAATCAGGTGAGGTGGTCATCACCCCTCAAAAAGGTGGAACTGGAAGGGACAAGTTTTAAAACCTCAGGACTGACTAAAAGGCATTCAGAACAATGAAGGCAAAAAGGTGCAGGTCAGCCTATACACAGTGTGAAGTAAGCATAGCTGGCGTGGAGTCAGCTTAGCTTAGTACTTCATCTCCTGGGTGCTGGAGTAGAGGCCTGTGTCCTAATCCCAGTTCTGCCATCATGAGTCCTTGTGTCCCCAGGTTGGTGTTGGAGACAATGGATACAAAGCACCTGCTACAGAAGGTAATCAATATACTAGTTATGCATCATTGCTGCTCATGACCGTGTAATGAGGGTTGAGATATGGTCCTTGAGAACAAGGACCATGTCTTTGGCTCCTTTATACCTCCACCACTTAGTGACATAATGGGTGTATTGAAAATACTCAACGCTATGTTCAACGAATTTTTTAAAGTGATCACCTCCTTCCACTTGATCGGCAGCCCTACAAGAGGAAATGTGAGGTGTTGGGCTCTGAAAATAAAGCACCAACTCCACCCCTCACTGCATATGTTGTGTTGGCAACTCTGGTGGGCAGGTGACTTTTGTTTGACTGCTTACAGCTGAACCACTTCTGTCTTTGGGGAATTTCCCCCTTGATGAGAGACTAAAACAAAGAAGTTAAAAACACTTGTTACTTCCTTTACTAGCCTCTCTTGCAGCTAGAACCCAGATTTATGCTCTTTCAATCAAACCCCTGTGCCAGATTTTACATGGGAACTGATGAGACAAGAGAGAAGGGACAGAGAGCAGTGACAGTAGTGACAGCTGAAAGGTTGGATTCCTGGTACAAAAGAGACATGGCGCTGGCAGCAACATCAGAAGCAGCCTAGCCAAGTACCTGCACAGAAATGGCAGTGGTGCACATACTGGCACCTAGTACTCTGTAAGAGTGGCAGTGGTTTGCTCGCCAGACCAGTTCTGCAGTGCAAATTTAAGCATACTGCTGGGAGCTTAGCCCTGGTTTACTGTGAGCTCCCCAAATCCCTTTAATATTCTGTTTGGCTTTATCAGCCAAAGTCATCTTCCATAGTGTGCAACTCAGAATTTGACTGACCCAGCAAAGTACTTAATGTCTCTACAATTCAGTTTCCTCATCTTTCGAATGGGGTTAATCCCTCAGGGATAAAAGGAGAAAATATATGTCAGGTGTCTGTCTGGCATCAGAGTACTCAATAAAAGTTATTTTCCTCGAACACAGGTCTAGCAGCAACCGTAGGCCCAAGCTACTGTGTTACTTACATTTCTGTTTGATGTTTGAGTATTTGTGTGCCTCAGGGGTCCACACAATTCTAGAGAGAGCCTATCTTACTGGTTGGTTCTTTAGTGTGGGATCAGAAGGCCAGGAGTAAATCATACCCCAGGTTTACATGTAGAATCACTCAGAGCCATCAAGAGTGATCTGTATGAACTGACTCCAGTATGAGGGCCAGCTCTGGCCCTCAGTACTAAGACATCACAACTCATACATCCAAGCTTCCCTAAATATCTCCAGGCGAAATAGAATAATCTTCATATGAATAAAAACTCTTTTGATATTTTGTAGAATTTTTACCATTTTCAAAATTTGCTAAAACTGGAATAAGAAACAGTTGCTCAGTTATTATCTTTTGACATCTATTTTGCTCACAGGCTGGTCGGGTTTTGTCCCTTTGTTAAGGTCCCTGTACTTTAAGGATATTGCCATTAGGTGTTAATAAAGAGTCACTCGCTCTGACTAGGGAGACTTGATAGAAATTCTAGATAGCTTATAACTGCTTTAGACTCACTTGTGGATTTGTAGATGACTTCAGTATCTATTAACTGCAAGTAAAGGAAAACTACTCAAATAGTCTTAAACAACAAGGGGTAATTCATTAGATGTATAGAAGGTGTCTCACAGAACCCAAGGACAGTAAGGACAGCCAAATCTCAAAAAACAAAACAAACAAACAAAAAAAAAACCCAAAACAAACAAACAAATGAACAAAAAAACTCTCTCTCCATTGTTCTTGGATCATATAAAGCCTTGACCCTAATCCTCTCAGTGACCCGCCTCATTCTTTCCCCCTAAATAGACACATGGATTGCACCCTTGTTTCACCTTTCCTGCTCTCCTTTTCTAAAATAGCAGACTCTCAATCTCTCTGGCCTTAGTGGCTTTCTTTTCCTTCACAGCTCTTACTACTGCCTGAACATATAGTATATATTTATTTATGTTCTGTCTCGTCTTGCCTCACTAGAATGTACACTCTATAAGAAGAGGGATTTTGTTTTAAACACTGTTGCATCATCTATGCACAGAAGAGGGTGTGATGCAAAGAAGGTACTCAATGAGTGGTTTCAAATGAGTAAAGAATGAGAGAGTGAATTCTCTTTCTCTCCCCAGTCTCGTTCTCTGCTTCTAGTTGCTCATGGAAGAGAATGGCTGCCTAGAACCAAGTCTCTATGATCCCCCCATTCAAGTTCCTAATTTAGTTTCTTAGTGAAATTCTTGAGAGACAAAGCATCTGATTGGCTCCATCCAGACCCAAAATGAATTCCTGTGGAGTCTGCCGTATGGCCAGAGACCTTTGGTTTCAGAATGGGGCCCAAAGCACAAAAAGGCAGCCAGGACTGTAGGAAGAAAGGATTGCATCCCTAAGTCAAAAACCATTATGTGCACAGTCTTTATTTTGTTTAATTGTGTGTGTGTGTGTGTGTGTATGTAATATCCAAAAACAATTCATCATTGTCCAAGTTCCAGAACTTGGAGAATCACTAGCTGTTTTTTGTTATACACACACACACACACACACACACACACACAGACAACTAAATCAAAAGAAAAAATTACACAAACTACACGTGTATGTGTCTTTCTCCATGAATTCTCAACTGTTTCTATCAAAGCCCTTCTGAGTGGAACGTCTCAGGAGCCCTGATCAGAAGGTGAATGACGCTTCACATAGAATCTGAAACCCTAACTCAGCAATTAAGCTTCTCCCTTTATAGATCCTTCATGCAGTGGTTTCCTTCTCGCCTAAGAAAACCTTCAGTTATTTTCCTGCTGGTTACCCATTTGGTTATGAGCTGAACAATTTTCATCCATAACCTGCCCCCCACACCAGTTCTCTCAATTGTTTTTTCCAGTTAGCTTTAAAATGGGACAAAAGCTCTACTATTCTGTGAGACTCCATGTTTCTCTTTCAATTATCCCTTCCCAAGAAGAAAATCATCCCAACCAGTTTCCTCTTCCCTTTGCTAGAGTTGGGTGCAGTCACAGCAGTATTAATTAATTAACAGACTCTTGTTCTGGTTGCCCTGGTAATGCTCACCAAAGCATCAGAACCCTTCCAACAGAACAGCACATCCAGCAGACAATTAACTGGTTTCTTCACAGATATAAGCCAAGTGCACAGAGCACCTGGTGCAGAGATGTGCAGCAGGGGATGCTCAGTAAATACTTGCTGACTAGCTGACAACGCCTCGGCAGTGAGGAGGGTGCTTAGTCTGCTGACTTGGACATCTAAAGGCCCTTAGAGCTGGAGGCAGAGACACTGTCCAAGAGCAGTAGCAACAGTGTGATTTTACAAGAGCATCAGCGTGGGGCTAACACCTTAGAAATAATCTGGAAGAGCAGGGAAGGGACTAAAAGCCCTTCGCTAGACCAGGTTAGTGCTGAGAGGGAAGAGGGGAAAGCTAGAACAATTCCTTCTCTGCCTGTCATTTCCACTACTGTCTCCCCAGGTAACACAGAAAACTCTCCACCTTGGACCTCAGTCTCAGTCTCAGGGGTTCCACTCATGCTAGGTCAGCTGTCCAGTCAGGAAAATCTCTCACTCAAGTGTAACAAAGAATGCTATCCTTATACATAAACATAAGAACTAGCTTTCAGCTTTGTCATAGACAAGCATGATATTTCCAGCTTGTTTCTTCCGAGGCTACATTCATGGCTCCAGTCTTTAGGAACGTTGAGTCCTCCCATCAAATTCAAGTTGAAACTATTGACTCTATTACATACTCAATCACTGATGGCTTCTCACATTTCTTTTGAATATAAAGAATGGAGAGAGACGCACTTAAGCTAGCCCACTTAAAGGAGAGTTTATTGAAAAGATACAGAACTAGCAGTCACTTGACCCAGCTGGGCCTCTGGGAAAGAGGATCTAAGTAATTGGAAGGAACAGGGACCAAGCAACTATTCTGATTCTCACACAAATAGCACCTCTGCCTGTCTCCAACTTGTGCGACCTTCTCCTCTCTGCACACCTGCTTTCTCACTCGGTTTCTGCTCCTGCAATTTCAGTTTGGGCTTGCATTGGAGCTGACGCTGACCCCATCTCTATATACACATAGGGCTCAGGTTCTGACAAATAATTCTCTTAGTTCCTCACTATTCCACTTCCAAATTTAAGAGAGGGATCTGACTGGCTCAGCTCTGCTCAGAAAACTGCTCTAGACCAAACAATTCTATGAAAAGTTAAGGGGTGAGAGCAGGTTGCGTGCTACAGTCATGCCTGCCTTGGCCAATCTGGGCTGGGAGCAACTGCCTGAGAAGGGAGGGAGATTTGGGTGATGGCAGGAATTCCAAGCTATGTCGACTGCAGCTTCTGTGATCAAAATCTCCTCAGCCTTTTTATTTCCCATAGTTTCCATGCACTGCTGTCCTTCATTCAACATATCTTCTGTTCTTCTACATTTTATACATTTTGAGCATTCTTTTCCTGGCCATGATCTTTACTTTCCCATCACTTACCCTCAACCGTATCTACTCTTGCATGATATTCCTCGATTCAGTTTTGGATGGAGGACATATGATGGTATATGATCTTGATCCAGAGATTCTACTTCTTCTACCCCCTCTCATCCACCCACGCTCCGTTTTTCTAACCACATCTGTCACCTTCTACCTCATTGGAAAACGTCTGTCTCCAAAACTCACAATGACATAGTAGTCTATAGCTATCTGTCTAACCAAAGTCTGTTCATAAGTCATTTAAGTCAGCAAAATCTACTTTTTTAGAGAATTTGATATAGTCAATTTCACAATCAATCAGCATAGTCCTTGAGTCCAAGTTAAGACATAAACCAGTTTTCACAAATTTTTCAATTCTGACTTATTTTTCAGAGGCGAACTGCTTAATTCTGATTCCTGGGATGTAATAAAATCTGGTGCTTTCTAGGTGAGTTGAAAAACATAGCCCCCATTCAAAGAAAAATCTGAATATCCCTCATCCCTGCATTTACTCCTTCTTTCATCCAACAAATAGTTACTGAGCACCTGGGATGTGTTAAGTCCTACTTTCTAAGGAGAAGGAGACAGAGGTAAGCCAAAGCAGGCAAGTCCCTTCCTTCGTGGAGACAAACAATCAAGTATCTATATTACTGATATATAATTATGAAGATGAGGACAGTAAGGAAAAGGAATGCAGTTTGAGGAGCTCATGTGATATAACAAAGGAAGTTTACCTAGACTGAGGGCTCAACTGAAGGCTTTCCTGAAGAAGTGAGATTCAGACTCACTACTGAAAACAAAGTCACCGAGGCCGCGGAGGAGAAGAGAACTGCAGGCAGAGACACCTTCATGTACAAAGGCCCAGCAGCCACATGCAGCGTGGTACATTTCAGGAACTGCAAGAAGACCCAAATGAGGGGATAATAATAACACAAGAGGAGACTGGAGAGGCAGGGGTGGCGGGCAGCCAGGCCCCATGGAACTTTTGAGGTCATGTTCAAAACTTTGGGTTTTATCGCCAAGAGAACAGGGCAGCAGTGCCATGGGAGGATACGTGGCAGGGTAGGCGAATAAGTGTCGCAGAGGTATGTTGTTATTAGATTCCTGTGTGCAAAACTTCCCTTTGGCTACAAAGGCAAGAGCAATTTGGAAGGGGCCAAAAAGGTGTGGACAGACCAAAGAGGAAGCTAAAATAGTAAATATAAGCAAGACGATGGAGCTGGGACTGGGCCGACATGGGAAGAGGGGATGGATTTGAAAGATAATGGGGGAAAACCATCAAGAACTTGCAATCTGCTGAGAGAGCTAATGCACATACACAAGAAATCATACAGTTCACCTGTTTTACATGAGAGAGAAACTGATGGAAGAGGAGGGTAGTGTTAGCTCTAATTGGGGAAGGTGTCACGTAGAATATGACATTGAACTGGAACTTTTGAAAGATGGTTAGATTCGAAAATGTTGGAATAAGAGAAATGGGGACTTCAGACAGCCCCTAGGACTATGTCTCGGCGTTCAGACGATGAGTGTTTGCACTGGTGTACTTTATACACAGTCTTCTAATTGCCCAGTGAGGAGTAAAACTTGAAAAACAAATCAAGTAATATTGAAAATGCACAAAGGTATTCATTTAACATTGGCCTCTGTGTATGGGCCTCTGTGACAAGCATTGTGAATATACACAAATGAACACCACTCAGGTGCTGCCCTTAAGATTTTATTGCCAAGCTTACCATCTTCACAGCCCATGGAGCAGTCTCTAAAATAAAGAGTCTGAAGGCCACCTGCAATCACTGTCACCTGGGCAGCTTACTCAAAGGGCAGGCCCCCAGATTTCTCCCAAGGACAACTGAATCTCTGGACCAAAACCTGAGAATCTTCCTTTAAAACAAACTCACCAGAGCGTGAGAATGCAACTCTATCGTGAAGATAGAGTGTTTTCCAAGTGACTGTGCTCCATATGCGACAAGCATTTTACACATTAATTCATTTAATCCTCCCAATGACACTACCGTGTTTATATTATCTCCATTTTATAGATAACAAAACTGAGATGCAGAGAGGTTAACGGGTTGGCTTAGTGATATAACTCGTGTGTTATAAAATGGATTTTCTAAAGGTGACATCAACTTTCACAAAAGAAAAAATTTTAAGTTGAGTCTAACAAGCCAAAATTGAGGCAGACCACCACCTTTAAGTTCACCAGCAGAATGACTGTCATGCGGGAGACCCTGCTCGCTGCGCCATTTGTCGTGCGGGGAGGCCTGCAGGGTCTCTGGTCCCACTCCCCACATAACGCAGGATATGGTGAGGCCAAAAAGGAACACCCATGGAGCCATAGGTAGGGGAGTCATACCACTATATTCTCTCTGGCGGCACTATACTCTCAATGGAGGCTGGATTCACACTGTCCGCAAACCGCCATCCACACTTGCCAGCCCAGCCGCCATCTTCTTGCTAGCCCCCATTCTTCTCCTCTTTTCTCCTTCTCCTAGCGTAGCCACAGCAGTTATATTAGTGGCCAATGGCTCACTGGTTACAGCTGACGGCCAACTAGCCACAGCTGATGGCCATGCAATCACAGTTGATGGCCATTTACTACCTGAGCCAGCACCTGTCTATGTGAGGCCGAGAGCCTGGAAACTGCTTTCTGGGGCTCTGCCCCCACACTGACATTGGTCCATTTGATGAAAATGCCCCATGAAGATCTAGTGTGACTTTCTCAACAGAAACAAATAGGTGTAGTTCCTATGGGCATCTCTAGGACAAGGGGAGCAGTCGGGAGAGAAGGAATAGTAGGAAGAGGGGGGATCTGGGAAGAAGAAAATTGACTTGCAGCTTGGTCAACTGAGCCAGGGGGGACTGACAACCCCCAACGGGTCACCTGGGGAATTCACATGCTATCACTTGGCCAAGTCTTGATTTGCAAATAAAACTGCCTCTCTAGCACTAAGACTCAGTGCATGGTCACTTCTAACAGGCAGAAAGAGCAAGCCAAAATATCAACACCCTGTCTTTCCCATCCACCGCCATTTAAATGTGACCTCCTGGGTCAGGCACTCACTGGTCCTTCCTAGATTGCAGACCATACCCAGCAAAGCAGACCCAAACTCAGAGAATCAAATCTGCAGTTAAGCCACTGGGAGTTAATAAGGAGAAAATTGCCAGGTAGAATAAGCAGCAGATGAGAATGGAGGTTTAATTCCACCGTACAGGGGAAGACTGGCAAGCATGTCCAAGCAGATTATTGCAGTGGAGGTGAAATATTTCATAGGATATTTTCAGAGGGAGATGCATGCGGAGGAAATGGTTCCAAATACATATTTTTAAAATATCTTTGCCATAACAATATAGGTAGGAACATGTGGGTAATTACTGCATATGCATGAGGGCATAATTAATAACTATAAGACCTGGAAGATTTTCAAGCTCTATGGCAATTATAAACCATGAAATAAAATGCCCTTCCTTGGGGCGCAGGGCTATTATTCAAGCATCTCTCCTCATTATGGTAGCTGGAATTTACATAGCACCGCACAGAAATAGAATAAACAAGGGGTGAGTTGTCATAAACTAATAACAATTCCTGGCTTTGTGTTTTTCCAAGAGTCTCTCCCACACATTAGATTATTTGATCCCCATATGTATTAGTTTTCTATTGCTGCTGTAACAAATGACTACAAATTTAGAGGTCTTAAGATAGCACAATCTTTCCTCTTAGAGGTCTGGAAGTTAGAAGTCCAAAATGAGTATTACAGGGCTAAATCAAGGTGTCGGCCGGGGTAGTTCACTCTAAAGGCTCCAGGGGAAAAATCTGTTTCTTGACTCTTCCCACTTGCAGCCCTGGGCCTGTGGTTCCTTCCCCCAAATTCAAGGCTAGCCACATTATATCATCAAGTCTCTCTCCACTTCTGTTACCACATTGCTTTCTGTCCCTCTCCTCTTATCAGGACCCCTATCAGACCCACCTGGATAATCCAGGACAATCTCCCCACTTCAAGATCCTTAATTTAATCATATCTGCAAAGTCCGCTTTGTCATTTTCGATAACATAGTCATAGGTTCTGGAGATTAGAACATGAAAGTCTTTGAGGGGACATTGTTCAGCCAACCACACTATTGAAACCCTACAAAGTACGTATGTGAATCCCATTTTGCTGATGAAGAAATTGAGGTTCAAAGGAATCTGGAATTGACTTTCTTGACTTTGTTGGGTCATTTCATTCATGTGTCTCACCAATATTGATTGTGTGTCCTGTGTGTGGCAAACACTGTTGCATACACAGTAAAGTCTACCTTGAGAAGTTTACATGACAGTGGGAAAAACAAACAATTGTTTAAAGGTTCGCATAGATACAAATATATTTGTGTTGGAAAGGAAAGGAAGAAGGTAGTAGGAAATAAAAATAATAGGAATCATCATTTAGATTTGGGGGGAGTGAGGTCACAGGAAACCTCTCTGAGAAAGTGGTGCTTATGCCAGGACCTAAAGACGTATGGAAGTAGACAGTGAAAAGGAGAAGGAAAAGCATTTGAGGCCGAGGGAAGAGAGAGTAAAAAGACCCCAGAGTGGGAGGACTATGCAACTTCAAGGAGACCAGTGTGGCTGGAGGATGGTGAGTAGATGTCACCTCTGCCTGGAGACCTTTCCTGATCTTGGACTATGACCACCCTTGGACATGTACAACCCCTTACACTTACTCTTGAACTTAGGTTGTCTTCCAATCCCACCTCTCTTTGTAACCTTGTCTTTTCTGGTTTAGTAACCTAAGGCAATCAATCGACTTGAACTTCTTCCTGCCTCGTCTTTCCTATTTGAAGATACTCCCACCTACCTCACCATTGTTAGCAGATAATTAAGCGAATCTGATACGACATAGGCCAGAGAGTACGGGCTTGGTATACATCAGTGACTTCCAGGCTGTGCCCAGACAGGCCATGTTACATTAATTAATCCCTTCCTCCAGCCTTTGCTCTGGACATGGAATGCCTTCCCATCTGAAGCCTCTTCAGGAATCCTTTCCATCTTCCCAAGCCCAGGGCAAGTACCTCTCTAGGAAGCCATCTCAGAATTCTTCAAGCGACAGTAATCTCTTCCTTGCTGAGCACTCATTGCATTGACCCTAAGCAGAACCATACAATTTAGGGCTTAATTCCCTTCCATTGTTTCCATGTCACTTGTTTCTTCAACTAGCTGTAAAACCCTTGAGGAATGTCCTACACATCTGAGTGTGGAGAAGCCAAGCCAAGAGGGCATCTAATCCCCAAGCCTTGGCTGACGGTATTTGGATCCTCCTCTGTCCTGGGACCTGCAAACTCAGGCCTCAGCTCTTCCAGACACATGGACTCCTTCAGCAGTTGGAGTCCTGTCTCAAACGGAGAAGGTGGTAAGAAAGCTGATTTGCCCATAAGTAAATAACTGTTGTAATTATGGAAAGTTATTCTCAACAGACCAGCAGATGGAAACCAATTTACGCAACAGTCACAGTTATTCATGGAAATGTTTGTGATTTATCTACCAAAGCAGATGAAGACCCTAAAATTAACATGTGTATGCCAGCACCTGTAAGCCGAACCTCACTCTTTTCTCAACAAGGTACCCACATTGCCATCAGATCAGATTCAGCATCTTCAGATCCACTTTAGGTTGGGGAGCTCTAGAGAAAGTGCGGGTCTGAGAGAGTGACACAGGGGAAGGATGCGGAAATGTACAAACCCTCCTGGCATTTTCCATTATGCCAAGAGGTCAGGGTTACCAGTGCTCATCTGATATCATGTACAAGTCCAGTGTGTCCTGAAGGCCTGTGACAGGAGCCCATCTTGGGGAGGGATGGAACAAATGAAATGTAACAGAGAAAAGTCGGTCAGTTCTGAAACACTGGTCTTTGCATACATCAGAATCATTTTAGTGATGTGTGTGTGTGTGTGTGTGTGTGTGTGTGTGTGTGTGTGTGTGAAAAAGTGAGCTTTTGTGAATACCTGGACTGTCAGGTCTTGGCCCCAGAATTTCAGATTTAAGTAGTGAACTGAGGTTCCTCCCTGTATACCCAGGGAAGCAGCCATTCTCACATGCAATCAACAACAACAAAAATCATCTGTAAACTTGAAGAACGTGCCATGTGTTAAAATAAAGATGGTGATCGATGGGCCCCTGGAAGCTGTGGGTGTAAAACCTCTCCAGGTGACTCTGATTTAAGGTCCCGTTTGTTGGCTACACTGAGGAGGTATCCAGGTACCCTACAACATGTACACAACCCAAACCCCTAGAGTCAACTCCTTTAAACCAATGAAACAAGTTAAGCACCTCAGTTCTGAAGCAAACTGGGTGCTTTAAAACCACTTTCCTTAAGAATGGGCTTTAACGATGAGAGCTCTTGCAAACAGTGAAGAGACCAAGGCTACAGGGAACAAATAGATAATCCCCTAATGAAACCCCATAAATGGAAGATTCCAAGGGTGGGGGGGATTCACACTTGAAGATAAAGACCTGGAGTTTATCTTTAAAGGTTTCGTTTCTTCTAAAAATTCACTTTGAAATGCCTATTCACAACATTTAAGTATTTGCTTGCTTAAAAAAAAAAATTCTTTGTAAGGGGAAGAAAAGATGTCATTTTCGAAATCCCAAACTCTTCAACTCGAAGATTGGCTCTGCTTAAGGTCCCAGCATATTTTCTATTGTTTTTTGGCTTAAAAGATATTTATATACGCTCCCATGAGCTCCCAGCAACATTAAAGTCAGCAGCTATTAGTTAAATAAACCAACACATGTGGTGCTTTTTAAATCACAGAGTCTCTTTGATCAGGCCTAATGGGAACACATACTCCTGATGGGAATTCACTGTCTTCAAGGGAAATCTTTCCAGGAGTAAACTGGGCTGTGGGAGTGACTGAGAGAGCACCCACCGCTGAGTTAAGAGCCCTCCCTGCACACTCAAGGAAGGAACCTCTCAAAAATGCAATCAACATAAAATAATCTGTAAATTTGGACAGCGTGGCCTGCCCTGAAAGCTCCATGTGTTCAAATGAAGACGGTGATGTGATACAAGTGCAAGCAGATGGATGCAAGTCACTGGCAGCTGATCATGGCACAGTGGGAAAGCAGAGCTCACCACTGTTGGGAGGGCCATCCAGGGGGACAAAGGGAGTGCGCATCTGGCAGCACAAATATTTAATCACTAGGAAGGCTCGTGCTGCAGCGGCTCAGGCTCATCTCACTCCCTGGGCTTAAGTCTGCTTAGCCATCTAATGATGTGTTTGCTTTTTCAGGTGCCCAGAGGTGGCCCTTCTTGGAGGGCAGACGTGAGCATCTGGTCACTCTAAAGAGCCATCCTTCGTTGACAACTGAGGGATTGAATTCCCAGGACACATTATAAGTTCATGAGCACGACTGGTGGGGACCTCGTTTTCCAGAGACTGGTCACCTCTGGATGCCCTGGCCTGGGGGTTTCTGACCAGCTGAGCCTTCTCCGTGAAGGTCCCATCAGGGTGTAGCCCTTCAGAGGTCTGGCCAGAAAATAGCCTGTTCCTCTAGCCTCCCACTGCCTCTTAATAAGGGGACTTCCAACACGCTTCATTTGTCTAAGAAAGCATCTGATTACTTCTAATCTATGATGTACAAAGTTGCAAAGGCATTAGGAGGGGTGCTGAGCATATCCAAGAAATGGCTAGAAGTCCTGGGAAGTGGCTCCACAGAGACTGTCCTTGGCTGGGTAGGCTAAGGGTACAGATGGGTAGGTGGGGGGACAACATCTCACCTGTGGAATGCGAGGGCTGTAAGCATCTGAGAATCCTGTTTTCAGGCTGAGTTTCTTCTCTGTCTTGTTTAAGAATAACTGACCATGCTCAGCTCTGCTCTGCCCTCTACCTCCTGGGGGTGAGTAACGCCTTCTGCCTGGGAGCTGCTCTACCTGCTGAGGGATGGTGGGGAGGGGTCTTAGGGGCTCCACCAGAGGAGCCACAGGGCCCCCTCTGCCCACCACGCATGTGGACACAGCACCCAAACTCAGTATCTGAGCTCAACGGTTTGAAGTACACACCTCCTGCCCCAGCCCCCAAGCCCCTGCTCTGGCCCCAGGTGTCCTTGGGGGAAATTACCTTGCTGTGATGGTAACTTCCACGTCTACCAGCAGTGAGTTATTCCAGTTCCCAAACAGAAGAGCTTGCAGTCCAAAGCAAGAGGCTCACATCACACGGTCGATTCAATTGATTTAAAACACAGAGAAGCAGGGGGACAGGGTAGCTAACACACCAAGCATATTGTGGGAGGGAGTGGAAGCACCGCGTGACTGAATGCTGGGTATGCAGTGCTCCTAGGTGCTGCCCCTCTGTCACACCAGCCCTTCCTGCTGCTGGTGTGGTCGCAAGCTAAACTGAGGCTTGAACAAGGAACCCAAGAGACTGAAGGTGCTGGGGCCCAACAACGCTGTGCTCTATCAGAGAGACACGAGGCCACAGCTGGAACTTACCAATTAGTCAGCTGAAGGCCATGGCTGTTTATCTGCATTTCTAGGCTAGAACGGAACCATCTGGGCATCACCAATGGGCAGCTGATGGAAGATTGAGCGTCTCGTGGGTCTCGTGGGTCTCGTGTGTGTTTGATGTTTCCACTATTTGGTGCTTCGTGTACCTCATGTTTATTTAGTGTGAATCATGAATATTCAGTGCCTACTCAGCTCTTTCATTTCTCTCTATCTGTTAACACGTGTGGTTCTCTTTCTCTATCTACCTCTTGCATGTCTTTCAAGCCATTTGCTTCTACACCTAGTTTTCTCTACCCTCATTATTTGTTTGTTTCTAAGCAGAATCACGTATCCTCAAATTACCCAGCAAATGCACATGACCTCAGGTCTGTTGTGAGAACAGTGACCCCCCTCAACTGTGAACCCCACTTTACAATTTGCAAAGCTCTTTCATATTCACAATCTTATTTAATCGTCGCTACCATCCTGTGAGGCAGGCATTACCAACCCATTTCAGAAGATGAGTACACTGACATTGGAGCGATTAAATGACTTTCCTAAGGCCACACAGTCATACACCCAGTTCGCAGAGGGGACGTAAGCTCAAAACATCTGGCTTCTGGTCAAGTGTGTCTCCCATTTCACCAGCCCACCCCTGGATCATTTTCACTTCCTTTAAGACCCCCAACTCTCATGGCAGAACTTGCAGAATTCACATCTCTTCTTCCAGCTGCTGAGCCTCATAGACTGGCACAGCCTGATCTAAAGAAACCATCACATCTGGAAGGCTGGGTGTCAGACACACACACACACACACACACACACACACACACACACACAGGTGTGGGGGGAGGGGAGAGAGAGAGAGAGAGAGAGAGAGAGAGAGAGAGAATATGCAATGAGCAGGCCTAAACAACAACCTCATAGGACCATTTCCTGGCAATGCCTGCAAACCTGAGTGCATGAGCCCCGCCCAAGGGAGGAGCCGCCCTGCAGCTCACTCTCTCTAGAAGCTTGTCCACTCAGGCAGAGACAGCAGCAGTTTGAGGAGTGCAGTGTCTGCACCCCGAGAACACCATGGTCCTTTCAGCATTAAGCCCCCAGCCAAAGGCACTCTAACAATCTCTGATTTCCTCCTCCTCCAGGAAGCCAAAGACTAGGAAAAGAATGTTCTGCATGAGTCAGCCATCTGAGCTGCACCCAGGGGACCCCCGATGACCCAAAACGAGAGTGAGGTTTAGTACACAGACCAGCCTTTCTGTGGCGCCTGACCTGTGCCCACTTCTCCAAGTGTGTACAATACCCACCAAGGTATAAGAATGGAAGGGGTGTCCCAGGGGCCCACAGCCTGGTCCTCTGGCTCTGCCTGAGCTCCTGCTTCTGCATGAAGCTATGCAGCCTCAGCAGGGCTGCCTCTCGCAGCCACTGTAGATGAACAAATCAGTCTGCTAGCTGGGTGAGTGGCATGTCAAGCGTGGTGAAGCTCCCTCTTGGGGGAGACTCGATGTGAGACCAATGGGAAGTCAAAACAAAGGCAACGATCATTTTGCTCATTTTATTCAGCCAAAATGAAAATGAACCTGGGAAATGAATCCTTTGCACCAAAGCCCTCTCAGATAGATGTTTTTCAGGCAGAACTGAGGCATGGGTTTCAGGCGTCAGCGCCCTGTGGCCTTTGGTTTGTCCTGGTTCAGAAAGCACCTGCTTCTCCCCTGCTGGAGTCCCAGGCCATTGCAGAGATGGGCCCCGCTGTGGGTCAGCATGACTCTGAGCTAAGCACCTTGATATGTGATCACACGTGACCCATACAGTGTCCTCTGGACCAGAGACACGGACATTAGCAACTCACCAATGGTGACTTACCCTTGTTACTGGTGGAGTTGGACTCAAGCAGCCACCTTCTTGTAAGGCCAACCTGTGCTCTTGGCAAATTTGTTACCTCCAACCAGAGGCAGACTTAGAAGCTCTACAGTCCAATTTCCTCCAACTGAACACATAACCTTCTTAAATAGTTGAACTGAGAAGTTAGGAAACTCATCTGAGGCTCAATGGACAGCTTTCCGGGAGACCTAGAAATGCCCAGACTCTCTGACACGGTGAAGCCTGTTCCTTCCACCACCCCACCCGGCCTATGTTGTTGGGCTGCGGGACGGCCGGCCTCATTTTCTTCTACAAGCAGGCAAAGCTGCGGCTTAGGATGGAGATGAGGACGTCACAACCAGGCCTCACCTTGGTCTGGGTTCAGGACGAGGATAAGCTGCCTCCCACTGTTCACAGAGCTTTGCTGTTACAACCTGAAAGAGAAAGGCTCTGGAACTGGAGCCACTGGGTTAATCCTTCCGGGAGCAGGAATTCTGACTGTGTAAGAGAAAATGCTGTCCCAGTCTCTGGAATGTCAAGATGAAACCTGTATGTCTTCAGATAGAGTCTGATGAGATTTTTAATGGCAGTTTGAACTGCCCCTTTGGTCAGGGCATGGCGCCGAGTGAAACTGTACCTTATTCAACATCAGAAGGATCCTTTTAAAGAAAAATCATATGTCTCCGTAAGCAAATCTTATATATTAATATTTTCAATTGGCAATTCAAATACCTGGAGATACTGACTTTTCAAATGACAGGATTCATGTGAATTACTTCAAACATCATTAATGCATTCAATAAATGCCACATGAGAGCTAGACACTAAGCTAGGTGCTGGGTGCAGGAAAGCCTGGGCCAGGAGCAGTTGTATCCCTCAAGGAGACGCATTTGAAGCAAGGACTTAAACACAGTTTGCTTTTTTCAGAAACAAATACACTGCATAAAATAAAGAGCAGAGCATCAATTTTAAAAAACTAAGCAGAAAGAAGAGGCGAGAAAAGGAAAGTGACTTTGCGTGGGCCTGAAGCTGGTCCCTTGAGCTGACTCAGGGTGGCAGGACAGTAATCAGCCTAGGATTCCCAGACTGGGGGCTGAAGCTACCATCCAGTCCCACAGCCCTGAAGGAGCCCTTTTGTGGGAACAGCGCGCCATCTAGTGGTCAAACAGCCTCAGCACATGCCCCAAATGAGGGAAGGAAGGTTTCCTCCCTCCTCCAGAGAAATCAGGTTGAGCTCACATCTTTCAAATACATTGCCAAATGCCAGAATCAATCCTATATTATCTTATGATACCCTGTGAGGTGAGTGTTGTTCTCACCTTTATCTACCCTCAAACCCTCGTTGACCACTTGGGGCTCTGATGAGTAAATCTTCTGCCACTTCTAAGGTTTGAGGTAAGCAGAGAGCAGGGTCCTTGTCTGTTTGACTTAAAAGGAGGTTTAATAACAAGATGGCCTCTTTCTCAGGGATCCCTGGCGCTGGGTCCCTGACACTGGGGACTGGGACAACCCTCTTGAGGCCACAGTTCAAGGAAGTGGCTTGATACATTCAGAGAGGAGACATGGAAGAAGAAGAGCAAAGTAAAAATGGAGTATGAGACCTTGTGTGTTCCAGAAGAGCGGTCCCTCGGAGTGACCATGTTCTTTAAAACAAAATTTAAAATAAATAATAATAGTTGTTAAAAAATACTTTGCTGTCCAAAGGAAGAAAGAGGAGCTTCATTTATTGAGTGCCTGCAGCATGCTGGCATTATTGGATCTTCCTAATGACCCGGTGATGCAGATATTCTGGGCTCCATTTTACAAATGAGTAAATTGAGGTCCAATGTCACATGGCTGCAATGTTCCTTCCCAACCTCTCCTCGCCTTCATTCCTGTTGGATTTTATACCCCCTCTGTCCTCAGGACACTGAAAAAGTAGTGGTAGCTCAGGACTGTGGCCAGTGGTCCCAGAGGGCCATCTTCCCAGCGCTCCCCAGGAGCTGGTGGACACACAGCTTGCTCCTCCTTAAAGCCAAGCAGAGTTGGCCCACTTTCACCTACCCATAACCCATGAAACTCATTTCCTCCTTTTTTTCCATTATAAATATAAATACATATATTTCATTGGGGAAACATCAAATTGAAAATCCTGGAGGCTAAAATCATTTCTCTAACCCAGCATGACAACAGGAAAGCAGTGCTATTTACAGTCAACTGCTGACTGCTCTGCCCAGGGCCCCAACTAGAATCTAGAAGGTTCTCTTTGGCGACTGACTTCTTATACAAAACATGAGAGAAGGAAAATAGAAAAAACAGGGCTAAGGAAAGTACAGGTATTTTGGCCCCTCTTGTATTGTCCTTTTCTTTCAGCTATTAGTCTTTTTTTTCTTCTTCCCTGTGATTTTGAAAGCCAAGGACAGGACTCACCCTGGAATGCTCTGCCTGCTTGGGCTTGACCTGTGGACAAATCAACCTTCTGGACTCCCTGACCTCAACTACCTTGGCGCCTGAGGACTGATTCCTCACTTCTCTTTCACCAGACTCCTGGGATACATATTTTCTGCTTGTCTTGGTAATGATAAAATTTCGACTTCTGGCAACTCCTGATGTCCACCACTCAGACCTTCAGCGTGACTTCATCCTGACCCTTGCCCAGTCTATCCTGTCCCAGATCTTTACTTGTCCCCCATGCCCTGAAATGACAAAAGATGGGGAAGGTATATTTGGGTAGGGAGATGGCTTTGCCCCTGATCTCTAGTACTCAGCCCGGTGGGGGTGGTTGGAGGGGGTATTGGAGGGAATCGGTGGGGGTGGAGGTCTGCAGGGCACAAGGCATCTGTGAACTGCCACACTGATACATAGGGGAATGAGAGTAGCACATGAACGACATAGGAAGACAGTTGAGACCACCAAGAAGCCAGAAGCAGGGCTTTATCCGACTTAATTAACTTGGATATAAATCCCATCTACATCAAGCAAAACCATCACACTGTAGTCCAGGTGCCACAAACAAGCTAATGTCACCACCCTCCCAGCACCCGACAAAATCTCCAAAATCGCCTTCGTGGACCAAAGTAGTAACTATTTAATTAAAATAACTGTTTACAATGGCAGAATCTAAAGCTAGAGATACTGATAAATAGACATAAAAGTCTTTTAAAGACTATGCATACATGATTATCATTTATAAAATCAGTAGTACCTCATGTATCTGGCACTTTACAGTACACCATTTTATATTTCATCATTTGGAATAAAGATTTCTCTAAATAAAGTATGTTCCTACCTCCTTAAGCCATGCTTTGAAAGCGCTTCCTCCTCCTACAGTGCCCATTTATCAGGCTGTGAAATTTCCTTTTCTTCTGCCAATGGACACACTTACCCATTGGTTAGCCCTCTCCTTTAATCTGCTAAGGACTTGGAAATCAGACAGCCATGTTTGTTAGAATAGTTTGTAAATAAAGAAACATAGAATTTTAACGAGTGACTCTGAAGTGCAAACCTGTAAGTGAAATGCATGGGCTTTGGGAAATGGCCTTTGTTCTGGTTTTCCACCTGGGTTCTGGATTGGTAGGGATGCTATGAAAGTGAGGTGTCATGCTAGTTCAAAAAAATCAGATATACTGACCACCCACTGATTAACTCTATGACATAGCATGGATTTGCTATTCTTTTTTAAAGTAGGTGCACACACTTTCTTGCCTGATTTGAAATGGATATGATAGTTCACAGATCATGTAAACAAACTGACACCTGTCATATATAGGAAGCACTTTGAGAACTTAGGTTTTTTAAATCCACAGGTCCCCCTGCCCCCAAATCAAATCATCTGGAGATAATGTCAGCAGAAGACCACCCAGCGACCTCAGATGCCACAGCCATCCCATCCCACCTGGATTCTGCCAATTCTGTCTGTGCTGTTGAAAGCTCAGCATATCCCCAGCCCACACCCAAATAGTTGAAACTTAGCCTGTGCCTCCACCAGTTTACAGATGCTGGTATAGTTGTCTAAGGGCAGAGCATGTCCTCTTCAGATCTTGAAACCTAGACTATTATTCCAAATGTGATGACACTTGGCATGTCTAAGGTCATTTCAATTGAACAGCCACTAAGGCAGTATTGTATAGAGGTTAAGACACCATCTCTGGAGTCATATTGCTTAGACTACGTCAGGTAACATCTGTGCTCTGACAAGGTTGTAGCCATAGGCAAGAAGACTTGGTCCTTACAAGTCCAAGGCAGAATTTGCTACTTCCTTTCCCTTTCTGCATGCTGGCCACCCAAAGTGGAGATCTACAACAAGACATCTTCCTAGCTGAGGAGGTGATGACTAGAGACATGGTCCTGAAGAACAGCAAGGGGGTTGAGCATCGGTTGGTCTCAGCCAGTGGCTAACACTTGGGCCATATGCAGAATCCTCAGTGAGGGCAGATGAAGCTCCAGTTGTCTTAGGAGTACAGCATCATCATCAGCCACTGGACAGAATAGGGAAGCAAATTATGGTCAGTTCAGCCCCACTTCTGACATTCAGTTAAAGGGGCTGCATTTCTCGGTCACCAGGTCCCAGAGCCTGACACGGGACTTGGGGCCTCCTCCCCCTCACTTCTGGGAAGCCATGGAGACAGACATTAATGGATGTTTTAGCCAGAAGGACCACAATATCTAGTAGTAAATATAAATCAACCTGAAATATAATCAACCTTGACTTCTCCTGGTGCCTATGAATGATAATAGCCAAGGTACAGGCTGATTCTGTATTCAATTCTCAATGCCCTTTTTCCCCATGAATTCAATTTGGTATATTCATGACAGCTGTGTGCAGGTGTGCAGACTGACTGGGTAGCAGAAATCCATTAGAGCATATTCGACACATTTACATTTATGGGCCCATTTGTCTGACAGTTTTAGGTGGGTGTGATGAACTGTCCCTCTAACTCACATAGAGGGAACTTCTGGAGAAACCACTCCCCAGGCCAATTATATCCAAACGATAATGCTGATGGTGGTGCTGATGATGATAATGGTGAAGTAAGTTACCAATGGTGTCAGAGAAAACCCCAGAATGAAATTCCAACAAGTTGGCTGCCTCTCCCTGCAGACCTCCTTGGATGACCCTGAGGATCTTCTCCTCATGGAACCAGAAAAGGTCAGAGCTGAAGAGGATCTTAGGGAACGCCTAGCCCAGCGCCCTCATTTCAGACACAGGAAAGCCGAGGCCCAGAGATTTAACGTGATTTGCTAGTTACAAGGCCTGCCATAGGTTCAACCCTGGTCTGGGTTCAGTTTTCTTCCCATGAGAGCACGTTGCGTTGCTGGAGCCTGCTCAGGCTGTGGGCTGTCCTCTTTCAATGACACATCCACACTACCTTGCTCTCCCAGCTCTGAGCCTGCACCATGGAAGGATTGCTTGGGATCAAGAGGTGAGTTTGGGGATCTGAGATGGCGATGGGCTCAGAAGAGTCTAAGAATTGCCCTTCCACCTGAATCTTACCTTCACATTAGAACATGGGAGTGACTGAGGAAGGATATCTTGGAAAGATATCCCGTAAAATGGACATTTGAGGTCAAAGAAGAAACCCTAGGTTTTACTGGCCTTTCTAAGCAGCCCAAGCAGAGGATGTGTTTTAGAAACAAAGAGCAGAAGATTTAATGCCAGACCCCAATGTCTTTGCAGCAAACACCACCTAGCACCTCATCTGGCACACAGCAGGTGCTCAATAAATCCATGCAGTTTGAATGATCAGGGAAGTCAATCCGCGTCACGCACAGATTTGTCTTCTCCTCAGAATATCACCTCACTGACTCAACAAACACTTGTTAAGCACCTCCAATGTGCAAAGCACTGCGTGAGATTCGAGAAGAGGGTACAGATGCTAGATTAGAACCCCTTCCCACATGGGGAAGGCTAAGCCAGCTCATGACATGAGGTTTATTTCTGGCCTGTACACCTCGCTTAATCTGACACTTATCTCTTCAGACTCACTCTGAACAGATTTCCTCATTCTCTATACTCCAGCTAGGACTGTACATGCTATTCCCTCTGACCTGGGTCTTTCCTACTCTCCACTCGGTCTGCCTGGCTCCCTCTTATCTTTGAGATTTCAATTTCAGTGTCACCTCTTGCAGAAAGGTCTTTGTGGAACATGACTACCTATGATTGTGCTCAAGCTCATTGTTGACCCAGGTCTTCAGGCCCCGGACGTCCATGCCCTCTGCAAGTAACTTTGAAAGTTCCTCTCATGACAGAGGAAGAGGCTCGTCTGCATACGTTGGAAGAAGACTTGGCCACGTGACTTGCTTTGGACAACAGAACACATTGCAAGGCATGTTGTCCCCGGACTCAGAGACCTTGCAAGTTTAAGCTTGTTTTCCTATGCTTCCGCCATTGTCCTGAGAAGGGCAAACCTGGCTGAACTTCCTCAGTGGAGGTACCAACAAAGCTCCAGCTCACCCACAGATCACAAGCCAGCCAAGCCAAGACCTGCTACCATCCAGCCGTGTGACTGGGGAGCAAAATAAGTGCTGTCATCACCACTGAAGTTATGTGGATTTGTCACGTGGCACTACTGCGGTCACAGTCATTGGGTATGCTGAATCAGTCTCCTGTTCCCTTCATATGAGCTTAGCATAGAGTGGGTGCTAAGTTAATATCTGATGAATGAATAACTGAGTACAATGAATGCAATGCTACGTCCCGAATTCAGTAGAATATGGGGCCCCCCAAACCCTTCTCCTCAAGAGACTGAAATGATAGTGCCCCCTCTACCTTAAGATGTTGTGTCCACCCTATGGAGAAAGTCTTACCTCTGTCTTCTGGAGGTATATCCCTTTGCCATCTTGGGTTAAATTTTGGAAAACATCTGTAAAAATGCAGCAGAAAGGAAGATAGCTAATGTGTGCATGTGTGTTGGAAACATTATAAACTAGTTCCTCCCATGTGTCCCCTCACCTGGGAACCCAATTTCAGCCATGTGGCCACACGTATTATGTATGCCCCTTCAAACCTTTGCCTCTGTAACAGGCAGGGTATAAATTAGTTTGGGTAGGTACAGCTGGGATTCACAGGCTTGTAGCCAGCGTTCCCCAAAGCTCCCTGACTTGTCCTGTCTGCACTGTCCTCCCTCCTGCTTGCACTGGGGACAGGTAGGCAATCCATGAGGAGTGCAGAGGAAGCCCAGGCCCTCCCTCCTTCCCACAAGCTCACCCTCCATCTTCTCCACACGCAGCATCAAGAGGACAAAGCTGACGAAGTCCATCTGGAAGTTGGGGCCACCGTAGCGGACAAGCATGAGCTGGCAGATGTTATCGCCGAGCACAATTCCTGCATTGAACACAGGCTCCGACGTGGGTGCTAGGGACCTGTACCCAGCTCCCCGCCCTCCTGAGGGCCCTGAAATTGTCCTCCTCTCTGGGACCTGAATCCTGATAGCATTTTACAGGGTTCACTGTGAATTGTTTCATTATTCAGTTCATTAATTTTATCTCCAGTCCCCATTCGTGCCCCCTTACGCAACCAACCTAAGGGGATCTTTTTATCAGGTGGGTTACTGGCCTTCAGGGCAGTCTGTTAGGGGTCAAGAGCATCTGCTTTGGAGCCTGATGGTTCTGGGTGTAAACCTCAGCCAAGTTACCTAACTTCTCTGAGCTTCACTTTCTTCCTCTATAAAGTGGGGATTATAACCGGATACTGCTGAAGATTGAATGACAGTGTGGATACACCAACCCTCAATAACTGTTAACAGCGATCATAGTGATTATAATAATACATGTTTCTGTTCTTTGCAGATCTATGTACTTGGATGTCTGAACTCAAGGAGTAACTTTGCTCATCAGAATGCCTCCAGAATGTCATAGGCACCCCGCCCCACCCCCCGCCTGTTCGCCCCCCACAACGCCAGCTCCTCCTGGGCCTACCTGCACCCCTCATGGCAGCCCGCAGCTGCGCCCAGTTCAGGCATCCTGACCGGTTACTGTCTTGCTTGTGGAAAACATCCTGTGAAGAACCCACACCAAACGCTACGGAAACCAGGCATTTCCGAGCACCACCCGAGAACCCCTCCATGCCCCACTGTTGATGCTGCAGAGAACGGCTGGCGAGTGTACGCGCCACCAGCAGGGCCTGCCGCCAGAATAAGAACACGACAGAAGGTCCATGCCAGGAGCCAACCACCTCTCCCATTTCTTCTTAAGGCTTCTGAGAAAGGGAGCCGTCTTTTGGTCATGGGGAATAGATTCTCTAGGTAAATGTGCTTCATCTAATCACGTTACCCAACCTTTGAAGGGCTTCCAAGTTCATGACTCAGGAGACGAGGGGGAGAGTTGTGAGTCATGATTGGAAAAGTAGGAAGGAGCCAATTTAGGAAGGCCTGTAAATGCCACGCTAAGGAGTATGGACTCCCTCTGAAAGCCATGAGGAGTCTCACTAGCTTTTAGTAAGGAAGTGACATGATCAGATGCGAGCTTCAGAGAGTCCGGACACTACTGCAACAGGTGCTCTGAGTTTGTGAGGGAGAGAAGGAGGTCTCACTGGAGGGAAATTAGAGAAGGTTGGGTGAGTGACTAGGTATAAAGGGCTGAAAGGAAGAGAAGCAGGTCACATACTTTGCAGAATTGCCATCTCTGTGCCAACATGCAAGGAGGCATGATCAAGACTTGAATTTACCTGGTAGAGCATCAGCTGCTTCCACAGATCCCTGAATTCCTGGATGCACACGGTACCTGACTCATTAAGCTGGTGACACGGTTAAGGTCAAAGCTGGAAGGGGAGTGTCAGCTACACCTCTGGAGGCGGGAATTGGCCCTTCCCACAGCAGTGTGCAATTTGTGGACAGTCCCATTCAATGTCGGATACCCCTAGTTGGCCTCCCCTGGCTGGTCAGTCCAGCCCAGGGCTACCGTGCGCTTGCTAGGAAGGGATAGAATAAGCCAGAACACAGCAGCATGGTGGTGAGGGTGGTGACAACAGCTACCATTCAGTGAAGCAGGATATTTTAACATGGCCAATTGGATGTGATTTAAATTAAAAAACAATTCTTTTCATTATTGTTAAAATCATCTTAGGGAAGGAGTCAGGCACAGGTGGCTAAGGATGCTTCTTTTATTCATTTCATAAAAAGTTAAAAGCTTAAGTGTTGGCCTTGTAGATCATGTCCCAATACCCTTGTATCAGAGAGATGGGGTCAAAATACCACCACATGCCACCTCTGTTTGAGCTCTTACAGTGGGTCTAGCACTGAGTTACTACCGTCACCTAAGTTACTTCATTTTCATCTCTATGAGGTCAGTGTTAACTCCTCATGGATGCTAACTTATGGATGATGAAATGAGGGCTCAGAGAGTATGAATTGTCCGAGTCCATCCACTGCCCAGGCCCTCTGCAAAGCTTCTGTAAAGACTGTTTTCTGTATTTGCAACCCTCCCCACAGCGCCTCCCCCCACACTACCCATTATATGTGCCTATCTGTAGTATGGATAACCAAACTTTAAATGGTCCACTTAGAAAGGCAGAGGGTTTGCTAGAAAAACCACAGGGCTGAGAACCAGGAAAGCTGAGTCCATGGCATGTTGTTGAACTTCCTTTGCTACAGTTACCTGACCTGCACATGGGGATAGACACTGCTGGTCACCAAACGCAAAACTTAGGACCCTGAAGCTCTTGTTAAAGCTTCTTATAAACCTGGAGAATTGTTGCTAACTGCCACCCTGCAGCTGCCTCGTTCTCACGGTCAGGAAATAAGACTGTTGTTGTTGATAGCTAACATTGTTCCTTCTAGGACAGTTCTGTCCTAAGCACTTCACGTGGCTTATCCCATGTGCATTCTCACACTGATCCTATGGACTAGGCTTGAATACCATCTCCGTGCTGCAGATGAGGACCTGGAGGGACTTATGAGGCTAAATGACTTGCCCAAGATGACTCACCTAGTAAGCGCTGGGGTTAGGATTCAAACCCAGGCAGCCTGACCTCAAGGCAAAGCTTTCAGTCAGCAGCCTGCATCTTCCCACATACCAGAAAAGATACGTCCAGGAGGGCCAGGATCCCCTGGCAGGCATCGCGGCTGAAAACGGGCTGTGCATTCCCCAGATCTGTAAAGGAACAGAAAGAGTCTGCCTGTATGCGGGCTGGCCCAGGATGGCCTGGCATGGCCCTTTTCTGAACAGGACCAGACAGGGCTGTCTAGGCCAGCCATGGGTTCCAACAACCATCATTTATGTGAGAAATAGAGAGTGAGAGCCGTAGAGAGAAAGAAAAGGCTTGGTGGTGATGTCCATACTGAAGGAGCACCATGAAACCCTGTGGAGAACCCCGATTACAGTTTGGCTTTGCTCACACAGTGGGTCAGAAGAACGTGGCCCTATGACCCTAGTGACGGCCAGGATCATGAGTTACAGGTTCCCAATTTATTCAAGCTCTCCCCTCAGATGTCTTGACAGACGGTCTGTCAATTATGGGTGCTCACATTTTCACATGGATGGATAACTCCATTCAGGAGAAACTCTTACATTAATTCCAAAGAAATCTCCTGTAAAATTCACTCACTAGTCCTACTTCTGCCTCCAGAAGAAGCATAAACGGGTATTTGCCCCCCTCAACATTTCTCCAACTGTTCCCCAGATGATACGGTTTCTAAATCCTCATCACCCTCTTCTAGACCCTACACTTTGCCAGTATCTCTCTAAACTGTGCTACCAAGCCTGGAACATGCTCCTTTGGGTGCAATTTGATTAAACAGAGTACAGTGGGTCTATCACTTGCAAAATTTTCAGTCTGCATTTTCCAAATCACGTTCCAAGGAAGCCATTCTGCAGGGAAAGGGCTTTTACATTCAAACAAACTTGACAAACTTTATATCTATAGATGCTTTTCTCCATTAATCATGCACCTTTGTATATAATAGGAACTAAAGAGCTAACAGAAATTTTAACACAGAATTTCCCAAGCACAATTGACCACAGAACCTAACCCCTTCTATTTCATGAAACACTTGCTAAAACCTCTTGGTTTCTAATGTTTCTTGGAACGCAATTTCAAAAACACAAACCTAAATGCTTCCATTAAATACAGACTGAATCTGGATTAGCTTATTTAACAGCAATTTAAAACCATTAGCTCATGTTAAGCTCAAGGTCAACTAAATTAACCCATTATCTTTCACATTAACTGCCACAAAAATGAGGTCTCTTTTATTAAGAATGTGTGCAAACAATTTTTTTAAAAAATAGCAAAATGGCTGTTTTAAATTATCATCCTGGTTGCATTTCATCATTTTGGTTTGGGCACAGCTTGTAGTGAACATTCTGAATTTCAAGTCTGCTGTCTATGATACCAATGATTCCTCCCAGCACTGTGCCAGCTGCACATCTGATAAGCCTACCTTCCATGTCGTCTTCTGAACCATTGATAAAAGTTGAAGAAGTGAAGGGGAACCAAGGGCAGAATCCAAAGACTCTCATCTAAACATTTAGACTCTTATCTGTAACATAGAATTATCCCTCTAGTTTTATGTTTATATAACTCTTGGGAATGGTGATAAAAGACTTGTTAATACATCTTATATTGCTACTTTCCAACCTACATTTCATCACTTATCATGGGAAACTTTACCAAATATTTCACCCAAATCCACAGTAATTTCCTGATCTATCAATCCAGAATCCCTCTCAGAGGACTAAATGAATGCAATTTGTCCAGACCTTCTTTGGAAAACCATTCGTGTAATTGCAATCAAAGGATTTAAAAAATTTTAAGTGTGCACAAGTCATCTTTTCTAGATAATTTCCTTAGCATTTTGGGGGGAGGTGGGGCAGAGGGAGGATACTTATATCCTATAATTTCTAGGGTCTCCTCTTCTGGCTCTTTTGCAATATTCAAATTTGGCTTTGAGAAACCATCTGGAAATTATTTCAAGCCCTTAGTTATATCATAGTCTGGCCTGTAACTTACTTGGGTTTGAAGTCTTGGCTTCATATAAAGGAGAAGCCATCACATATCTTAGGTAGCAAACACCCTTTAATTGATCGGCTTACTTTTTTCATTTTGAAATTCATTTTCCTCCCTGGAGAAACCATGTTCTTCTCCCTCAAGATATACATATATTTCTATGTGAACTTTAAGCTTTCCTGATAATTTGTTCCAAGTTTCACCTGAATGCTTCCACACCACTCATTTGCAGTGCCCCTAGGTAACGTGCTTCCTCTTTCCAGATTTTTATAGGTTGATTCATTTCAATATGAGTTCGTCAGAGAGCTCCCTGGTAGGCTACTCAATATTTAATATTTATTTGCCAAGTTGAGGAAATAGGTAGAGTTCTTCCACATGGAATTTATACGCCATGAAAGAAATACTCGGCTCTTCTCAAACTAGCAAAATAGCAGAAATCTTCATTTTCATCGCCATATGTCTCTACATGCTCAAACTAACAAAGAATAAAAGAAAGAAAAGAAAAGAAGAGAAAGAAAGAAACAATTTTCCAACTGTATAAATTTCTTTACTGCTTTGTCAGACCACATGACCCACCCCGGTGTGAGACACTGCTGCTCAGGGCACCATCACACAGTAATTCACATGTCCCACCAGAAGAAAGAGAAAGAAACCTAGAGTTCAGGACAATTGTGTCCCCTGAGTCCTACAGGATAACTCTAAAATACTCACTTGACCAGGTCATGTGGTTCAGGATCTTCTGCAGCTGAACTGCATTTATTTCTGGGTACTGGAGTGGAAGCAGAATGATAGGGGAAAATTGTCATTACCACAGGCGCGTTAGATGCAAAGGAGCCAGAGGTAAAGGGGCTGTCCAGCATCTGCTCAGCACAGCACATGTACCATTTCTGGGCAGAATATGCGACACCATTATGTTGCACATAAGGAATGTGACTAGTCATGCAATTAAATCTGCAATTTCATGAGAACGGTTACGATAGTTTTTACCGGGTGTCAAGTGCAGACACCCCAGCAAGGCAGGACTCTTAAGAAGTAGACGAAAAGAGAGCAGTGACTCTCAAACTGGGTTCTAGAGGGACGCTTCAGAAGTTGAGCAAACAATTTGGTTTCAATTTTATTCTTAATACAATATCCTCAGCCAAGACTCCAGATTTCAATTTTAGATTTGTCAGAAGCAACCCTTTACAGTAAATTTAACTTGAAAATATATTAATAAAATACAAGTATCACAAATTTGAACTTATAAAATGGATACATATTCATAATATACCATTATTATCTCTTTAATATATACTGTGATTCTCTATGAAATTTCATTTGATAAAAGGACTGCAGCAGAAAATGTTTTGGAAACCCCTGGTGTGGAGAAAAACTTTTATAAACAACACATGTAAGATTCTGACATATCCTCTCTGGCTACATCAAGCAAACTACCAGCGGTGAATACAGGAGGGCAGGCAAGTTGTGAATTAAATCCAGGGTGTTACTAACACGAGGAGCTCATGCTCTTCCAGTTTCAATGACATCGCTCAGATGTCATATATCAAATTTCCAGCATATTTCTTCCCTTATTTCCAAATGGATTTAGTGTCCTGCAGGTTAGGGACAGGGTGACCCCACTGGTCTCCTGATCTGAATCAGCGCAAGGAAAGAGCTCAAGGGGACCGAGTGTGTAGCCCAGGGCCCTGCTTCTTCCCAGGACTCTCTTACCAGTCCCCTCCTCTCTAGGAAACCACCCAAGGGGTCTTTCTCCCTGGGCTTCCTTTAATGAGCCTATCATTGCATTGCCCCCTACACTCCCAGAACTGATTCCTGACTGTGCTATATTCCATTTTCTCAGGGATTAAAGACTAAAATGGTTTCTCCTACAACTAATCAATGTAGCTTCCAAGAACAAATATGCACTTTACAGGAGCCTTCTAAAGACAATAGCTACACTCATTTATCTGAAAGCTTGAAAACTTGAATAGAAAGTGGCAGTTTGGGGCATAGGTTGCCTTAAATCACAGTTTATACACAGGGTCATCAGGCCAGTGCAAACACATCGTCCATGGAACTATATGCTCCACTTTGTCCCCTGCTCCGCCCACCTCTGTCTACCACACCTGGTCAACTGACCTTTTCGAAGAGTTTGGTGAAGAATTCATCCAGCCCTTCAGTCTGGTCTACAATTTCCTATAGGAACAGAAACAGAGAAAGACTCAGTCATTCATCTGAGTACATGGATTCTCACGTGCACACTCACGTCTCATGGATCCCAGGCCCCTGAAACCCAGAAGTTTGATTTTGAGCTCCATCTTAAGTTTTCTACCACAGCATTCACACATCCCTTGTTTCTCCAGTTCTCGCTGCGTTTGGGGCAGTAGCAAACAGTGATTGGGCAGAAGAAACATCAGGTAAAGAGAAGCAGAAGAAAGTAAGGGTGTAACTCCTGCACCTGGGGCTCTGGGCCCTCAATGACAAGGACCAGACCAGAAGTGAAGTTCTGTTGGTGCAAAAACAAAGGAACCTAGGTCCTCTTAGGGCACAGCAGATAACATAGGAGGTGGACCACAGAGGAGGGTCTGCAGGCTCTGTGGACCTCCTCCCCCGACCCCTAAATATGAGGGGTGAAACCCACCATCCTGGCTTTAAACAGTCCCAGCCTGTGGAATTCCACCTGACTACTTACCTTCGGGAAGACAACATCGGAATTGCTGCCAATTTCACTAAGGGAAGACAAAAGACAGAATTCCTTCTTGGGGATCATCTTGGGAACCTTTCGGCCAATCTTCTCCCTCCCTTGGGAACTCTTTCAAGTTCCTTAGCTGATGCACCTTGTGGGCCTGTCCGGCTGTCACACCTCACCTCCCACGTCTCCTTGAAGCATACAGTCCAGCCACATGGCATGGCACACTGCTTGTAACTCCTCGCACAGCCTGGCGCTGTTTCTCACATCTGGGCCTTCGCTCACGCTGAGCCCTCTGCCCGGCATGCACTTTACTTTCTCTCACCCTTATCTAACTACTCCTGCTCATATTTTGAGACACGGCAGTCTGACAGGGCAATGAAGTCTCAGATCAAGTCCAACTTTCTACAGCTTAAAACATGAAAAAAAAAAATGACAACTGGATTCTAAACATTGAAGGGCTGTCATGTCAAAACCACCACTGAGCCTGGCGGGGGTGTGTGCATGTGGATTCCCCTGCGTACACTAGTGGCGTCTGAACCCGCTACTTGACGACAACCTCCCCTCATCTGAAGCCTCCCTGAGCATCCCTGAGAAATCACCACCTCCAAGAAGCCACCTCTGCTTCCCCCAGGACCGTGGGAGGGTGGCTCACATGCTCCTCCATGATGCTCTTCTAACACCCTGTGCAGATAAATGCTTCCCCTGGACACAGTATCACAAAAATAACTGCTCATGTGTCCATGTCCTTTTCCAGACCTTGAGCTTCTGGAGGGCCAGGGCCATGCCTGTTTCACCTTTCTTCCTGTAGTGTTTAGCAGACTGTTCATTCGTTGTTAGGAGAGTGGGAGGAAGAAGGAGAGCATGTTCTCCATGCAGAGAGCTGCCCTTCTTCCTGCTCTCCCTCCTCTTCTGTGTGTCTCTGTCCTTTGCCATTTCCATCTCACCCCCCTCACCCTGGCACCACTGGACCCCAACCTCTGGGACAGGCCTGTGCTCTTACTAAAAGATGTGCTTCCTGGAGAAGACTCTGAGGACGAATTCTGACTCCTGGTGGGTCTCTGATGTGCAGGGCACGATGAGGTACGTCCCTGGCTCCAGCCACAGCTCCCGACTCACTTCTTTCTCTGTGAGAAACACCTCAGGCAAACTCAAGGGCTCATTTTCCAAGAAGAACTCACGGGACAGTCTTCTCTGGTCATCATGTAACTATGGGTGGAAGATAGAAGGGCACCAGTTGAGGTGATTACCCAGGGCTTATGGCCACACTTGGGGCTCTTGGCCAGGAGCCCGGACTAAGGTGGCCTCTTATTTGCCAAATCCAACCCAATGGAGGATGGGATACAGGGCTGAAGAGTGGAGAGAGAAATATAGAACATGTTGGGAGTGGGCACTTTTGCTGGAGCCTATGTGAGGCTGAGTAAGCACATATCAATGGATTTGCCATGATATTGAAAACAATAATGTACACAGAATGAAGTGAGAAATGTCAGAGTGCCTGGTGAGGTCATCTGTCCACAGTCACCCCGCTGGTAAGTGTCCCATCCAGGATTGGAATTCAAGGCCACTGAGCTCCAATGCCCATGTTTTTTACACTTCCTGAGGCTGCTTCCACGTAGGTGATATAGTTTCAAGGTTGATTGTGACATGATTATGGTCACAGACACAGATGGACCAACCATCTCCTCACCTACATCATAACAGCTACATACAGATAAACGGGACATTCCCAGTCATGTCAGTGACACAGCCTCGTAAAGGGGAGCGAAGACTGGACGAGAGCTCAGACCTGGGTCAAGGCTCTGGTTCCAACACTGCCTGGGTGTGTGTTTTGTTTTATCTCATATTCATTCTCATTCTCTCTCTCTCTCTCTCTCTCTCTCTCTCTCTCTCTTTCTCCCTTTCTCTTTATTTTTCTTTCTTGCTCCCTCATTCCTTTGCCCTCACTCAGGGCTGTGGAGGAGGAGGAGGTCCATATGGAAGATCTTCTTTCCAGTGCATAAACAACTGCTACAACACACTACACATCCTCACAAAGACGTATTTCACAGATTCCACTCAGGGCTGAGGAAACAAAATGTATTTCCCAATGACATATGCTTTCTTATAGCAGACAATGAGAACTAGGGAATCACCCTGTTGCCATCTTTGCGTTGGCTCCCAGGAATCTCAGAACTAAACTTTATAATCAGCCATGCCAGCTAGCCTAGGTGTAGTTTCCCTGGTAGAATCAACTGCGTGTCTATCCCTCATTTATTTATTACTTTTTCTCGCCTTTTAAATTTTAACTGGCTTATAGTTTTGTTCTGTTTACAATTTTATTGTAGGTTGACCCAAAGTCTGTTTAGAAATAGGCATGATATAAATAACATTTTCTTTTTAAATTAATAGGCAACCTTGGGATCACTCAGTGTTCCCACAGGAGGATAAATATCGAAACCAACTCAAGACACCTAACGCAAAATGGTTTCTTTATAGAAATCCTTTTATATTGTTTAGTCTAACCTGAGAAAATTAAATTTTTCATTCCTGCTTTCTTTGGGAAACAAAATAATCGCTGCCACCCTTCAGAGGCTGGGATGCCTCAGGCCTTCTTAACTGATTCCTCCAGGCTGTCACTGCAGCTAAATACAGAACTGTTGTCCTCTGCCTGCATTTCTGTCCCATTTTCCAATCCTTTGTCTCTTGTCCCTAAGGAGGTGAGCTGCACAGTCTCCTGATGACCCATATGTTATAGATCTACATTATTATGGGCTTCATAACTCAGGCAAGACTGTGATTTATCAGCCTTCCTATGCTGTGACAGTCTTAATATTAGCCCTAGGTATTTATGTAGGGATTTAATAAATTCTAAGATTGATCGGTTGTACACCAGGCCCAGAGACCTCCCTGTAGATGCATAAGGATTTCTTGGGGTCCTTGGATCAAAATGAACAGCAGGAACTCTATACTTCCATACACGTAGACAGTGGGCATTATTGTCAGACATTCTCACAGCTCCTTGCAAAAGGCTGCCAGCGTCAAACCAAACCTCACAGCAGCTTAGCCACTTGTGACATCACTCCAAACCAGGGCTAGCTGGTCAAGAGTGGAACTCACCTTGCTCATCTGAAAAACAAAAAAAAGAGAGACCTCATTAGGCAGTGAATCCAGCTCTTTCACAAGCACAAACTCTAATGGAGGATGATAAAAAAAAGACTCTACCCAGAGACCCCTTCTCGTTCCACAAGACTTTCTGTTCTAGTCAGTGACAGTTTAATCCATCATCATTGGGAATTCTGGCAAAGGGCAAGGCAAGGCAACCTTGGCTTTTTGGGAGAGAAAAAGGGAACCAGTATTAATTGTACCAACTATGTGCCAAGCAAAATGAGCAGCACTGCCACATGATCTACTTTTAACTCTACTCTTTGCATAAATATCATTGTCCCCATTTTACAGAGGAAGAAACTGATGCTCAAGTGCAAGGAGATGACTTGTCCTAGGTCACACATTCCTAAGAGGCAGAGCCAGGATTTGCACCCAGGCCTGTGAATAGACGGAGACAGATGGTGAAGAGGACAGGAAACAGGAAAAAGAGGACAACGATTGGAGACCCCATGCGAGACTGCATGCCCCAGAGGTCCACCTACCCTGAAGAGGTAGAAGCCAATGGCGAGGTGAGGCTTCCGGTTGCGGTTCCTGTGCCTGGGCTTCTGGAGCAGGGACACCAGCACACTGCACGGCATCAGAAACATCCTGCCCTCTTGGGGCTTCCAGACAGACAGCAGGAACTGCGGATTCTTCCAAAAGGTGTCTGGGGCAGAACAAAACAAGGTGAGACAGCTTCTTGGCTCCCCTCGCATGTTGCTCCCCAAGCCACCGAGAGGTACACAGACCCAGGGCACCTGCCCCAGATCCCTACCCAGAGGTCCATCTGGACAGAGTCGAGGCTCTTCAGCTTCTGCTCTATCCCAACTCCCATCTCACCTCTACCACCCCAGGTTCTCCTACAGACACACGGACTGAGTGTTATTCTTATCATTGAAGCCCCTTGGCCCAGCACAGTACCAGGCACAGACTTTGTGCCCCGTAAACATTTCCTGCCCAAGTAAGTGATTGTATTACTTTCACTTGCCCATGATCCCAAGGGAATCTGCATTTTAAGGGAACCACGCCTTAGCTTAAGGGCAGCTTCATGCTTTGGGGTGAACACTGTGGGGGGAGGAAGACACCAGAGCTAAGGCTACCCAATCCTGCTGAGATGATACCGCACAGGTCTTTCCTTCCAAAGGGATTGCTCAGTACCTCCATTGTAGAGAAAAGGTCACTGAACCTTCCGTTTGGAGAATTTAGACATGTTTGTCTCCTGTAACTGATGACCTGCGAATCTTTGATCCCTACCAAACTCTAGGTAAGAAGGGTCTGGTACATATGATATCATTACTTTTTCAATCCTGCCTGTTAAGGGGTGTTTATTTCAGCAGATCGCTCACCTTGTCCCAAAACCAAGCAAGTTTAACCCACCTTTGTACCTGCACGTGTGCCTGTGGCCTCCAGGTGCTAATGAGGAAAAAGTACCCTCTGGAAAGACATAGCCTTGAAAGGCTGGCAGCTTGACTGAGATTACCATGCCTTTGTGCAAATTAGGACCAAAGGTGCCCCATCTTCTCAGCAGACACAGCCCAGGGCCAGAGCGGAGAGCTCAGCCAACAGAGCCCCTAGCCCCTCAGCCAGATGCCCTTTCCAGGGCACAAGCTACACATCTATCCACAGTGGCTCTGCCTGCATCCCCACCCTCGTGTGGAAAAGCTGCCACTTTAGACCCAAAAACCCTGGCTTCTGTGCACAAGCTCACCGTGGGGTGACGTCCTCGGACCACCAGCTGTGGTCCCCTTCTCCCATCTCCCCTCCTGCGTGGTGTACGACCACCTCTGGCCCACCTCCTGACTCAGCAGGCCTGGGGTCAGTCTACAGATGACCAGAAGCTTGAAATGTACTTTAAAGTCGTTAAGCGTCATCCTGTGCAGAGGAAGAGGGAACAGCATAAAGAGACAAATGAGATGAGGTCTCGTGATCAGGACCAAAGTGGAGGCTGGAACTAAGCAGTGGGCATCCCAGCCCTCCCCCAGACCAAGGCCCCCATCCTTCATGCCTGTGTGCAGAGCGGAGCAGGCATTGGACACAGGAGTGGGGCGGGCTAGACCAATGTGAGGCTCCATCACCGATTGGTGGAGCCACCGAGACACCCCTCCCTGTGGCTGGAGGCAGCCTTGTACCATGGCTGCCTGAGGGGAATGTTTCTGTGTTGCTGAATGCAGTGATAAAGCTGAATTGAGGCACTCATAATTAGTCAGTAGATTATAGATCTTCAACAAGAATTGCATAGATCCGTCCTCAGTCATTAACTGATAAAAATCTTTGCCCCTACTTGCTAACTTTGCAATCAAGGCATGCGGTTTGGGCAGTGATTCTCAGTTTCCTTATCTGTAAAGTGAAAATAATAGTATTTGCAGGGATCTTGAGTTCAGTGATCACTTCAAAAGAGAAAAGACCACAGCAGTCTGGAAAGGATGGTAATAGAAAGGAGAAATTCCTGGGAACAAAGGTGGACGTTAATAGTAAGGGTGAAAAGCAAAGGGAAAGGGGAACAGATGGGTCTCACGTCAGACCCCCAGAAGCAGCATCAGCTCAGGGCATCCGGGTGACCTTTCATAGTAAGAGGTGAGTGGCTTTCGAGTGGGTGGGAGTGGTGCTATTTCGCTCTGGAGGGCACAGGTGAGGTGGCTTGCAGTTTGGCAAGACTTTGTAGTCCCTTCTTTCCTCACTTCCTTTTTCAGCCAAGAAAGGCACAGCCTTGGGATTGAGTGTACTGAGTGATGCGACAGCAGAGTGGAAGTCAGAGAGGATGTGGCCACCCCCGCACTCTGCTCTGAGCACCCACTGAGCTCCACGCCTCTGCTCACCACCCTCGTCACAGAGACCATGACTGTTTGTTTGCAGGGGCCATTTGCCCTGCTAGACTGTCAGCCCCGAAAGGATCCTCTCGATTCCTACATAACAGATGCTTGGCATACATGAGGCACCTAATAAATATTTGCTGGTTGGATGACCAAATGTAAGCCAGGGCATTTGCCCAAAGTCCCTGAGTCAAATACCAAAATTCTCCATCATCATCTTTTCTCAGCAGCACAATCTTCTCCTTGGGGCTCAGTAGCTCCCATGTACGTGAGCTGAAAACAGAAAAGAAATGTTTCCATGGGGAATGAAGGCACTGTAGAGGACGAGCGAGAAATTCTTTAGTAAATGCTCTATAGTGTTGTTATTTATTCTCATCTTCATGCTGCTTTGCAGACAACTAAATTTCACATCCTATAATATAAAAAGCAACACATAACATTAATTCATCTCTCACTATGAGCCAAGTTCTGAGCTGGGCTCTTGGCATACTTTATTTCATTTAAAACTAACAACTTTTCAAGGTAGGGATTTTTGTTGCCATTTTAGAGATTAGGAAACTGAGGTTAAAAGAAATGAACTCACTTGCTTGAAGTCATAAAACTATGCAGTGTCAGAGCTAACATTTGAACCTACATTGGAATGACTTATTTTCAAAGCCCATCATTTTGGACGTCTATTTCTGGCTGTGAAGGAGTAAGGCTTTCCTGTATCACTTTCATACCATAAACAACTAAAAATGGGACAAAATATAAGAAACAACTGTTTTCAGACATTAGACAGCAGGCAGCACAGGACTGTGACCCTGAGAGGAGGGAAACAAGTAAGGTGAGCTCTCACATCGCCTGAAGGTAATTCCCTGGGCAGTGATGCAGGGAAGTGAAACCTAAAAAGAACCTAGTCTTACTGAGTGCAGGAGACAGAGTCTGGAGTTCAGAGAGGTCAAGACAGTTAGAATTTGTGGGGAAAGTGCCTGAGAGGAGAGGGCTATACAAAGAAGGACCTCTAGAGAACTTCATAGGGGTTCCCTTTAGTTGTTGGCTGAAATCAAATATGTACATACATAAAGTAAAACCTCATAAGACTGTGGACTATATGCAAAATAATTCTCAGAGCTGGCACAGGGCTGGGAATCCTTTGAATTCCCAGGCAGCCAGAGTTGAACGATCTTTCCAACTTTAGACATTGGGGTCTTTAATAGAGATCCCAGAGGGTCAACACCTTAATATTGGGGTCAAATTATCTCTGAAATAAATACTTCTCTTTATCTGTCCCCAAAGTGCTTTAAAACAAAACTTCAAAGTATCAAAAATAATCCCTAGGCAACTTAATTTACCTGTCAGAAAAAGTGCAACGTTCTTTAAACGAATGCAGCAAAATTCAGCACTTAGAAACGGAAATTTACAATGTCCAGCATCCAATAAAAAATGACTAGGCATATGAAAAAGTAGGAAATGTGATCCATGACCAGCAATAAAAACAGTAGAAACAGACAGAAATGAGAGAGATGATGGAATTAGCAAATAAAGACATTAAAACAGTTATTGTATATTCCATATTCTCAAGGTTATAGAGGAAACTATGGACATAATGAGGAGAGAAGTAGAATATATTATCAAATGGAATCTCTAGAATTAGAAAATATAATATCTAAAGTGAAAAATACACTAGGTGGGATTAACAGATGATTAGACAGTGTGAAATAAAAGCCTATCATTTTATTTAATCCTCACTACACTTCCGGCTCAGATAAATGAAAAACCTTGCCCAAGGTCACACAACTAACAAAACTAATTAAATACATCATCTATCTTTAATATAAGTACTTGTTCTTCCCTGAAACAAACTAAAACCAACAACGTCATGATGCTATATTTTGGTAACACTTTAATATATATATGTATATCTTTGGATGCCATTTTTCCACATAGGCCCAGTTCTTCTGACAATTCTCTTTATTAACATGTAACAAATCTAGTGCAGCACATTGTATATGGAGTAGAATTCAACTTATTTTTCTGAGCCTTCATTTCTTCATCTATAAAAATTATTAAGTGATAATGGATATGTGGACATGCTTCTGTACTTTAAAGTGTTCTACAGAATCAAGTATTATAATCTCTATAGCAAGAAGACGGACTTTATCACTTGGTCTCGCTTTCTGACTGTGCCCTACAGCACGTCTCTAACCTGTAAAGCTCACACCCCGTTAGGGTCGTCTTTAGGCAGAAACAACCTCAATGCAGGCATCCAATCAGAACGCCCACAGGTCCCTCAATGTAACCAGGGTATAGGGGCCCACCTGGACCTGTCTACCTCTGACTCAAAAAGCCCAAGAGTGCTCTGAACCGTGCCTGGGAAAGAACAGTGGACTAGACAGCCAAGACCTACACTGAGTCATGCTGTGCAACCTTAAGAAATTCACTGAACTTAAGCATCAGTACCCTCACCAGTAAAATGAAGGTAAAACTACCTACCTTATAATAGCATTGTTTGGAGGATTAAATGAGATAATAAAAATTCAAAGGACTTAGCACAGTGTTGGCAAGCTCTCAATAAGCATTAACCTTGATTATGATAATAAATGAGAAAACAATCTATATATCATTAAATATTTTATAAATGTGAGAGATTGACTTTCACAATCTGAAAGCTTTCCTGATCCAGCCTGAAACCAAAGGAAGAACACCTTGGAATTGGTGTGCAGGCGGCGACCTCCTTTGCAGGTTTCCCCTACCCCTTCTTCACCCCTCCTGGCCAGTCCTGGACTTCACCTGTCACTCCAGTCTCCTTTCCATTCCACCTTCCCCCAGGGGTTCCGCAGCTTGACTAGATATTCAGGTCCATGTTTGCAGGTCACCTGCACAAAATGAGAAGCAGTTTAGGTGGGCTGGGCTGAGTGCCAACCTCAAATGTCACAGATATCTGGGTGACATTCATGCTTGCAGATGAGACCTTGAAAGGGAAGATCAAAGGCCCTGAGATTGGTAGAGGAGAAAATGATTGCTACTTAGCAGTGAGACCTAAGGCAAGTTGCTTAACCTCTCCGGGATTACCTCCTGATCTGTAAAATGAAGCCAACAGGCACATCTGCTATAAAGGATTGAACGGTGCCCCCCCCCCACCTCCCCCAACCCTCGCAGAACCTGTCAAATGTGATCCTGTTTGTAAAAAAGGTCTTTGCAGACGCAAGTAAGTTAAGAATCTTGAGAGGATATAATCTTGGATGAGGGTGGGTTTTAAATCCAACGACAAGAAAAGGAAGGAAAAAGACACAGAGAAGGCCAAGATGGAGGCAATGACTGGAGCTCTGCTTCCCAAGCTGAGGAATGCTGGGAGCCAGTAGTTGTAAGAGCCGAGGAAGGATTTTCCCCTGCAGCCTTTGGGGGAGGGAGGCCCTAATGACATCCTGATTTCAGACTCTGGCCTTCAGAATTGAGAAAGAATAAATGTCTGTTGTTTTAAGCGACCCAATTTGTGGTAGTTTGCTACGGCCGCCCCAGACGCTAGTACACCAACTCACAGGGTTGTTGTGAGGATTGAGTGAGTTAACGTTTGTAAAGCAATTGGGACAGTATTTAGCACATAGTCAGTGCTAAATTTTGTTAAATATTGTTAAATAAATACAAAACAAAATATAAATATAAACATATACCTATTAATACAGTATACATTTTGTTAAATAAATATAAAAATAAAAAGTTCTTGGCACACACACAGACACGATTGATGGAGGTCTAGGAGGAAGAAGTCAGGTGTGAGGTGAGTTCAAGAAATTTGAAACAGAACTGAAGGGAATTGGAGGACTTTGGGAAAGTCAAGCTTTCTAGAGAATATCGGGGCTTCTTTAAGACTGAATCTAATGATTTCTTATCCACACTTTGCACATGCTGCAGCCTCCACCAGGAATGCCCTCTCTCATCAGACAAATCTACCCATCTTTCAAGGACCAATTCAATGTCACCTCCTCTACAAAGTCTTTTCTGACTCCACTTCCACCCAACCAGGAGAGAATGTCTTCTCTCCTACATCTAACCCCCTAAAACCTTTCATCTATGCTTTCTCCTCTCGGTTTCTACTTTCTTCCTTATCATTTTCAAACATGGTTTGTCTTCATTCTTGACTGCAAGCTCTTTGCAGGTAGGGTCCCTGTCTGATTCATCTTTCTGTCAATGCTTAGTAGAGCTCAAAAAATAAAAAAAACAATGGAAGGAAACTGGGAGATTGTTGAAAAGGAGCAAGTGAGAAAGAAGCAGGCATTTATGAGGAAGATCCAGCAATAATGGCTATCATGGGCAGCCCAGAGTGGAGTGAAGATCAAGGAAGGGTTGTGAGGCACAGCAGGGATAGATGGCCGATTGGCTGGGACTTCCCTGTGGGAAGACAAGGGGGGGATGGTGCATTGATGGTGACAAAGGCTGGACTTACCACTTCACCCCTGAAAATAGGTGCAGAGGTAGGGGAAGCCCACCACCTGCTTTGACAGGCCCTGGAGGACCCATCAGAGAATTCACCCCAGCCCCACCCACCCGCACAGATAATAACATTCACCAAGATGACCACAGACCTTGGCCAGAAGCCCTGGGAGAAAGGGGGAGACTGAAAGGAAACAGAGGGGCATGGTTCCACCTACCTTCCGGATTCCTATGAGAGTATAGGCATGGCCGTCCACCAGCCCGTTCTCCAGCACCCTCTCGTTCTGTAGAGACAAGGTACCTGTCAGTCTTCGGTGGTGTAGAGCTTATCCAGGAGTCATGGGGACCTGTTTGGCTAGAGCAAGGGGTTATGACGAGGGAGTGGGAGAGACCCACGCTGCACTGTGTGACTGTACAGTTTTCTTAGCTCTTCATCACCCAAGTCTCATCTGAGACTTTAAGTTGGGCTGCTGCTCTATAGTGATTATAACCCCATTTTACACAGGACAAACTCAGATTCAGAGCCACTAAGTCACCATGTGCGATGACACGATGGTCACTAGTAGAGGCACCGCTGAACCCAGGGTTCCCCACTCCAGTCCAAGTTCTTGGTTGTCGTTAAATTAGACAGTCAAGACTAGCTATGCTAGTAAATACCATGCATGTGGTTGACATGTAATAGTCAGCTCCCTTCTCTGCATACTATCTGTCCTACAATTCCCTGCCCTGAGGCTGCTCTAGTTTGAACATCAGGACTATAGGTGCAGGAGTTGTGGAAGTCTCGGGGCCCACACCGACGTGAGAGCAGCAACTGATGGATGAAGAGGAAGACAGCAGGGGATGAGGAAATCCTGCCAGCATACAGCCCAGTCTCACCCCTAAGTGGGTCTGGCAGCCAATGAGAGTTCTGCTGAAGGTGGCCCGGGTTAGGATTTCCCAGAGGTTTCCAGGGGCTTCTGCTAGTTTGATGGTCACTGTCACGCCTCCAGTGAAATCCAAAAGGGCATCAGACACCTGTCCACGCTGCAAGTCTTCATAGGAGCCAGAAAGCCTGCCCAAGGAAGGAGTAAACATGGGAAGAGAGGAGAGGGGCATTTCTACTGCAACCTAAGATGGTCCCAATGGGCCTCGTAAACACCTTGCTTGGTTATTCCCTGAGCATGTGTCTGCTACCCCTACTTTCCATCCCAGGGACAAAGGAGAAAGTATATGCTCAGAGTTCCTATTCCTGTTAACAACTCCATCCATTAGGGAAGGCAAAATTCCTAAAGGTTTGTTCAGATGGGGTGACCCCTTCATAAAAGACTCTGGCTATATCACTTTCATATTCATTGAGTCATGCCTCAGTATCTCACTTCATAAACTTTACCTGCCTCCTCTTGCCCTCCCTCAACATTGCTGAGAGAGACAGAGAGATGGGGAGTGAGGACGGAAGGGAAAGGAAGGGAAGGGAAGGGCGAGAGGGGAGGGGAGGGGAAGGGTAGGGAGAGAGGGGAGGGGAGAGAAATGGAGGGAAAATATTTTTCGTGGTTGTCTTACTTAGCATAGGCCTTTTCCAGAAGAGCTCCCCAGAACAAGTTCTTATACGTGGAAGAGACAAAGACCAGCTGGCCAACCTCATTCACAGGTAGTCGGTCATCTATTACCACAGGAACCCACTTCCCAAAACGCCAGAACTGGGAGGAGAGAGTGCCCACTGGTGAGTGAAGACTGCCATGGAAGAGTGTCAGCCCAACAGACAGAGACATGACTCTTCCAAGAACCTTCTTTCTTATGCCCACCTCTAGGCTGGGGTATCAGGAGGACTCTCACCCAGAACTGGAAGATGCCAGCATACTTCTCGGTGAAACTCTGATTCAGGGGAACAACCCGGCTCAGGATGTCCTGGTGCAAAGTCAGAGCTTGCAAAGCAGCCAAGAGCCAGCAGTCGCCTAAGCCAGACAGCACACAGTATCCGCATGGGTGTACTTCACATGCATGCACATTCTACAAGTGTCTGCACGAATCTACTGAGGATTTACTGCATTCAAGCAATGCCTGCTGCCATGGGCATCCTCTCTGGTCTTATAACCCAGTTTAGGAAAAGGGAATTATATACCGGAGAGGAAGAGGGTGAGGGAGAAGGGTATGGTGAAGGGGGAGGACATTGGCTAGCATCTGGACTTGACACCAAGAATTGGGCCATATTCCTGGATCAGCTTTCAGCTTCTTGAATGCTCCATCCTCAAGAACTTGAACCCAATCACAACCAAACTTCTAAGTCCTGCCGTAACTGATTTATGTCTTTCTGGGAAAGCCTCAACCCTCTGGACTCCATTTCCCTGTCTGTGAAATGGGTATCATGACACTTGTGCCTTCCCTCATGGCCAAGGGTTATTTCTATTACTCTGAAAAGAAAACTGTGTTGAGAATAGGCTTTCTTGGACTCTATTCTGGGGTGTCTAGTGACTGGTGTGCTAAGAAGTACTCATTATGAGAACGAAAGTAGAGTGAGCACATTTTCCCAAGACAAAACTTAGACCTGTAAACTGGTAACGAGGTTATCATTAGGCAAGTTTTGACTTTCCCATGCATCCTCACAGGACCCACTGTTATCACTTTCCCAGCAAAGGATACAGCATGCAAGGTGGAATTCAGGGTGGCCATTCCCCCCCCCCCCCCCCGCACTGGGATCTCTCGATTCCCCTCTTTCCCACCCCACTCTGCCTTGGCCAGGCCAGGCTCACAGGTGCCAGGTGTGTGTCCCCAGGGGCTGTGCAGACTTACCTACCAATCCCTGGCACAGATCCAGCCTTTTGGCCTTGACAGGATAGAACTGGGGGTTGCTGTGCAGTTCCTGCAGGAACAGACGGAATTGTCTTTCTGACCAAGAAGCTGTCCTGGAGCTACAGTGAGTGACCATAGGGTCCCACACCCTCAAACTGCACTTACGGGGACATAGGTATAAAATACATGGAAAACCAGGGCTGTACCAAAAAATCTGGCAGACTTTTTGCAGATTCTGCCCATCATATTTTGCGTTCCTTCTTGAAGCTCAAGTAAGTCAGAGCCTTAGAGAACTCTGCATAGATATTGATAAATAGCACTAGCACAAAAATGCCTTTTCTTGGAGTTTCTGATAAAAATGGAAGCAATTCATTTAGAGGGAATTCCCAGTTTTTCTGGAGATCTTCCCATTCTTATTCTCCCCCTACTCCTCCTTTCCACCCCAACCTCCATTATAATGAATTCTTTGGCTTTCCATGCTGAGATATGCTCTGGGAGGGAGGGTTCCTGGGGGGTGGTCTCTGCTTCATGGCAAGCAATAAATCCCTGAATCTTTGTACGGGCACGGTTCCCACAAGGTCAGGTGTCTGACAAACTCTATGTCAGCAGTTCCCAAGATTTCTGGGAGAAATAGAATTGTGGTCGCCCTTTAGTTTAGGAGGTACTCTGGGGACTCTTACACATAGTAGGGATTTAATAAGTTTGGAGCTGCAGGCTTTGATGGTGATGGCTAATTAGGGAGCAGAAAAGGGGAGAATTTGTAGCACAGGTTGACTTCATTCTATTCGTTAACTGTGTTCCACAATCTTGCATGTAAATCAAGGTTAGGGGAGATGAACTGCTTTTGAACACATGGAAAAGTTGCCTTTTAAAGGAATTGTTGACGTATTTATAGAGTGAAGACTACTTTTATAAAGTGATTAATAGCTTCTTAATTCACATGTTTCCTGAGCCTGATTTGGGGGGAGGGGAGTGATGATATGTTCAAATTTGTCCCTCTGACAGATGGTATTGGTGGCGACTCAGGATGCTTTGCCATCACAGATGTAGTTAAACAGTACGTTGATGTATTTTTGGCTGCAGCTGCTCTGTGTATTTCTGGCATGAGGGAGAGCTACATTTTAGACGCCTCTCAGGATCACCCCTGGTTTTCTCCGGAAAATGGGGAGGTGAAGACTTACCCAGTTCCCTTCACATGGGGATCAATGACAGAGAGTAAATCCCAGTATCTGAAAGCCCTTAGGAGGAAGGTCTGTGTTGATAGATTTTGTGTTTGTTGTGTGGAAGCCCCCTTCCTGGCCCCTTACCCAAGGCCTCTTCCACTGCAGGCCTGCAGGCAGCTTCTGCAGCAGGGGCCCCCTGCCAATGGAGCTCAAGGTGGCCGGGAAGCTGGTGTCTTCAAAGAGGCAGCCGACTCTCAGGCACTGTTTCTTCAGGGTCTCGTAGTCCTGTTTGGGGACCTGTGAAGAGCTCCCCATTGTTTCCTTCTGTCCTAGCTTCCATTTGCCTAGAAAAGGTGGCCACACAGACATTGTAGGGTACAGATACGGATCCCAGCGGTATTCCTGGATGGTCTCTGTTGTTCCTGAAACAGAGCAGATGTTCAGTTTCCTCACTTCCTGTTAATACTTTGCCATTCCCACAGAAAGGAGGAGGAAGATGGAGAGAATGTGAGAAAGAGAAATGAGCCTGTGAGAAAGAAACAAAATGTGTACACACTAGAAAGAGCCTGCAAACACGTCTATACCAACACCTACTCCTGTACAGTTGTAGGGGTGATCTGAGGATCATCTCCATTTGTCAAGATCTTGCCTATCCTCCAAAGTCCAATTTGAAGCCCTCCTCCAGGAAGCCTTCCTTGCTTGGGTGCCTGGCCTTCACTGAGATCCCCCCTCATCCAGACTGTCTATTGACTCACCATCTACCCCATGGGACACCCTACTGCTCCCTTTAATTGGTGCTTCTCAAATTATCACCAGTGAAAGACCTGTGTTCTTTTATCTCCATTTTGTCACAGAAATTTAATGAAAATTAATGAATAGAAAAATGAAATTTTAAAAAAGATATGTAAAAATCCTCCTCTAAAATTTTTTTTTTTCAGATTCAACAGAAATAAAATTATTTGGTCAATTGCTATAAAACATTCTAAACACTTACCCTTAGTTTTGTCCTTAGCTCATCAGACACAGCTAGTGACTCAGTCCTGGAATGGGCCTGTCCTCCAACCCTACTGTGGGCTCTGCTCTGAGTGATTCATGTACAGAAAGCTCCTCTGCCTCATCCTGGGTGTTTATCCCCCAGGGGACTAATACTGGTAGAATGCTGTGTGTCTCACACCCTTACCTCTCTCTGACGTTAAGATATTAAGACAGTCTGATTTCAGCTGTTCTTTGTTGTCACACACACTTCCTGGTGGAAGACCCAGCACTCTTCTAACCTGAGTTATAGGAATCCAAAAGCTGGTACTTAGGTCTGTGTTTTCCCTTGAGTTTTTCTTCCTAATATAGATTATCAGGCAAAACTTCCTCCAGCCCAGCCCTATTACCTTCCCAACAAGTTTCTTCTAACCCATTTACATTTGGAAACAAACATGAGGCCCTATAAAGGCAAGGTCTTGCTTTTTGGTCCCTTCAAGCCTGAGCAGCAATCCTTCACTGCTTGTGACATGACAAGTGGTAGCAGGTCCTTTGGCTTCAGAACCTGACCCAGGCTCGTGACCTCCCTACCAAGAGCTGGGTCACACTTGGGTTCCTCTCTGAGCCTGAAAACATTGCATCTCATGAGAAGCCTTGCTGCCTCTTACCTGGGCTCCAAAGACAAAATGCCCATCACAAGATTCTTTCACCCTCCAAATTTCAGAATGAGTCCACACACACATAACTCTCTTCTTTTTGTAAATATCCCTAAGCTACCTTACGGAGAGTCTAGACCCAGAGGTGGGTGGTTGGCAGTTCTTACATGTCTTCTGTATGTTACAAGCTGGGGGTAAAATTGGCTCATTCCCAGATTACTGCATCTCTCTGCAAAAGGCCACATGGCTCTTGGTCATATTTGGAAATTCATTTTAACTACTGTAAGTGAAGTGTGTTGGAGCAGGTTCATAAAATGATACTATGTAAGTGATTACGGAAAGCTAACTGAGGCACAAGATAGTGGAGTGTGCAGCCTAGAGGCTGCCTGTGGCTGAGATTCTTCCCTCGGCCCCCAGACAGCGTAAGACTCCTCGGTCCTGTTCTTCATGTCAGGATTCATTTGTACTCAGCGGAGTGGGGCAGAGCCTCAATCTTCCCTTTCTCCATATTGACTGTGCTTGGCTTGTCTATCTATGTCAGGGGCTAGGGCAAGCTTTGCGACGGTGAGATATGAGTGGTTTCCCTGCTGCTCGTGATCCAGAGGAAGCCTCTGAGCGCTAACTGGCTGGGGGACACTAAAAAGGATGACCAGGCGAGCCACCTTCGTCTATTCCAGGCCTCGAGTCCCTGCTCTGATGTTCTGTTCATTTAGATGTTCACTGTGCCAGACCCTGTGTCCATGCTAGACACATACACCTGGTCTTTGGTCATCTAATAAGGATAGACTAGGGGCTCTGGAAAGGAAACAAAAGACGTAAGAACTACATCCTTGCTCACAGGTGCTATGAACCTGTAGCATCCTCCCACGGATGACTGATTTCCAGAGAAGTCTGGCATCTTGCCACAACCCACTAAGTTGCCCAAGGTGAAATTGGAAGAGAAATCTAGGCTCCTTGTGCAATGGCTCTGTCTGCATGACAAAAAGCATCAGATTGAAAAACCAATCAATTCCCTGCTCTTGACAGTCAGAACAAAAGAATAAGACTAACTGTGGGCCCTGCCTGATTTATCTTGGGCAAGGACTTTACTTTTCTTGTGTAATGGGTGGTGTTCAGTGGTCATGGACTGCTGGATGTAGAACCAGAAAAGCCGGCAGATGGCAGGTTTGCCAGCTCTTACCTGTGTGGGCATGGGCAGACACCTTACCCCCTCTGAACTGGTTTCCTTACCTGTAAAATGGACAGGACACCTACTGTGTCTACTCTCAGGACTCAAAAGAGAAAACAATGTGAAGTGGCTTTAAAAAGCTCTAAAGCAGGGGTTGGCAAACTATGGCCCCTGGGCCAAGTCTGGCCCACCACTGGTTTTTATAAATAAATTTTATTGAAACACAGTCACACTTTCCCGTTCATGTATTGTCTATGGCTGCTTTTCCAACATACATTACAACAACAGAGTTGAATAGTTACAACAGAGATCATGTGGCCCACAAACCTAAATATTTACTGGCGGCTCCTTTACAGATAAGTTTGCTTAAAGCTCTAACTCAGGTAGATTGTTGTTGCACAGAGTTGGGCACAGGGTTAAGCTTCAAGTAGGAATTTATAGAATAAAATGTGGTTAATTGAGTCTATCATTAAGAATTTATATGAGTACAGCAGAATCTTATCTCTAATTTCTTTCTTTCTTCCTTTTTTTTTTTTTTTTTTTTTTTGCAGGTTCTGAACATTCATGGTTACATTTGTGTCTCAAAAAGACTTGAAGATAAAGACTGACATTTTCTCTGCTAAAGTCTCTAATTCATTTTTTAGATATAATGATACCAGACATTCCTGGGCAGCTGTTAGGTGGTTTTATGGGTACCCATTACGAATAGGAAAACCCACATCTCTATTACACATCATGACCTGTTCATAAAAGAGGGAATGATTTTGCAAAATTAATGGTTTAAAAGAATCCTGAAAGTTTTTGCTATTTAGATATTTGTTAACACTTATATTTCGTTTTCAACAGAATACTCCAAGCACTCATCTTCATTTATTAGGGAAGACATCTGTCTTTCAGGAAACAATAACGGGTCCACTATGAGCTATTAAAAGCAAGAATGGTATATATCTTTTGCTGGATTCACAGAGCCCAGCGTTGTATCATGAGTAAACACATGCTTGATAAATGTTTGCTGACTGGCTGACTGAACGAATAAATGGATAGATGTTTCTTCATTTGTGAAATGGAAAGAATGATAAAACCTGCCCTCCCTGCCCCTCCTGATGGGAAGCTAAAATGAGATAAAGGATGTGAAAACTTTTTGTGAACTGTCAATCACTGGGCTGCTCTTCTGTTGTTCTGATCACAACTCTGAGAACTGATTTAGGTTGAGGTGTGCTTTCAGGGGCCTCCTTAACAGCCCCCGTTCTGATCCAGACTTGTTTGGGGGCTCTTTTCTGGAGTGGGGGCGGGTATGTGGGATGCAGGGCAAAGAGCCCCTGCGAAACAAAGTAAAATCAAGGTCAGCCTTCAAAGAGGATGGAATCTCCAAAAGGAACGTGCACCTTGGGAGTAGTCAGAGGTGGTGGGGGAGGCAGGAAGCCCCCTGCCTTAGCTGGTGATGATTGCGTGCCTATTTGGAGACGTAAAACCTCGGCTGGCTGAGCTCCCTACCCACTCCTAACTGTTTTCCATCTGACTCCATGAGACACTGCATAGCCACAAATCTTTGTAGAAGTACAGACACCCCGACCCTCCCAGAATGTGAGTGTGCACCTTGAATTCCTGTGTAGTGGAGACACAGTTCCTTGGGCTTAGGGAGCTTCACTTGGCCTGTGTGGCAGCCAGACCCTGATGTCACTCCTTACAGATGAATCAAATATCAGGCTAGTGGTAACTTAGCCGTCACCCTGTTCAGTGCCCTGTGTACAGATAAGGCCTCTGAGCAGTGCCCATGGGCTCTTGGCCTGCCAGCGTGACCAGAGTGAGCCCTGGGCATCTGCTTGGTACACCCTCTTCTTTTCTTTCTTACCAGCTCCTTGAGCACAACCTCAGTGGGATGACTGTATCCCCCCAGCCTGCTTCTGGTCTTCACAGGCCCCACCCAGGAGTCAGCAGCACACTAACCTTAGGTCGTTTCCTATTCTTATTTCTTCACCAACATTCCACATTTTTAAAGGACCAACCATTTTGATTTTTCTGTTTTCTGAACATTTCAAAACACATTTGAATAGGAAAGAGTCTTAAAACAGACGTAAATTTGTTCCTCTTATTTTTCAGGACTATTTGCATCTTAAAGAGTCAGACTTTGAGCTGCATTACTCATCAGACAGAGGCAGCCTTTCTTCCTCCTGTTCCTGCATTTACCTTCTGACTGACTTTGCCACATCACTCTTCTCACATCCCACAATTCATGACCTCAACCCAGAGGGTTGGTCTCTCCGTGTTTCAGCCCCTTTCCCTATAAACAACCTGCAGTGCACACTCTCTGCTCTATCCCAACACACCTTGCACCCATATACAAACACAAGATGTTTCTTGCTCTCCCTGGTTTGAATTGCATCCCTTCTTCAAAGCTCAGCTCGTTTCCCTTCTCTGGCCCTCCAGCATACACACACACACACACACACACACACACACACACACACGCACGAACATATGACACAAAAATTCCATTTCTGGGTATTACCCAAAAGAAAAGCTTAAATTTATGCACCAGAAGACATGTACAAGAATATTTATAACAACACTATTCAAAATAGCCCTAAACCGAGAACTACCCACATGCTCATGAACATGGATTCAATAATATTGGGTATAAAATACTATAAAGCACTGAGAATGAACAAACAAGAACTACACATTACAGTATGGATGGAATTCACAAATATAGTACTGAGTGAAAACTCCAGACACAGAAACTCTTATGATTCAGTACATACGTTAAAAAAAAAAAAAAAGGCAAAACCAATCTGTGTTACAAGTCAGCTTAGTGGTTACCCTTGGGGTAGAAAGATTAATCATAAAACCAATTATACCACTACTAGTTAAATCAATTCTCTTCTTTTCTATTGATTGTTTTGATGGTCTGGAGAGAGATTTAGAAGGGAATTTGAAAAATGATAGATGCAATTTATTTAAATAAGGCTTTATTAAGAGCTTCTCCATGGGCCAGGTGTTGCCCTAGATGGTAGGGGTAGCAATCAATTAGAATTTCTGCCCCCAAGGAAGTCACAGTTCAATGGCTGGTCTGTCACACTAGAGAAGGCCTTCTTTTCTTCCCTGCAAGGTGCTTATTCTGTTTAATGGTTGGTACCCAACTCACTTAAGAATCCTTTCTTGATTTTTCTGCAGTGGACTAGAAAATGAAAGATACTCTCTTACCCTGTCGGATCCAAAAACTTAGGTCCATTCCACTGGCTCCAGCTAGAATCACATTTCCAGTATATTGTAGACTATATCTGGCATTTCTAAACCAAAAGTGTTTAACCCATATCCAGGCTGTATCACACCCAAACAAACAATATCTCTCTGTGTCTCCACAGAAGAGGGTTAAAAGCTGAGCTGACCGCCTTCCTTCAGAAGTCATCCAGAGCCTCAATTCGTGATTTTGGATGCCCAGAGACCAGAAAACTGCTCCAACCATGGTGATTTCTAGATTTCTCATCTAAGCAGGCCCCTGCCCTGCCCCCTCAACACACACATACTTCAACCCCACCATGACAGCTATCATGTGAAGGACTATTTTGCTGTCACAGACTGAGCATTGTCATCTGTGTCTTCTTCACATCTGATTTCACAAAGGAAATCAAACCAATGTCACTGCCTATTAGCATCTAGAGAACAGCCTTTCTCCTGGAATATCAAGGCTACAGGCCACCTCCAGAACCCTTCCAAAACTGAGGCGTCTCAGAAGATCCCTGGAAGGGTCTGAACCCTGGGAAATGACAATACCCAGCAGCATCAGAAATTCCATCAAATGACCATTAAAATAAATCAGAGCTGACAGGACCCCAGGGATCACTCAGGCCAAAAGACCCCCTTGTTTAATGAGAAAACTGAAGCCTAAGGGCTGAAGTTTATTCCTTAAGATCTCACTGATAACCGATAGCAAAGCTGAGAATAAATTGAAATCTCCAGACTCCAGAGCTCTTTCCAGAAACACTCTGACCTGCATAGCTCAAACCAGGAGCAGCAACTATCTTTCTCTCACCTTCTGAACCCAGACCCTGCAGAGGCCCCGACAGGCTCTGGTATAAATTGGACCCACCCTTGGAGCTAAAGAAATTTACCTGCACAGGAGATCTTGCTTCTTTAAATAACTGGACAGTCTCTACTCCCAATGCAATCAGAAGACCGCTGCCCCAGACCACCCTTATATATATATATGGTCCTTTCTATGCACTGGGGCTTGGCAGAGAGTCTGAGTTCCCACCTCCAGAGCATTGGTTCCTCCCATTGTGTGTTCCCTGGAAGGGAGGGGAGCACTAAGGGCTTTGTGATGATATACAAATCCAATCATTTTCTTAGAACAATACGCAAATAAAGCTTGTTCCAGTAATGCCTTGGCAAGAAAGAGAATTAGTCATCTTTATCTTTCTGTTATGACTTTCTGTGACCCTGTTTGGGACGTGCCTTGAGCAAGCATTTAAAGGTCAAGTTTGTCTCCTGCACCTTCTTGCCCCACTTCCGGGATGAGTGCCCTACTTCCTGGTACTTTCCAAGAGTCCAAGTGCCCTACACAAGCCTCCCCTTTCCACAAACCTAAGTCCCCTCTCTAAAGTAGCTCCTTCTTTTCCCTCCAATCACAATTCTTATTCCTTCAGGACACTGGAAAGCAATCTGATTGAACTAGTTCTCATGAATGTGTGACTTGCTCACAAATCCTTAACCTTACTGTAGGTAGTTGCATTTTTTTAATGTAGTCAACTACTCAAGATGGCGGAACAGATAAACACTGTGAATGCTTCCTTCTGGGAACACATTAAAATTACAACTAAATTATAGAACAGTCAACCTGGAGAACCATCTGAAGTCTGGCTGAATTGAAGTTTTATAACTAAGGATATAAAGAAGAAGCCACGTTGAGACTGGGAGGAGTGGAGATGTGAAATGGGCTGGTCCCAAACCTCAATGTGGCATTTGAGAATCAGGGGAATATTTTGGCTGCAGAGGACCCCCTGAGGAGCGAGGGACCCCAGCCCCCCACACCAAGCTCCCAGTACAAAGTACTGGTACTGGGAAGAAGAGCCCCCACAATAACTGGCTGTGAAAAACAGTGGGGATTCCAACCATCCGGGTGGAATGGAAGGCTGAGGGAAACTTAAACAGTCTGCACACAGACTCTCTCACTCGCAGGCACTACCCTGAGCTCCATCAAAGGGATGGTGAATCAGAGGGTGTTGGAGTCATACGGGGGGGCAGACAGGTGTGTGGCTTCAGGGCTAGGGTTGGAGGGCAGTCGCCATTTTACCTCTGTGAGTTTGTCCTCCGCTGTGGCTGGCAGGTGGGTGCCACCTTTCCTGTGTTGAGCCCTCCTCCCATTCCCATGGCCAAATCTGAATGTGAATTGTTCTGTGAGCTCTGCTGGGACCCAACCCCATCCAACTCTCCCAGTGCTGGAAGCACTACCCACCCCACCCCATCCCCTGCAGCTAGCCTTGCCAACATTGCACTCTTTCTTGGAAAACTATCAGAGTCTACAAGCCCCAGGTAAGTGGTAACTGGCCTTAGTGTGCTCTGAAACCTTTGCTGAGGTGATCCAGGCTCAGCACTGGTACCAAGCCAGAGTCTATGTTAACCTGGTGACCACAACTCTTCCCACTCATGACTCCATGAGACCCTGCTTCACCCAACGAACATACCACATGAGGCTTTATCAGTGGCTGAACCTTAAGGGAGCCAGCAGGTGGTAGCAGGTTTTAGGGTGTCCTGGCATTTTGCTGATCTACCCCAGGCCCAGTACTGGTGCTCCCACATGCCTCCAACTTTAGCACAGGCAGCAAACAACAATGGATTGCTTTGTAGCTTCTATCAGGTAGTCCCTGGTCAGTCACAGGCAGTGCATGACCTGGGCCTGCACCAGACCACTCCCACTGCCCATGAGCCCCACAAGTGGCACACACTCAACAGGCACACGAGACTGCTGGGGCAAATCCCACTCAGTGGGGTAAGCCCCCCACATAGCAGCCCATAAGCTGTGGACATGACCAGACCTCACAGCCTATTAGCATGTGGGCCAATGCCACCCACTGATATGCCAATAGCAATCAGGGCTCAACTATAACAGGATGGCACATATAACCCACACAAGGGACACTTCTGAAGCACTCAGAGCAGGTAACCAGGGAGACAGTGCCAGGGCCCCATATGGCACCTACTATTAATACATAAGGCCACCCAGCCAAGATTGGGTGACAAAGCAGATCTACCTAATACATAGAAACAAGTACAGAGAGGCAGACAAAATGAAGAAACACGTTCCAATGAAAGAATAGAAGAAAACTGCAGAAAATAACTAAATGAAATGGAGGCAAGCAATCTACCAGACACAGAGTTCAAAACATTGGCTATAAGGATGCTCAGCGAACTTCATGAAAACTTCAACAGAGAGATAGTAAGCATCGAAAAGGACATAGAAACCATAAAAAGTGAACCAGTCAGGAGTGAAGAATACAATAACTGAAATAAAGAATGCACTAGAAGGAATCACCAGCAGGCTAGAAGAAGCAGAGGCTCAAATCAGCGATCTGGAAGACAAGGTAGCAGAAAATACCCCCCCCCAAAAAAAAAAAAAATGAGAATAGTTTAAGAGACCTCTGGGACAACATCAAGCGTAACAACATTCACATCATAGGGGTACCGGAAGAGAGAAAGCAAGGGATTGCGAACCTATTTGAAGAAATGACTGAAAACTTTCCTAATGTAGCAAAGGAACTAAACATACAAGTCCAGGAAGTACAGAGAGTCCCAAACAAGATGAACTCAAACATGCCCACACCAAGATACATTATAATTAGAATGACAAAGGTTAAAGACAAACAGAATTCTAAAAGCAGCAAGAAAAAGGCAATTGGTAACTTATAAATGAGGCCCTATGAGATTGTCAGCTGATTTCTCAACAGAAGTGTTACAGGCCAGAAGGGATTGATACAAAATATTTTGCGTGATAAAAAGCAAGGACCTACAACCAAGGGTACTCTACCCAGCAAGGCTATCATTTAAAATCAAAGGACAGATAAAGAGCTTCCCAGACAAAAAAAAAAAGCTAAAGGAATTTATCACCACCAAACTAGTATTACAAGGAATGCTAGAGGGACTTCCTTAAGATAGGAGAAAATAAAAAGTCAAAATTATGAAAAATAAAGTGGCAATAGTTACATACTTATCAACAATTACTTTAAATGTAAATGGATTAAATGCTCCAATCAAAGGATAGGAGGACTGAATGGATAAGAAAATAAAACCCTTACACCATGTTTCTCCGAAAATAAGACCTAGCCGGCCCATCAGCTCTAATGTGTCTTTTGGAGCAAAAATTAATATAAGACCGGGTATTATATTATATTATATTATATTACCTGGTCTTACAGTAAAATAAGACCAGGTCTTACATTAATTTTTGCTCCAAAAGACGCATTAGAGCTGATGGTCCGGGTAGGTCTTTTTTTCGGGGAAACACAGCATATGCTGCCTACAAGATACTCACTTCAGATTGAAAGACAGACACACAGAGAAAGAGAGGGACAGAAAAGTTATTTCATGAAAATGGAAACAAACAAAAAAGCTGGGATAGCAATACTTATACCAGACAAAACAGACTTGAAAACAAAGGCTATAACAAGAGGCAAAGAAGGACTCAGTAACCCCACTTCTAGGTATTTATCCAAAGAAACCCAAAACGCTACTTTGAGGGTACCTGTGCATCCATATATTCATTGCAGCATTGTTTACAGTGGCTAAGATGTGGAGGAAGCCTGACATTGATGGACGAATGGATAAAGAGGAGTTAGTACATATATACAATGGACTATTACTCAGCTATTACCATGGAAGGGAATGGGTTCTCGCCATCTGTGGCCACATGGATGGACATGGGTGGTACTGTGCCGAGTGAAGTGTCAGACAGAAAAAGACAGATGCAATGTCATTTCACTTATATATGGAATCTAAATAACAAAATCAACAACAACAACAAAAAACAGAAACAAACTCATAGATACAGAAAACATTTTGATGGTTGCCAGATGGGAGGTGGTTTGGGGTGTGGGTGAGAAAAGGGGACGGGATTAAGAAGTACAAATTGATTGTTAAAAAGTAGTTATGGGGATGCAGGGTATAGCATAAGAAATATAGTCAATAATATTGTAATAAGTATGTATGGCATCAGATGGATGCAGTAGATTTGTAGGGGTGATAGATGGGAAGAGGTTGTGGGACAGGGCGAAAAAGGCAAAGGGATTAAGAAGTACAAATTGGTAGTTACAAAATGGTCATCGGGATGTGAAAAGTAAAGCATAGGGAATATAGTCAATAATATGGTAATAACTATGCATAGTGCCAGGTGGGTACTAGACTAGCCAGGGGATCACTTCTTAAGTTATATAAATGTCTAACCACTATGCTGTGCACCTGAAATTAATATAAAAGAATATTGAATGTTGACCATAATTGAAAAATTAAAAAGGGAGGAAAAGGTGAAGGGGAATAAGAGGTCCAATTTCAAGGTATGAAGCAAATAATTCATGGGGATATAATATACAGCATGGGGAATATAGTCAATAATATTGTGATAGCGAGGTACAGAGTCAGATGGTTGCTGGATCACCATGGTGATCACTTCTTTAGGTATATAAATGTTGAATAATTATGGTGTATCCCTGAAATTAATATAATATTGTATGTTAGCTATATTTTTAATAAAAATCTTGAAAAAAATAAAATAGAAAACTCCTTACCCAAATGAATCCCCCATTATTGGAATTTCAGGCAGTGATACAATAAATGAAGAAATCTGGTTGAGGAATAAGTTAAGGTGTCATGTATAGTACATAATAATTTCTCACAGTGTTAATTTATGCTCACACAGGTCCTTTAAGTTATTTAATTTGATACATTAAAAAACAAGTCAAACTGTTTTGTGCCAACACATCTAGGAAAGGGAAAAACTACTGAAATACTTGTGGGTAAGTTCTAAGCACTCCATGCATTGATTCCATTTTTTGCAGATATAAGAATAAAACAAGAAAACCATCAGATATTATAGCTCTGGCAAGGGTTATGTCTAGCAACTCTATACAGAGGGATTTGAGGTCCTGGTGGCTATGGCAGCACTGAAACTTTGTAAAATCAGTTGACTGGTTCTACTATTCTCTGAGGTTTTTCCCACTTGATTTCTTTCAGTTGGCTATGTTTCCAAAACTAGGCTCCACCAATGTTAAGAGAAGGGATTTGATTCGTGACTGGGGAAAAGAACAATACCAAGTTCAGAAGAACGAAAGAAAAAAAATTGGTTGTTCCATATGTAATTTTCAAGTGTTAGAAATTTATCCCCAAACAAAGATAATAAAAAGAAGCTTTGTGGGCTATCTCATAATAAAAATCATCTCCAAGTTTCCAAAGTAAATTCTAAGACCTAAGTTAATTCCTTCACATTCAAAATATTTTAGAGTGTCATAGGAAAATATTCTTAAAGAGATTCACTATGAAGTTTGGAAATAAAAACAGACAAGCTACTTTTTCCACAGGAAGGCATTTTCCTAAGTTATCAGAGAGCTAATTAGAATTTCAAGGACATTTATTTCTAACCCATAACCCAAGTGAACTTGACCTGGCGAAGTATGTTATATATGGGAAGGGCTTGGGAGGCCCTGGAAGATCATGGACGTCAGGCATGAGGGCATGATGGTCTGGTGTTGGTGAAGGTGAAAAGATTCAGAACTACATCAAGGTCAAGCTCCAGGTGGACAGGCAACATCAGAGAGGGTTCAAAACAGCAGTGGTGATCTGGCCACAGAGCACATCTGGATTCCCGGAAAGGTGGTAGACGTAAGGCTGACATCAGTCTCTTAGGAAAAGAGGTCTCAGACAGAGAACCAGTCCTTAGTGGTATTAGGATGTAAGGCAATTGCTTAATCATAGAAAACCAAACAAGGAAGGAGCAAAGTTATTGCAACAAACTCCAAGGGCTCACAAAATACCTAAAGTGGGTCCAAGATATTGCCCCAGTCTTGGGGCAGAATTGGTCACTGAATCTTGGTTGGACAGAAGTTAAATGGAAGCAGAAGCAGGAGCCTCCCTCCATCAGCCTTCCTTCTGATGATTGTCTTCTCTACCCCACCTTCTCTGATCTAATATTGGTCCAGGGGAATAGATCCTACGGCACTTGGACTCATGCTAGGGCAATACTTGGGACACACTTATACATGACAGGCACATAATGTTTCAGTTAGGCAAGTAGTACATTTTGGCATTTCTCTAGCAAGTTTATGAAACGCCCATTAACCCAGCACTGTCACTTCTTTTTTCGTAACATGTTTTCACTCAGGACCGTTGGGAAAAATCTGATAACCTAATATACTCATATGAAAAGATTGATAACGGTTTAATTGTCAAGTGCCATTGATTCAATTACAAAACATAGACCTTGAAGCATAGAATTTCATCTATTAATAATAAGGCATGGGCTGGGGGAGAAGATTGTTTTGGCATGATTGGCTTTCCTGGTATGCTCAGAAATCACACAATTATGAAGTTATGAACTATTCCCTCAAAGACTGTCCAAAGAGAGAAAATAAACAAACAAAAAAAGAAGTCTAGAGTATCATTTGTTTCTTCATTTCTCTTTTAGCTGCTAATCTGGTTCCCTGACAGATAAAAATGTTGCCTAGACTTTTTTGTTTCCAAGTCTCCTAGTGTACATGTCTTGTTTTTGGCCTCTGTTCTTAATTGTGTCCCTGGCATTATTAAACTTGTCCAAATCGATATGTGACTATGGAATGTATTTTCTAACCATTCCTCTTCCTCACCCTTACTTCATTCCTGACATTTTCTCCCAAGCGTCTTACAGTTTTACCTCTACTTGTCTCTTTTGGCTTGTTAACCTGTTTTTTTTATTTGTATGTTTGTTTGCTTTGCTTTTCTCCTTTTGACTTGTGACATGGCCTATCTTTTTTTGGCAGAAAGTTTGCCATTATGTTGCTCATGACAGAGAAAAATGACTGCTGGGGAGAATAGCATATTTCCTTCCAAGAGGTGGAAGCAAGATTTCTGTTAGGAAAGAAGGAAGTGCTGATGATAAATAAACCATGACTAATCCCACGAGTACAAAAATGAGTAAGACATGGTGCTTACTGTCCAAAGATCCAAGGAAGAACCTGAAAAGCATCATAAGCCAGCAGCATCTCAGCTCGAGTGGTGACTCCAATAGAATTGGAGAGATAGGAGCATGAATTCCTGAGAGTTGTGTCATGCAAAATCATCTAAAATGCTGTCTTTGTCTGATTGCTTCAGGGTCTGCAATCAAAGGAATTCCTGTCATTAACAATTACATCTATTCGTCATTCTCACCTTGCATTCTTCTAAAATAAGGGTTTCTCTATATCCAGGAAACAACATGCTTTCATGGAGGAGTTGTGTGGGCTAAAGTTTTCAACAGGAACATAACAGAGATTTATGTTGAAATGTGTTTTACAGTTCCATGGAAGGGCTTGTGTGGGCCTTTCAAAACATGAAAGACTAAACATTGCTTCAATTGAAAAGCATAATCTCTGATAAGCTTTTGAGTTTAGGCTTTCGGGAATGAGACAGCAGCACCTAAAACATTAGTCACCTAGAGAGCACCCTGTATCTGGGCCTCCCCAATGCATGGTGGGTTTTACCTTGATCTGCTCTCTCTGAATTTGTGTGAGTTTGTCTCCTAGAAAGAGCTTTCCTTTGGAACCAGATAAACCTGGGGTTTGAAACTGACTCCATCACTTACTAGTTGGGTAGCCCTGTGGCACCAACTTACTTCTGAGGGACTCATTTTTATCATCTACAAAATAGGAATCATAGCTACCTTGTAAAATTGGTGGAAGAATTCAACTATTCATTTTGTAATGAATACAAAACATTTAGTGCAGTGGCTGGTACATAATAAGGCACTCAATAAATTCTGATAAAAAATAATTATGATTATTCTATAATGATTGAATTTAGTGCTTACTGGGAGGTCTTTGGGAGCCTTTTAACCCCTGGGACTGAATGTGAGTTGCCTGCAGGATATCCAGGGGATGCTTAGGCTGAAGATATGAATGTTTAAGATTATAGGAATGAAAATGGTCATTGAAACCTTGCATATGGGTAATATCAGAGTAGTAGATTGATTGTTTTTGTCTCATTCTATAACCATAGTGCTTACCTTCTCATGTGGCAGCCTTTCAAATATAACTTTTAAGGTTTTAGTTCCTTAAATTATTCACAACACAATATAGTGACTGTTGTCCTATCCCACACCAGGCCACATCTGGGGTATACCAATCAGTTCAAGATCCTACACTTCAGAAAAATTCTGGCACATCCCCTGCTCTGCCTCATTTTAGCTACTAAGCTTCAATTTCTCTTCTGGGAGCGTAATGACACTTTGCACTGTCATTGTGAAAATGAAATGAGTAATCTAAGTGAGAACACCTAGTAGAATGCCTGCAATATGACAGGCTCTCGATCAGCACGGATAGTTTTCACTTCTTATGCTGTCCTCATGCAGCTAATACCTTGGAATTATGTTTTGCAACTACATCTCAGTGTTGACTCATATTGAGTTTGCTATATATTAAATCTTGTGTCTCTTTAACATGTGAATTCTGTCCCATCCTGTCCCGGCCTTTGAGAAGATACTAGAACAGTGCTTCACTATTCTTGGGGCTATCAGTACATAACTCCTCAAACCTACTGCTCCTCCTGTGGTCTCAGTTTCTATTAATGTCATTACCGTCTACCCCAAGTTCTAAGAAAGAACACTCAGAGTACATGACATATATAAATAAATAAACACACACACACTCACACACACTCACACACACAAGGTTGGACGGTTAAGTTCACGAACTCATCCTAGAAAATGTGCTACATACCTCATTGCTGAATATCACTATGGTCACCTTCAAAGTCCTTCCCTTGGGAAGCTATGCATCGATGTCAGTGCCTATTCCACCCATCAAAGCAATTTTGGAACTCTTTTTCTGGGATGGCCATCAGAGCTGTCGTCGTATTGCCCTTGATGTCCTGAATGTCATCAAAATGTCTTCCTTTCAATATTTCCTTTGTCTTCGGGTAAAGAAAGATGTCATTGGGGGTCAGATCAGGTGAGTAGGGAGGGTGTTCCAATACAGTTATTTATTTACTGGCTAAAAATTCCCTCACAGACAGTGCCGTGTGAGCTGGTGCCTTGTTGTGATGCAAGAACCACAAATTGTTGGCGAAAAGTTCAGGTTGCCTAACTTTTTCACACACCTTTTCAACACTTCCAAATAGTAAACTTGGTTAACTGTCCAGTTGGTACAAATTCATAATGAAAATCCCTCTGATATCAAAAAAGGTTAGCAACATCGTTGCAACAAGTTCGCAAACTTAATTATCAGACATATGTAACTATGTGTAAAAGATTCTACATACACAAAAATATACGTCTTTTAAATTGCAGAGGATGCTACATCCCAGATGCTTTGTTTTGGTAGAATATATTTTATATGACCGAAAGGAAAAAATAAGTGTTAAAAGAGATCACAGCTTCCAAGCCAAAGGGGTGAAAGAAAGAAGAATTCAGACAGGTATCAGAATAGCACTGAAATAAAAAACAAAACAAGACTGCTCCTTTTTGATTTTCAACACTGTTCTCAAAATTCTAATCAAAATATGAAATATAATTATAAACAAAAATAGTATTAACAAAGAGGAAAAACACTAGTTAATGATCTTCATATCACTAGAAAACCTAAGAATGAACTAAAATTTATTATATTGATGAGTATTAAGTAAAATAACTATACATAAGATAAATATTATTTAAAGTAATGGCATTCCTACATATAACAATAAGCAATTAGAAATAATCATAATAGAAATATATTATACGTAGTAATAATAAAAACATAAAATAACTGAGGATAATCTTAAAGGAAGTGTTTTGGACTATTTTAGGGGGAACTACAAAAAGTTTCTAGAGATGTAAGATTTGAAAATGGGAAGTCATACCATCTTCGATGGAAAGATTAATTATTAAGATGCTAATTCTTCTAAAATTAATTTATAGTTTTAGTGAGATTCTGCTAAAAAAAATCCAAATGATCCTGTTTTAGGGAAGAGGGAAGAGACAAGGAGAAAGTAATTGACAAAAGTTTTTTAAAATTAAGCTGGATGAATAAACACACAAACGATTAATGGCATTATTGTAAAAATAAGAAAGAAGCTCTTTTCAAAACAATGAGAAAAACATTAATGTTTTCAAAAATAAAGGATAAATAAAAACAGACAATGATAGAAAAAATATAAATGGTTAACAAACAAATAAAAAATTTCAAACTTTTTTCAATGATATATATATTCTAATTTTTAAAAATGAGATCACTTCCCAAATTAGTGAATAGTTTTAAACAATAACATGCAGTGCTACAGGGGGAAAAAATACCTAGGAACTCTGATATCACTGTGATAGGGATATAAGTTGATGTACCTCTTTTGGAAAGCAATTAGGTGACAAGTATCGAAAACATTAATAATGTTCCCAATAATTCCATTTATAAAATATATATTAAGTAGCTAAAACCATGGATGAAGACTTATGTACAAAATTGTTCACCTTTTGCTGATGACCACTGAAACAGAATAGATAACTCTGAAATAGAGCTTTTATTATTGTTGACAATAATTCTGCAAATAACTTATATTTATATGTCCATCATTGAGTATGGTTAATTAAACTAATGAAATTTTCCCATAGTTGAATATTAGCATTCATTCCAATTTAATTATTTGAATAGTTTTCCAGGATATGTGAAATACTCATGGTATGATGTTGACAGTAGAAAAACAGCCTATGGTAAGTATACATATGTACAAAAACAAGACTGAAGCAAAATTACCACCAAATTTTCATAATTACTTTCAATTAGAAGACACAAAAGATTGAGAAAGAGATAGGAGGAGGCGGGAGACATGAGGACAAGAAGAAAATGAGACTATCTAAGAAATTTAAAAACCATGTTAGTAAGGAAGGGTGAATATTCATACCAGATATTACAACATATCGTAAGGTTACAGTAATTTAAATGGCATGTTACTAAAAAGAAACAAATAGTTCACTGAAACAGAATATATAATTCTGAAATAAAGCTTATATTATTCAATAATTTATAATAATTTATCTTTTAGAAGACTTAAATCGAAAGAGAATGGAAGATCGATCGTAGGAGATCCAAGATGGCGGAGTAGATAAATACTGTTCCTGCTTCCTTCCATGAACACATTAAAATTACAACTAAATTATAAAATAACCTGGAAAACCATCTGAAGTCTAGCTGAACAGAAGTTTTATAACTAAGGTATAAACAAGTCATGTCGAGACTGGTAGGAAGAGCTGAGATGCTAAACAGAGCCCAACCTCCGTGTGGCAATCGAGAATCAGGAGGGATATCTCAGCCTCAGAGGTGCCCTGGAGGAGTTAGGGACCCCAGCTGCATAACAGTCTCCCCAGCCTGAAGGAAAGAGGACCCTCCCCACATGTGGCTTTAAAAACGGTGGGGATTCCGACCATCTGGGTGGAACAGAAGACTGTGGGAAACACAGATGTCTTCATAAACAGCCCACACACAGACTCAGTCATTTGCAAGCACTCACCTTGGGCTCTGGCAGAAGGACAGTAACTCGGGGAATGTCTCAGACATATGGGGCCGGGGCTGGAGGGAGGGGAGAGACTGAGGTGTGTGACTTTGTAGTGAGGGCTGGAGAACAGTTGCCATTTTTCCTGTGTGGGGTCCTTTTCCTATGCAGCCAACAGGCAGGCGCCATCTTTACTGAGTTGAGCCCTCCCCCACAGGCCAAATCTGAATCTGATTGGTGAGTTCCTGGTGAGTTCTGCTTGCTTCACCTTGCTGACTCACTGGGACCTGGCCCCATCCAACACATTAAACAATAGAGGCACTTTCTCCTTTAGCAGCTAGCTCTGCCAAAATTGCACTCTTTCTTGGAAACTATCAAACGGAGTCCATGGGCCCCAGGTGGGCGGTAACTGGCCTCTTTGTGCTCTGAGACTTTTGCTGAGGTGCTTCAGGCTCAGTATTGGCACCAAACCAGAGTCTACATTAACTGGGTGACCACAACTCTTCCCACTCTAGTGACTCCCTGAAACCCTAACTTACTGAACTTGTGTATGGCACAAGGCCTTATCAGTACCTGAACCTTAAGGTAGCCAGCAAGTGGAAGCAGGCCTCGGGGTGTGCTGGCTTTATGCGGAGCTACCTCAGGCCTGTTCCTGAAGGCAGCCATCCTTGGTTCTCAGTGTGGCCTGTCCCATGTGCCTCCAACTTTAGTACAGGCAGCGATCAACAATGGATCACTTTGTAGCTCCTGTCAGGTAGTCTCTGGCCATCACAGGCAGTGAGTGATCTGGGCCTGCACTGGAGACCCTTGCAAGAGGTCCCAGAACCAACATATTGGAGGTTGGCTTCAGTCCACTGTAGAGCATCACCCATTAGCCCCACAAGCGGCACACACAAAGAGTGGCCTCAACAGGCATCAGAGCCTGCTGGGGTAAATCCCACTCAGTGGGGTAAGTCCCCCACACAGCAGTCTGTAAGCTGTGGATATGGCCAAACCCCACAGCCTATCAGCATGTGGGCCAGTGACACCCACTGATATGCCAATAGCAATCAAGGCTCATCTATAACAGGACGGCACATACAACTCACACAAGGGACACTTCTGAAGCACTCAGAGCAAGTGATCAGGGAGAGAGTGCCAGGGCTCCACAAAGTACCTACTACATAAGGCCACCCAGCCAAGATTGGGAGACATAGCAGTTCTACCTAATACATAGAAACAAACACAGGGAGGCAGCCAAAATGAAGAAATAAAGAAATATGTCCCAAATGAAAGAATAGGAGAAAACTGCAGAAAAAGAACTAAATGAAATGGAGACAAGCAATCTACCAGACAAGGAGTTCAAAACAATGGTTATAAGGATGCTCAAGGAACTTAGTGAGAAGTTCAAAAGAGAAACAGCAAGCATTGAAAATGACATAGAAACCATAAAAACAGAACCAGTCAGAAGTGAGGACTACAATGACTGAAATAAAGAATTTACTGGAAGGAATCACCAACAGGCTAAATGAAACAGAGGATCAAATCAGCGATTTGGAAGACAAGGCAGCAGAAAAAACTCAATCAGAGAAGAAAAAAGGGGCAAAAAAGTTTTTAAAAAATGAGGATAGTTTAAGAGACCTCTGGGACAACATCAAGCGTAACAACATTCACATCATAGGGGTACCGGAAGAGAGAAAGCAAGGGATTGCGAACCTATTTGAAGAAATGACTGAAAACTTTCCTAATGTGGCAAAGGAACTAGACATACAAGGCCAGGAAGTGCAGAGAGTCCCAACCAAGATGAACTCATACATGCCCACACCAAGATACATTATAATTAGAATGACAAAGGTTAAAGACAAAGAGAGAATTCTAGAAGCAGCAAGAAAAAGGCAACTAGTACAAAATATTTAATGTTATAAAAAGCAAGGATCTACAACCAAGGATACTCTACCCAGCAAGGCTATCATTTAAAATCAAAGGACAGATAAAGAGCTTCCCAGACAAAAAAAAAAATTAAAGGAGTTTATCACCACCGAACCAGTATTACAAGGAATGCTAGAGGGACTTCCTTAAGACAGAAAAAAAAAAGTCAAAATTATGAAAAATAAAATGGTAATAGTTACATACCTATCAACAGTTACTTTAAATGTAAATGGATTAAATGCTCCAATCAAAAGATAGGAGGGCTGAATGGATAAGAAAATAAAACCCTTACTTACGTTTCTACAAGAGAATCACTTTAGATTGAAAGACACACACCGATGGAAAATATAGGGATGGGAAAAGATATTTCATGGAAATAAAAAAATGGGAGAAAAAAGCTGGGTAGCAATATTTATTGGTATAAATAGACATTAAAACAAAAACAAGAGACAATGAAAGACCCAGTAATCCCACTTCAGGGTATTAATCTGAAGAAACCCAAATGCTATTCAAGGGGACATGTGCATCCATATGTTCATTGCAGGGTTGTTTACAATAGCCAAGATGTGGAGGCAGCCTGGTGTCTGTCGATGGAAGAATGGATAGAGAGGAGGTGGTACACATATACAATGGAATATTGCTCGGCCATGGAAGGGAATGGGTTCTTGTCATCTGCAGCAGCATGGATGGACCTGGATGATATTTTGCTGAGTGGAGTGTCAGAAAAAGACAGATGCAGTGAGATTTTGTTTATGTGTGGAATCCAAAGAACAAAATAAACCAACAAAACAGAAACAAACTCATACGTGTAGATACAGTGAACATATTGATGGTTGCCAGATGGGAGGCAGTTGGGGGTAAGTAACAAAGAGGAAGGGATTAAGAAGTAAAACTTGGTAGTTACGCAGTAGTCATGGGGATGTAGGGTATAGCATAAGGAACATAGTCAATAATACTGTAATAACTATGTATGGTGTCATATTGGTACTAAATTTGTTGGGATGATAGATAGGAAGGGTTTGGGGGGCAGGGTGAAAAAGGTGAAGGGATTAAGAAGTACAAAGAGGTAGTTACAAAATAGTTATGGTGATGTAAAATAAAGCACAGGGGATATAGTCAATAATATAGTAATACTATATATAGTGGCAGATGAGTACTAGATTAGTCAGGGGGATCACTTCTTAAATTATACAATGTCTAATCACTATTCTGTACACCTGAAATTAATATAAAATAATATTGAATATCAACTGTAATTAAAAAATTAAAAAGTGGGGAAAGGTGAAGGGGAACAAGAGGTCTAAATTTCCAGGTATAAAACAAGTCATAGGGATGTAATGTACAGCACAGGGAATATAGTCAATAATATTGTGATAACATGGTACGGTGTCAGATGGTTGCTGGACTTATCATGGTGATCACTTCTTTAGGTATATAAATGTGGAATAACTATGGTATATACCTTAAACTAATATAATGTATGTTATAAAAATCTTTTTTAAAAAGAGAGAATAGAAGATGATTCACTAGAGAACTGATAAAGTATCTGGAAATAATTTTGAATATATCACTACCCAACAACGTATAACCAAAAAAAAAAAAAAAGATGATGATGAATTAAAAAGTCACCTATAAAAGTTCAAAACTACATAACAATTTTGAGAAAATAAATTCTCAAATTTCTGAGCAGAGGAACTCCCTAAGTTTACTATAGTAATAGAAGAAATAAGGAATAAAATCAATAGCTTGTGATATAAAACAAGTTTCAACTTCAGAAAGTAAAAAGAAGCTATAACCAAAATTAAAAAGCAAAACACAAACAATAAAATAAATACAATTTTAAAATAGAGAAAAAGCAAAATGTGACAACTGAGTGGAAATGTTTAATTTCTACCATTGTCTGTTTTAGTATTTTTTTTTTTTAATTGGGGAATATTGGGAACAGTGTGTTTCTCCAGGGCCCATCAGCTCCAAGTCGTTGTCCTTCAATCTCGTTGTGGAACTGGACTGGACAGCTCCCAGTCCTGTCGCCGTTTTCAATCTTTAGGGAATTGAACCGGCAACCTTGTTGAGAGCTCGTGCTCTAACCAACTGAGCCATCCAGCCACCCTCTGCTTTAGTATTTGTAAATAATACCACTCACATCTTCTCCCTTTATCGAGTTCCCTCTGCTCATAGACTGTGATGGTCACAGCCTTATTCCTTTATAATCATTGACCAGTTGCAGACGGTTCACGTTTCCAGTCTCTGCTCATCAAGAGACACTTCAGCAATGAGTCAAGTGTGGGAGGCTGCACCAGCTCTGGGGTAGGCTTTAAAAGAGAGATAAAGCCTCAGGCTTCCTCCTCAATAAGCTTCCTCTAGCTCCCCTAGTGGGGAGACCGACAAGATTACCCATCCAGGAAAGATGCTCAGGACGCGCTCTGGTTCCAAGGTTCTCAGCTCTGGATTTCTGTGCTTTTGGATTTTTCACTGCTTTGTCACTTCTCTTACCCAAGGGACGTTGTTCACTGGGATGGTGCAATTAAGATGCTGTTTGCAGAAACGGATTGATATATCTTGGCTCAAAACCAAAAACTCAGTTCTGTTTTTGCTCTGCTCAAGAAGCTCAGAGCCACAGATGCTGCTCGACTCTAAGCAGGACTTGCTTATCTCCCCGACATCATCACTGCACCACTGACCTGCCCATTCCTCGCCTATTACCGCCTCAAGTGTTAAATATATTTTTAGAATTCAGGGGATTTGGGTAAGCTGCCTTACATCTTTTGTAGATGAAGATGATGATGGGGAGGTTTTCTAATTATAGCTCATACCTTGTATGTTACAAATGTTTTGCCTTTGGAAAATGAGGTTCTCAGAGAGAAAAACTGAGCCATGGAGGCGTATCAAGCAGGCATTTCAATAAAATCAGACATACACCACTGCCTCCCAAGGTGTGGGCTTTCCTCTTTGTGATGTTGGACTTCTCAGGGGAGCTCTGCTCCCAGTACACCTCGCGATAAAACTACCTTCCTGCCCACATGACCTGCTATGCATGATGGACACATGTCCCAGTGATTAAGTAGATGTGACAGTAATGGTGTGAGTGGGGAAAGCTGTTTGTGGACAACTGCACTCAGCCTAACCCTGTTTCTTCATCTTCTTTTCTGTTTATAAACTTTCTGAGTACAATTTCCTGACCTCCCTTATTTTTATTCCAGACTTCCCTTTCCTCATTCATTCAAGGGGGGAGTGAACTACTATTCACTGAGTGCTTTGTTTATATCTATGTCTATACTTATATCTATAGATAGAGATAGATAAAGAGAGATATGGAGATAGAGATAGAGATAGAGATAGAGATAGAGACAGAGACAGAGACAGAGACAGAGATAGAGATAGAGATAGAGATACCAAACTGTATTAAGACCTTGACCCACACTGTTTCATTTCATCCCCATGACAGCATTGTGAACTGTCATTCTTAGGCCTGGGTTCACAGATGAGGATGTTGTCATAAAAAGAGGTTAAATAGCTTAGCCTAATTCTCAACGCTAGGAATTGGCTGAGCTGATGCTCTTGACCCTTCAATAGAGGGCAACAAAATGAGTAAATTACACTTTGTTCATATGGTCGGGACCAGGCTGAGAGGGGCCTGGGTCCTAGGGTTGTGGACAATGGGCCCCCACTTGAACTGTCCTCCTGACTCCCCTAACGTCCCCTCACTGGCCTCAATCTTTTATTCCAGGTTGCCACTGCCATTACCATTTTATTCTCTCTCTCCTTCTAGCCAGATCTTGATGGTCTTGGTGAGAAAGGAAAGAAAAAGGGGAAGAGAAGGAAAGGCCCAATTTCATGGTGTCACCCCCAAGGGCCTGTAGTGAATGCCACAAATCCTGCTCTTAGCAATTACAATCAATCCTTTGAGTCAATGAGCCATCCTCGGTTAAGATACAAATGAACCGAAAGGAGGTACTCACTGACTCCTAGCTCATCAAATAGGTCCAGAACACAGGGCCGTGCTCATGTAGTGAATAAAATGAATAGTGATTATAACCTTAGGAGCTATCAAGGTATACGGAGCACTCTCAGTGGACCAGGCACTGCATAAGCACTCCACACGCATTGCTCCTTTAATCCTGAAAAAATACTTACTGTCTCCATTTCAGAGACCAGGGAGCTAAGACGTGGAGATTGAAGCCACTTTCCTGAGATCACGCAGCTAAGATTGGGGTGGTGGGGGGAGACCAGGACTCTATTGCCTGTAGGTTGTCTAACTGGGAACCCCCATGAGCTGTCAGGGTGACAGAATTTAGGGCCATGTGCTGGCTTTGAGACAGCCACCTGGCAGAACAGAGGCAGCAAGGAGCCAGAAGGGGTTGAAAACAAATGCTGCTGACAAAATGTTGAGTAGGAAAGAAATTGACTTTTAGGGGACTACATGCAGCGGGTATGCTTCCTGTAAAGTTCCAAAGCACTAAACCTTAACATTATGTTGTTTATGCTTACATATTTATGTGATAACATTAATCTAAAAAGCAAGGGAATAAAACACACTAAATTCCAGGTGGTGGTTCCCCTGGGGGTGGGAGAAGGCAGGAGACAGGACATGGAAGGAACACATAGGTAGGGGTACATTATTGCCAATTTTTCTAATTCTTGGATTAGATGACGGGTTCACCAGGGGTTCATTCTATTATTTAAAAATGTGAGTAATTTCCATTACTCCACATCTTCGCCACCACTTAATATCATCTACCTTTTCATACCTTTGGTCATTTTGGTGGGTGTGAAATGTTACCTAATTGGGATTTGGCGTTTCTCTATTTACTAATGAGGTTCAACATGTTTTCTTATGTTATAGGACATTCATGTAGCCTCTTCTGGGCCTTTGATAATTTTTTTTTCATTGGAATGTTTGTCTTTTTCTTATGGATGTATAGGCATTAATTACAGTAGTAATCAAATGTTCGTTTGTTGTATGTATTGTAGTTTTTTAATTCTCTTTTGTATCTTTAATGGAACAATAGTGCTGTCATGCAGGGTCTCCACTCCCGCTCCCCCCACAAGGACGCAGGATATGGTGAGGCCAAAAAGGAACACCACGGAGCCATGGACAGGGAAGTCATACCACTATAATCTCGCTGGTGGCTGAGTTGGAGACACAGGAAGCAGAAGCCACAAGATCTGCAATCTGCTGTCTGCTTCTCTGCCAACCAACCAACCCTCTTGCCAGCGTAGCCACAGCACTTATATTAGTGGCTAATGGCTAACTGGTAACAGCTGATGGCCACTTAGCCATAGTGGATGGTCATCTGATTACAGTTGATGGCCATCTAATAACCGAGCCATCACCTTTCCACGTGAGGCCAAGAGCCTGGAAACTGCTCTCTGGGACTCTGTCCCCACAAGTGCTTAAGTTGACTATTGCCAAATTTATTAATATTTTCATTTGCAGTTTGTACTGTTGGTGTCTTGTTGAAGAAATTCAGGTTTCCATATTTGTTGGCTGTTTTACTGTGTCATTGTTCCATTGGCCTATCTCTGCCAAAACCACACTATCGTAACCACTGCAACTCAATAATGATCTCCGCTTGGGCAGGTTCCATTCACTGAGCTCTTGCTATTGCTGTTGTCATTGTCTTCTTTTTCTCCTCCTGCCCCTCCCCCCTCCTCCTGTTCCTCCTGCTCCTCTTCTTTTTTCTTCTGGAATATCTTAGTTATTCTTGGACTATGGTTCTACATACATTTTAAAATCACCTTGTTAATTTCCATGGAAAACCTTGCTCAGATTTTAATTTAAATTCTATCAATTATTGAATCTCGCAATTGTGTTGTAAAGAATTTACCTCTTTGTGACATGGAATCTTTCCATAATTAAACATGGTGTGTCTCTCACTTATTTAGAATTCTATAATGTCTTTCCATTACGTTTTATCATTTTCCATATAAAGGTCTTGCATAGTCCTGTGTTTCTTGATTTTTGCCAATGGGTATCTTTTTTAAAAATTGTCTTTATTGCTAATATATAGAAATGCTGCATTATTACTCAACTCTTTTTTAAAGAAGATAGATTTCCAACTCTTCAGGATTAACAGCTAGAGTTAGATGTGTCAACAGACACTCAATAAATTAGATATTTGGGGCTGACATTCAGTGGTACAAAATACCATAGCTGTACTGGTTAATAAAATATTGAAGTATTTTCACAGTGGAGCCCCCTTTTTCTCCCTTGGCACTCTGGCCATCCTGGACTCTCCCCCTGGACAGACCTAGACCTCTTCAAGTTCCAGACATTACTAATGAGGTTTAACATTTTTTTCTTGTGTTTACAGCACATTCGGGTAGCATCTTTTATAAAAGGAATTTTTGTGTCTTTTGCCAAATTTTTTTCTAGTGGATTTTTTTTTATTAATGTACAGGCATTAATTATATATTTTGGGTGCTCTGTTGTTGGGTTTATGTATTGCAATATCTTTTCATTCTCTCTTGTACCTCTACAACTGGCACAGCTGGGGCCTAGGCCTTGTTCCACTGGGAAGGTAAAAGTCTGTTGTGACTGCTCCATTCCCATGCTATGTGAGTTGCTAAATATTTTGAATGTTGCCTCTTATGCTTATATGCCAATGCTAATGTAAACACTGAGGGTAAATTATTAATGAGTGGTTTCTATCAGAGATTCAGAGAGCTCAGAAAGAGGCAATCAGCTCTGGAGTTCAAGGTGGGAGTTAGGAGACCTGAGCTGTAAGTAGGAAGATTCTAGCCAGCACCCACCTCTGATAATTCCTGCCCAAATCCCCACAGTGTCACTTAGTATACTTCTCCACTTGGGGCTACCACAGGCACCTCAGCCACACGTTTCAGACTGAACACATCATCTTCTAATGCTAAATCTGGTCTCCCCTGACTCCACTAATTGACGGAACAGTGTCTCCACTACCTTCTCCCCTACAGTAGAATATTCAGAATCATCCTAGACTCGCCTTATCCTTATTGTCTTTCTTTTATTGCTTACTAAAATCTGTCATTTCTGTGCCATAAAAATTTTATTGAATACAACCTTTTCCCCATCCCGATTACCACTGTCTCCTAAATTTTTGAATAGTGTCCTAGTTGGTCTCTTGGCCTCCAGCTTCTTTTGCTACTCCAGTTGCTCCCCCAAACTGTTACCAGCATTAGTAGTTCCCCCTGGACCATTAGCCTGCTGTTTCCTCATCTGTGGAAGGGAGTGTATGGGAGACAACTGCCTGGGCAAGTACAAGCTTTTATCACTGACACTGTTTAGAATGGTGCTAATACAAAGCAGACTGACTTTGACTTGGTTTTATTATTGCTCTCAAGTTCCCGACAGAGAATGAACCCCTTTTTGCCTACATCTGGCCAATTGTTCCCACCCCCATTCTTGATGGTATGATTTTGGAGACAATTTGGTCTGCTTCATAGAACTGCCATGAAGGTCAAATGGTACAATGCTCACTGAGAACTTAGGCCAGGCCCCTGCACATAGAGAACACTTAATTAGTGTTAACACTGATTAGTAATAACATTATTCTTGGTTCTTTATCCCCGGTATGATTCCTATTTGGGCAAGCAAAGCCATTAAGGCCTAGCTTTAGACACTCCCTTCCACCCCCCTGAACCTTACACTCTAGCCAGCAAAACTGTTTATTCGGCCTTCACCACACCAAGTTCTTCCATGTTCCCGTGACTTTGCAAATGACCTTTACTCTGGAATGTCTTTCTCTGTAGATTCAACATTTAAGATCCAGCTCACAGTCATGCTTTCTGTGAAGCCTTCCTCAAATTATCCAGACAAAAAGAATGCCTCCTCCCCCATGAACCCATGGCTCTCAGCTCATACCTCCTCTGTAAAGTCGGCCTGGACTGGAGCTTCTGGAAGGGAGTCTGTAATTGCTCATCTTTGTGATCAACTTTGTGTCCACAGTCACCAAAATTGGTGAGCCTATAGTACTGGCTCAATACTTGCGGGGCATTTCCTTGTTTTGTTTTGTTTTATTGGAATGAGTGAATGAATGAATGAATCAATGGGAATGATTTTGATTTTACCCTAGACCCAGCAAAAAGTTTTTAGTGACAGTTCTGGTCGTTTTGTAACCTGGTATTGGACTCTCTTCCCGTCCCTGCTCCCTCTCCCCCTCCCCGCCCCCCACAAATATTACCAAATATTAGAGTACCTGTCTTCCTAAGGAATTGAACTCAGTAACTAAAGAAAAGGCCTTTTAAAAGCGGAGTGATGAGCAGGTCAACTCTGTCTTCTCAGCTGTCCCTGAGAGGGCGCTGTTCCCAAATCAAACCTCCAGAGGCCATGACTGAAATACCAGCGCGTTCCCACAGGATTCAGCATCCCTCCCTTCCCAGGCAGCGGCCACAGATCCCCAGCAGAGCTCCTGCCCACAAACATGGCTGCGCCCTGTTCAGCTTCTCCTTGCTGGGACCCGCTGGCCGGGCCGGCCTTGCCAGTACTCGGGGACTTCCTCCACGACCGGCTTCCTGCACCGCTGGCATTTAAACCCGCGTCTGTGGCTGCGGGCTCCGGCTGCGGATGCTGAGCTGTCCTCGGAGTGGGCAGCGCCGCCGCCTCCTCTGAGCGACCCGGCTTGACAGGAGCAGAGCCCAAGCATCCCCTAATTGGATCCGGGCCAGAGCAGGAGAGGTCTGGGGGAAACGCCGGCAGCTAGCAGTTTAATTACAGGTTTGACTTTAATTTCCAAGATCGCAACCCTCTTGCCCAACCTAGATATTTTCCCTCCCTCCGGCCTTGGTTGCTGGATGAAGGAGGGGCTGGGCTTGGTCCCAGGAGCTTGGGAAGAGCACGTTTTCGGCCCCGCGACGTCGCCCCAGGGACCCACGAGCCGCGCGCCCTGGTCCCCATGGTACAGCTGAGCCTGGCGCTCGGGTGAGGCGGTGGCGCTGCTCCAGACTGGCTGGCCCGCCCTGCGGAGCATCTTCCCGAGGAGCCAAGGGCGCCGGGACGCGGGGCTCCGTGTCCTCCTGTTGGAGCTGCGCTCAAGGGGCGAGCGGCAGCCGCGATGTTCAGCTGGCTGGGTTCCGACGACCGGAGAAAGGAGCCGGAGGTCTTCCACACAGTGAGCGAGGGGCTCAAGAAACTCTACAAGACCAAGCTGCTGCCTCTGGAAGAGTATTACCGCTTCCACGAGTTTCATTCGCCTGCCCTGGAGGATGCCGATTTCGACAACAAGCCCATGATCCTGTTGGTGGGCCAGTACTCCACTGGGAAGACCACCTTCATCAGGTGAGCTGGTCCAGGGTCCAGACAGCCCACCCTGCCACCCAGCACTTAGGCCCTCGGTTCACTCTCTCCTGCCTGGGGACAGTCTTCATTTGAGGGCTCTGACGAAATCCGTGTGTGTGTGTGTGTGTGTGTGTGTGTGTGTGTGTGTGTGTGTGTGCGCTCGCGCATCCCCAAAGCTTATCCCACGATTTCATTGTTGGTCCGCCTTCCCATCCTATCTAGTGCCTCTCTCCTGCTTAGCCCTTGGCTCAAGTAGTCAGTTTGAAGTGTCAATTTTCGGAGCCATCCCTGTTCTTCCCATTTGATGGATAGTGAAACCAAGGCCCAGGAGACACAAGTGAGAAAATTCCTGGTCCAAGAGTACCTTATGATCCACAACTAAACAACGACTTGACTTGGAGCTGAGCTGTGCCCCCCACAACCAGATTGAAAAAAAAAAGGCAACGGCTTGGCATGGAGCTGATGGGTCCTGGGGGGGCGTAGTGTTCCCCAGTATTCCCCCCCCCAAAAAAAAAAGATTAACAAACTAATATAAAATAATATTGAATGTCAACTATAATTAAAAAAAAGACAGGGATGTAAAGTACAGCATTAGAAATATAGTCAATAATATTGTAACAACTATGGACAGTGTCAGATGGGTAATAGACTTACTGGGTTATCACTTTGTGAGATATATAAATGTCTAATCAGTACGATGTTTTGTATGCTTGAAACTAATATACTGTATGTCAATGGTAATTGAAAAAAAATTTTTTTAATTAAAAAAAGATTAAGAAAAAAAGAGTACCTTATGATGATGGGAGTGCCCTCACTTTTTAGGGGCGCGTCTTTCATGGCCAGGACCACTTCCCTTGTCTTTTAAAGGCTTCAGCTACTCAAATGGGGGCTTTACAGTTGCAGCTGAGGAGGTGGGCTGGGGACCCTGTGGTCCCCTGCCTGGTAGTGCCAGTTGTCTTTTTATCAGTTTCCTTCTCTGAGCAAAACTCCTACACATATCTTTTGAAGACTGGACTGAAGCAGTATCCAGAAACAACGTTTTTTTCTTTTCCCTTGTTTGATCTTAATGGCTCAGTAATAGTATTAAAGTCTTTTAGAAGTGGAAGGGATATTGATGGTTGTCTCCTGCAGCCCCTTGACTTGACAGGTGAGATAACTGAGGCATAGAAAGGTTAAATGTATTATCCATAGTCATATAACTGGGTAGGAAGCCAACCTGGGATGCTGGTCTTAGATGCACGGGAGGAGATGCTTGGCTGAATGCCTGTAACTTTGAGGATGAGTCATCCATTCCCTTGAATTATAGAGTCCTTGGGCTGGAGGGATCCTGAAGAAGTCACCCTGCATTCAGAGAGGTCCGCATATTGTGCACCAGAGTGATGAGAGTCCTTTCTATCTTTAGAAGCCAGGCTTCTCTCCAGTCCTCAGTCCACACAGCCTTCAAGGTGAGGCCATTTTGCTTGGCCTCATTTACAGCCATGGCCAAGCTGTTGAGGCTGCCTGTGCTCCTCCTTTGTGTTGAGAGTCAGGCTCCTACAGTGTAGTGATGGGTTTGGTGGTCCCCCAGAGCCTATAGTGCTCATCCTCTGCAGGTTTTAAAGCTGGGGTGCTCTTGTTTCCATTCATTGACTGAGCACCTGCAGCATTCAAAGCACTGTGCTTTGTTTGGCAAGAAAAGCAGCAAAGTTAACAGTCTGGTTACTGATTTTCTAACTACGAATTTTCTGTAAGGCTAAGCTTATAACACAAGCCCCACAAGCAGGGCATGCCTCACACTAACACTTTGTGTCTGAACAGAATGCCAGATCAAGTTCGCCCTTGTTGGGTGGACAGCCTTGGGCGCAGCAGCTTTGAGAGGCTGAATGATTTCTGAAGAAGTTTGGTACCCAGGTTGGGGAGTGGAAGGCGGTGGATGGGCGGGTTAGCGGTTGGATCTCTTATATTATTAGAAACACAAGGGCCCTTAGCTATGAATCTAATCCATTGCTTCTTAACTTTTTAAAAGATCAATATCTCCTTTGAAAATCTGATGAAAACTGTGGAACTATCTTTAGAAAAATACACATACATCCCTAATCTTGGGGGCCTGAGGGCTGCCTTGGATCTTAGGGTGAGAATCCTGATCTAATCCACCTCCTTTATTTTTATTAAACACCTATTGCTGCCAAAGACATTCCAGAGCTACCTGGGTTCTGTACAAGGTCTCCTTTGTAATCCATGTCGTCCTCTGCCTGGACTGGATTATACCCCATCTGAAGTTCAGGCCATTTACAGATCCTGCCCTTGCAGAGCTTTCCCTGGTCCCCTGGACATAACTACTAGGTTATTTAGAGCTTCTCCTTCCTGTCACATCAGCACTTACAACTATGTCTTGGCTCCTGGGTGCCTCGCTGGGGGTCTCAGCCACAGGAAGTTCCCATTATACCTTTGCAAATGGAGGGAAGGTGGGGAAAGGCAAGTGTCCCTGGGGGCAGGATTCCTGAGCTGCAGCCAGGCTTAAGTGCCTCTTGTTTGAGACACTCCTGGCTTTGCCTGAGTCATGCTGGCTGTTAACTTGGTCTAAGAAAGTGGCAGGGTTGAGTTGCCACAGATTATTGTTATCTGAGGGAAACAGGAAGGAGGGGAGAAGCAGATCCCTCCTCTTTCTTATCTTCCAAGTACAAGAGTTCTCTCTCTCCTCACTCATGTCAGTAACTGAATTTAGCTCATGCATCAAAAGCTGTCTCCCCGTGAGGGAGAGTGAACCAGCAGGGTAGGAGGGATCATAGCACAGGGAAGCCTTCCCAAACCAAATAACATGTTTTCCTTCTTTCTCAGTAAATCCACTGAACAGTTATTTTCTTTAAGTTGGAAAATGCAGAGAAGAATAAATTTGAGGAAGAAGAAAAAAATCACCCATTATCCTACAATTCAAGGGAAATGATTTTAAGTATCATATATATATAATATATATATACACATATATATATATTTATATATATACACATATATATATATATATATATATATATATATATATATTTCCAGTACTTTTAGCTATTTTATAACACAGTTGAGATCATGTCATAATGTAATTTTGTATGCTGACTTATTCCACTTACAGAATGAACATTTCCCATGTAAATTAAAAACTTTTTGTAAGCATTATTTTTAAGAGCCACGTTACATTTCGCTGTATGTATATGCAATTATTCATTTAACCAGTCTGGTTCTTTTGAATGTTTTAGGTTCTTTTTTTTTTTTTTTTTTTTTTTTTTTTGCTATTGCAGAATCACTCTGAATATCTCTGTGCATAACATTTTTACACAGATTAGACTGTTTTATCAGAAATTCCCAGAAGTGAAATCACTAAGCCAAAGGCTGTGCAGTTGTTTTGTTTGTTTTACTTTTTGATTTCGGTATTTAGAGCCACGTTTCTGAGTTGCTTTCCATTGGGATAAATTGGTACAACACCCCTTCCCCAAAGCAAAGAGGGCTCAGCCTGGGGCATCTAGGTGCTCAGGTGTATATCTCAGCATGCTTTTGCCTGTCCACCCTCTTCCATCCCTGCTTCTTGCCTTGAGTGTGGTGATTCTTCTCCATCCCCGGCTGAACCTATGAGGCGTCTTTCTCTCAGGGACGGACTTTGCTCTTCATTTCCCAGCCCTTGGCCTTTTGCCTCTGGAGTGCCCACCCACTTTCAGTTATATGTACTTGCCGTAGGGTCTATTTCTTTTCTCAGGAAGAACATGCAGAAAAGGACATTCTTCTAATAACTAATTAATGTGCTATGATCGCCGCCTGAAATAACTTCCCTGGCTTAAGGCCCAGCAACCCAGAGTAACAAAATAAACAATAAATTGGCCTGGTAGCTGCTCTGTCCAACACAGGCTGCCTCTTCAGAGTATAGTAGCTCTGTGTCCCTCTGGCCCTGGCAGCCTTTCCTCCTGCCTCTGCTGTTTCTCTCCCTTTACTTTTCCTCTCGCTGGCATGCAGCCTCGAATCCCTTCTCCCTTGCACCACTTGGCCCCCAGGTCACAGAGGTGAATAGCTGGTTTCTCCGGGTACTGAGGAAGGCCCAGTGCCCTCATGGGCCATAAGGGAGGTCGGGCTGGACCATGGCGGAGCTGAAGTAGAGGACTGGAGGGTTGGGGGACTTAGGGCTGCCAGACCCAAGCTACCTATATCCGCACAGGGAGGTCTGGGCTGATCTCAAGGGTCACTGAAGTATGAGCACATAGTAGGGCTGCTGGGTGGGGGTGGCGTGGGGGATGCTACTCAACTGGCCCTTTCAACTTCCCCCACTTCTTCAGGGGGCTGTTTGAATCCTCCCCAAAGGTGACTCAGCATTTGCCTGTGTCTGCGCCATCTCTCCTTGCTACCTCGGCATCCCCACCGCCCAGGCCTCAACGCAGGCATTACAGCATCACCATCTCTGGAAAGGTGATTGTCTATAAAGCTAAAGTCACCACCATTCCACGTAGACCCACTGACCTCTGCAAGGTCTATCCTGCCAGCCACAGTCCCTGCAATACCTCTGTCCTGCCCACCCGTAGGTCAGCAGACATCCTTTTCCTGGCAGGGCTCTGATCTGCTGGCCCCTTAGTGAGGCTGGGTCCACCTGCCTCAGGTCCAGCTTCAGATCTGCATGGAAAGTCAGGTGTGTGGAGGTCATTAGGAGAAGCATTGGCTGGGAGGAGAAGCACCTCTGGAGAAAGGGCTCCATTTCATTATCATTGACAGTGGGACCAGGCCATGGAAAGAACACAGCTGGCTCAGCAGAATCCTGGCGCCACCAGATACTGGCCAAGAGACCTTGATAGCAAGATCTAAACCTTCTGAACCTCAATTTTCTTATCTCTAACATGTGAATAGTAACAAGTACCTCAAAGGGTTACTTACTCTCAGGATTAGGAGGGGGAAGAACGAAAGTAGCTCCAGTTATGTGCCAGGCACTGTGCTTGGGGCTTTATCATTCCCTCTCCTCTTTCTAGCTGATTCTCTAAGAAGAGGCTTTGAGGCTGGCCCTCAGAAGGTGGGGGAAGCCCTTGTCTTGTGCCACGCACAGTTGGGATAAAGGGGGAGAGGAAGTGTATGCTGGGAGGACTGGAGGAGGAGCATGAGCGAGACTCTGTGGGCAGTGCTAGGGAGTGGACTGGGCAGCTGGCCTGTCACAAGGTTGGGCTCAGGCAAGGGGAGGCAAGTGGGAGGCTTGACAGTGTGCCTGTCCACGGGTATCCTTTGGGCTGGGATCGCTTCATCCGATGGCAGAGATGGCTGTACCAGGAACATTGGTGGATGCTCCCAGGAGCACAGAGCTGACTCAGACCTCAATTGCGCCATAGGGGGTCTCCTTACGACCTTACTTTGTGTCTCCAGGTACTTTACTGTGTCCCTAAACCCCTGTGGACTCCATTTTAAAGCCGAAGTACCTAAGAGACCAAATATTCAGACATAAAGCATGATACTGATGATACAAGGCAGAAAGTGATATGGTTTGAGAGTTTACTAAAGATATGAAAATTAGACCCATCAAAATTACAACTAATCTACAATAACCGTCATTTAAAATCAGGCTGAACTGAAGCCTTTCAACTAAGGACACACAGAAGAAGCCACGTCCAGACCAGTAGGAAGTTTAGAGACGCAGAACAGACTGGTCCCACACCCGCGTGTGACCTTTAAAGATTAGGAGGGCTATTTCGGCTGTGGGGGTCCCCCTTCACCCCCTAGAGAAGCAAGAGATCCCAGCCCCACCCCAGCCCAGTGTTCCAGTGCTAGGGAGAGAAGTCTTCATAAATTTTGGTTGTAAAAACCAGCAGACATTATGACTAAGTAAGACCGACGGCGGCTGCACTCACAGGTGCTCATTTTAAAGGGACCGCACGTGGACTTACCACCAACGGAATCACTCGCTCTGAGCTCCAGCGCTGGGGCAGCAGCAGGAAAGGCGGCAGGGACAAATGCTGGGGAATTGAGTTATGTGGCTTGGGACAGGGGCTGAAGAGGCGGCTTTCTCCTGAACGGAGGAACTGGCAAAAACCATGGTTTCATTGGTGAGCCCTCCCCCTTCCCAGCGTGCAAACACAGGCAGCCGCCATTTCTGAGTCTATGCCGTTAGTTCGCACGCCAAGGCGATTTGAGATCTGGCCCCGCCCAACTTCCGGGCACACCCAGGCTGCTTTCAGTGGCTTTCTCATGGAGACCATCTGCTTTGGCTCAAGCTGCAGACTTTTCTAGGGTCTCTCAAAGGGACCCAGACAAGCAGTATCTGGCTTGGCGTGTCCTGTACCTCTGGCTGAGCAGCGCTAAGCCGGCACTAGTGACTAGGGGCGGCCTTGGTTCACGGCTTGGCCTCTCAAGGCGCTTCCAAGCACAGCATGGTCAACAGACATCTGCAGATTTCTTTATGGCTCCCGCTGCTATAAAGGTGGGGCACAGGCTGTGGCTGAAATAGACCTACAGTGGATCCTCTCCAAGGTGGTCCTGAGGCTGGCGCCCCCAGTGGACAGATTCAAAATGAGCTGGAGCATCACCCAGCTGCCTCCAAGTACAACACACCCAAGGGGCGGGTTGTTGATCCTGCTCTGTAGGATCAACCCCTGCACAACAACTCTTCCACTGTAGTCAAGGCCAGTCCTCACAACCAGTGAGCCCAAGGGTCAGTCCCTCACACTGATGTGCAATTATCAACCAAGGCTCAACAACAAGAAAAGGACACACACAACCCACACAAGGGACACACCTGGAGCATGTGGCTCAGGTGACCAGAAAGACTGCGCCACTGAATCCCACAGTACACCTACTACATAAAGCCACTCTACTAAGACCCAGAGACATAGCAGCCCTACCTAATACATAGAAACAAACAGAGGGAGAAAGACAAAATATGGAGACAAAGAAACATGTCCCAAATAAAGGAAGAGAACAAAGCCCCAGAAAAAGAACTAAGTGAAATGGAGATCAGCAATCTATCAGATGCAGAGTTCCAAACACTGGTAATAAGAATGCTCAATGATCTCAGGGAGAACTTCAGCAGAGAGATAAAAACCATACAAAAGAACCAGTCAGAAATTAAGAGTACAATAATGGAAATGAAGAATATATGACAGGGAATCAACAGTAGATTAGATGAAGCAGAGGATCCAAACAGCGATGTAGAAGATAAGGTAGCAGAAAACACCCAACCAGAACAGTGAAAAGAAAAAAGAATCCAAAAAATTGAGGAGAGTTTAAGGGACCTCTGGGACAATAACAAGCGTACCAACATTCACACAATAGGGGTGCCAGAAGGAGAAGAGAGAGAGCAAGGAATTGAAAACCTATTTGAAGAAATAATGACAGAAAACTTCCCTAACCTGGTGAAGAAAATAGACATACAAGCCCAGGAAGCACAGAGAGTCCCAAACACGATAAACACAAAGAGGCCAACACCAAGACACATCATAAATAAAATGCCAAAGGTTAAATACAAAGAGAGAATCTTAAAAGCAGCAAGAGAAAAGCAGTTCGTTACCTACAAGGGAGCCCCCATAAGACTGTCAGCTGATTTCCCAACAAAAACTTTGCAGGCAAGAAGGGAGTGGCAGAAAATATTCCAAGTAATGAAAAGCAATGACATACAACCAAGATTGCTGTACCCAGCAAAGCTATCATTTAGAATAGAAGGACAAATAACGAGCTTCCCAGACAAGAAAAAGCTGAAGGAGTTCATCACCACCAAACCAGTATTACAAGGAATCTTAGAGGGACCTCTTTAAGATATGAGGGGGATAAAAGATGGGTGAAAGGTGACGGGATTAAGAAGTACACATTGGTTGTTATACAGTAGTTATGGGGATGTAGGATATAGCATAAGGAATATAGTCAAGAATATTGTAATAACTAGGTATGGTGCCAAATAGGCACTAGATCTATCAGGGTGATAGATGGGAATGAGTTTGGGGGCAGGGTGAAAAAGGTGAAGTATAGTCATGGGATGTGGAGTACAGCATAGGGAAGGTAGTCAATGGTATTGTAACAGCCATATAAGATGTGAGAGGGGTAGTAGCTTGGGGGGGTGGGTTATCACTTTATGAGGGGTTTAAATGTCTAAATCTTACATTGCTTTGTACACCTAAAACTAATAGAAAGATTTTTTAAAGATATGAAAATTAAGAGCTATTCAGATTTAAGTCAGGTTGGAGTGAGGTGGGAATTAATTAGTTAAAGCTTCATGGAGGAGGCATTGGGACTGGATTTGTACAGTAGGTGGAAATGCACTTAGTACTTACAGACATCAATGAGGTATCTGTTTTCTCTAATTCTTGTCTCTGTCAATATGAGCAAATGTCTGGTGCAGCCTTTGCTTTCCCCAAACTTATGGATATCATCACAAAACCTTTACTCTGTCCCTCTGAGTTAGTTAGAAACCAAATATTATCCCCATTTTATAGAGCTAAGCCAGTGGGCTATTGGTAGATTTGCCCAAGGTCAGATCTGTGATGGAACAGACACTCATGAAGGTGTATTCTCCCACTGAGCTGAAGCAGAGGGCCCAGCCCATGACAGCACTATTTGTACAGCCTGGTCCCTCTGCTCCCCTGTCCCAGGTGCTGTCCCAATGGCAGCCTGAGGTCTAGCCCCACCATTGCATAGATGGGTACCCTGGAGGCAGACTGGGTTAAGATTCTTGGCTCCATGCCTTACCCTGGGTGCTTAGGTCACCAGTAAAGCAGACCACATGCTTTGATTGCCAGACAAGCAGGACACACACACACACACACACACACACACACACACACACACACACACAACAAAACAAAAAGGAAATGTCATAAAATACTTTACTGAAGAAAAATACACAGAAAAGTAGACTGCATGGGGAAAATCAAAATTGTGTTGGACTTCCTTACACCTATTTTATGGTTTGAATATTTATTTATTTATTTATTTGCATTGGATGGCGGGGTCAGGGGCAGGGGGCACACCAAAATATTTTCAGCTCTTAATGCCACTAAATATTTTCATTTGGCCCTGACCTTAGGCAACCTGTATCTCAATTTACTCCACTGCAAATCTGAATGCTGCCATCTCACATACTTGTAGGACATTCAGTGGAATAATCCAGGTAAAGTTCCCAGAACAGGACCTGCCACACAGCAGCTGTGTCCCTCCTTATTCTTGTGGGTCCCCATCTCAGCCATTCCCACCCAGGCTCGAATTAACTTTTCTTTGTTTCTCCTGCTGTGGGAATGGTTTTGCCTAGCAACAGAGGAGATCTGTATCACTTCTCATTGAGAAGCAGTGATGAGATCCCTAATAGGTTGTCCTTTCTGGACACAGTGGTAGCTTTGTTAAGGGGGCACTTGGTGCTGTAAGCCATACGCAAATGTCCCTGGGAATTTACCCAGATCCGGTTCTTTGCTGGGTCTGACTGTCCCTAAACATGCTGGTGGCTTCTCCAGACCCTTGTGTGGTCAGCAAGTTTGGGGTCATGTGGGTTTAACCTAGAGGGTAGAACAGCAGGCCCTGCCTCCAGACCTTGCTCAGGCCAACTCAGGCTGCGGCTCTAGAATATCCCAGGAAGTGGCCCTGTTGTGCTGGGAAGCGTCATCCTTTGTTCATCTGCTGGTACAGTGCATCTCTGAGGGATGGAATCCGAGAAGCTTGGTCAGGAAGATACCTCATCATTGCCATTTGAACCTTTTCAGGCTGGGCATGATGTCCACCACCCCACTTCTGTCTCAGAATTCTCACTTGCCACGCACCTTGCAGGGACCTGGTTAGGGCTTCTCACCCAGGTGCTCACTGGGGCAGGTGCTTGCAGCACACAGGCAGAATGGATGGGGTTTCCCAGACATGATGTTGATTCTCATGAAACTCCTTCCCAGGGGAATCTGGCCCTACGATTTTTAAGTCCCAAGAATGTCCTTTTAGAGCTAGTGGGCCTGGGGCCAGCTCTGGTCACCCAATAGCAACAGTTTTGCGTGCCATACACCACTTATTGAGGCCTAGATGTGAACCCCAAAGACAGATGTATATGGAGATGAGTACCTCACTGGGTTTGTGGGCCCCAAAGCCTAACCTTTTCCCCAAGGGCTGGGCTCTGGCCAGCCTCCTGCCAGACCATATTCCTGTGTGGCCTTCTCCCATTCCTCATTCTAGTCCTATGTGGGGCTCAACCTTTTCATATTTCCTGGTCTTGGGAGATGTAAGGCAGGAAAGGACTTGGTAAGTGTAGTGGTTAGGAGCATAAATTATCAAATCCAAGTGCCAGGTTCAAACCCTAGTTCAGCTATTTACTGATTGCATAATCTGGGCTACATTGTTTAACCTCTGTCTCCTCTTTAAAATGGGATGCCAATCTAGGTGCCAGGTACTGGTTTAAGTGATTAAGATCTGTAACTAATTTAACCCTCAGAATACTCGATGATGTGGGTTTCATATTAGGCCCCTTTGATGATAAGGAGCATACTACTCTCCTCAGGGTAGATGTGAAGATGAAATGAGAATATCCATGGAAAGTCTAGAACAGTGCCTGGCATATCACTAGTGCTTGATAAACCAGAAATATTATCTCCCATGTTATAGAGGAAGGTACTGAGGTTCGCAGATACCCCGTACTTTCTGAAGGGCATATCCTTCATGATTAGAGAAGCCAGATTTGCTGGCCCCAGGCCGCTGAGATTCCCCGCCTCTCCCATGAGGCCCTGAAGGAAAAGGCACATTGAGAAAGCAGGAAGTGCTAAGTGTGCGGCTGTAGTGATGTATCCTCATCCATAGCCCAAGTGCCAGACTTCAAAATGGTCTTCTGATGGAGGAAATCCTGCCTTCACACCCAGATTGTTGGGCTGGGATCCTGGAGGGAGATGAAGGACTTCCCAAGACAACCGAAAGCCCTCCGGTGTGCGGGGCTGGCCTCCTGAGCAACAGTTCTCAATGGCAGCGGTTCCTCTGCCAGCTCCCTGGGGAGGAGCTCATAGCAAACTGAATAAAACTGCCCTGATGCATGGAGTCAACTGAGAGCTCAGAACACGTCTTAAAGGCACAAGTAGGATGCCCATGAACCAGAAGGAACCCCAGCAAGTCTCTGTGGCCAGAACTCTGTGGGCAGAGCAGGACCACTGTTCCAGGCCCACCTTGGGAAGGCATATGGGTGGGCAGAGAGCTTGCACTCCGAAACATGGCATCTCGTCCCAGAAGATCTGCCATGATCTTCTGTTGGGCTTTGATCAGCTCTCTTTGGCAGTGATTTCCTCAGGGTAGAAGAGAGTTGAAGAGCAAAAGATTTGGTGTTAGACTGATATGGACCTGGGTTCCAGCTCCACGGTTAGCTGTTTAACTTGGAGGAAACCATATAAGCCTCTGAACCTCAGTTTCCTCAATACCTACCTACAGGGCTGCTGTGAGGCCTGAAGGAGGTAATGTTCCCAAAGTGATTAGTGTAATGTCCGGCATGTGGAAATGCTATTGAGTGTCAGTGGTATCAGCAAAATGAGAAGGTTCTCAACCCTGGCTGCATGTTAGGTCAACAGGAGAGCACCTAAAAAGGACCAGTGACCAGGACCCCACCCCTGAGCGAATGGGTCAGAACCTCTGGGAGTGGGGCCCAGGCAGCTTAGCTAGAGCTCCACAATAGCTTGGATATGCAGCCAGGGCTGAGGACCAGTGGTCCAGGTCTCCAGGCTCCCATCCCAACTAAGTCTCTAGCTTAACCTCTCTTGTCCTGAGAGCTCCTTGACTTTTCCCTCTGAGCATGAATATGGGCCCTCAAGTTTTAAGAGGTTCTCAGTAAACAGTGAGCACTCACCCCATGGGCCTGTGTTTCTTGGTCACCACATCTCTTAGCTATTTGTCCATCATGACCTTGGAAGACAGCCCCGGGTCTTTCCTCTGGCCAGTCCCAACCCAAAGCCATTCTGGGTTCTTCCCCTGAATCCAGCCTAATGCTGTTTGTGCTCAAAGCTATTCTGAGCTCCTTCTAAAGGACTCGGTTGTCCTTACAGCTGGTCTCTTCATTCTCTGGCTCATCATATGCCTTTGCTCTTGACTTCTAAAAGGGGTTATGCAGAAGGACAGTGGCCTTGGACTCTCACTGCCCAGGCCAAGAGCACAGAAAGGGACCTGCCACCTAGAGAGTGGGACCAAAAGTCTAGGAGGTGGAGATCCACTTTTCAGCGTACCCATCACACTGGTTGTATTTTGTTTCATGTATGAGCTATTTTTATATTAAAGGACTGGCTAACCAGATAAGTAAATAATGCCCTATGGAAAGCAAGCAGAGGCCATGGATGATCTCGTACTAACGGTGCTTTTGTGCAGGTCCTTCAGCAGGCTACCTTCAGTTGTGAAGTCTACAGGGCTCTGCGTAGGAACCAATTTCAAGCTACGCTTTAGTTCTGAGCCCAAACCTTGCTTCTTTTTGGTCCCTACTGATTCAGGGAGGGAAAAAGATAAGAATCAAGAAAAACAGATTTGCTACACACATTGTTGATCTACCAGCAGAATCCCTGTGTTATGACGGTGCTTCCTTCTGCCAGGTACCTGCTGGAACAGGATTTCCCAGGCATGAGGATTGGGCCCGAGCCAACCACCGACTCCTTCATTGCGGTGATGCAGGGCGACGTGGAGGGGATCATCCCTGGGAACGCCCTGGTGGTCGATCCTAGGAAACCCTTCCGGAAACTCAACGCCTTTGGCAATGCCTTCTTGAACAGGTGAGTGAGGAAGGAACACACATCCTGACTGTTCTCTTTTCTTCTTCTTGGAGTATGAGAAGGGAAAGGATGGGGCAGAGTCTTGGGAGGCTCGGCACCTTTCCATACCTAGAGTCTGTCTTGATTGTCCCATTCTTGCTGGGAATGTAACTGAGTCAGTCATCATTGATTAGGGATGTGGGTGCTGTAATCGCTAGGCTGACTCCTCCTGAATAAGCAGCAGGAAAGGGTATGTAGCAAGTTGAATCATATCCCCCATAACTGCACCTCCTGCCAATGAAAGTGGAGAGAGCTGCTCTGTATAGTTCCCAGTTTTTGCCTGCGTTATGGCAGGAATTTGCATTCAACTGGAAGGAGACAGAAGAAGGTTCTTCTCTATTTCTGGACATTGTTTTTACTTGATGGAAAGAATACTGAGCTTAAGATGGAAGCCCCGAGTTTGAACACTGACTCTCCTACTAAACTCACTGTGTGGCCTCAGACAGGTCACCTCCCCTCCCCTGGGACAAGTCAAAGCTTGCAGACACCAGCGTCATTGTGATGATTTGAGTGAAGAAAGCCCTCGGGAATGCCTGGCAAGCTGAGCTGGGCCTTTCTGTTCCACTAAAATGCAGGCCAATCCCCTGATTGCACTTTTTATATAAATTCACACTGCAATTTTTGCATGCGTATTGCACTTAAAAATTTTAAAACTACTTTCCCTAATTAGAGTAAAGGTAAATACTATGGGCTTTGACTTCAGCAGACCTGGGTTGAAAGCCTACCAGTTAGCCCCAGGGATCTTAGACAAATTACCTAACTTCTCTGTGTCCTACTTCTGCCATCTGTGAAATAGGATAATAATAGTATCCTCCTCCAAGGCAAGAGGACTAATGTGGCCTTATGGAAAAGTTGGCATTTGCCATGGGTGTTCAGTGTTCAATGATGGGTGACGTGACACTGAAAGGGTAAAAAAAAAAGGAAATTCCAGGTAGAGTAAACATATATACACAAGCAGGTACCCTATGACTAGAACTTTGTAAAGTTTGTGCTTTTCTCCAGGAGTAACAGCTGAGGTCACGCATGTTTACACTGACTGTTGGCTGGGGATCTGTCAGGCACGTCCAACGCAAGGACAACAGGGAACGGGAGGCGAACCTCCTTCTGTGAGCTGCTAGCTTTTCTGCAGCCACGCACAGGAAGCTGCACCCCAGATATCTGGTTTCTTCTCAGTGCCACCCAGTGGTCTTATGTCACATCCCTCATCGGTTTCCCTCCCCCTCTATGGGAATTCTAAGTCCTCTCCAATCACCTCAGCCTCCTTGTCTTTCCACAGATGACCTTGCTTCCCTTTCTAGAGAAAATGGAAGCCAATGTCCATGGATTCCATCTAGTTGATTTTTCTAATCAGTCCATAAACCGAGTTCCTTTGCCTTTGTCTTCACTTCCTCCTACCCAGTCTACAGAGAGCTGTGGCTTTTCTTTTCCTCAGAAGGTCTAACTCCTGCCTTACCCTTTACTGTGCTCTAGGGCATCTTCTGAGGGACCTGCTCCATCAGTTATTCCTTCTCTTTCTGACAACTGTACTCACCTTTGGCTTCTCCTCTCCACATGGAAGTAGCTCCTCTTGAAAGCCCTGCAATGGGGCCTACTAACTCTTACCCTGTTGCTTTCCTTTCACAGCTAAGTTTCTTGGCTTCACCCCCTGAAGTCTTCCTGTGCCCCAATCTGTGGAACGTGGCTTCATTCTGTCACACCTGCTCGTGTGAAGGTCATTGTGACACCTTAGTGATCATAAGCAGGGGGCACCTTCCACCTTTACCTTACCCCACCTCCCTTTGGTATTTGTCTCTCAACCACTGTCCACTCTCAGCTCCTTGGCTCTCCGCCTGCCTCCCTGGCCAGGCCCTCTTCAGTCTCCTCTTGGTCCCGTGTTTCCCTGGCTCCTATGACTTGGTGTCGCCCTCAGTCAGGCCATCCTCAGTCCCCTCCCTGCCCTTCTCACTCCATACACTTGGCCTGACTGATGCCTCAGCCACAGCCCTGTCACCAAACACTAGCCTCATGCACACGATCACCTGGTCACCAAGTGAAGGGAACCCTGCTCAGGCTGGCTTCAGCAAAACATGGAAGGTACTTTAGGAAACTGGGGTGTGCCATGGAATGTAAAGACCAGAACGTGTCTGGGCTTCCGGCAAACGGAAACCATGGCTTCAACAGGACGTGGACCATGCCACTGTCTTTTCTACCCCCTTTATCCAGCACAGTGCCAGGCACATAGCAGGTGCTCCATAAATATTTGTTGAATTGAACTGGATATATTGACAACCATCGTATCTGATTACGTCACTTGTCTTGCTTAAAGCCTTCCAACGGGTTTCTACTGCCCTCGGTATAAAATTCAAAGTTTTTAATGTGACTTTACAGCCTTCGTGATCTGGGCCCCACCTCCCTGTCCAGCCTCATTTCTGGCCACTCCAGCCTTCCCATTCTTGCTTCAATGATGTATACATCCCAGGGATGGTGTCTCTCTCTCTCTCTCTCTCTCTCTCTCTCTCTCTCTCTCTCTCATTTCTATGCTGCCTTTGCGCACCCTTATATTAGTCACCTAGGCCTGCCATAAGAAATTACTTCAAACAGCAGACACGTTTTGTCTCATAGTTCTGGAGGCCAGAGTTTGAAATCAAGGTGTTGGCAGGGCCATGTACCTCGGAAGACTCTAGAGGAGGATCCTTTCTTGCTTCTCCCTGCTTCTGGTTGCCCCAGGCATTCCTTGGCTGGTGGCAGCAAACTTCCAGCCTCTGCTTCTATCTTCACATGGCTGTCTTCCCTCTGTGTGTGTCTGTCTTCACAGGGCATTCTCCTGTCTTATAAAGTGTTGAATTATAAAATTCTACACCGGAAATGTATATAATGTTATTAACCAATATTATCCCAATAGATTTAATTGGGAAAAAAAAAAAGATACCAGTCATATTAGATTAGGGGCCTACCCTACTCTAGTACGATCTCAACTAATCACATCTACAACAACCCTATTTCCAAATAAGGTTACATTCTGAGCTACAGAGGGTTAGGACTTCAACAGATCTCTTTGGGGGACATGATTCAACCCATAACAGTGTTCTTTCACAGTATGGAATGCTACCCTGTCTGCCTGGTAAATGCTGGTCATCTTTTGAAGACTTAGTTCAAGTTCTGCCTGCTCTGGGAAACTGTCCCCAAGACCCTTTTCCAAGTGTCCCTGGCCTCCTCACCTAACCTGCATCTCTGCAGCCTTCTCACTGGGTAGCAGAGGCACCTTTTCCTGCCTGTTCCTTGAGACTATGGGACCTCATAATACACCTGGGAGAGTAGGACACTTTTTAGCTTCTACCAAAAATGACATATAAGAGAGAATACTTGAAGTAAGGCGGATCTAAGTTAGGTTTACCAATTTGTATCCTGAGACTTCAGGATGTAGCCCTAGAAATATTTCCTCGAATAAAGTTTGCCGGCTATCCTAATAGCACAGTTTGGTATTTCGGTAGCCCTTTGAAACCCTCCCCCCCAAAAAAAAACAAAAAACCCATTCATCAAAGCCAGCTCCAGTGCCTCCTCCTCTGGGAAGCTGTTGCTAGAAGCCATCTCTCCGCCTTCGGTCTCCTGAGTCCTTCACCTGACCTCCCTCAGGGTGCTGGTCCCATCACACCTCATAATATGTTTGCCATGTGCTCCTCTCCCCACCAGACGGTGCACCTGAAGGTGTCCCTGATGGCAGCACTTCAAAAAGTAGGCCCATGGCTGCCTCAGGGTCACCCACGGAGCTCCTCAAAGTACAGATCCTGGGCCCCCTGCTAACCTGGGGTCTAGGCCTGCACTGCAAGGCGGCCAGGCTTCTCAACCTCTGCCCAGGGCAGGAGGGTGGGCTTGGCGCTGAAACAAGGGGTCATGAGAAGCAACAAGGGGGCAGCTGCTCACCGTGGTGTCCTCTCATCTGCTCAGGTTCGTGTGCGCCCAGCTGCCCAACCCCGTGCTGGAGAGCATCAGTATCATTGACACCCCGGGAATCCTCTCTGGCGAGAAGCAAAGGATCAGCCGAGGTAAGCGAGCTACCTGGTCCACTTGGCTCTGGCTCCGTGCTGCTTTCTTTCTGGTACCAGGAGAGAGGCCACCGGGCCTTGTTGTCCCGTAGCAAGCCGGCCCCGCCTCATATGCTGTGCGGGCTAGTCCTGGGCAAGGGCCAGCAGACAACTTTGGGTCCACTGTAGCTCCAGAGACTGCTGGCCTCAGTCTTCTCATCTGTAAAATGGAAACATCAAAATTTGCTTTACTTCCTTCATCGGGGTTATTCATTCTCCAAACGACAACTACCACGGGCCAGACCCCGATTGCTTCTGCAGTTCCTGCAGCCCCTGCCCCAGGAGTGTGCAGTTCTGCAAGGGAGTCAAGTACTTGCAGAGAACTTCAGCTCGACAGGGGAGATGCCAGTGTGCTCTGGGGCACAGGACTGGGGAGCTGGTATATGAAAGCACTTTGAAAACTCTTCACTCTGGACAGATCCAGGGTAATCGCTCATTAAGGAGGGGGTTCACCATGGGGTGTTTAGGAATCAGAACACTGGAGCTACACTGCCAGGGTTCAAAGCCTGCCTCTGCCACTTCTTGGCAGCTTAAGCTTGGGCAGGTTTCTTTGCTCTAGTTGGTTCATCTGTAAAATAGGGAGAAATAATTATATCTACCTTATAGGTTGTTTGAGGATTAAAAGAAATAATACAAATAAAAAGCCTTCTGGCCGGCACACAACAGTGCCCAGTAAACATAAGGTGTTATTGCTTGTCACCATCATTATCATTGGTTTTTTTCTAAAATGCTAGATCAACGCTGTAAAAAGCTAAGAACAATGGCTCTTGGCTCCCCACACCCAGCCACTGCTGCCACAGCGTGCTGTGTGCCCCCGGCACCCCCTTCCCTTTCTGTGCCCTGTGTTGCATCTCTGGCAAGGAAGGCAGATGAAGCCACACACACTCAATGCTGGACTGGGAGCTGGGCTGGAGCCAAACTAGCACTCGGAAGTCAGCATCCGGGAAGGGAAGGTTTGGCAAGAGTTCCCTGGGCAGCAGCTGGAAGTCTTGCCTCTCCTGAACCAACTGCCTGCTTCCTTCCCGCCTTGCCTCAGCCCCTGTGCTCTGCGGTCCTGCTGGGGCAAGCGCAAGGTCTATCCTGCATTGTCTGTCTGTCCTGCAATGTCTGTACCACCACAGCAGGTGGGGAGGAGGTCCAGAAACCCCCTGCACCAGGGCCACGGCCTGCAAGTGCCAGCATTTACTCAGCCCCAGGCCCCACACAGAGAGCCCAGGGCCACACAGGTGACAGGCCAGCGCTGAGGCTGGGTACCAATGAATGCTGCAGGTGGCCACCTGGGTGCAGGCCACTACTGCTGGAACCCAGCTGCTGTCCAGCGCTCCTGCGAGCTGCCTCAGATTCCTCTCTGAAGAGAGCAGCTCGACAGCACCAGGCTCAGCAGTTTTGGAGTCCACCATGGTGTGAATAGGTCAGCCAGCCCTGGCTGGCGGTGGAGCAGGAAAACAGCAGGAAAGAAAGGCCCCCCGAGGTAACAGCCTGCTCAAGGGCCTCAGGACTCCCAGTCCGTCCTTAAGAGAAGACAAAGCCTGTTCTTCAGGGACCTCGTTCTGGAGCAGGTGGGAGGGAGTGGTGGGAAACCCTGACCTTCCCCACATTTCACTGAGCAAGTGACACCTGGGAAGAAGAGGGGAAAGAAAGCAGCAAGTCAGGAGGGGGCCTTGGGAACTATGCTAACCGTCCATATAATCAGCAGCCTGACATCTACGTGAGTGGGATGTGATAGAGGTGCCCTGTAAAGGAGGCCTGGGAGCCTGTGCTTATTGTGGAGAGCAGCACAGTCGTGTGGGGGTTGGGGCAGCTGATCTGAAGCCATAGAACCCACCGCCTTGGAAAGAGAGGGGCGTCTCCCCACCCATCTGGTCTGTATGTCCTTCGTAAGCATTCTGGCTTGTTCAGGGCCCTGTGGAGGGGCAGCTTGGGTTGCTCTCTGTCTGGTTTCTATTAGTTTCCCTCAACACTCTTTCCCTCCTAACCAGTTCCCACCCTCACTCCCCCCACCCCTCAAGTACCAGCATCTGGCCTCATCCTGAGTTTAGACCTAAAGGGGATTTACTGTTCTATATGGGCAGCTGTGTCTCCTAAGAAAGGCTCAGGACAGCCAAACTTCTCAATCTGAACTCCCTAGCAGGTAGGCGGCACACGCACCTGCAAGGCCAGTGCAACCAGCCTGCCAGGTGGGTCCAGAGAGAACTCCAGCCTCGCGGTTTCCAAGAACGCTGGACTGGGAGTTCAGAGCATGGGCTTTTAGAACTTGTGTGGGTCTCAACAGGTCACATTTTCTCCTTGAGCCTTTGTGTCCCCAAGGATAACAAGGGGTAATGATACCCACCATATGACCTTGTGACGTCCATGGATGGTGATGGAAACAGACATCAGCTCTGGGTCTGGATTTCAGTGAGCTCCCTTCTTTCCCCTTTACCTGCCAGCCAGAGTCGTCTATTATACAACCTCAGGGTAATCTATGTGAATGGTCTCCCTTGCAGTTCTGCAGTGCACAGCCTGTGCAGCTGTATGTGGCAGTCCTGCTTCAGGAGCTCCTGCCTTCCTATTCCATTCTTTTCCTAGTCCTCTATCTTCTCATCTGCCTTCATCTTTGGCCCTGAGCAGCTGCCCTGTGCAAATTGGGTGCTTGGTTGTCTAGCCTGCCCTTCCTATCCTTTCCCATCGAACAAGACTAAGCCCCACCTCTAGGAGAAGTGATGGCCCATGAGTGGCTACCCAAGCCAGTTTGTTCTCTGCCCTTCTGAGTCTAGACTATAAATGCATCTTCTGGCAAAAGCAGGCTGTGATAAAAACAAGAGCCGGTGGTGGGCTGCCGGCACTGCATCAGCAGCCTGGGGCAGTGCTAACCTCAGCTCTCCAAGGAGACTGGGGGAATTGGGAAGGGGGATCAGACAGTCTCGGATATCAGCGGGAACACAAATAAAGTTTCCAGTATTCAGCCCTTCCTCCTCCTTCCTCACAATCAGCCATAGATTCTGGGGGCTCCAGCTTATACCTACACACAGAAATACCCCCACACACACACCTCCCTCCACATACCCTCCCACACACAAATGTGTGCACAGAACCAAATGCGCTTTATATGGCTTCTTGCCTGGGGCCCTCAGACCTCCATGTTTGATTGCAGCACAGATTTGGTGCTTCCTCCCTTCCTTCTGCCACCTAGGGCAGGACAGAACCCTCAACCCGGCTGAGGGGCGTACAGGGCATGAAATCCAGCCAACGTTCCTCTCTGGTCAAGCCTCATGCCTGGCACAGGGCTGTCTCACCAGAAAAAAAGGGCACCATTATCAAATCTGTACAGAGCCCCCTCTGGACCACTGGGCCCAGTATGTCACACTCTGGAAAGTGAGATGTTCCCAAGGGCTCCCCAGGCCTCAGGCTTCATGGGAAGGAACGCTCAGGCCTCAGGCCAGCACTGGGCAAAGTGTGGTCCTTGCTCAGGGTGTGGTCCCTCTGCCGGAGCCTGAGGGTGGGAGAGGGGGAACGGGGGACGTACGGAAACCTGAGCCTGGGAGGTCGCAGACCAGCACTTGTCTCTGATGAAGATGCAATGGGATGGGCAGCGGAAGGGCCAGGAGGCAGTTCCTGGAAGTGACAGGATATGCCCAGCCCAGGGCTCATTACTGGAAAGGAGCAAGGAAGCAGCCGAAGTGGGAGGGCTCCGGAAGCCTGAGTGTCCTCACACGTCGGAACCACATTTCCCGGCTATTTCTCAGCTAGAAATCCCCACAGGCCCCACCTTAGAAATGCAACCCCTTGGGCGTGGAGCTCACATCCCTCCCAGTGGACCCCTTCCTGTACAGGTGAGCTTAGCAAGGCCACAGCAGGTAAAAACCTTGCCTAGGTCCCAAAACTGGAGTGGGAACTCTGGCCTTCTGATTCCCAGTCCGGTGGCTTTTCAACACATTTTCATCGTCTGCCCAGGAAAAGGGCAGGGAGTAGGAATGAGGGCAGACTCCTCTATGTGTCTCCTCTTGGGGGGACCTTGGGTTCTAGTTCCAAATTTGCCACCACTTGGCTATGTGGGCTTGAGCAAGCCCCTTAACCTCTCTGTTCCATCTCTCTTCCCTGTAAGATTGTGTGCCTTATTTACCTCTTGGCCCGTGCAGAGTCATGAGGATCATAGGAGACCGTGTGGCTGAAAATACACAGAAATGTTCTGCCTTGTCCTTACATCTCACTTTAGGTCTTGAAGGAAGCCAGTGGGTGATTAAGGCGTTCCCTTGCTTATTGTGTTTGTCTCATTGATTTTCTCCTGCCTGGCATTACTTAGAAATGCTTTCTTTCCAGTCCACTTGAGCCTGGGGGGCAGTGGGAGAGCCTCAGGTCCCTGCAGGCTGCCCAGTCTCTGGGTCTGGCGCCGGCAGACCAGATCTCTATGAGCCAGCAGACTTGCTACAAGCAATTCCAGGAAGGCCAGCTTCACCATCAGTCTCCTGGGGCTCGAATCTCCCCCCCCCTCCACTGCCCTTGAGCTGCTGCAGGTACTCAAGAGCTCCTGTTGTGTGTCTGAGAGCCATTCCTGGGATCAGCAAGGGAAAGGGGACCTGTCACTGGTTGTCCTGTTCACCCCAGACATGAAGGCAGACCCTCCCTCTGCTATTGGATCCTGTTGCTATGACTCTACCACTGACCCTTTATCAGTCAGCCATTGTCATCCCCATTTTACAGCTGAGAAAATTGAGGTTCACAATTGCCCAAGGCCACACAGAAAATAAATGGGAGAGCTAGTCCCATGTCCTTTTCCTTAGCATGCCTTTCAGATGCTCCCATTCCTAGATGTGCATGAGCTGAGTTCAGGAAACAATGAAATACTAGTCCCGGAGGCTGCTAGGCTCTAAATAGCCAGGAGGAGGAGGCTGAGCTTCAGAGGAGACCCATGGAGTCCTTGCTTGCTTCTCAGGGCCCTTATAGCCACACCTGGGAGAAAGCACCTGTCTTTACTAACTCTGTCATTTGATAGCAGCCTGTTGGAGCATGCAGAATTTGCAAAAATAGGAACATGAATAGGGGCCCTCTGTGCTTCTAAAATCCTAGCAAGGGTTCCCAGAAGCCATCTGCTGTCCTCAGGCAGGAGCAGAGTTCACAGAGGCACCCGAGGCATTTAAGACAGTGGCCCCAGACTTCTTTCTTCCTGTGCAAGGGCTTCCTTGTGTCTAATCTCCACCTGTCCTGCTGTACTCTCCACCCTCACACTTCTAGTCTTAGAAGCAGGGAATTGTGTTCTGCCTTGAGAAAGGAAACTCAAAGATCTTCCAGTCCAACCCCCTGGCTTGACAGACCAAGAGACCAAGGACCAGAGAGGGGAGAGTGCTTGCCCAAGGACACACAGCAAATTAATGGCTGAGCAGGTGGGCTTTCCCAGGTCAATCCTCCTCAGGTAACCTCTTCAGAGCACACCCATCTCATGGAAACTGGCTCTTGGAAGGAGCTCTTTATAAAAGGGATGGAGCAATAGGAACAGCCAAGCTCACATTCAGTTTCACCTGCATCCTCTTCTTTGGATCCTCACAGCAACCCTGTGGCAGGGTCTGGTGGGTTCCAATTCAGAGACCAGGCAACAGGCCCAGATGTGACTTGTGTACTGTCTCCCGGGTGTAAAAAGCAGAATAGGACTCACATTTCAATTTTGTTCTACAAATACTGATCGAGCATTACTGTGTGCCAGACACTCTGCTGGCACAGGGGAAGTGGAGAAGACGGAGTGCAGCCCCTCCCTGCCCAGTTCCCGGTGCCCTGGGAGGACGACCCATCCTGACAATATCTGGTAGAGCAGAGGGGGCACACATTTCTCCTAGTCCACAAGAACACTAAGGAACACCTGACCCAGCTGCGGGGACAGGAACAGGCAAGGGTTCATCCTGTTCTGGCTGCACTAACCTGCTGCTGTCACTCTCTCCTGCATCCGGAGTTGGGGGCTAGGCAGGTCGCTGGGATCTGCCCCTACTCCCCTCCAAGCCTGCATAGCCTAGGCATCCTCTTGCATGGCTGGTACCATCAGGGATTGGAGAGAGGTTGGGGGTGGGAACTCTACAGCTTCTCTGGCCCCTTTGCTTTCCCCAGCCCTTGGATGGGTGGCTAGAGGGCTGGACTTGGAATTAGAAGGCCCGAGTTCTGGTCCTGGTTCTGACTCTACTGCGGCATGGCCCTGGGCACATCTCTCACCCTCCAGGAGCCTCCATTTCCTTGTCAGTAAAATGCCCAGTGCTGACTGCTCTGGCTGCCCAGCCAGTTATGAGTGGCTGACGTGGTGAGTGCTGAGGGCTTACATTTGCTCCACATTTGATGGAGAGAGCCATAGTATGCTCTTCCCAGCAGCCCTCCCCATGGCCTGCACGCCTCAGTTAAAACCCTGGTCAGGCCAGATTTTGGAATAGGTCTTGGCAGCATGCCAGACCAGGACCCCACTGCCTTCCCCAGCTACTAGCTGGGCCAGCTGCTGCTTCCAGGCACCACTGCAGTGAAGCTGGACCTGTTTTCTGGGCTGTGGGTTGGGGCAGGGCGATCAGGTTGTCCTGATTTTTGTGAGCCCTCTGGTCCCCATCCTGACCACAGCTCTGAGGGACTGCCTTTGGAAGGTGAGAGCAGCCGGGCTGTGCTGAAGCAAAGATTACAAATAGCCAGGAGCCATACCTGGGGAAGGGAGGGGAACCGGAGAACAGGTGCAGGCTGCAGGCCCACCTGGAGAGGGAATGCACTGGGCCTCCTGGGCTCTGTGGGAGCTACTGGCTGGGCTTTCCTGCTGAGGAGGAGTGGGGAGGAGAGGGCAAGGACACAGGCAGGTGGCCAGGTGCATGGCGGCTGGCCTTTTGGTACATCCAGTCCTGGGCCCATCCCTTGCCAACTATTTGACTCTTACCTCATCTCTGAACCTCAGTGTTCTCTTCTGAAAGGTGGGACTGATACTCCTCATCCTGCTTACCTCAGAGGGTGTTGAGGGTGAAATGAGGTCATGACATGAATATCTGACAGCCGGAGCAAGCATTGAACTTGAGGTTAGGTATCATGCCCCACCAGCTGCCTCCTACAAGCAGGGTGGTCTTGGCTGAGTCACTCTGTAACTATCTCTAGGTAGCACTGACAGTGCACCTACCTTGTTACTGGGCACAGCCTGACCCCCAAAGCACTTTTCTGGGCCCTGACCCTTAATGGAGAGGGCCCATTTCCTTGAATGAAAAGACTAAATGGGAGTAATGGTGTTAATAATAATTAGCATTTATTGAGCAGCTACTAAGTGCTATGTTCCATGTGTATGTAGTCCTCATAATTCTATTAGTTAGGTACTATTAGTATGCCCATTTATAGATGAAAAAGCACTATCTCAGAGACACAGAGTAACTTGCTCAAGGCCAAATAGTGAAAATGTGGAGGAGCTAGGATTCGAACCCAGGTCTGACTCCCAAGACTGTGTTATTTCTACTGCACCTGGTGGCTCTCCCCAAGCCCTTGTCCTGTGCCCCAAAGGCCCTTCCCCCAACTGTCCCTCTGCCGGCAGGGTACGACTTCGCAGCGGTCCTGGAGTGGTTTGCTGAGCGCGTGGACCGCATCATCCTGCTCTTCGACGCCCACAAGCTGGACATCTCAGATGAGTTCTCCGAGGTCATCAAGGCCCTCAAGAACCACGAGGACAAGATGCGCGTGGTGCTGAACAAGGCCGACCAGATCGAGACGCAGCAGCTGATGCGGGTGTACGGGGCCCTCATGTGGTCCCTGGGGAAGATCGTGAACACCCCCGAGGTGATCCGGGTCTACATCGGCTCCTTCTGGTCCCACCCCCTTCTCATCCCTGACAACCGGAAGCTCTTTGAGGCTGAGGAGCAGGACCTGTTCAGAGACATCCAGAGTCTGCCCCGAAACGCTGCCCTGCGCAAGCTCAATGACCTCATCAAGAGAGCCAGGCTGGCCAAGGTGAGGCTGCCCCCGGGGAGATGGGCAGTTTGGGTGGCACCAAGGGTTTGGGGTGGTGGGGTGAGCTGCAAAAGCTGAGGGTGGCTGCCTGCAACCCTGTGCCTGCCCACATGAGACCGTCCTGTAGCCACTGCCTCAGGAACATGGGCCGTGCCAACTCTGGGGTCCACGGGGCAGGGCAGCGTGCTGGCGATGATCACAGGCCCTGGGGTCAGACAACTAGATTAGAGGCTGACGCTGCTGTTTACTAACTGTGCGATCCCAACCCCAGCAAGGTCCTCGGTCTCTCTGTGCCTGTTTCCACGTCTGTAAAATGAAAGGGCTGGCGGATAGAAGAGAGAATGTAAAAGCCCTCATCACAGTGTGTGTGTCCTCAGGAGTGCTTAGTGAGTGTTACCGTCTTCCTCATCAACATTGTCTCTAGCATGACCGTACCTACTACCGCCTTGACCTTCGCCTCCCCACTGTCTCACCTTTCCCATGAGACATAGAAAAACAGCTCAGCGCTGCAAGCAGTGTGAGCAAGAACGTGGAGATAAGAATTGTTTCAGAAGTAGGAGCAGGAGGAGGAAGGGTTTATGGAGAGAGATGGGTGACAGCCCCCTAGAGGGAAGAGATGAAGCGAGGGTCTTGATCTGAAGCTTTCTCTCTGCTCCCATTTCTCAGGTCCATGCCTACATTATCAGCTCTCTGAAGAAAGAGATGCCCTCAGTGTTTGGGAAAGACAACAAGAAGAAGGAGCTGGTGAGCAACCTGGCTGAGATTTATGGCCGGATCGAGCGGGAGCACCAGATCTCACCTGGAGACTTTCCCAACATGAAGAGGATGCAGGTAACCAGAGTCTGGGGCTCCAGGACAAGGGACAGTGTCACACAAGCTGGCTGAGCAGCCTGAGTATGGAGGAGGCCACCCTTGGGTCCCTTGGATGGAAAGTCAACCCAGAATCAGAAGGCAGGGAGATGACCCTACATCTGTCCTCCCTGCTGAACTGTCATTGGCCCAGAAGGTGTCATAGCTGGGCCTGGGGAGAAACAGAGCCACAGCACTCCTAAAGGAGCAGGGGTGTCACATGATGTTTGGGGTCTGACACCTCTAGTTTATGATCCTCTCCAGTCACAGCCATCACAGGCTTAGAATCCCCACCATGTCACATGAAAAAAAAGGTTCTCCAGGCCCTCAAGTGCTTACGTTGACCTCTGAGCTCCCACTTGGGAGCTGTTTGGAACGCAAGGCAGAGACGTCCACACAGGAGCTTGCCATCTTTGGAGCACACTGTGGGCTCCTTTTTTGGGTCAGGGACCATCACACATGATTTATCTTGTTATTCCCCAAATCCTCTAAGGGAAGCATTTTCATCCTCTCTTTATAGATGAGCAAATAGAGGTTTATAGAGGTAGTTAACCTCTGCAATTAAATTGCCTGCAGATTTCTGAATGTAGTGATCACATAAGGCTGCCAGTAGAAAAGCCAGGAGTGGTCCCCGAAGTCCAAGCAGGAAACCATCACATCCTACTAACTGGATCCTCTCTGAGCCTATCTCTTCATCTGTAAACTGAGGCTCCAGAAGCATCCACTGTATATGGATTTTGAGCATCAGTAAGATAATACTTACAAGGCACTTAGCACAGAGCCTGGTACAGACTATGCCCTTAAACTTCAGTAGAAGTAAGATGTCACCACTGGGGGAAGTTGAGTGATGAGCATGAGGGACCTACCTCTCCGTACAATTTTTGCCACTTCTCATGATTCTATAGTTAATCCAAAATAAAAAGTTTTTAAAAATTAGGAAATTAGAGAAAAAGTAGCAGCAGATGTGGTAGTAATATTGTTTTTGCTCTTGGTGCTGACTTTGATCTTTAGCTTGGGAACCAGTTTCTCAGTTTCTAAGACTAGGGTTTTAGAACATTACTATAGTCCCAAATAGGCATTTTTAGTTTCCTATCTGGTAAAATAAAAAGAAAAAAATAGATGTGTAGAGTATGCAATTTGTTCATATATCCATTCATTCCTATAACCACCTCCCATAGTCCGTCACTAATTTCAGCATTACTTTAATGTAATTTGGGTTTCTCAACAGCTGTGGCTTGGAACGTTTTTAGTTTCTCTTCTGTTAAGAAGTTAATGATCTGTAAGCAAACATTTGGGAAGATGACATTTGAAAGGAACCATATGACCCCTTTTTTAATGTGAGGAATCGTTTCTCAACATAAATGGTCTCATCTTCTCATTCGTTTGCCTGTCCTACGTTAGGTTCTGTTGTTCGGTATGCTGAATCAATAACGTAAAAGGCCATCCTGTGAAGGGGGCCGAATGTGTGGGGGGTGGGAGCACTCACTGTGCTCCCTAAAAGATATTGGGATGCCTATTTGGGAACCCACCGAACACACCAAGAAGTGAACAAGCTGGGAGAGATGCAAGGGATCTTGGGAAGTTATGCCCTGAGGGCAGGAGAAAGGGCTTGTCTGCTCCTCCTGCCCTCCCCACCCCACTGAGCCCCCACCATCTCCCTGGTTCAGCCCTGCTGGGGCGAGGTGAGAAACACCCAAGCTAACACTTGCTCTTGAAATGTAGCTGTGGGTGTTTTGGGAATTTTTCTGCAGTGAACTCAATGTGCTTGCCCCTGACACTGTCTTCTGCACACTGGTCTCTGCCCAGAGTCCTGAGCTTGCTGTGGCCAGAGTCAGGGCAGGAGTGGAAAGCGCTCACCTTGTCACTAGAGACGCCAAAGAGAAGTGGGGTGTTCTAGACTCAAGACCTTTCCAAATCACACAGACATGCAATGCGGAGCGTATTTCTTGTACCATGTGGCGGGGATGTCACAGGAAGGCCAGGAGGGGAACTTTTACAAAATCTGCATGCCTGCCCAGGTCTACCATGTCAGAAACTTTGAGAGCGGAGAAGATATTTGAAAAACTCTCTCCAGGCAAGTCCGTGAACATTCTGATTAAGAACCACTGGTTGGGGAGGACCTTTTGCTTCTATTATGATTTGTTTTCATTACCTGTGCCTCAATTTTTCCTTCCCTAAAATAGATAGAGTGTGATTTCCCCTCCCTCAGAAGGGCACTGGGGGGAGGAAATGAGATAATATAGTGAAAGCACTTTAAGTTTTTTAAGTTCAACCCTCATTAAAGTAGAGAGACCCACATGCCTCAGTCTCAGAGGGGCATAGCATTCAAGAACCACTGTTCAATAGCCAAAAGTAACTGAAAGAGAGATTTAATTATTTGCTGTCTAGAACAACGCTAAAGGTCATCGAAATAAATGGATCAGACCAATATTTGTTAAATTTTCCTTTCTTCCCAGCCCCTGCAACTGTTCTACTCTCTCCTAAAAAAAATTCTACCACGAGCACATGTGCCTTTTTTCTCCTCCTCTCTCAGATCTATTATTACTGTGTGACGTGCATCAGCTTAGCCTCTAAGCCACAGGGCTGTGAACATTCCCACATTAGTCAAAGGTGGCCTCCCCATCTGGGGGAAGGATCCCTCTACTGTCTTCTGTCCTCACCTTCTTTTCTGTCCCTCTTCCCAGGACCAGTTGCAGGCCCAGGACTTTAGCAAATTCCAGCCCCTCAAAAGCAAGCTGCTGGAGGTGGTCGACGACATGCTGGCCCACGACATTGCCCAGCTCATGGTGCTGGTCCGCCAGGAGGAGACACAGAGGCCCGTCCAGATAGTGAAGGGCGGAGCCTTCGAGGGCACCCTGCACGGCCCCTTTGGCCACGGCTACGGGGAGGGCGCCGAGGAGGGCATCGACGATGCCGAGTGGGTGGTGGCCCGGGACAAGCCCATGTACGATGAGATCTTCTATACTCTGTCACCGGTGGACGGCAAGATCACGGGGGCCAATGCCAAAAAGGAGATGGTGCGCTCCAAGCTGCCTAACAGCGTCCTGGGCAAGATCTGGAAGCTGGCTGACGTCGACAAGGACGGCATGTTGGATGATGAGGAGTTTGCACTGGCCAACCACCTCATCAAGGTCAAGCTGGAGGGGCATGAGCTGCCCAGTGAGCTGCCCGCCCACCTCCTGCCCCCATCCAAAAGGAAAGTCGCCCAGTGATGGAACAGGGGGAGGTTCTAGTGTTACAGGAGATGGGAGAGGAGATTACACACACACACACACACACACACACACACACACGCACATGCACGTGCACACACACAGGCACAGATCCTGTAAACTGCACTGAAGATGAGAGAGGTCAGTGACCCCAGGTTTCCAGGCTGATCTTTGTTTGGATACAAGTTCTCAGCATTGGTAGAAGCACAGGAGCATTCCCAGGGCCCCAAGTTTCAAGCCTTGGTCTCTCTTCCTCTCTCCCTCCCATCTTCCACTGCCCAGAGATCTGCCTCCTCCCCTGGAGGCAGTTAGGTCACTGGCCCACAGATGGCTCACCCTCCTCTAGATTCCCCAGATTTGGAGCAGATGGAAAAGCTTTTCGCTTAATATGCAATTCACTTGGTTTTCTGAGCTTTCTCCCCCTCTCTGGCTTCCTAATATGAAATCTGCTCCAAGCTCAGGAGATATGCAGGAAGGGGGCTGCGGCAGAGAGGAGAGGGGAGGAGGGGAGCATCCTTGGGGAACCAGGTCCCAGACTTGAACTGTTCTTTCCCAGATTTAGGCCCTGTCTGCCTCGGCAAACCTGGCTTTGAACCCTGCCAGCACTTCATTTCAAAGAACCGCGGTGAGGGAGGGAGAAAAGGAAATATAAGCAGGAAAGAAAGCAAAGAAACTATCCTGTCATTCTCTCCCCAAAGCTGGTCAAGGTGGTTTTATTGCACAGATTTTGTGAGATTCGTGTGTTTTTCCACCTGGCCTCTGATGTGTGGATGCTCAGACTCGACTCACATTTATCCAGCCCCTCCTGTGTGCCAGGAGCTGTCTTAGACACTTTTATAGAGACATTACCCCATGTGGCTCTCAGCACCACACAAGGGACTATGCATTAGCCCCCTCCCCCATTTTTCAGATGAGGAGCCTGAGACCCAGAGTTTTAAGTGACCTCAAAGTCCCAGAGGTCACACGTGATGGAGAGAGGATTCAGAGCCAGGAACTCATTCTCCCCTCCGCTGTGATGATGTGTGCAGGATCCAGCATTGCTGGCTGAGGACGAATCAGGGAGAGCAAGCTGAGCACGCAGGCCCCTCGCAGCCTCCCAGAGCAGGCTGACAAGGGAGAAGTCTGGCCACCTGCCACATCACAGAAGCAAACCGTGCCTTCTGGCTACGCGCCCCATGTTCCTAAAATCACAGAAGCCCAACAGCACCAGCGAGAGAGTGGGCCTGCCTGCTGGATGCTGTCCATGTCTGTACCTACTCCGCTTCCCACTCAGAGCCTGAGTCATCCCAACTCCAATGCAGCCACCGGCGCCATCACTTGGGGCCTTGTGTTGATGCTCAGGGGTCTGAGGTGGTGGTCCCTGCAGGACCCCCAGCAACTCTGTGGTGTCCTTGGAAAATCCCCACCATGTTCAGTGCCCTGCCCTCTCTGTGGTTTCTCCTGTGGCTTGCTTTATGGCCACTGAACCAACCACTTTGTGTGTTATGCTCCTCCTCTGATGGAAAACAGAAACAAGTATAACTTATTTTATATCTGTGTTCAGACTATATAGAGAATATTCTATGTACCTATCATGTGCTCATTACTGTAGTGTGTTTGTCATTAGTATTCATGTTAATACAGCATTTATCCTTTGGTAGCCACTTGGCCACAGAGCATCATTCCTTGGAAGGCTGAGGGAGAGGGGCTGGGTTCTTTCCTGGAGTTTCTGGTGGCACCTCTGGCAGAGGATTTGGCTGCCCAGAACGACCTCCTCACATAACATCCCCTTAACCTGTCAAAGTGGTTACCCAGGCCGCCCTGATGGAACCACCGGCCCCTGCCACTCTGGAGTGGAGATGGTCCCCAAGCCTCTGGGTCTCCTTTTTCATCCATACATTTCTCTTTCTCGCAAAATGAAGGGCAAAGGAAGGCCAAGGCAAAGAGGTGTAGCCTCCTCTAACTTGAGTGCCAAGCCCAGCTGAGAGACCATTTCTCAGTTCTGTGCGCTCTATACCTTTGAGTTGAAGGAGAAATGGGAAGGAGCAGAGGGAACTGAAGTTTCTGTCTGTCTATTTGAGAAGAAAGGAAGTGTCTGTTATTTCCATCATCCCATTGCCACTTGGACATATGCACCACCTTTCAACCCACCTCTCCCTGCCTTTCTTTCCTCACTTCTTCAAGACTCCACCCCAGACAGATCTATGGGACAGGGGGATTCCATGTTGGCACTTTCCCCATCTCCCAAGAAAGAGGAAGTGCTGCTTGAGGCTCCTCCCAATGATTGAGGGGACAGTTGAAGGACACTTTCTCTAGGGCTGCCCCTCTGTCCCCTGCTGCCTCTGCCTACTGACCTCTAGCAGGCTCTGAGGACCTGAAAACATTTCATGTGGAAAGCAGAGGTGTGTCTTGGCCATCTCATGGGCAGGAATCCCTGGAGACTCCACTGTCCCGTGGCTCCTTCCCACCATGCCACTCAACTGGGCCACAGAAGTCATTACATAGAAAGAGCAGCACCCTACACCACTGCCCTGGGAAAGCCTACCCTGGCACTGAGAGCTAAATCATGACCAAAATCTAGCTGTGTACAGGGAACACTGCTGGCCATAGCAGGACCTGGACCTGAGTTTGCAGAGTGGTGGGAGGTGGCCCTGAGTCACCCCCCACTTCCATTTGTCCCCTCTGTTCCAAGAGCCTACATTTGTGTTAACGAGTCAGAATTAGCAAAGCTCTCTTGGGAAGAATAGGCTTGTTTCTTTCCCTTATGAGATGCTAACTAACCTCTGTACATATTCAATTCTTTATTCCTTAATTTGTCCCTCCATCCATTCTTTCTTTCACTCAGAAGACACTGAGAACTTCCTCCAGAAATGGCTATAAGTTAAAGGTAGAGATTCATTCACTGAGCCATTTAAAACTACTTGAAGGCCAACTGTGCAGTCGGGACAATTCTAGAAGGATCCAGTCAAGCTCCTGCTCTCAAAGAGCTCACAGCCTAGTGGGGGAAGGGAGACATTAATATAAACATTGACAACACAACGAGGGACCAGGACAGGCTCTGGGGTGGGGGTGTGCAAGCAAAGTAGGGGCACATGAAGGTCAGAAATGGCTTCAAATTGGGGAGGAGGTGGTCAGAGAAATCCTGGGGTGAGGGTGGGAAACTTGAGATGAACCTGAGAAACCCTCTGGGGTCTGCCTCTGGTGCTTACGGTCTTCCTTTTCTAATTCAAGAAAGATCAACACAACCGCACTCCCAGCCCACAAAATCATGACAGACTGAGAACCACTGATATATTTGAGAAAAAGCATGGTTAGAATTTTGCCTCTAGGGACCGTGCTGGTTTTCCATAGGCCATTTTCAAGCAGAAATATTACCCGTATCTTTAAAGTTGAAATGTTCATTGCTGGGAGGAAAAGAAGAATGGCAATAGGGGAATGTAAGTTATTCCAGATGGAGTGATGAAGGAAATGGGAGGATATAAAGGGCACGGCTCTCCCCTCCGCCTCCCGCTGGGGGTAATTAGTGCTGTTCACCACATTTTGTTTCTCGGGGCCTTCTGACACAGGGAAGGATTAAACTTTCTACCCCTTGGAGTGAGGGGAGCTGTGTGACTTGTCTTGACTAGTGAAATAGGAGTGTAAGCCCCATGTCCTTTGCAGAAACAAGTGTGTAGTTTGTCACGTTTTGCACCTTCTGCCTCACCAGGAAGTCATGTGGGAGCAAATGTGAAGATGGATCCGGGGTCAGCCCAAGTCTCTGGGTCACTCTGAAATCCCCGACCAGCCTGCACTGGACAGGTGGCATGAACACAACAGAAACCCTAGTCATTCAAATGTCAGGCCACTGACGGTCCTGGGCTATTTATTACCCAGTGCTACCTACACAATCATGTCCAAAATACCTGGTAAGTCCTTCCAGCAGTTTAGTCCATTGAGCAAATGTAAAGGGGAGAAAGGTAAGTAGACTGAGCTCCTATCTTCTTAAGCACCAAGGCCACCTGAAGCTGAAGGCGTGGGTGATTGGCACAAAGTCCTTTAGTGTCCAAGCCACATTCACAGCGTCCCAGAGCCGGCCCTTCAACATGACTTTATAAGTTGGAATACTTTGTACTAATGGAATCAGACACCAATCGGACTTGTCTTCTCTCTGCAGTAATATACATACATACTGGAGACTGACTGGGCATTTGTCTGCCCAGACCTGAAACAGAGGGTGTATAGGTCGGCAAGAGAGAATCTACAGTTCCCAGACTCCCTCGCAGCCAGGTTCAGGATGTGATTTCAGGTCCTGCCAACCATATATACACATGGAAGGGTTTCCTGAAGCAGATCATGCCAGAGATGGACCCAGCAGCTAACACAACAGCTTCCTGACTTCTCAGCTTTCTTTCTATGCTCAAGAAGCTGGAGGTCTTGTTTGTGAGGTCAGCTGAAGTAGCAGCCTGCACCCGGGAGAGCACCGTACATGAGCATATGCTGCCTGGTGTTTGCCCACCTAACCGTGGTGCCTGAGAGCAGTACTGAGATACGCAGAGGAGACCCAGCTACAGCAGGGAAGGCTTAGTGGAGGGTGTGTGTGTATGTGTGTGTGTGTGTGTGTTGAGAGGAGATGCTGAAGTGTATCTTGTTGGATAAGTGAGGAGCGAGTATGGCTGGGCTTTTCAGACAGAATGATGGCTGGGGGATTTTCATAATAATAGTCCCTTTCTGAGAATACAGAGGGTATGAATGTGTGCACTGAGAACACTTAAAATTATATAAATAAGGAAATGTTAACAGCAATTCTATCTCCTCCCTTAGAATTTCATGAGGGGTGGTCCCCTCACCCTCCAGGCAAGTTGCTGAAGCATAAAGGTGGCAAGCATGGCCTGAGGGCAGGTCAGCATGTGACACCATTCCCACACACCATTACGCAGAGAAGAGACTAGAAAGTACTAGGACTAGGGCATCAGGCTACCTAAATCACAGCATCAGGACAAAACATGTGGCCTCGCTGTGCCTCCGTTTCTTTTTCACCTAAGTAAAGATCATTTCAATCCTTTGGAGATACAAAGGGACATGTGAGGATACAAAGGGACAATAGATGGGAAAGTTCACTGATAACAATAAACACTGCAGAGGTGAGTTCTGTTGGCATGTGCTAGAAGAGGCACTGTTCAGGGAGGAGGTGAGTATCCTATCTAGGGAAGGAAGGAAAACTGCTAAGCCCATAAAGGCACCTAAAGAAAGAGGAGAGCATGGGAGAGAAGATGTGGAGGCTCTGGGAAGAGCAGTATGTACGGCGCTTGAATACCTGGAAGGTACCCAGGGGCCCGGAGATTATCTCTGAGTACCTGCAAGCCCTGGCCCACTGTGGTCCCTATCTTCTGGCTAAATGCACAGCCTGGGTCCCTGCCTGGCCTCCCACCATTGTGATCTGGTGCTGATAAACAGCTATGAACACTCAAGGTGCAGTCATGGGGTGGGCGGGGGAAGGGACGGCATGACAGCATGGCTTTAATGCAGACCACGAAAGAATTTCATAGGTAATAGCAGATCCCCCCGTATACTGAATGCAGGAACCCCATGGCAAATGCTCATCTCATTCACAATGTTTCTGAAGGACACTGTTGTGTAAGGTGACGTCTCCTTTTCTGCCAGCCAGGGTCTTTTCATAGCATTTCCGGACATTTGTTTTACAAGACAAGGAGGTAAGGCAGTAGAAAATGACAGATCCATGAAGAGAGATGAACCTCATTGCATCTCAACCCCATCTCAGGATGGGACTGGCATTTGGTTCACCTCTGAAAGAATGTCCAACTTACTGGCATAATGACAACACTGGTGAAATCTGACTTCAATCCATGTTTCCTTTATCACAGGCCACTTCCTCTCTCTTTCCTCTTTTTCCTGCTCTCCTTCCCACCCCTGTGCCAGCATGCTAGAGGACCACCCATCCCCTGACTGGGCATTCTGTCCATCCTAGGCCAGCGATGTTCTCTCTCTCTCTCTCTCTCTCTCTCTCTCTCTCTCTCTCTCTCACACACACACACACACACACCATTCCCATCAGCCATGCCTGCTCCACCCCCTGTAGTTGGCTCTTGCTTTGGAACCATTGGCTGAGATGACAAATAAGAGTCTGTATGTGTGACCACGGGGTCAGATGCTGCTGCCGTGACTCTGGTCACAGGTATGAGTCTAGCAGCAGCCCAGTGGGAGAAGTTCCTATCATTCCAACAAAAAAAGAGGGCAGGTGTTGGGACACGCCACCTGCTCCTACGCAGGCTTCCCCTCTGGATCTTTCCTGCTTCCTGAATGCCTTCACAGCTTTTCCTGGCAGTACAGGGCAATTCCCCTTATTCCAAAAACTCCTACTCCTCAGGAACATGTCATGGAATGAACACATATAATTCATTGTAGAGAAGTCAGCTGGTGCTTCTCACCCAGAGCACAGTAAGTGTCCAGACCCCAGAGCAGATGCAGCCTGTCCTCTTGATACCCTGGCATGTCCAGGAAGCGAGGCCTAAGATAATGGCAGCCCTGAACTCTTCAGTGACATTTCCTGGAAATTCTGGAGATGAAGAGAAAACAAGAAACCGACTCTATGTTGCAGCACTTGGTCAAATGTCACTCCTCAGCGTGTGACTAAATGTCTGGTTTGGAATCCAGGTCTCTTGGTCTGTGTAAAAGCTGCACTGTATGCACCAAGGATTGCAATCAGGCTACCTTGATTGGATCATGACAAGAATCCCAAAACAGGATTTTCCAAGACCCAATTCAAATGCTCCCCACAAGTAAATGTGACACCTGCACCTCCACCATCACCCCCTCCATCTGCAAATCCCCTGAGCATTGGATCTCCCTCTGCCTGCTGCCACTGTCATTCACATACTTCTTTAATTCCACCATCCAGATAATAAGCTCCGTAAGGGCATAGAACATCTTAGCACAGTGCTGTGTCACGTAGGTTGTTCTTGAGTGCTTATTCTCCCCGCTGCAGCTAGTGCTGCCAGCTGTCTCCAGAATTGCCCTCAGCCACAGAGATCTACCTCCCCGAATGTCACACCCTGTTCCCAGGGCATCTGCATCCAATGAGTGGCCAATGAGGGAACATAAGTCTTGGGCCCCTTGCCACAACCTGGAGCAGTTCTGACGGGTCACCCAGCTTCAGAACCCCCCACAGAGTCAGCTGAGCCGTCATGCCTGCCCTGCAGCCCAACTGCTTCTTCTGCCCGCTCCTGCTCCCACCCCTCACCCTTTCCAATTGTTAAACCCAAGCGCACTCTCTGATAAATTTCCTGCCTGCTAAAATCCTTCTCAGAGTCCACTTCCCAGGGAACCCAATCTGCAGCAGAGGGTCTGACAAAGAGGAGCTGCTCACTAAATGCTGCTTGGCATAGTTGAACAGCCAATTGCTCAGTGATAACTCCAATCAGAGGATGGCCTCATGGAGACTATTTAGTTGACCACACAAATAGGAGCAGTGCCCTTGCCAGAAAATAAATGCCATGTGGCACCAGACCCTACTTGGCAGGCAACTTTGAATTACTGAGAGAAGCTGGAGCCATGGAACACATGGGAAAAGCCAAAAATGCTTCCAGAGTTAAACTTCAGGCAGCTCCAGCCGGAGGGCTGTTTATTAGTGAGTGATGAGAAGGACCATAGGACGCTTATTCTGTGCAGAATTAGACCATTATCAAATCACTCTCAATCTGTAATTTCTTCTTGTCTTACCAAAAGCAAATCCCTCCCATTCTGGGACTAGCCACAGCTCCGAGAGAGACAGAGACCAGATGAGGGAGAAAGCATCCTTTCCTGGGTTGCAGCTCCAGCCACCACTTTTCAAAAATTAAGCACTAGTGGGAAGGACACTTCCTTAGGAATGAAATTAATGATGAAAGTGCTGTCCCATAGCAGCAGTCTAGAACCACTGCATATAGAGACTGGGACTTTTCTACATATGCTACAAAGCCCTAGACATCAGGCTGAGATTTTCGTTAAATTGCAGACTTGTAGGATATAGAAGATCAGTGGATGGCAAAGACCTGGGGCACCAAAAGATCTGGTGGGGATCAAGATAACCGGCTGCTTTCCACATCCAAGTGGCCATGGACAGGTAGCAGCTGCCTGAGACCCAGTGTGTCTTCCATGACCTGTCAGCTATGACTTTGCTGGCACCGAAATAGGGAACCGTGGCACATTCATCTTAGGCTAAAGTGCCAACGGTTCCTCAGTGAATGAGAATCAACTTTAACATCAGAGCCCTATTGTATATTACAGATGGTTTATTGTATAAGTACCTAATGTTACACATAGTTAATAGTTTAATAAGCCATGCATTTAATAAACCATCTTATTCCATATTCTCAATTGTTTTATTATCTTTGAAAAGTCTGGAGAAAAACAGTTCTCTTCAGATAGTACTATTCAACAAATATAAGCCTAGACATAGTGAACCCCGTTGGTCATTGTGGTAATGACCCTGTTGGTCAGAGTGGGCAGAATGGGTCAGTAGCACCCCTTATGGAGGTGCCTTTGGAAGGCCTGTTCTTGATTCTGTTTGGCCGAGGTTATAGAACCACAGATCTTGGAACTAAATGGGACCTTGGAAACCATCATGTCCACCCAGCTTCAGATATCCACCAATGGAGTTCTGTGTCCTCATGGCTGTCCCTGGCCACCTACATGTCCAGACCAATTTCTTTTGGATGCAATACCTTCTAACACTCACTATCTAGCTATTATACCACTTTGCCTTATAAACGTGCATATGGAATTGCATCTGAAAAGAAAGTAGGGTCCACATACATTGGTCCACACCATAGAATGTACACCACAAAGAGTGAACCCTAATGTAAACTGTGGGCTTTGGGTGATAATCACATGTCAAAGTAAGGTCATTGATTGTAACAAACATACCACTATGGGGCCAGATGTTGATAGTGAGGGAATCTGTGCACGTGTGGGGACAGAGCGTAGAGGGGAACTCTCTGTACTTTCTGCCCAGTTTCATTATGAACCTAAAACTACTCTAAAAATGAAGTTTATCACATAAATATGTAAATGAATAAATAAATACATAAAAAAAAACATAAATAAATCAAGGCCCTCTCTGTACATGCTGAGCTCAGTATTTGTGTGCAGTTGTAAAGGAAGTGCTCCCTGGCATAACCTCTACGGTCAGCGGGTTGGGTCCTTTGACTCCTTCTGCATCTCACTTAGACAAAATAAAACCAATGACTGCTATGTATGGTGAGGAGGTATTTGAGCTTTAAGTTGGGGGGATTAGGGTCTAGAAAAGAAAGAAGGTTTAAAAAGAGGATCATTTAATTATCGTCAATGTCCTTATCTTTATAACTGCAGGTATCTTGGGAGCACTTGTCCCTGTATCCCCTTCTTGGGGACCCATTTCAGTTCTCTTATTGAAGCCCTGCCTTCTACCATGGCCAAGCTTTGAGATCATTTTGTCCTATCGTTTCCCTTTGTTGTTGGTCTCATTTGATTCATGCATGGACAGAAATAACCCAAGATGACTTATTATTGAAAGAAAAGGAGATAAGTCACGAGAAGGAAAAGAGTTTTTTTCGTCTTTGCAGCTCAGGAAATGCAACTCTCTAGATAATTTTTTTTAAATGAACTCTTGAATTTTCTTCCAATGCAAAAATAAAATTTCCCTTGAAAACCAAATGTATCATTCATGTGTCCCAAACCACAATTTTTTTTTAATAAAAAATGTTGATTTGGGATGGGGGCAGAAATGATCAATTTCAGTCCACTCCCTTGCTCTGTGAGGGTTAATTAAACAAGGATGAAAAGTAAGATAATCCTTCCAATGCCCTTCCCCTGATTCTTCCCACTGCCCACAGAGGTTTCATACAAAGTCATTCCAGTTATTGTAGTTTCTGGCCCTAATCCAATATTTTTGTGAAAGGTAGTTGTTCGGAGCACTGCAGTGTCCACAGGGCTTCAGCATCCACTGTGCATGTGCGTGTGTGTATTTGTTATTTGTGTGTATGTGCTTGTGTTTGTGTTGATAATTGCTTTTGTCCTGTTTCTCTAACAGTGTCGCAGTTTTAGAGAGTACCTGAGAAACACTTCCCTCTCTTTTTGGCCCTGATCATAAGTCCACAGTGGCTTCTTCTTTTCCTGAACTTGATTGCACCCACAAATTCAGAACCTAATAACATAATCCTCAGCTGCTTATTAAAGGTTTCAAGCGTCATTATTTAGTCTGTCAACCAGACTGCAAGCTACCAGAGAGCAAGCTTGAGTTTCCTATTTCTGCTGTTTCCTCCCAAAATGCCTAGACTAACCATCGATGCTCTGTTGACATATGGTGATGGACAAATTGGCACAGGCCCAGTGAATTAAGTCCCAAGAGAGCCTCCACGCAGCCCTGCATGGATGCTGGGTTACACACCAGCGCTGGATAGCCTGAGGGTCAGCCTGGACATTAGAGAAGAGTTTTGCAGCCATCTCATACCAAAAGCATCTGCTCCTTCTGTCCTCTGAAATTGAGGCAGGTAAGTGGAGACAATGGCGAATCTTGGAGGGCAAGTATGTGCCTTCAGTCAATAGTTCATCTTCAAGCCCCTTTCCCCATCAGGGGTGCCCCTGTGCCCACTAGACACCCAGAGGCCTCATGTAACCTCAACTTCAATAACCATCACTTACTTTCAGACTAGTTGTGAAATTCACCTGCCTGAGTACTGAAGCCTTTTATTTTGCTTTCCAGAAGCTCTTGGTATTATGGGGACAATATGGCCCTGTGTGGGAGAGGTGGAATTGTCTAGCAGGACGTGTTTATTCTAGAGGGTCAGCAGACCCAAGCTGGAAGCCCAAATCTTTGATGCATAAGCCCTAGGTGACTAAATACCAGTATTCTCCACCTGTAATACAAGTAAAAATGTTTCTATCACCAGAACTTTTGTAAGAATTGAAATTATTAATGATTGCTAACATGTGTTAAGTATTTACTATATACCAGGTGAGGCTGCGTACATGCATTACATTTGGACCCCAGAACAACCACGTAAGGTAAGTGCTATTATTATGACACCATTTGGGAGATGAGAAACTTAACAAGTAAGATTTGGATGAGAATTGAAAAGTAAAGTTGCTTGCCAAGGTAGACATCCATTAAGTGGCAGGACTACAAATAGCAACAGAAGTCTTTTCAAGGGTTGTTGTTCTGGTCTTCCCATCTCTAATTGGAGACTTTTCAAGGACAGAGATACACCTTCTACTTGTTTTATATCCAGCCATACATCCTTTAAAAACACCAAAATATGCTTCATAAAGGGATGAAGTGTTGTTTTTTGCTTGTTTGTTTGTTTTTAACCAGAGGTCATAAACTCTTTAGGAAAATAATAAGAATGAGAATATAGAAAATCTGAGATTACCGTGTTTCCCAGAAAATAAGACCTAGCTGGACAATCAGCTCTATTCCATCTTTTGAAGCAAAAATTAATATAAGACCTGGACTTATATTATAGTAAAATAAGACCGGGTCTTATATTAAATTTTGCTCCAAAAGACACTTTAGAGCTGATTGTCTGACTAGGTCTTATTTTCGGGAAAACATGGTATTTATATACAACCACTAGAAACCAGAAGAATAGACCAATTATTCTTCAAAGTCCTTTCCAGACTTGTGACACTGGATACTAAAAATAGCTTAAGTATTCAAGCTGTTGACCTTGTTCATGTCTAAAATTTCTTGTGAGCTATCGGTTCAGTAGTTGCTGACCATCTTGTGCTCACTATATCGCCACACTCTGCCCCTTAGTTTCAATGGAAAAAAGAATGAGCCCGTGATGAGTGAAAAAAACTTTCATCAGCTGGGAGAATTTTTTCATTAATAATGCTCCCAGGACTTGACTAGCTGGTTCTCACCTGTTCCCACCAAGGCCCTGACTGTACTGTGAGAGCCTTGTGATTAGGAACTTGTTGAGAACCTGCTTGGGAGGGAAGAGGGTGCAAAATCAGGTGAGGAGACAGCCTTCTCATCCCAATGTAAGGCCAAGAACTCTTCTCAAAAGTCAAGGGTGGGATATTTTCAAAAACTCTGAGAAGTGAATTTTTGCCTAAGGTATATCCAGTCTTTACCTCTATGCCTTTGGGTGAAAATATTCCATTTCCAGGTTGGACCCTGCAACCTACTGCAAATTGACTTCATGTAACAGCTGGACTCCGAAAGCTGTGCATGCAAACCAAGGGCCAGCTATTTTGAAACCTGCTAAAGTGAAAACCTCTCTAGACGGAGCACATACACTTTGGTTCTCCCTGTCTCTACTCAGTCCGCCTAGTGAATTGTATTACCCTCCTGACTCTTATAGGCATTTGTGCAGATGAGTGAGAGCACAGCACGAAAACCTGAGCTTTAAGTGGTGTCCCAAATAAGGAGAGAAAGCAGAGGGATGGACGACTCACTCCCTAAACCCAAGACAGAGAAGCAGCAGCTACTGAGCTAGAAGGAGAAAACGTGATCCCAGGACCCAGTGGTTATCAAGAAAACGGCTGGTGAAGTTTGACAGGAGAAGGTTCCAGAGTCCTCTGGAAGTTATGGGGATATAGTGACATGAAGGACTACATGTGGAAGAAATTTAGCACCCCACAGAAGGAATATAATGGAATAGGAGCTCAAGGGGAAGCAGAGTTGCTTAACAAAGAGAAGTCATGGGCATGTCCGCAAGTTAGGAAGAACTCGGTAGACAAAAAGATCTTCAGGGTGACTTAGCGTCCTGCTTTGCCTAGAGCTGAGGAATTTCCTGGGATGTGGAACTTTCACTGCTAAAACTGGTAAAGTCCCAGGCAAACAAGGAAGAGCTGGTCATCCTACAAAATGCAGAGGGTAAGGATGGAGTGAGATAATAATGGGATCCTGGAAGAGGCTAATCTGGAAAAGGAGGGTGGCCATTTTCTAGACGCTAATTGTATTGCATTGAAAAGCATATTGGTGCGCAGTAACATTTGGGTTTATGTAGTATAGAGACACATTCTCAGTTGCTCTGTTAGCTTGTGCAGGGATAACGTCTAGGTCGCTTCCTGCTACTCCTTATGTCGTACTCTTGCTTAGTTCACTCCAGCTAGCTAGAGCCTTCTGGTCACTGACCTTCCAGCTCTCTGCACCCCAATCAAGGTCAAGCTTTCAGTCTGTTAATCCTCAGTCCCTAACAAAGAAACCTCCTTAAAGCCAAGGCCCTAGGCCAGGCCTCTGCTTTGAATCAAAATGTTCTCCCAAAAGCTGCCTGGGGAGGAAGCGCTCAGGCCCACAGCATGCACACGGGCTTGCTACAGTGTGCCCCAACCTTTTCTGGCTCCCATCTGGCCACATCCCTGAGGAGCTCACATCCTCAAATCCCTCTCTGACACTTCATCTTTCCCTGCCTCCCATCTTGGTTCCACTTCTTTTAACAGTTTCAAAGGAGCAGGGTTTAGGCACACAATATCTTTTTAGTACATCTTAAAGTTTAGGAAATTCTCCAAAGCTACAAATCTCTCCCCTTTATGTTTGTCAGGAGTTAGAAGCAGAGTGTCTTGAAAAGACAGAACCAGAAGATAGCTGTTTGCACTGATGTTACTAGCCATGTGACTCCAGGTAAGTAATTTAAGCTCTCTTAGCCTCCTTTCCCTCATCTGTAAAATGGGTATATGATACCTATCTCTCAGTATCAGCCTAATTAAATTAGAAGGGATAAACAAAAACAGTTTGTAAATTCTTAGACACACTACAAATAAGCTAGAAGTTAAAAAGACATACTACAAAGCCAGCAATAAATATTTGTTAGGTGAATGAATAAATGAATGGCTGAATATGGAATTGCTAAATTTAGTCAAACCTATGAAGAACCTAAAAACCAGTCAGTGCCAGCCAACCCAGGCATAAAATCAAGGGTGAGCAGTCCAATTTCATTGAGGTGGAAGTTGGAAGTACATTGGAGGCATGAAGACAAACAAGCTGGCAGGACACCAAGTACAAAGCACTAGCCACAGAGAAGGCTTCCCAGTTGAAGGAACTAACCTTGCTGGGAGAAGGCTCATAATTACAAGGCCAAGCACAGGGTAAACCTCATAATAAACTGTCCTAGAATCACATACACAAAGGCTGTTAGAGTCAGAAGAGATGCAAACGAGAATGTAAACGAGTAAAGCAGACAGGTATAGGACAATAGGTGTTCTGGCTCCTGCTGAACTGGAGAACACATGTCCTTTTAAATGAAGGCATTTAAAAATCAGTTAAAAACAAAACCTTTGCCAGCCAACAAAAAACAAACAAACAAACAAAAAAACCCCACAGATGAAGAACCCAGCTCAGAGAGTAGAAGAGCTTGCCAGGCTGTGACAGTCCCATTATTGGATTCTAGATCTTCTGACTGCAAGCAATATACCAAGACTTTGGGGGAGAGAGGAGGGTCTGTTCCAACACAGATCTTCTGCTTATGGTCCGAAGCTCATCACTTTCATCACCATCTTTGTCCTGGTGCAGATTCAGAGAAAAAAGTGCAATGTGCAAGGAGCCAGCATAAGGACGTAACACCCAATAGGTAAAGAGTTACCTATTGTTATAATGTGTTAGTTTGCTAGGGCTGCCATAATCAAGTCCCCTAGACTGGGTAACCTGAACAACAGCAATTTATTTCCTCACAGTCCTGGAGAAAAGCTCAAGGGGGGTCAGCAGGGTTAGTTTCTCCTGCGGCCTTTCTCCTTGGCTTGTTTGTCTTCTCCATGTACCTTCACATGGTTTTGCTCTGTGTGTGTCGGTGTCCTGATTGGCTCTTCTCACGAGGACCCTAGTCATGTTGAATAAGGCTCACCCTAATGACCTCATGTAACCTTAATTGACTCTTTAAAACCCTATTTTCAGATAATCACATTGTGAGGTACTGGGGGTTAGGGCTTCAACATATCAATCTCAGGAGGACATAATTCAGCCCATAACACTAGCCCTTGGTAAAAAAAAAATCAACAATCCTGCAACATATTGATGAGATTTGTCCTCTGTGACACTGTATATACTAGAAATAACTGAAAGGCCTTATGGGAACAAAACAAGAGGGCCTAGTCATATGAGTTTGCAGCAAACCTCAGACAATGAGCCTCCCCACTCCCGAACACACCTTCATTCTTTCATTTAAGAACGACTTCCCTGGATTGATCCTACTATATTCTACGTACTCTGCCAGGTGCTGCGGTCACAGTTGTGAGCAAAGCCGACTGGCCTGGACTCTCAGGCAACTCAGACTCCATTGAAAGCGTTATTTCTTCTGGTTCCACCCTTTACTGCTTATGTGACTTAGACCAGGTTGCCTAATCTCAACGAGCCTCAGTTTTCATATCTGTGAGCTGGAGAAAGTAATACCCATAATTAGAAAAGGTAGCATGACACACATAAAGGGTCTATCACAATATGTGGAACTCATGAATCATCAATAAATATAAATCTTCTCCCTTAAGTCTTATTACCTAAGATTCCACATAAAATAATACATACTACCATGTTTCCCCGAAAATAAGACCTAGCTGGACAATGAGGTCTAAAGCGCCTTTCGGAGCAAACATTAATATAAGATCTGGTCTTATTTTACTATAATAATATAATATAGTAAATAATATAATATAACATAACATAATATTGGGCCTTATACTAATTATTGCTCCAAAAGACGCATTACAGTTGATTGTCCAGCTAGGTCTTATTTTCAGGGAAACATGGCAAATAATTAAACTTCAAACTTGAAATGGAACATCTTTACTTGCCTAAATTTGATACTTCCCATTCCAGATCAGGACAAAAGCAGGACCATAACTTATTAGTGGAGACAATGAATATGCTATCAACAGAAATACACATTCCAAGATAATTCAGGTCTTGCTTCCCAGGGTCCAGCTTATTCCTTCCTGTTTAATGCAGTGCGTCGAGGAAGGACTGGCGCCATCTTGGGCCATAAGTCACTTCTAAACAGTTCCTGGAGGGCACAGACCTCCAGAGGAGTACCTTCCACGCAGCTAAAGAATTTCCTGCCAAAACGGATAAGAATTTCCTGTTTTGCTTTTCATTACTACTTTAAATAATCATATTCAGAGTCTTGGAGGATCGCAAGCAGCAAGGGCTGAGAGGGTGTGCCACCACCTTTTCTAGATTTAATTCAGGACGATTGAGGCAGCTTTAGAAATGGCAAGTTGAGATCCGGACAAAATGCACAAAATGACCATTCAGGAATGAAAGAGGCAACTGACTCATGGGGCCTCTCCTTGGTCAGGCACTAGACTTTGTCCATGCCTATGCCCATGACTCCAGGCCAGGCAGGGGTGTCCTCCCTCTAACTCAGTCTGATTCTCACCTGAGAGTTCAGAAGAGAGCCCTGAAAAGCCCTCAAGGTTACCATGTTTTCCTCCTGAGAAAGCGCCAGTTGCCCTTAGAAGTATGAGCCTCAGGGGCAGCTCCAGGCAACTCACAAACAAATCACCCCTGCCCTTGTGGGGCATCTGCATATACTCAGAGAACACAGGCTGGACAGCTCAACAATCCTCTCTGCGGGTGCTGGGGACACTGGCTTGAAATCTTACACTCAGGAGGACTGCTTTAGCCCAATTGCACTCCACAACCATTCTCCTGCTTTCCATATATGCCCTCACTCAGAGACAAGAGCAGAGACTCCCTCCTTTCTCTAGAACTGAGCACACTGCCCACTTCCCTCACTCCAGACAAGCTTGCCATCCTAACTCCTTCTTTCTGTAGATGCCATCCCTTGCTTTGAGTCATCTGAACTCAAAACTTCCTGCTTATTTTTATTCCTCCCTCTTCCTCCTCATACACCATCAATCATCACCAAATGTAAGCTATTTGACTAGGGTACCAAGACCTGTGCTAGGTTCTTTCACGTGTACTCTCACTGCATTTGTCCTATTTTCCCTGCTGCTCCCATCTCAGAATGAAGCCTCAGGGTCTTAGGGCCTCATCGCCTCCAGACCCAGGGGTAACAGTGGCCGCCTGGTCTCCCCCACTCCCATGCTATTCTCATCACCCCTTCTCTAGAGCTGTTAATACCATCCACACACTGCTTAATAAGACACAAACCTGCTCAGAAATTTCAGGGTCTGGCAAATAAGACACACGCCCCCTCTCCTGGCACTCAAAGCCCTGGAGGATCTGTTTTCATATTTCTCTTATTATTCCTCCTTGTGTTCACCAAACTTCAGCCAAACGAGTCAGTTCCCCATTGTTAGCATTCCCTGTCCTTTGCCACACCCTTGCTTCTGCTCCTGCCACATCTTCTAGATCCATCTCTCTGGAATCTGTGCCTTTCAGGAATGCAGCCTCCTCTGTGACGTCTTCCCATAAAGTTCACTCAGGCCACGTGCTCCCGGCCCCACTGCCCCACATAGCTCTGTACTGTTTTGGCACAAGGTAAGCACCGTATGGTGGTAGGACTGTTGTCAAATGTTTCTGGTCTCCTCTCCTCTGACCATATGGTGGAAGACTTTGTGACTAGCTTTGGCTAACAAAATGTTAAGTGACATGTGTTGCTTTTTGGCCAGAAGCTTTAAAAGCCAGAGTCTACCTTGCCACATTTTCCTCCCCATGAAACACATGTCGAGGTGGAGCCTCCATCATCCTGAGTCCCTGCTGACCTGTCATGATCATACAGTGTGAGTGAGAAATAAGACTTTGCTTCTTCAGTCACTGAAATGTGGGGGTTGCTCGTTATTACAGCAAAGTCTAGCTTATTCTGACCTTAGGACATAAGACCTAAGAGACCATCTAGTCTCACACCCTGCTTTACAGATGAGGAAACAAAGGCTTAGGGAAGTGAAATGACTTGCCCAAGGTCCCATCATTAGCAGTCACTCAAGTCTAGAACCAAGATCCCCTAACGTCCAGTCCAATATTTCTTCCATGACACCATCCTGTAGGGTCCTTGAACAAGGACCTAACAAGAGGAGTCTGAAATCTCAGCCCTGCCTTCTACTACTTAGTTGTGTGATACTGGGTAAGTCACTCCTGCTCACTTCACTGCTTCTAGAGTGAGACTATGGAACAAACGTCTTCTTGAGGCTGCGTTTCTCTGTACCCTCTGTGTGCATTATCTTCCTCACAGTGTTCGTTATGGCACACAGAGAGTGCACTCAGGATGTATGGATCATCAACTACAAGGGTTATAGGCATATTCTATCCACATAGCCTTCTCCAGGTGGGCAAAAGCCACACTAAGTGCACGGACCCACTCTTGAATGACGCTACCTATGGCTCAGTTTCTCATATGGTTGCCCAACAGGTATGAGTTTATGCTTGACTCTCATTTACCAGGCCCTGCCTTTAGCTGTTACTCATTGAACGTACATTCACAGTCCTGAACTGACTCCCCCAAAGTTCCTGGCCTTTGGCAATCGAGCGTACCTCTACCATGAAAGGTGTCAGCTTGTTTTTTTGGTGTACATTTGTTTCTTTTGTTTTTTCTTATCACACCCCAATTCTTGAGTATTCTAAGAGCTGTCAGCCTTTTAACCAGGTCATTGGGTTTCTATCCAGGACATGCTCTAATTCCTTTTTCTTCTCCTTCCCTTAGGCTACCTCTGCATGAAAAGAACCAATTCTTTGGAAGTTAAGACAGCTTATCAAAGTTTTAAAATGTGGCAGACCATGTTTTACTCCTGGACACAGTGTCAGAAGTTAAGGCTGCCCCCTCAGCTGTTAGCTACATGCCTGGCATCCATAAGGGGGTGACAAACTGCAGAGCAAGAAGGATCTCAGAGTCTGGGTGACCTTGTCCTCATACTGGTGGCAGAGAGGGCAGGCCTTGACCTGGTGCAGCGCCTTTCAGAGCAAATATTTTGCCATAGACACTAGTTCACAAAAACACTGACAGTTGTGAACTTCCCTTTCTATTTTGGGCCAGTTCTCTGAGGAATATTCGAGCAAATGACTGAGGAGCAGCCAGAGGCAGGGGTGTCTGCAGCCACCAAGAGCCTTCCATGAAGCACTTCTTTCACCTAACCCTGAACAAGTTAACTAACCAGACGAAAAATGGAAAGGAACCTAGAATGTCTAGTCCAACCTGTCCATGAGAAATATAACACGAGTCACAGATATATTTTAAATGTTCTAATAGCCACATTAGTAAAAAGAAACAGGTAGTGAAATTAATTTTACCAGTTTATTTTATTTAACCCAGTATACCCAAAGTATGATCATTTCAACATGTAATCAATATCATTATTATTGAGAAAATTTACATCCTATTTTTTTGTATCTTCGAAATCCAGTGTGTATTTTATATTTACAGCACATCCTAATTTGGACTAGTCACATTGCAAGTGCTCAATAGCCACTTGAGACTAGTGGCCTCTGTACTGGGAGCACAGATCTAGTTAAGCCTCTTATTGCTACAGATGAGGAAACCGAGGCCCTGGGATGAGAAGCGAATTATATCAAGATCCCAGTTTAAGAAGTAGGATTAAAGCCCAGGTGTTTTGCAACACTCTTTTAGTTGTACCACAAAATAAAGAGAGAGAGAGAACAAAACTACCACTCAGCAAGCAAATGAAGTATTGATTTATACAAACCCAAGACAAAAGGCTAAGGGTGCATTAGCAGGGTTATAAGAAAGAGCCTGTGACTTTCAAGTTCAAGCCAGCTGGTCATTGTAGTGTTTGAATGAGGTAGTTACTTGTGAGGTAGTTACAGTTAAAGCCAAGCAAAGGCAGCTGCCCTGCTAAACAGGCAGATGTTCCTTCCAGGAGAAAAGAGTCCTGGAGGGCTGCCACTTATACAGCTGGCAGCACCCACACTAATGGTCACTGGGTTCCTTAGCTTTGCTTCTGACCTGCAGCAAGCTGCTGAACAAAATAGTGGTGATAAAGAGAAAAGAGCGTGAGTTCTGGAATCAAGGGGATTCGGATTCTGTTCCCCGACCTCTCTGAGCCTCTGCTCTCTCCTCTGTAAAGTGGGGCAGATGCTCATGAGGCTGTGACACTTTCCACCGATGGCTGCTGGAACAGTCCAACAGCCCTGCTAGGAAGTACTTGGTGCACAGTCAGGCTTCAGCAAACTTTGGCTTTCCTTGCCTGATATTCCCGAGGCTGGTTTCTCACAGCAAATCGGTGCCATCCTCCTACCTGCTTTTTGGGAAAAGGGTCCTCTGGCTTGAGGACCACTCTTGGCCGGGGCCACTTAGTTAACATTAGAGTATTGCTGACTGGAGCTGCCTCCATGTTTTAAGGAATGTCTGTGGAGCAGCCTTCTAGGCCCACCCATGACTTGCATGGAATATCATCCTCCTGTGGTCATATGGGATACTCATGGCAACACTGCTGCCTGGGGCTAGAAAGAAAACCAAGTTGGGAGGCCGCAGCGCTTGGTCTCGCCGTGCCATTTGGCGCCAGTCTCAGAGAGCACAAACACTGGGAGCAGCAGTTTAGGAGGAGAGTGCCTCAGTGAGGGGATAAATTTAGTGCCCGGCTTGGGTATGGAAGTGCCTCTCTCCCTGTGGTATTTTTAATTCTAACATCAAGTAAAAATAGAATTTCCTGTTGATCTGATAAGAAATTCCTGTTTTTCCAGGGAGCAGGGCAGCCTATGTTGGAGGTATGGACAGCGGGAGTTACCAACCACTTCCGAGATGAATGATTAAAGAGAGGAGGGGCTGAGTGGGCCTCAGTTCGCATTCACTTATTTTTAAAGTGTAAAGACAGCTCATACCCAGAAAATTCACAGTGCATGATGAACAATTTCCTACATACATTGAGGACCTTGGCTGGCTTTGGAAAAGCTCCTTCTGCTGCTTCCCTGGAACCTGGATAGTTTTACTTACCAGCCTAGTCTAGGTTTCTCAGGCTGGGCTGTTGCTCCTCACACATGGAACATGGCATATAAGGGCAGCACCTTGAAGCGGGTGTAGCGGTGCCAGGCCTCAACCTTCACCCCAAATCCCTAGTCACCCCAACTTGTGCTCTGCTTCTAGGGTAGCCCCAGAGCCTGTGGCGCAGCAGTGCCAGCTGTGCTTGCTTCTGCATGAACAGTTCAAGGAGTGCATCTCTAGTGGACATTTGAGGCTTTGGGGCCTCCCAGCCTCCACTTCCTCTTCCTTCTGTTAACAACTCCCTCATTTCCATTTGGAGAATCACCTCTTCCCCTCAATGCGCAGGCCTGATGAAATTGTCAATCAAGGATTCTTGTCCTCGCCTAGTCAAGGGGCTCATTGATCAAACCCTCTCCTGGAATTTGGAACCTTGACTGGAGTGATACAAAGGCAGAAAAATGACCATCCCTTATTCACCCAAGCAGGCAGCCCCTGCCCTGGGGACCCACAGACCTTCTCTGGTCCCTGCCCTTTGGAGTCTGATTATTCATTTTTCCAGTTCTATGGGCTGCCCAGTAGCCTTCTGAAGATCCGCATTTTCTAGTACTTGCGAGTCACACAATGTGACAAAAACAAATGGATACTGATGGTGAGTCAGAAACGTCATCTTGCGTGTCTTCTAACAAGGAAATAATAATCATAGCACAAAGTGTGATCCATGACTACTCGAGAAGCACCCCCAATAAGGCAGCTCCTTCAGTCTTTTAACAGATCTGTGGGGAAGGCAAGCAGTGATCATAGCACATTTTAGAAATGAGGATGCTTAGGTTCAGAGACATACCCAGCTATTACATGGCCTGGAAGCAGCAGAGCCATTACTCAAATATGAGCCTGCCTTCTGACCCCAGCCTATGATGTTCTCCACACCACCTTTCCCAGGCCTCCTGAGCTGACCTGGAGTTGTTTCTCCAGGATGGGGTTAATCCAATCTTTAGCCTCTTCTGCCTGCTGATGCCCATGTCCTGACTCACCAGTAACTGAAATTGGGAATCTAAACCTCTGAAATATATTTCACAAAGTCTGGCTTGCTACAGCATTCAAGCAGAGGACACATAAAGACACATCTTCAAAGTCATCTTTAAAATGTCATCGGGACTCTATGAGCATATTCCTGTTGACTATTCACAATAGCCCAATGTCCATTAATGAACAAATGGATAAAAAATTTTGGTATATCCATACACTGGAATATTATTCAGCCATTAGAATGAATGAAGTACTGATGCATACTACGATGGGAATGAATCTTGAAAACATGCTAAGTGAAAGAAGTCAGGTTCCATTGTGTAATGGTTAGCACTCTGGACTCTGAAAGAAGTCAGACAAAAAAGGTCACATATTGTATCATTCTATTTATGCGCAGTATCCAGAAAAGATAAATCCATAGAGTCAGAAGACAGATTGGTGGTTACCAGTGGCTGGAGGAAGGGAGATGGAGAGAAACTGCTTACTGGGTACAGGGTTTTACTTGGGAGTGATGGAAACGTTTTGGTAACCAGATAGAAGTGGTGTTTGCACAACATTATAAATGTATGAAATGCCATTGGATCATCCACTTAAAAATGGTTAACTTGATGTTAGTGAAGTTCACGTCAATAAATTATATGAAAAATTTAAGTTGATAAGTAATAATAAAACTAATTTAGACAAAAATGTCATTAGGACCCACCCCTTTCTTTTTATTCCTATCAGTCTCCCTGACTCTTTTCCCTCCCTAATTTAAGCATTCACACTCGCCTGTCACCACTGGGTTCCCTTCACACCATTTTTAATCATGATGCTTGCTCTCTCAACAATGCCCAATGACACCCTAGTGACTGTAGATGAAGGCTCAGTCGGTGTTCAAAATCTTCCAGTCTTTACATCTAAACTGCCAAGTATCCCCTCTGCTTTACCTGTGCTCTTCCTGACCCCATCTCTCCTGATCTCACAGGAGAGATGATCTTCATGAACTTTTATCCTCTATAAAGGAGGAGGATGGTGACAATGATGGGAATGGTGGCGGTGGTGGTGATGTTACTCAACCATTGCTGCTAACTACTACTAATAAAACCTTACATGTCCCAGCTCTTCCGGGTATTTTATATTGGGGTGGGGATGCTTCCCATTAGAAATGAGACAGTTTTCCTGAGCTCCCTGTTTATGGGTGGGCTCTGGCATTGACTCTGCTTTGGTGACTGTTTCACCCCTTTCCTTCTGCACTAGACCTGGTGAGGCCTTCTCTCCCCCTGCATTTCTACCACGATAACCTCTACTCCGCTTTGTTTTACATTTCCCCTAACCTCTCCCCTAGTTGATATGTAGGATTTATGTGGTTGTGGTATTTGTATGACCCACTGAGGCTGGACAATGGCATTGGAGCCAAGATATCAGGACAATCACCATCCATCAAGAACCTTCCCATGGGGTGGTGCTACATGTTAACAGGTCAAGAGGTCTTAGAAAGAAGATAAAATGAGCTTTCCTGAGAACAAACAGGAGATCTCATGGGCAGGCTGGCTTCCTCTGTCCACTGCTGATTGGAGGGTGTGGCTTAATTAGAGAGACAGTAGGAAGAACTGAATGGGAGAAAGCTGACAAATGTTGTCTTGGGGGTACAGGGTTATTTGTCTGGGGTTTTGACTGGTTAGTTGGTTGATTGGTTGTTTTCTACTGATTTATATACCTTTGTCAAACATACACCTTTGAGTAAGGCTGTATGCTGCTCAGCTCATGGCCAACAGGCATCATGGAATCAGTGAGAGCTAAGATTCTGAGAGCCAAATTGCAGGGACAATGGCCACCAGAAGAAGAAAGGGTGTTCTGGTAACACTTTCCATAGACTATTTATTTTTAACTTTTACAATAATTATAGCTACAGAGAGAGAGAGAGAGATAGCTATCTGCACATTAGAAATGAAGAAACTGAGGCTCAGAAATGTTTGCCAAACTGCCAAAGCCACATAGCTAGTAAATGTGGGGATGGACTGATTTCCAAAGCCCCTGCTTTCTCCTCCACTCCAACGTCAGTTTCTCTTCTCTTCTCATTTCTTATCCATTCCTTGGGGCTCTTCTCTCTAAGAGTTAGCTGACCTTCGATTAGCTCCTCAACATTTGGGGGTCCTTTTTGGGACTTTTTCAGTACATACCAAGCTCTGTTACTCACTTGAATATTGATTTCATAGTCTTCTAATATATTCTAATCTAACCTCCTCTTCTGACATAGTATTACTTGTTTCAAGCCTGCATGGCTTACTTCCTCAATAAAAGCATAGATGCCTTTTGAGATAGGACAACTGCTCTGCTCCCCCTTCTCTAGCTCTACCTATCAAAACAGTGAACAAGCAGGAAGCGACCAATGCATCCTGGGATTGCTGCCATCCAGGGCCAGACCCTATAGAAACTCCCCAATGATTACATGAGCAAATGAAGAAAGAACTATATTGTTTCAACCCACTTCATTACCCCTAGTTCTTTTGGCCCTTAAACAGCAATCTATAATTTCTTCTTGGAGAAGTAAGAGTGAATGTTATTCTTCCCAGGGTTTTAGGTCTCAGAGTTTCAGAGTGACAGTCACTGCTATTGAAAGTCACTCAAGGGACATACTGACTCTGCTCTTAAAAGTAATACAGGTTCACAATCCCTTATCCTAAACTGTTGGAACTAGGTGTGTTTCGGAATTTAGATTCTTTAGACTTTAGAAAGGTAAGGAGATAAGTGTGCATACCCTGCTTTCCTAGCTGGACCATCAGCTTTAATGCGTCTTTTGGAGCAAAGCTTAATATAAGATCTGGTATTATATTATATTATATTATTTATTATACTATATTGTATAAGACCCAGTCTTATTTCACAAAACAAGACTGGGTCTTATATTAATTTTTGCTCCAAAAGACACATTAGAGCTGATGGTCCGGCTAGGTCTTATTTTTGGGAAAACAGTCTATCATGTAACAACCCCAGCATGGCCCAGAGCAACACCTCATTAGTATTTCTAAATACAGCTGTATGACACGTCAGGACAGGTTATGCTTCCAAATGGGTTTTGACACCAACCATACAATTTTCAGAGATTTTTTTACTTCAGAATTGTAGATAACACACCATGGACCCATAATAGATAATAATTGTTGACTGCTGATTACATGCCAGACTCTCTGCTAAATCCCCTAACAGCATAATCGGGGTAGGTTCTCATTTTACTATCATTTCACAGAAGAGAAAACTGAGGCTTAACGAGGCTAATAAGTTGCCCAAGATCACACAGAGAGTGAACATTGGAGTAGGACTTCATGGGTATTTATAGGCATCACCCTCCTCCACCATCTCTGTGGTCCCTCTAGGGACATCTAAGATGGCACACTTAGAAGAAGCAAGTAACTCCCATGGGACCTCTGGGCTACAGGACTGGGCAGATTTCCCTTTCGGTGAGGAGAGGTGGAGCCCCAGGTCTTATAAGCAAGAGACAAGAGAAAAATCAAACACCTTCCAAAGTTAATTGAATGACAATTTCAATCAAGGATGAACCTCAGCCTTGACAATGAATAAGACAAGTGTGACAGGGCATCACCTGGCCTGGAGGGTCCACATAGTACAGTGGTTAGGAGCAGGAGCTCTGAGCTCGAACCCTGTAACTAGCTGGAGGCCGCGGGCAAACTTCTTTCTTTGCTAAGCTTCAATTCCCTCTTTTGTAACATAAGGTTTCATGATGATTCTTCACAAAACTATTTTGAAGATTAAATGAAACAATTCACATAAACTCAGTGCCTGACGCAGAGTTGGCCCTCCATATTAGCTTTAAATAAAAGCATGTGATGGAAGAAAACCAGATAGTAAACTGGGATAACCAAAGAGGAAAGGAATTGGTAGTCTGATCCTTCAGTTTTCAAGCGCCCAGTCTAAATCCTTTTGCTGCTAAAACTACCCTCATTTCACAGTTTTCACTGCTCAGCCATAGATGGTTTGAGGAGACAAGAGCAATACCATGGGGACTGAAGTCAAGCATGTCCAGAGCAGGCCACGGGGAGACAGTGTGACTGCTTCATGCTGGCTCGGGGTGGAAGATAGGATGGAAGAGTATCATCAAGCCACAACAAAGGCCTTGAACTTGATCTGCAGTTTCTGAACGGCTCAAAGACAAATGGATGGACCAGTACCCATGTCAGTTTGTTCTACCCGAGTTCCCTGGGAAATGGACTCAGTTGCCCATGAGTTTTCTCCTGTACCCCTAAAAATATCTGATATAATAGCTAGTTCTTATAGGTAAAAGGTTTACTATTCCCCAACAAAACACGTGATGTTAGAAATAGCCATCTGGGACAAAAAATAAACAAATCAATTGTAACTACGTATATGAGGTGATGGATGTTAACTAGACATATTGTGGTAATCATTTCTCAATATATATGTTGAATCATTATCTTGTACCCTTAAAATTAATGTAATGTTATATGTCAATTATATCTCAATAAAAAATTTTAAATAGTTAGTTATACTAACATTATAAAAAGAAAAAAAAGCAAGCTTTTGAATTTGATCGGGAAAAATAAAATAATCCCAATTTAGGGAGGGGGAAATCACAAGTAGAATAAGTGAGGCACTGACCTTTAGTTTGAACACAAATGGAATTACACACACACACACACACACACACACACACACACGCACACATAAGAAACGGCCATCTGGAGTATCATGAGCAGCAGCCATCCAACTGTCCATCTGAGACAGCCAAGACTGGCCTGAGGGGATGTCAACAGGACCATACTTCTCTTGGGTCTTCCACGGCCAACACTGGCATCTCCTCAGGCCTGGGCCAAATTCTACATGATGTTCAAGGAGATTCTGTGGCTTTAAAGCCTTCCTCTGCTCCATAAACCCAGCCAGGCACAGGCACCAACCAAAGGGCAACAGAGAACCAAAGTTTCATTGAAGACAGATGTTTGACTTTTACCAGGAGATTCACCATTCACCATTGTATCCCCAGGGAAGAACAGTATGTGACAAACAACAGGTGCTTAATAAATGATTGTTGAGAGAATAAATGAAAAGAATGAGCGTCTTTTGGACACTGTAGTATTAAGCTCAGCTTTACCTGAGGGGGTGACCCTGCCTCGTCCTGCCCCATCCTGGCTGTAGGCTCCTTCTGACCAGCCCTGGGGCTTATCTAAGCACAACACCCAGGCCTGAGGCAAGACAGAAAAGAGACCTGGAGCCAGACGAGTCGCCTCAACTGGTTGGTCTGACATTTCAGTCAGCGGTGGCCTATCAAACCCCTATTTAAAGCTCACAATGTCTGCTCTTGTTCCACAGACAAGCCTGCTATTAGGAGCTTTCCAGACTCAAATTTGGCGGCTCTGAAAAGCAGTAATTAAATCAGCAGACCATGATGTCTGCTTTCTGTTCTTTTCACACCTGTCTGCCAACAGCAGGATTACTAAGTAAAAGAAGCTTTTGGCTGTGCCCAGACTGGTAAGCACCCTACAAAAATATCCAGTAGGCCTGAAGCGGGCAAGGAAGGAGGTAGTGGTCAGTCATGTGCCAGCGGCGTACATAACAACTCATTGACATTTCTTGGGGGGCTGCCCTGAGGCCTGGGGGAGTTGTGGGAGGGGCTGGAATGAAAGAAGCTCACGTTCAGAGTCAGAAATAGGCTTTGGTACAGCCAGGAGTAACTGTTCACTTCATGAGTAATTTTTGGGGTCCTCTATGAGTCAGGGGCTATGCTAGCGCCTCTGTCTCTCAGTTCTCTCCTTAAGTGTGTACGAGTTTGAGCAAGTTCCCCAGGTTGAGGAAAGCGCAGTGTGCTCAAAGGGGCATTCTGGAAATACTTGCAAATTGGGCAGGGGCAGAGGTGGGTGACAGCCCAGATTAAAGCTAGGGCTATAAGAGTCTCTGCTGCCGAGTTCCCCTCTTGTCCTTACACAGTTCAGCGACCCACCCTGGACAGTATCCTGGGTTTGGGGCAACAGGCTCATGGGGATGGAAAGGAGACGTCTCTAGGCTCCCACGGAATTGTCAGAATATAGGTCAGCGTGTCACTGTCCTCTCCCAAGACCCCCTATGGTCTTCCATAAACACACACAGCCTGGCATTCCTGGCAATCCCAACTGATTGTCCAGGAAAAAGAAAAAATAACCACGGAGCCCCCACTGAGCCCTGCCACATTCCAGGTCCTATAAACACTTGACAATTAAAAATAGCTGGAGCTCTTGAAGGGACATCTTACTCACCAGAGCCGGAATGTGGGGCCATGGGCCTGAGACAGCAAGAGCAGCAGCTCGCAGGGAAAGCACAGCTGCAGCCATCTCCTGCTGGGACCTGGACGCCTCTGCTCTGAGGGGTTTTGCTAAAGAAAGCCAAAAGTAGAAGTGCCCTGGAGTCTGGAAGGCCCTGGAAGAAAATGCTGCAAGAGTCCTGTTTCTTACTTAGAAAGAAACCTGACTAAAGTCTGTGTGTTTTCCCTTATGGCTGAAAAGCTTAATGAAATAAAAAGCAGAAAATGCTATTGTTAGCACCAAGTGAGGAAGATACTGCACTTTCCTCTCCAGTGGCTCAAGATTCTAACTGTCGGGCCCATCCTTGTCTTTTCAGCACCCCGAGGAAAGATCTGGGTGTGTGTGGTGTGGAGCTGCCCCTGGAGAGGGGCTGAGGTTCCAAGGACAGTTTCCATCCTAGGGAGGAGGCTGTGGTCCAAGTCTGCACCCCACTACTGGGATGTGTTTGCATGTAAGATAGAGAGAGAAAGCATGAATGAATTATGGAGGGAGATGGGGGACACACAGACATAGGAAGGCAGCCATGGAAACAGGCAAAAAAAGCTGTAAGCCATGAAGAAGTTTACAGCTAAATGTTCCCTGAGCAGGGAGGACACGTTGTAACCTCTCTGAGCACAAGATGCCCTCAGAGTCCTACTTGGGGACGGTCTATTGTACTCACAGAGCAGCTTTCCCTAAACATTGGGGCCAACATTAGGTGCACTGGTGGAAGTATTGCTGCTTCTGTCTCTGTGAATATGCCCAAGTTGTGTCCACGCTCCTCATCTGGTCATCCAGGCTCCCCTTTAAGAGGCCGTGTCCAGGAGTGGGAGATGAAGGTAAGGGGGATCAAATATATGGTGATGGAAGGAGAACTGACTCTGGGTGGTGAACGCACAATGGGATTTATAGATGATGTCATACAGAATTGTACACCTGAAATCTATGTAATTTTACTAACAATTGTCACCCCAATAAATTTAATTAATAAATAAATAGATAAATAAATAAATAAATAAATAAATAAATAAATAAATAAAAAAGAGGCAGTGTCCCCAGTGGGTAGAATACATGGGCCTGGGAAGCAAGGAGCAGAGGCCATACTTAACCATCACTCTTAGGTGCCTTCTTGGGAAATTGTTCCTTCCCATCCCTGCAGCTCTGGTCTCTGATGGTTTAGGTCCTAGGTATCTAACCGGGACCTTGTACCAGAGATCATGGAAAGAGTTCCATTGAACCATAAACTGCAACTGCCACCCGAACACTTCGGGTTTCTTGTGCCAAGAGGCCAGAAATCTAGACGTGGACTCCCCACCTTGGCAGAGATAACTGAGCTTGATAGCAGGAGGCGAGGGGGCAGGTGGTGGCTGCTGTTGCTCAGTGGGGACAGGGAGCAGTAATGACACCAGGTAATTCACTTGCATGTCTCTAGGTACTCTGTTTCCCAACCCCAACGTAAATACAAAATAAAGCAGTCATGGGCTTAGAAGAGCATTGGAGAGGTGCAAACGTCTCAGGGATGAGGGTCACTGAGACCAGTGCAAGGGCTGGCTGAGGATGAGACAGCTAGATTGGATAGTGGAGGAGGGATGTGACGGTTAGATGTGGCCCTGACACCAGCTGCAGGAGCAGGCTGAGGTTTGTCTCATTTCTTCTTGTAAGCTTCCCCCAGGAAAAGTGACCACCTGAATTCTGGAGGAGCTGCTTCCAGGACTTCTCCTAAGCAGCGTGGATCTGAGTGGCACAAAAGATGGACCATTGAAGATGCTGTGATGAGCAGCCAGATGCCCCTTTAGGACTGAAGAACTTATTCCCTCAGCTTCTGGAAGTGCTGCCAGCTGACAACCCCCTTCAGTACTGCCAGGTAGAAGGGTGTCACCTCAGCCAAAGTCACACCCTCTTCCAAGGACGACCTGCATCCAGTGACTGACACGGGGGTATAAAATACATGTACCCTTACCACAACACAAAACCACTCTGAAGGTCCACCCCAGCTTCCAGGCTCCCCACAGGGTTGACTGAGGTCTTTGTTGCCGCTGTACCACACCCCAACTTTTCCCTCACTCCAATCCTGCATCCTCTTTCTCTTCCTCCCACAGATATTGATCCCAACAGCACTCCCTAAAGACATCCACTGTCTTCTTTATCTGGTTCATTTTGAGACTCAAATAATAAGGAATGTGAGAATGCTTTGAAAACCACACCTGTTTCCACAGGTGTGATACACTGGGTGTGTGCATGGGGCTGGAACCAAAAGAGAAGAGGCAGGTTCCAGTCTTTATCCACCACTTACTAACTTCATGACTATGGACAAATTGCTTAACTTTTCCTCTGTTAAATGGGAAAGGGAACCCATGCTTTGCTTTCCTTACAGAGTTGGGGGTGTTTGGTTTGGCTTGGTTTGGTTTGGTTTGGTTTGTGAGGGTCAATGAGAATATGTATTTGCTAGTATTTGGAGGTAGAAAAATACAGGCCAAGAGACTTATAAAGTTCTCACCTTTTGTAAGTGGAGAAGTTAGATTGAACCCAGGGCCTTGACTCCCAAGCTCAGATCTTCCCACGCTGTGTCAAATAGCACCTAGGAATAAAAATAGCAACAGTAATGCTGGTTACAAACAGTGATCACCATTGCCTTTCAAACAGCTCAGGCCACTTGGCATTTCTGTGTTCATTAGAGATGCCCCTTTGGGATGAGGGGACATAGCTTGGTGACGATAGCAAGGTCTCTATTTCAGACCCCATCACCACCCTCCCCCTCCGTCAGGCACCCTTGGGCAGTGCACAACCTGCACAGCTCCACGTTGGCAGCCCCCATAGTTATCATCTTAAGGTTTGAGTGTTTTTCTGCAGCAGGGTGGTTAGGTATTCAACATTTGACCAAGTCCCAGGCTGGCCCCTCATAGAACAATGAAATCAGTGAGCCAGACTGTAGACTTTGGCCAAGAAAGAGAGATGCCAATCTGACAGACAGACAGACAGACATGGGCAGCACCTTCCATCTCCGCCTTTCCTAGGAGAGATGAGGGAAGGGAGCGTGGCCTAGAAGCAAAAGGAAGAGAGAGTACCGGAAGGAGATGAGCATGTGGTCAGGATTTCAGTCAGGCAAGTTCTCAGCTTATAGAGAGGACAGGATTGTTGTTGCCTTTAGAAAGGGGACACAAAGACAAGGGAGTTTCCAATGGTCCCGGTGTTCCCAAATAGCCTTCTCCATTGCTGTTACAACCTTTCCCTCCACAACCAGGAGGCCTGACTGCCCAGGTGGCAGCCATGAATCCCATGACCGTAGTGGGAGGAAGAACTGAGGCTCAAGGTGAGACTGAGGTCCTGGGCTTGCATCTTAATTTCCCAGCACACTAACCCAGTTTCCTCCCTTGCCCCTTCTCTCTCTATTTACCACACACCCCCTTATTCTGGATGTGCACCAATGGCAAAGCTGGTGTTTTCTCACCTTGCCTTCGTGGAGAAATGACCCAAGACCTGGTATACAGAGTTCCAGCTGATGCAATAATTCAACTCGTGAAAGTCATGTAGTAGCTGGTACGTGCATCAGCCCGGATACAACCTTGTGTATTTCTAGGTCAGACGAGTTTCTGGATCAGCAAGGTCAATGGGTTATCTGATAAAAGCACAGTTTCAAGTCAACTGACCTAGATTCAAGTTCTGATTCAGCTACTCACCCACCCAATTTGTGACTTGAGTGAATTAGCTAACCTTTCTGAGGCTATTTCCTTATCTGGAAAATAGGATTAATGCCCACGTCATGTTTTCACTGTGAATTAAAGCGTGAACGAAAAACAAACTGTGTGTGAATTATGAAAGACTACTGTGAGGTGGGATAGTGTGAAGGTGAAGAACATGGTATTTGGGAAAAAAGAGCCCTGCATGTGGGTCCTAGTTCAACCATTCACTAATGCCGGGGCCTTGGACAGGTTTTCAAACATTTTATATATATATAGACTTTATTTTTCAGAGCAGTCTTAGGTTCACAGCAAAGTTGAGAATATATTACAGCGACTTCTATATACCCCATCTCCCCATCTCCACCACCTCCCCCATCACCAACATCCTGTATGAGATTGGTACACTTGTCATGACCCATGAACCTACATTCTCACCCAAAGTCATTTATCACCCAAAGTCTGTAGTTTACATTAGGGTCCACTCTTGGTGTAGTACATTCTGTGGGTGTTGACAAATGTATAATGGTATGTATCCATCATTATGGTATCACAAAGAGTGATTTCACTGCCCTAAAGACCCCCCATGCTCCACCTTTCCATCCCTCCCTCCTTCTTAACCCCTGGAAAACACTGATCTTTTCACTGTCTCTATAGTTTTGCCTTTTGCAGAATGTCACATACTTGGAATCACACAGCGTGTAGCCTTTTTAGATTGGCCTGTTTTATTTAAAATATGCATTTTAGTTTCCTACGTGTCTTTTAATGGCTGATAATGCATTTTTTTTTAGCACTAAATAATATTCCATTCTCTGGAATATTACCAGAGTTGTACCAGAGTTGATTTACCCATTCACCTACTGAAGGGCTTCTTGGTTTCTTCCGAGTTTGGGCAATTAGAAATACAGCTGCTATCAATATCCAAATGCAGATCTTTGCGTGGATATAAGTTTTCGATTCTATGAATAAATACCAAAGAGCATGACTGCTAGATCACATGGTCATTGTATTGTAGTTTTTCTGACCCTCTTCTTCCTCACAGGTGAAATGGAGACACCCTAATCCTATAGGGATTGTGATGTGTAACTGACCTAATGCACATAAAGCACTCAGCACAGTGTCCAGCACACAGGAAGTCGTAGGTGTGCTTGTCATCCTACTCAAGTGTTAATGACAACACTGATGTGACAGATGTGAGTCCAAGTACTGGCTGAGGGAGGTGACATAGAGGTATGTCTTGGTTATGAACCATCTGCCCACAGTCCTAGAAGGCACAAGGCAACAAGAACTTTGGAAGGCTACCAGGACACTTCTGCCTCCATCAAGAGGAACGTGGTGGTCCCCCAAGTAGCCTGAGCTGTAGGAGGGGAGGTAGACATAAACCCACAATCTCACAGTGAAGTTCACCCCACGTTTAGCAAGTCAGGGCTTGGGGGATCACGTACCCTTCGACAGTTGCTGTCCTCTACCCTGTGTTCCTCTTCCCCGCAAGCCTGCTCCTCAGGCAGCTTTTCTCCAGCCCCTTCCTCCACTTGACTCATCTGAAGCTAAGCCCTGCCCAAAACCAGAAGCTCAGAGGTAACAATGAAAAATAAAAATAAAAACAAGGCTTTTTGCTCTTTTCACCTACTTCCTGTGAACTGACTTCATTGTTCCCAGAATTACCAGGTCATCGAGAAGCTTTGCCAGCTCAGAGGTTTTTTGTTTGTTTATTTTTCTGTTTGCTTGGAATCAAGGCCTACTTAGGGTCTAGACCCAAGTAAAGAGTGAGCCAGTGTTCTTTCTTTGGAATCGACTTTTTGGGTATGTCTTTGGAGAGGCTGAGTGTAGGGATGAGACTGAAGGACAAAACGAGGTGCCCTGTACAGCTTGTGGTTTTCAGAAGGCAATGCATTCTTTTCTACAGAAGACGTGTTCTCTGAACTTCCAGCCCTAGGCCATGTTAGCTGGAAACAATAATGGTGGTTGTGTTTTGTTTGTATTCCACACTTCCTTTTCTAGGCTGCGATAGCATTATTAAGTGGTCTGAGTCAGAATCAGACCTGAATTTTCCGGAAGCCTTTTCTTGCTCAGTCACTGCCAGTAGTTCCTTAGTTTGGCTTCTGTCAAATGGGGTCATCACGTCATCTGTGTGCCCTTCACCTCTGCTCCCATCCCTTTCCTCATGGGCAAAAGCTTGGGGAGAAGTGAGAACACTGCTGCCCTTTCCTTCTGGAAGCAAACTCCTTTGGAAAATTGGTGTTTCTGCCAATGACGCTCATAAAGCTTGTGTGTGGAGGAGGCTGCTCGCTGAGAGCTTGACGTCGGTACCACTCTAGTGACCTTACTTGAGCATCCTTCAGCACGTCACCTCTAAAGTGAGGGTGTTGGACTTTTGATCTCTTTGAACTCTTCTAGACCTATTTTTTAAAATATTTTGCTCTAAATTAGGCAGTAAACAGCTGAATATAACTAACACAACTGCCTCTTTTGCTTATACTATTCCTTATTTCCAGTCATCCATTTCTTCTTCTTTTTTTTTTTATTTATTTATTGGGGTGACAATTGTTAGTGAAATTACATAGATTTCAGGTGTACAATTCTGTATTACATCATCTATAAATCCCATTGTGTGTTCACCACCCAGAGTCAGTTCTCCTTCCATCACCATATATTTGATCCCCCTTACCTTCATCTCCCATCCCCCCACCCCCCTTACCCTCTGGTAACCACTAAACTATTGTCTGTGTCTATGAGTTTCTGTTTCTCATTTGTTTGTCTTGTTCTTTTGTTGTTTTTGGTTTATATACCACATATCAGTGAAATCACATGGTTCTCTGCTTTTTCTGTCTGACTTATTTCGCTCAGCATTACACTCTCAAGATCCATCCATGTTGGACCCATTTTTTAAAATACTTTTCCACGTGACCTTAGCACTATCCAGTACAAGTATCCGTGATGATGGAAATGTTCACTAAAGCCAGGCTGCCCAATAAAAGCAACAAGTAGCCCCACGTGGCCATCGAGCCCTTGGAATGTGCCTAGTGCAGACTAGCAACAGGGACAATTTGTGGCAACCAAAACATAAAAAAGGGGAGAGTAAAGGCCTGAACCAGAATACGGGAATGGAGAACGTAAGCATGCTAAAGAAAACAGAATACTCAAACTTTCTTTTACATAAACTTAAGGGTAACCACTCAAAAAAAATCCAGAACTGAAATATATACTGTAATAAAAGAAGAAACAGAGGGAAACATCATAGAATACCACCACACAGAAATAATAGACAACAACAAAAAGGCAAAGAAACAATGGAGACACAGCCTTACCAGAAAACTAAAGATAGAATGACAGGATATCCTCACATATCAATAATCACCCTAAATGTAAATGGACTGAACTCACCAATAAAAAGGCACAGAGTAGCAGATTGGATCAAAAAATTAAACCCAACCATATGTTGTCTCCAAGAGACACATCTCAGCTACAAGGACAAGCATAGACTCAAAGTGAAAGGGTGGAAATTGACATTCCAAGCAAATGGTACCCAGAGAAAATCAGGTGTAGCCATAATGATATCAGATGAAACAGACTTCAAGGTGAAAAAGATAACAAGAGACAAAGATGGACATTTCATAATGGTGAAGGGGACTATACAACAAGAAGACATAACAGTCATCAATATTTATGCCCCCAATCAGGGAGCACCGAAATATACCAAGCAACTACTAACAGAACTAAAGGGAGAAATTGACCAAAACACAATTATACTAGGGGACTTAAATACATCATTGACAGCTATGGATAGATCATCCAAACAGAAAATAAATAACGAAATAGCAGCCCTAAATGACACATTAGATGAAATGGACATAATTGACATTTATAGAGCACTTCATCCTAAAACATCAGACTATACATTCTTTTCTAGTGTACATGGAACATTCTCAAGGATAGACCATATATTGGGACATAAAATCAGCCTCAGCAAATTTAAGAAGATTGAAATCATACCAAGCATATTCTCTGATCACAAGGCTTTGAAATTGGATATCAACTGCAAAAAGAAAGCAGGAAAATCACAAATACATGGAGATTAAACAACATACTTTTAAAGAATGACTGGGTCAAAGAAGAAATTAGAGGAGAGATCAAAAGATACATAGAAACAAATGACAATGAAAATACATCCTACCAAAATTTTGGGATGCAACGGAAGCAGTTTTAAGAGGGAAATTTATCTCATTACAGGCCTATCTCAAGAAACAAGAAAACTCCCAAATAAATAACCTCATGTTACACCTTAAAGAACTAGAAAAGAAGAACAAGTGAAACCCAAGGTCAGCAGAAGAAAGGAAATAACAAAAGCAGAGCAGAACTAAATGAAATAGAGAACAAAAAGACAATAGAAAAACTTCATGTGACAAAGAGCTGGTTCTTTGAAAAGATTAACAAAATTGACAAACCCTTGGCTAGACTCACTAAGATAAAAAGAGAGAAGACACTAATTAACAAAATCAGAAACGTAAAAGGGGAAGTTATCACGGACACCACAGAAATACAAAGGATCATCCAAGAATACTATGAAGGACTATATGCCACCAAATTCAATAACCTAGAAGAAATGGACAAGTTCTTAGAAACATATAGCCTTCCAAGGCTGAATCATGAATAACTGGAAAATCTAAACAGACCGATCACCAGTAACGAAACTGAATCAGTCATTTAAAACCTTCCCAAAAGCAAAGGTCTGGGACCAGATGGCTTCACTAGTGAATTCTACCAAACCTTCAAAGAGGATCTAATACCAATCCTGTTCAACGTCTTCCAAAAATTTGAAGAAGAGACAATACTCCCTAACTCATTTTATGAGGCCACATTACGCTTATACCAAAATCTGGTAAGAACAGCACAAAAAAAGAAAACTACAGTCCAATATCTCTGATGAATACAGATGAAAATATCCTAAATAAAATTCTAGCAAATCGAATACAACAATGCATTAAAAAGATTATTCATCACGACCAAGTGGGGTTCATCCCCGGGTGACAAGAATGGCTCAACATCCGCAAATCCATCAATTTGATACATCACATAAACAAACTAAAGGACAAAAATCATATGGTTATATCAATTGATGCAGAAAAAGCATTTGACAAGATACAGCATCCATTTATGATTAAAACACTTAATAAAATAGGTGTAGAAGGAAAATACCTTAACATAATAAAGGCCATATATGACAAGCCCTCAGCTAATCTCATAATTAATGGTGAAAAACTGAAGCCCTTTGCTCTACGTTCAGGAACACGATAGGGCTGTCCCCTATCACCTCTGCTTTTCAACATAGTGTTGGAAGTCCTTGCCAGAGCAGTCAGGCAAGAGAAAGAAATAAAAGGCATCCAAATTGGGAATGAAGAAGTTAAATTATCACTCTTTGCAGATGACATGATGCTATATATAGAAAACTCTAAAGACTCCACCAAAAAGCTATTAGAAACAATCAACAAATACAGTAAAGTTGCTGGCTACAAAATCAACATTCAAAAGTCCATGCTTTCCTATATACTAACAATGAAATCTCAGAAAAAGAAATACAAAAAACAATTCCTTTTGGAATTGCAGCAAAAAGAATAAAATACCTAGGAATAAACTAAACCAAGGATGTGAAAGACGTATATGCTGAAAACTATAAGACATATTTGAAAGAAATTGGAGAAGACACCAAGAAATGGAAAGACATTCCCTGCTCACGGATTAGAAAAATCAACATAGTTAAAATGGCCATATTACCCAAAGCAATATACAGATTTAATGCAATCCCCATCAAAATTCCAATGCCATTTTTTAAAGAAATAGAACAAAAAATCATCAGATTTGTTTGGAACCAGAAAAGACCCCGAATAGCCAAAGCAATCTTAAAAAAAATAACAATAATGGAGGTATCACACTTCCTGACTTTGGCTTGTACTACAGGGTAACAATAATCAAAACAGCATGGTATTGGCAGAAAAACAGACACATAGACCAATGGAATAGAATTGAGAATGCAGAAATAAAACCACATAAATATGGACAGATAATTTTTGACAAAGAAGCTAAAAACATACAATGGAGGAAAGACAGCCTCTTCAATAAATGGTGCTGGGAGAATTGGATAGCCACGTGCAAAAGAATGACACTGGACTGCTAATGAAACAGGGACTCCTCCCTCACGATCCCTGCAGGGAGGTCAGCACCGAGACAGCCCCTCCTGATCCTTTCTTCCTGTTTTTACTCCACCATATCCCATCTATGTTAACTTGCACAAAAAATAGCAAGTTTCTCCTGGTTTGCAAATGGAGAACATATTTAATTTTTTTAAAATACGGAGGATTGTTTACCGATAGTGAAATGCATAGTTCTTAAGTGCACCATTCAGTGAGTTTAGATAGATGCTTACCCCACACCCCATTCAACAAATAGAATGTTTCCAGCACCCCAGAAAGATCCTCCTGCTCTTTCCTAGTCAATTCCCACCCTCCAGAGGAAACCACGGAGAAACATGTTTAGTTTTAAGATCTTCCAGTTTGTTCCAGCAGCTGGAAGAGCAGAAGGAGCACTGCAGAGAAAGCAGAGAAACAGGAGTTGGATAAAGTGAAAGAAGCACAAATATTGTCACTGTTCTAGCTGCAGCCTGTGGCAATAGATGGTCCATTCTCCCTTCAATTGATTCAAGCAACATGGCTTTTGCTGTTGCCTTCCCTTTGCTTCCAAAGGAAACAACTTCCAAGAGAGGGTCCCAGGAAGCTGCAACATTGTCCCTGGTGGCTGCTCTCACCAGGACTCGGGACCTACCCAGCCCCCACCCTTGGGACTTATTCCCACTCTCCTCCACAGCCCTTAACCACTGTTCTGACAACCTTTCCTCATGCTGCAGCTTTAGGGTCCCAACTGGAGCCCGTGGGTACAGCTGAATCAAGTTAACAAAGCAAACACACAGGTACAGCTGAGAGGCCAGATGAAGAAACTGGGCAAGGGGTCGCTCACCCTAATAACTGTGACTGCACCCAGGCCCCCTTCTACATTCCTGCTGAGAGTCTGATGACATCCTGTCCAGCACGTCTGGAAAAACAACCCTTGTTATGTTCATTGAGCGTTGTTTACGATAGTAAAACAGTTTGGGAACAAGCCAGATGTCAGCATTGGCGGATTCATTAAATAAACCATGGTGCCATCCATACAATAGAAAACTACACAGCCATTAAAAATAACATCTAGGAAGACTATTAATAGACATAGAAAGCTGGGTGGAGATATTGCTAAGAATTCAAAGCATCTCACAAAACAACAAACCTTCACAGTTGTTCTGTCTGTAGGGGTTAGGGATGATTATTACATTCTTCTGCTGATTTGTCAGTATTGTGGAGAACAAATACATAACATTAAATAAAAGTTATCTGTTGGAGGTGCCCAGCATTACACTGTTAAATCTTAAGGAACAAAGCATCCACAGGAAATGTACAAACGCTACCATAGGAAGTTCTGCTACAGAACTGAGGACAGTGGTACTGCACTTCCCTCTCCCCTCAGGTCAGGAGTCTATGGCTGCCTCACTCCCCTCCAGAAGGTCTTCCTCTATCCAGCAGCTTGCACACATGTCTCATCATTTGGAAGAAACTTGCCAGTTTCTACCCCGAGAAAGGCTGGCTGTTCTCATTGCTCCTTGCATGTGCTCTCCTGCCTCCATGGTTTTTTCTTTCCATTCCCTCTGCCTGAAGAGCCCTGATATGGCTCAGCATATATCAATTCCACCCATCTGTGATAGCAGGATAATGGCTCTCCAAAGATGTCCACACCCTTGTCCCTGAATCCTGTAAATATGTTAGCATGCACTGGCAAAAGAGACTTTTCAGATGTAATTTAGGTTACAGACCTGAAAATAGGGAGGTTAGCCTGGATTATCCAGGTGGGCCCAATCTAATCACTTGAGCCCTTAAAAACAGAAAATTTTCTCTAGCCGGGGTCAGAAGAAATTGGCAGAAGGAGAAGTCAGAGGAATTCAAAACATTGATGGACTCAACCACCAGTGCTGGAGAGGGCCACATGGAAAATGTGAGCTGGAATGTAGGTGGCCTCTGGGTGCAACACAGGTCCCCAGCTGACAGCCAGCAAGGAATGGGACCTCAACCCGACCACCACAGGAACTGAATCCAACCACCAACTTGCATGAGCTTGGAAGCAGATCATCCCCAGAGCCTCCATAAGAGAATGCAGCCCTGACAACCCTTTGATTTTGACCTTGTGAAACTCTAAGCAGAGGACCTAGCAAAGCCACACTGACCTAAAGAATTGTGGGGAAATAACTCTGTTAACAACTTTCAAATAGACAATCCAGTGTTATTAACTACAGTCACTTTAAAGGTGTTATTTTAATGCACTAATTTGTGGTGATTTATTATGGCAGCAATAGAAGACTAATATAACATCCTTCATCACTGGTGCAAATGCCACTTCCATGAGCCTTCTTTGTTTCCTCCATCTATAGGTGAGTGTCCCCTCTGAATTCGCAAAGCCTTCTGCCCTAGAGTCTCTTCAGCCATTACCAGGGTCCATATGGCATTAGGGTCATTTGTGTACATGTCATATTTCTCCTACGAGTCTGTGGCAGACTTGGGGCAGTGTACCTGAGGCTTATTCATCTTTCTTTTCCTTCCAGGCCACAGCACGTACCTCATATGTAGTGTTAAATTTTTGTTGGAAGGATGACTCATGACATGTATGGAGGGTTATTGTTTAATAAAATGAATTTTTGTGACAATTAGGAATTGACAAATGGACCCTAGAAATACTTGCAAATATAGAAAGGAATGGCTGATTAATGACAGATACTGACAGCATAAGAAAAAGTAGGATGTACAAAAGTAGAATATACTGATTTTTGGATGCTTGAAATCTGAGTGCTCCAGCAATTGGCTCTGAGATATAAATTCACACAAATTCACACAAAATAAACAAGATTGAAATTTGGGATCTAAAATGTTTTGGAACATAGCCTCTTAAAAGGCTCAACTTCTGGCAACATGAAGTTTGAATTAAATGAATGTTCTTCTGTTTCAAATGGATATAAATGTGGTAGAAAATGTAATATAACTTTTTAACACTGAGCTGAGCTCACAAGAAAGTAAGGAAAACCCCCAAGGTCCAGAAAAGAAGAGAGAACTCAAAGTCAGAATGTCAAGAGCAAGAGCTCCAGAAAGGCCTCACATTCTAGATGGTACAACTATTAGATGATGGAGCCTCTGCTATCCTTGGTCTCTGGGTGACTGTGTAGAGTAGACCCTCATCACCATCCTTTATTGTTGACATGGGAATGAAGAAGCAGAGTGAATCCCCAGCACAATGAATAAAAGTTAATCCATACCTAGATAATGAAATACGTTAAAATAAAATACCTTAATAGGAAAAAAAAAAAAAACACCAGTGAGAGAAGATATATTACATGCAAAAGAATGACAATTAGATTGACATCAAAAGCATATACTCTAAGAACTGTGAGAAATAGCTACTACCTAGAATTCAATACCCAACTAAATCATCATGTGAGGGATGAAGGCCAAATGAAGGCATTTTTACAAAAAGATTGAGTTTACCATTCTGAAACCCTGACTGAAAAACTACTAAAGAATGTGTTTGTAAATGAAGGAAATTGAATCCAGAAGGAAGGAGTTGGATATAAAAGCAAAACAAAGGTGAGCATGTGAGTAGAACTAAATATTCTAAGGTTTTTATACTGTTTGGTTACATCAAAGAAATATTAATTAAACACAGGCTTTGCTCAACCCAGTGTTCATGTTTAAAATTTAAAGATTACCTTTAAAGGAGTGGAAATACAACGTAGAACTTCCAAACTATTTGAACAAGGTGGGAATGGAAAGACAAAGCTTGATTAAGCCAATGCAAGACAGTGAGAAGAAGAGAAATAGAGAATACAGTCAGTAGACTAGCACCAAATGAGATGATAGAAATAAATCAAGATATATTATTACTCACAATTGCTGTAAACATGTTATTTTTCTAGTTAAAAGAGATCCTCAAATTGCATTTAAATACACACACACACACACACACACACACACACACACACACACCAATCATATATACTATTTATAAGCGACTGAACTAAAACATGACATGAACAGTTGAAAATAAAAGAGCAGAGAAGACATGCCCAGAAATGCCAGTTTGGGGTATGGTCCTTTGACAAAAATGCTCACACATTGCAGAAGGAGGGCCACTCATGCATGTTTTTTAAAAGAAAAGAATGGAAAAAGCATACACATCCGTTAGTATGGGGATTAAAAATAATGTTGTCATGTACATATAAAAAAACACAATATCACAACAGATAAGTGACTGAACTAGACCAAATGGGCCAAGATGGATACCTACTAAAAGCATAATGTTGAACAGAAAAAGAAGTTGCAGAAGGATATCACCATATGATATCAGGGGTGTAGATTTCTTTTTGCAAAGGAAAAATATACATACACAAAAACTTAAAAACCATAATAAACAGTGCAATAAATTTTCACAAAGTGACAATGCCTTTGTAACCAGCATCGTGATTAAGAAATGGAACATTACCAACCATCCCAGAAGACCCCTCCTCCTCTCCTCCTGGTACTATATCCCTCCAGAGGTAACTATTATCGTAATCTCTACCCTCAAGATTAGTTTTGCCTATTTCTGATATTTACGTACATGGGATGATACACACAAAAACTGTGTACTCATTTGTGTCTGGCTTGTTTGATCCCATATCATGTTTGTGGGTACATCCTATTGAAACATGTAGCTATGTTGATTCATTCTCTTTGCTGTGCTAGGATTCTAATGTATGATGCCACGATTCATTTATGCACTTTACTGGTGATCTACATTTGGGACTTGTTTTAGTTTGCGGCTATTACATATTATATACGCATGCATTTCTCTTGGAAATATGCTCAGCTATTGCTGGGTTGGAGGTATGCATACTTTCAGCTTTAGTAGAGACTCCCAAAGAGTTTTCCAAATTGGTTTTACCAACTTACTTCCTTAGCAGTGTAGGAGAGTGCCACGAACTCTGCATTTTATTCACACTGGATTTTTCAGCCTTTTTAATTTTAGCCATTCTGGTAGCTGATGGGTGTGAATTTTAGAACACATTCAGACACAAGTGCTATGCATTACCTATGGATATAGGTATACACAGTAAAATTTAAAACCAGGAATGGGGAGGAAAGACACCAAGCTTGGAATATTGATTACCTCGAGACAAACAGGAAAATCTGAGGATGGGGGATAAAATGGAAGGCTTCAACTGTCCTTACATGAACTTTTAAACGTAGGACACATATATGGGCAAGAAAACATTTTTAGAACTGGGTGGAAAGTATATATGTGTCTTTCATTTTTCTCCATATGACTACTGTTTATACATACTATAATTAATTTTTTTTTATTTAAGAAAAGGTTCTTAAAGGAAAAGTAGTTCCCTCCACAGGGAAGCAAAAGAATCCACAGTATATCTGGTTATAAACACAATAGACAACACATGACTAATAGACCAGAAATCCTACTTCTGAGTATAATTGTCTTGATACATAGAAATGTTTTAAGAAACTATACTACAAAATAAATAATTATGTGGGTCTAATAAAGACTAGAAACAAATATCAAAGTTGAGTGTCACCATTTATAACATTTTTGCAGGGAGGATAATTCACTATGCTGGGGTGGCTGTTTCATTAGTGTGCATTTAGAAGTAAGAATTTTTAGACATGACTTGAACTACGAGATTTCTATTCCATACAGAGATTGCTATCACACACTTGCTACATAGGACTGATACTATGACGATAAAATGAAACAGCAAGGTCAGTAGTAAAAACAAGTCAGGTTTTAATTCTGCCACTGCCACCGCCCGAGCCCTCGGTCGCTTCCCTGATATCGAGATTGTAGGATAGATCAGGGTTTCTCAAACTCAGCACTGTTGACTTTTGGGATGAATAATTCTTTGCTTCGTGTTAACGTTACAACACTGACGATAAGTCTTACTATCCTCCTTTTACAAATGAGGAAGGCCTGGGAGGCCTTTGGTAAAGGCCTGGAGGACAGCTGGGCCTGATGAGCCTTTTCCCCAGTCTCCTCTGTGCCACTTCACCAGCTGCGGGGAGCTGACAGCCCGCCTTCCTCCCTAGCCCCGTGTGCTGGGAAAATCACATTTGTATGAGGAGCTGAGACATGCTAATCAATCATTTTTTGTCATTTGTGCCAAAATATAATAATATGAGCTAGTCTTACCTGTTTAAGACCACAGCTTTCTGTGTGCTGCCAGTTCCGCATCACTCCAAATCTCATTACACTCGGTCGAAGTTTGATTCATTCTTGCATCTTCCTTCCCACCTGTGTTTTGGACAGCTTCTCTGATGTCTTCGTTGTCTGTCTTCTTTGAGGCACGGTCAAAGGCCTGGAAATGACAGCTGTGCACTCTTCAAAGGGTTTTTTTTAAACCTGTTCTCTCTTTCAATCCTCACGACAGTCTAGCAGGTAGGTATGATAATCCATGCCTATTTTGCAGATGGAAAGACTGAGGTTCAGAGGAGCTCAGTGACTTCTCTGAGAAAAGAGGGGAAGCAGAGGGGCTTGGCCAGCCCCACACTGTTATACACAGTTCCTAAATAATCAGGTGTAGGCTGATGGGGGGTTGTCTGCCACTGCCCCAGAGCAGGAAGTCAGGCCAGCCTCAGTGGGAAAAAGGAAAAGCAGCGCCCCTCTAGAATGTCATGCAGCCAAGAGGACCACTGGAAATACGCCACCTCGTGGGAGGAAGAACACAGGGCAAATGCACAGGCCAATTTAATATTCATCAAAGCTCCAAGGTTAGGACAATTGGCTGCACCGGGGAAGGAACCTGATCTCCACCCCCACTAGGATGTGTTGAAGGTGGGGAGGTGAGCGGGATGACAGGGGAGCAAGCCACATTCTGCTTAGACTCTCAGAAATGTGCGCTGTGCTCCCAAGGTGGATGCAGGAGCATGTCAGAACAATGGGAGCAGTCTGGGCACCACTGTTCTCATACCCTTCCCCCCAACAATCAGGGCTCTATCTCAGGAAAGGGATTCTTGGTCTAACTCTCAGTCTGTCACAAAAGCACACCACAGAGCTCTGCTACCTCCTTCCCTGCTGAAAGGTGTGTGGGGGTGGGGAGGGGCAATGTCAGGGTGGCACAGGGGAGGCAGGGCAAGGGTGCTTGAGTATTTCTCATAGGCCACGGGAGCAAGCTGACCTGAGCCTATTTTGGTCACTGGGCATAAGATTGTCCCTTCCTCTGTTGAGGTTACATCACCCCTTCCAGACAGTCCTCTGGAGTGTCTCCCTCCATTGTGGCCACACAGGTATCCTTGCCCTGACACTGGGGGAAGTGCAGCTCAGTCTTGTTCCCTTCGTGTCACTGCCTTGCGGCCTCGGGCTGATCCAACCAGTTTCACAAGCAGCTCTCATGGGTTTCCAGGTGGGAATTCTCGCCCATTCTCAGGAATGTTTTTTGTTTTCCCATTCCTGAATCCCGAGATATAAAATGTTTTCTGTTCTCTACGATGAATCCTTTCCACAAAGTGACGGCCAATACTACCAATCACCTGGGTTCAAGGAACCAATCTTCTCGATTTCTCCACCAACTTTTCTTGGGATTCGGGAACGGAAAAGCAAAAAAAAATCCCAAGAATGTGCGGGAATTCCTGCCAGAAACCCCAGTGATAAATAGGAAAAAATGTCTAAGAGATACATTGTCAGTAGTATGTTTATTTCCCATTTTGTGTATTACTGGGTTCAAGAAGCCGATATTCCCCAATTTCCTGACCAACTTTTCTCGGGTTTCCGGAAAGTGAAAGCAAAAAATCATTCCTGAGAACGGGCAGGAATTCCCACCTGGAAACCCTACTTTGGGTTTCTGAGTGGTCCACTTGAAAGTCTCCCTCTAATGGCCTGGTGGGAGAGACTCTCCCCCACAACACACACACAATCTCTTCTCCCTCTCCCTCTCCCTCCTCCCTCTCCCTCCTCCCTCCTCCCTCCCTCCCTCCTCTCTCTCTCTCTCTCTCTCCCCGTCTCTCCCCCCCCACTTTGGCACGTAGGATGTACAACTTGCTAGCTTCACAGAAATCCTGTCTCTCCAATCTCTCAAACTCTATATTTCAATCCTTTATTCCCTTGAGGTAGGTGATGAGTTAAGGTGACAAAATCAGTTTCTAGCCACGCCCTCCACAGATCTTGCACAGACTTAGCACCTCACTTTGCAATGGGGGAATGTTTTGCACTTACTATATAGCACTCACCTGTGAGGCTGAAGAAAGGATCCCATTTTAGCTCCCTGTGCTGGGAGCTTAGGCAAGAGTCAGGCCTATACGCCTCCTTTCCAGTGTTCCTCTTGGACCCCAAGCTCTCCATACCATCTTCCCAACCAGCATAACTAGATTTCTGTCCTATCTTCTAGCAATCTGACCCAATTGCGTAAGAGAAGTTTCACTTGAGGAATGGATGTGTGATTTAGAGTCCAGTTTAAAGAGTCTAGACCTGGAGTCACGCAACTTTGTCATAAGCCTCTCTGTCTCACTAAAGGGCTGAGGGACCATAAAGCAGTCAGTTACCCTACCTGTGCTTATGTTAATCAGTTCCTAAACAAAGAGCTTGAACTTGATGGTCCCCAAGGTCCTTCCAGCTCTGGGATGCTGAGTTGGTCTGGGGGATTGTGCAAGGTCAGGGCCGGTCCAGTTGCAGGGCAGAGATGATGCCAAAAACCCTTGGAGCGGGGCCTAACATCTCTACTCCCATCCGTGGGCTGCTTGGTTTCAGGTGACAAAGTTGTCATAGGATCTGTCTGCTACCATAGAGACAAGTACTTCCCCAGTTCAGGACATAGACAAATCAAAAGGGGACCCCAGAGACACGTCAAACCTTAGCAGGTCCAGGAAGTTGCATGTTCCGATAGCCTTATCCCAGGATCTAAAGCAGGCAGCCAATGGAATCGTTTGTAGGCTCCCCATCAGCTAAAGTGTTGTGCAGGAAACCTTCTCGCTATGCCATTTGTTGTGCGGGGTACCCTGCTCGCTGAGCCATTTGTCGTGGCAGGTGGGGTCTCCCCTCCTGCTCCCCACATGAAAATGCAGGATATGGCTAAGACGAAAAGGAACACCCACAGAGCCATAGATAGGGATGTCATACCACTATAATCTCATTGGAGGCACTATAGTCTCATTGGAGGCTGGATCCACATGACCTGCAACCTGCTGTCCACTTCTCTGCCTGCCAACCAACCAACCAACCAACGTAGCCACGGCAGTTACAACGGTGGCTAATTGGCTAACTGGTTACAGCTGACGGCCAACTAGCCACAGCTGATGGCCATCTACTACCTGAGTCAGCACCTTTCCACGTGAGTCCAAGAGCCTGGAAACTGCTCTCTGGAAATCTATCCGCACATAAAGATAAAAATGTCATGGGCCCAGGGATGTTCCCAGTCATAAATCAATCAACTGGGACTATTTCTGTCATCCCTGGCTCAGGGCTCCTCCTCTGACTTCCATCCATCCTGTCCTCCCCGCCCTGGACTCCCAGGCACCTCAGTTCTGAACTAGGAGGAGGTTCATCCTCCCGCTTTGGACAAAAGTTCAGCGCTTGGCCACACCAATGTCAGAATACCAGTACCCCTGCCTACAGGTGAACAGATAGGCATTCGGGAGCCTCCACCAGCCTCTGGGAGGCTGCTTAGCAGGAGTCCACTCTGACAGGCTGATCAACTCCGGGTGCTCCCAGGTAACCTGGCCTGCGTGGACAAGCTGCAGCCCATGGGCTGTGGGGTTTTTCTAGGCATAAACGTCCCTGAGTAAGCCTCCTGCCTGGCGGTGGGTAGTGCTTGTCCTTCATGTTGTTCCAGAGATTCAAGTCCCAGCTCTTCAGCCTACTGGGAGGATTAAATGAGACCCTGGAAGCAACGCACTAAATTTGGCACCTGGCAAGTTGCAGACACTCAATTAGACTTGCCCCCTCCTCCCCCAATAGCCATTATCAGGGCCTCAGACTCCCACAGCTGCCTCATCTCTTCAGAAAGCTCCCTTGAGGAGATTTTTCGTCAGTCTGATAACCTAGGTCAGCTTCAAATCCAGTTCCTGGAGAGACCTATGAAGACATTTTGTTGACTCTGAGATCCTAAATTTGTTCCCCAGTAACTAACCACTGATGATACTGCTGGGCCAGCAGACTGTGGTCTCATATTCAGTCTCCCACCGCCCTCTGCAGGTTCCCCTGTGATACTGCAGGCAGTGTTGGCTGCATCCTTGTGACCAAGCACCCTCACTCCATAAACTGAGAGTTTACAGATAAAGACAGCAGGGCAAGGCCAGGTGTCTGAAGAGGACAGCGCCTCAGCATAACACGGTGATTTCCAGTCCACAGAGCACTTACCCGTTTGATTTTTCATGACCACTCTGCCTTGCCTCTGTCCCTAAGTTGAGAAGGTTATTCAGTCACTGTTCAGCCCTTATAATCTCACTCACTAACAACAGCTGACACATCTCAGTCTCAGGGTATGGCCTAGAACATTCCAGAAAATCATTTGAAACAGTCGTGTGTGGATATCAATGTAATACTGGTTTTATTTCTAAAGCTCTTCAATTTTAATCGTGCTGTGTAAAATACTCTGAGGAAGGGAATTTTGTAAGAAAATGTGCGTGTTAGGTGTGTGCATTATCTAGAAATGAAGGCTGGCTAAGAAATGGCAGATATTAATGTTTGGAGTGGTCATGACTAATAAGCATTTCTCATGTGCCAACCAGCTATTAGTGACATCAAACCCCAGGCTCAGCTTCATGGTTTCCACTATCCTCCACGACCGCGTCTGGCAGAAGGTGCAGGTTTTATACTATGAAGGCACATGACAATGTCCCATCGTCCACCCAGTATCACAATATGATGAAATCACTTTTGGGGCAACTACAGGGGATGTTTCCCTTTCTCCTGTCCTCTTTACCAACCTCAGGAGCTTGGAGGAATCTTAGCAGAGTTCATTAGGACCAGAAATTACATCACAGGAAGGGAGCCAAGACGTTAATAGCTATAAATCCCTTATATAACTGGAGTTTTCAGCTCATGTGTTTATAGACTTTGAGAGCTGGAGAAAACCTAAGAGATTATTCCAGTCCAACCCTTTTATTTTGCAGTAAAATGAAGCACAGAAAAGAGAAGTGGCAGTCCTAGGACACACAGATAGGGACACTGCTGTGATGAGATCCCAGGTTCCTTGATTCTTTTTCCTGTTTGATCTTGATTTGGTGGCATCATTTTTAGATGGAAATTACTCTGGCTTCAAATAAAGATTTTTAAAACTAATCTTTTCTTCTTCTTCGTCTCCTTCTCCTTCTTTTTTGAAATGCAAAAAGAGGAGGAAGAAGAAAACTAGCACATTGTAGGTGCTCAATAATTGAGTTGGTTGGCTTTTGGTTATGGAATAATCTTACTTTATGTCACGTAACAAGACTGGATCCAACTAACCTTGAATTTGTTTCATTCTTTATCCTCTCCAATGACCAAAGGTGGTTGGAGGTTTGAATCTCATCCCACTGTCCCATTGGAAATTTTAGTGTAGATCTGAAGTTATCATATGACATTCATTGGTTTGAAGGAATGGCTTTCTGCAGAAGGCACATGGATTTAAAGTAACTTTGGTTGAAGCTTACGGAGGTCTGTGGGAGTCCTCTCTGAAGTACAGACAGTATCAGCACTTGAGATTCTACAGGCTGCCCACTGAGTTAGGACACAGCACAAACACTTCCTAAACCTATTTCAGATACATGATTAAAACAGACATGAAACGACCCTAATTGCACATTAGTCACTTGGAAGTGGCTGACACTTCTGAATCTGCTTATTGTTATGTGTGCAAATCATAATTTTGATCAAAATCTTCCAATGCATTTAGTTTTCTTCCAATCACCATCCTGATGAATCACAGTGTTGTCATCACAGAACTTTTGTAGATTCGTGTTCTGCAAGGCGTGTTCCATAATTCGTGGAAATCCTCAGGCAGCATGAGAAGACTCTGCTGGGGGCTTTCTCTTCAGACCCTCACAGACCAGGGTTTACAGTTTTCTGGTACATCAGTGACACACTGCGGAGGAACAACAGAGAACTCACTGCCAGGGTGTTCCCATAACGTGGAACACAGTGCCCGCTCCCACACTCTCACATACATGCCACCTCCCACCACTGCCAACCAGCATTCCAACACTAAATACCACTCTGCTGTCCCAGCTATTGGGAATGCCCCCAGGGCAGAACCCCTAATTTCCTAGTCATTCATTTGTTTTTATTGAGCACTTTCCATACGGCAGGCACTTACCCTCCCCATCTCTGGAACACTTTAGGTCTGTGAGTACCCTCTTCACCTCCAAACCCAAAAGGCCTACCGAATTTCCCACCAAACTCTCAGAAGAAATCCAGCTTGGGTATCAGGAAGCACCTGGTTTTGCTGCCTCAACAGAGGCTGCTGTTGCAAAGGCGACTGGAGAGTCCTGTGTGTGCAGGGCCCATTTCAGCACAACTCAGAGGCTGGGCTGGTTCTGAGGTGCCAGCAGTGGAAGAAACTATCCTAGCATGGTCTGCTTTTGCCAGGTATTGCCCACCTGAAGTATCACATAAAGCATTCCCAGAATGATTCCAGCCACCATGCAATTCCTGTAACATTCTGCCTCATACACCTCCAAAGTAGTAACCAGTCACCATGTAATGTGATCATCTGGTTTCCCAAAAGGCTGCCAAGTCTTCAAAGGCACCTGTGAGACCCCAGTATCAGCACAGCACATGGCAATCACATGACAAATGTGGGCCATTTAATTAATTAATTAGTTCCTCTCCATCTCCATAGGAGCTCACACGTTGTCTTAACAAAGAGAGGTCTCAAAATAACATGCTAGTGATGGACACTAAAGAGTACACTCTTCTGGATGTTTACCCATCACCCTCGTCATCATGGAAAACAATAAAATCCGTGGACGATTGACCAATTTCCTCTAAGGGAGCCCAGCTCCCAGCTGCAGCATGAAGGGCGTTTCTTGTTATTTTCCTGCAAGTTCAAGGGGTGTGTCTCAACCATAGAGTGGAAGCCGGCATTGACCCACGGCTGCCCAGTTCAAAGAGAGCCTAATATCTCACTCTCCACTCTGTAGAAGCTTCTACATTCACAGGCTCACTCCCCTGCCCGACTGAGTGGACACTCGAGGGACATCATACCAGGGTGGTGAACTTGTCTATGCAGGCATTGCGGATCTTCTCCGGGGTGGCAGGGCTGTCTAGCCGGAAAAGCTCCTTCATACCATGATCTGTGTGCTGAGCTCGAGCTGCACGGATGGCATCCTTGATGGCAAAGAAGATGGAGGCGGCCAGGAAGAGGGGTGGCTCCCCAACAGCCTGAGTGGACAGAGCAGGGGACATGGAATCAGAGAGAGGAGCCCCAACCTCCACAGCAGGAGGGCTGGTGATGCCGGGGAACACCAGTGACCAACACTAATGGGCCAGAGTTCATCAGGGGCCAAGAACGGTAAATCTAGTAGATGACTCAACCTCATTGGCATATTTCTTTTAATTCTTATTATGTGATTTTTTTTGTCTGATGACACTGTACAAGTATAATGTACCATTAATAGTGATACAAATAATATTTTATAGATTAAAAAACATCTGACGTGAATTTTAACTCTTTGCTCACAGTTATAAGCCTAGGGAATAATCTTCTTGCAACTCTGACACGACAATTTACAGGCACTATAACTAAATATACTTGTAGCATCTGCTGGGATATAGGAATCACGAAAGACAGGAATTGAAACATTTTCTAAAAGAGGTGGTTTTGTCCCCCAAAGCATAGATCAGATGCTTCCTGTATCAGAATCACTAGGGACACTTGTTAAACATGCATGTTCCAGGGCCCTGGCCCGATGCCAGATCTACTGAATCAAAATTTCTAGGGGTGGGACCACAGCACTGCATTATTATCATGAGCCCCAGTGAATCCGATGCATATAAAAATGTCAGGGAGCCAATGGCAGGGATCAAAATGGTAGGGGATCAAAAAGGGTCCCAGACTCTCCCACACTAACGTAACCCATGAAATGAGCAAATGAGTGGGTTTCATTGCTTACAAGTGGTTATCTGTCTTCCTTATTAGACATAGACTTCATCAATCAGCTTAATTGATTTTCAACCTTTTTTTCATACTTATTGGGGACATGGAGGAAAGAGGATGGTTACCATCCTTAAGGCACGCTGATGAAGTCTTATGGTCAGGTGGCAGACTGAAGGAGGTGAAAGGGGGTGCGTGCAGGTGTTACCCCATCAGCAGTGAATATGCTGGTTCTAGTGGGATGACAGGGGTGCTGTACCTGTGAGATCATCTCTAGGACCAAGCATCAGTGACACACACCTGAGACATGGGTGTAGGTCACGATGTGACCGACAGGATTGAATTCAGGAACTCCTGAGAGTACCCAAAGGAGCTGGTTTCAACCACACAGTGGTGGTGTCACCCTCAACCCAGGTCCCTGGTTGTCAGGCACGATTGCGCCCCTCTCCTCTGCCGTCATGAAACTAGCATCAAGCCCTCTTCTGTCTTTCAGATGAGCCCCCTGTAGACCCACATGGTGGGTGGCTGAAGCCCCTGTCACCACCCGTGGCCTCCTAAGTGCAGACCAGAGGCAGCACAGACCCAGGACGACAGTACCTTGGATGCATAGATGGCCTTCTTGTTGGGGCTGTCACGGAGCAGGGACACTCTGAACTCGATGGGGATGTTCCCAAACCGAGGGATCTTATAGGTGCTGGGGCCGCGGGTGAGCAGGCTCCCTTCGGGAGAGTAGTGCAGCTCCTCTATGGTGAAGAGGCCCATGCCCTGGACAAATGCCCCTTCCACCTGCAAGGCAGAAGGAGACAGTGACTAGCCTGCCTCCTCCTCCCCAGGGACAGGTACTGCTTCCCCCAATGGGCACCACGCCCCACCCTGAGTGGGGCCTGGAAAGAAGCTGAAAACAGCCCTACACTGCTTACCTGGCTCCCGCCCCACCTGGGAAAACCTCTCTAGGCCTTGGCCAGACATTAGCATAGGCAGAGCACAGGCATTAACACGGAAGGTCAATTTGAGAACTCGTCCGAGACTCCAGGAGGCATAATGTGCCATTAGGACCTGCCACAGGGCATGTGGAGATGTCCCTCCCATGTTGTCACTGGAGAAATGGCAGCCCCATTTCTAAGTGTCCCTTGGGGCCGCACACTTCCCCTGTGTGCTAAGTAGGACCATGTACTCTAGACCAGGTGTCTGTGTACTCAGTAATTGTCCACTTTGGAAAAGTACAATGTATATTTTCTACCAGATGCTCGGTACTGCAGTCCTGGATTCCTCCCTCTGTCTCCTCCTGTTCCACCTGCTCTACCCAATATTCCCATATTTTCCTAAAGAGATTTTCCTTGGCCCATCATCCTTTACTCCTCTTGCTCAAACCTGTCTTTCTTTTGCCCCCAAGTGCCCTCCTTTACGCCATGCTTGAGTACACTGCTGTCCTGGTGGAAGAGGAATGAGGAAGGAGAAAACTCCTCTGACCTCAGACCCCACTGCCTGCACATCGACCCCGAACTCAATCTCCATCCAGACTGTGCTCCTTCCCCTCCGTGCCTGTGTGTGCGCGCACCCAGTATTTTCCCCATTGATCTCATTCTCCGAGGTGTGAGTGCTCTCTCCAAGTCAATCCACGTTCATTTGTCTTCTGCCTCAAGAGTTGGGTGGGCTCTCAACCATCTAAATCCCACTCTGAGGGAGACTCGGTTGGTACGATGTTCACACCCACTGACAAATGACATTGGACAAGATGCTGTGGCTGGTGACCCGAGAAGGGGGATGGGGCCCATCAGTGGCCAAGTCCATCATCACCCAGGTCCCCCATGGGCCTCACCTGTCCGATATCGATGGCAGGGTTCAGACTGCAGCCGACGTCCATGACAATGTCTGTGCGAATGTTCTACAGAGGACAAGAAATTAAAAGCAGTTGGAGAAGAAAGGGATGTGTGGACTGATAGCTGGGTCTCGTGATCCTCTAACAATGAAGTGATAAGTGATAAGCCACATAGGACTTTCACACGTGGGACACCCCGGGCACACTCAGGCGGGAGTGCTCATGCCACAGCTGTCTCACTGGTGTCTCACTGCTGAAGTTTGAGTCCTTAGCAGCGGGGGAGGGGACAGGAGTGGCAATGCTCTCTCATAATCTGAAATAACTGTGCACAGTTATAACACCCACATCTGGGTAGAGCTCGAAGGAAGCGGTCGGCCAACTACATTCCATGGACTAAATCCAGCCCGTCCACTTTTTAAGGCCTGTGAGCTACTGATGGTTTTTACGTTACTAAACGTCCAACAAAAATAAAAAGAGGAATATGTGGACATGTGGAAACTACATGAAATTCACACTCAGTGTGCATCACTAACTATTTTATGGGAACACAACCACACTCATTTGTTTCCATATGTCTATGGCTGTTTCTACGCTGCAGCAATAGAGCTGAGGCAGTGTCTTTGTGGCCCAGAAAGCCTAAAGATTTCACTCTCTGGTCCTTTATGGGAAGTTTGCCAAGCTATGACGTATGGCATTATTTTCCACACAGAAAGTTTGTCTCTATCAGCCATTGGTATTGCAGTTCAACTGTTTCTCTTTTCTTTCCCCCTCATCACTAAAGTTTTGCAAACTTCTTACCTTATGATCCCCTGTTAAGCAGTCAATTTCCACTTCAGAACAAGCCACCCCGAAACTAAAGTAGTGGAAGGGAGTTCCTGAGTTGGTCTCAAAGCTGTAGCCAATATTGGGTATGCTGGGGGAGAAAAGAGAAAATACTGCACATGTATTAAGATGAACATGACCCCCCCCATACACACACACACACACACACACACACACACACACTTGTCCTACACAGTCTTCAGACCCCAATCGTTTTTATTCAGCCGTTCTTCAAATAAGTCCATGATTTTAATATTTAGTCCTGTTAATGAAACCCAGGCATTCCAGAGCACTGTATGTCTTATCTCTGTTCTGTTTGGCCAGTGGCCCTCACTGACTCATTCTGTACCGCCAAGAAATGTTTAGTGTCAGCGTGCTGACCTCTAGTGATAGAAACAGAGGTGACAGAATTTTCTGAGCACACGAAGCACATGAAAGTCACACCCCAAAGGCTCTACTGAACTAACCACAATTTCTCTTGTGCAGACTCTTGAACTGTTCACACAGGTTCACCTGCCCATGGGGTTCCTCACCTTTCTCAAGTCTCCACCTTGAGATTGACAAGATCAGTATCTCATGCCAGCCTACGGGCATCTTTAGGCAGCCACTTGCCTCATTACTCCTTCTACTGGCGCCTTGGAAATTTGAATAAATGCTTTGAGGAAAGTGTTACTAATAAAAGCAGATGTCCTCTTACACATTTTTTCTTTTTCAATCCTAAGTATTACATATAATTCCAACTTTGCATGAGTCGTATATAGATAGGTGCATGTGTGTGTGTGAGCATGTTCACATCCAGTGTTTATACTACTCTGTGCCTCACATTACAGACAAGTCGTTTGAGCTGATGTTACCCGAATCTGCAGGAAAACAAAACCAATACAGGGATGAGGGAGAAGGCTTCTCCTAGAAGAAACCACCACCTTCTTTGACCTCTGACTTCACCATCTTCATCTGGGTGTTTCCATTTTGGAGTTTTATGAACTCCAAAAATGAAATGGGAACTTATGAGAAAATCTACACTAGTTTGTGTTTGTGTAGGTCAGATAATATATAACCAAGAGAGCAGTGGCAAAACATCACCTTGCCTAAAACGTGTGTGTGTGTGTGTGTGTGTGTGTGTGTGTGTATTATATTCATACAAGACCTTTTAAACCACACATTGAACTATTTTCCAAATCTATTGATATGTGAAAGAAAAGGTCATAAATTTCCCAGAAAAAGCTAAAACATGTGGCTGACAGTAAATATGGTCGTATTTTTTTATAGCTTCTAAATCAGATGAGCATGGTCTCTAGCTCTTCATATCACTAATGAAATTTAAACTTGCAGAAGATGTGGGCTCTTTTCTAAATCTCACTTGAAGTTCTGATGAATTCTGCGTTTTATAACAAGACCACATGCTCTAAGTCTTCCTCTCTTTCTTTTGAAGGAAAGCCTCCATAAAGAAACGCAACACATTGTACAAAGTAACTCACATGGGTAACTCAGCACACTGGACACCCTGGTTCTAACAGGAGAGCAATGATGGAGGAATGGTTGGTAATTGTCTCACTCTGCCATAAATGAGGAAACAGGTTCAGAGGAAATCACTGATTTCCCCAAGGGTAATAGTACACTAAGACCAGAGCTAGAACACAGGTCTTCTGATATGGCAGCTCATGCTTTTGTCTCCCTGGCACACAGTTTTGTAATCCCATGTATTTTAGAACTTCTTTACATTGAAATTAGGAGAAGTCCATTGAAGACATAAGAGTTTGGGTTCCATGGTTCTCTCCTGACCACAGGATGACAGAATTCAGTGCTGGAGGGGACCTGGGAGGTTGTTAGGAAGACAGCACATTGTGAGATGGGTGACATCAGCACCAGACTTACTTGTAAAACCCAGTAGCAGACAAGCTCACTGGATATTCATAGGCAGCTTTAACCTGAGGATAAGAAATGACCATTAAGAAGGGGTAAGCATGATTTCTAGAAACACTGACCTGGCATTAAGCTTTCATCAGCTCATCCTGCTCATCTGGAAGTTGATCAACACTTTACTAGTGACTGTCACTTCTGTACCTTACGTCCCATGCTCACTGCCAGCCCCTGCACCAGGCCCTTGACATCCGAAGCTCGGGGTGCTATTGGAGCCTCTAACTGGTCTTACCGCCTCAATTTGCCTCCCCCAACTGCTGTGCAGCCAGACCAGCCAGAGTGGTCACCTTGCCATACCATACTGCCCAGGCCACTCTATTCCTATTAATATGTTATCCATCCATCTATCCATCCATCCATCCTAACTCCTTAACTACATAATAAGTTTTTTGGGGTATCCCAACCACTAGCACAGCACTAAGATTTATTTTGTTGTTGATATTTTGCATCACGATCACTGTCAATTACCAAGGACTTTACTATGTACCAGACGTTATTAAGTACTTTGCATATATCATCTTAGTTAATATTCAGTACAATCCTACAAGATCAGTATGTTATTATCATCATTTTGCAGATGAGGAAATGGTGGTTTAGAGCAAATTTCTCTAGGAGCCTCACCATAGGTATAGGGTATCATATATATATATATGGTGGTTGTGATGGTAGTAATGGCTTGTTTTTCAGTATGGTACAGACACAGGTGAGATTTGATGCCTGCCTGTCATCTCCTGACCCCACCCTTTTGATCGTGGCCTTTTTTGAGGTTATCTGCTTATAAGGAACACTGGACTATATGGAAAATAGTTGAGGACAAAGCTCAGATCAACAGATTGTAAACGCTGTTGTTGAAAACACTGACATTGACCTCCATATCCATGCTAAAATCCCAGCTACCAAAATCAACCTCCACTCATGTGGTGTTTGTGAGTGTGGTGCCTGTGAGTGTAAAAAGGGAAGTAGACATCTCAGGAGGCAGAGAAATATGAGTGGGTCTGAGAGAAAAAAAGCTTAATTTCTTTGAATCTACTGAGGGAGATTGTACTCTCCTAGCTGGTTCGTGTGCAGTCACTTTTAATGAATTACCACTATGCCCAGTTCTCCCACTCCAACACCGGGGGATGGTGAAGCAGGGCTGCCATTGATATTTCCGTTTCTTGGAGAAGCTGAAGTCTCCCACCTGAGAGAGACTTCCTTGTAGCTTCCCTCTGAGGTTTCTCACTTGCAGGCTTCTGATCCAGAAATCAGAGAACTGGGCTCATTTCATTAGGAAAGCTTGTTCTATCACTACTAAAATCACAGGAATGATATAAACTCTTGGGGAATGTTTTTTTCCCTGTGCCCTCACAGATGGAATCTTAGTAGTACCAGACTTCAGAGCTGGGTAAGGGAAGAAGAAACTTCTAAGAGATGGAGGTTTGAAAGAAAAACAGGTCTGTCAAGACTATGGATGAATGGGGCATAAGACCAGGCCTGAGTGAGCCAAGAATTCACAGTGAGGTCTGTTCAACAGTCACCTTTGTCTTTTTAGGTTCAGGGCAGCCAAATCCCCAATTCCCACAAGGCTATCAAAAGCCTGCATCAAAAATATTCCTCAAGTGACTTCCCACAAGTATGACAACTATAGAGAAAGGGGTCCAACATTTACCTGTCCTGTGAAAGCATACAGTTCCCTCAAGTTGTCTCTGCCTGTGTGATTAGATCATGATCTCTTCTCGCTCAGGGTGGGGACAGAGACCCTGCTTTTAATTTTCCTTGCATTTGCAAAAGCCACTTGGATCAGCTCAGACTTACCCAGTCTTCCCAGGAGCCACTGGGATTATTTTTCTTGAAGGGTTCCAGCCTTTTCAGGATGGTCTGACAAGCTTCCTAGAGAATACAACCAGCGCACAACAACTAAATCAAACCTCTACATTTCCCAGTTCAGGCCAAACCCTCAGAGCCTCAGAAAGGCCATCTCCAAGTAATGCTGTGCCCAAGGTGCCACTCAAATAGCCTTGCCACCCCCTAAGGAATGACTGAGGTTAGGGGTGGGGCCACAGGATCCGGCTAAAGGGATGGCCACTGGCCTCTGCGTGGAGAGCACTTCCTGACCCAGTTCTTAGGCTGACAGAAGGTGAAATGTTTGAGGGATGCCTAAGGAGGTGCCTTCTCCCATCAAACTCCTTCGTTTGATTACATCCCCCTTGTAGGAGGAGAAGCAAGGGGGTCTGACCTGGCTGACCCCACAATCAATTTTCAATTTCAGTCCATTTTCTTCTGGCCAATTCTCACACCGGGGAGTGTACCTTCCCAGAACCCCCTGTGTTTTCACCAACTCTCAACTCCCTCCTACACTCATTCTTCCTGATATTGATGGAATGATTATGGTTCTTGGGCCTGTCTTCTAGCTCCACATTTGTAGGAGCAGCGTTCTCCTGGACACGAGAGCCAAAGGCATGGCCACAGCCAGAGTCCCCAAGGACCATTCCAGCTCCTATCCTGGGGACTCTGGGCCCAAAGACCTGGGCTGGTCCTCAGCTCTGCCGCTTCCTGAGGCTCCTTACATAGATGGCCTGTCCGTAGATGTCACTGTTGACAGAGGCAGCTGTGGGAGAGGTGTTGGGCACCGTATTAGTGCTTGTCTCGCTGATGTAAATCTTAGAGATGGGGATTTTCAGAGCTGTGCTCGCCACCTGCAAAGAGAGATGACATCATTGTCTAGGGAAGGGATGAGCATGAGGCTTGACTGACTTATTCCCCAAGGGAGGATTCAGGTTCACTATTACAGGCAAGAAAATAATGTTGTAAACTATAATTCTACTGAGACTGGAATGTTCTCACATCTGTCTGAATTTAAAATAGCACGTTATGGAATGGTTTGGTTGGATAAAACCTCATAAACCTCATGATGATTAAAAGTGCTTTTTAATCGCTTCTCGGCCTTTTGGCTAAGATCAAGTGTAAAAGTGCTTTTTACCTTTTAACGTTAACCTCATTTTGAAACTGCAGTATGGCCTGTCTCCATGAGCCAAGCAGGTGTGCCAACGCTAATCCAGCTCCACCATCCTAGCCCCATTGTGAGGAGTCTCACATGTGTGCGGAACTAGCTACCTTTATGCACACAGCAAACACACCTTATACACAATCAAAGAGCCTGGGAATATTGTAATGAGAGTGACCTCAGAGATCACCTGTTCGGCCCATTTGCAAAGATCAGGAAACTAAGGTCACGTAGGTAGAAAACTTGCCCAAGGTCACATGTAAATGAGCAGCAGAGCCAGGGCCACAGCCTAGGCCTGCTTCTGCTTCTGGTATGTCCCATCGTTCAGTTTCCCACAGCACCCACCCTCACACAGACACCATGGTGCCCAAGAGGACTCCCACAGTCCCCTGGCTGCTCACCTGGACCATCTTGGTGTGAAGGCCTTGGCCCATCTCAGTGCCGCCATGAGTCAGCAGTACAGAGCCATCTGTGTACACGTGAATCAGGGCTCCTGCCTAAGGGAAGAGAAGGGTGCCAGACACAAAATTCAGTAAATCCTAGCTCAGCTTAAGGCTTGACACCAAAAATACTGGAGCCCAGGAAAAAGAGATCCAGCAGAAACATTTTGGATACAATCCCAAGACAAAAATTAAAGCAGTATCTATCTCAAGATTTCATTATATAGCTGTCCAGGGGTTTGCAAAATTTTTTCATCTCTCTCTGCCTCCCATCCTCAGAGGGAGGGAGGTCACATATCTTTGTCCTCACTCTGTAGGGAAGAATGAAGATCAGAAAGCACAGTAACTGTCCATGGTCCTGCAATCAGGAAGGACAAGAACAAGAATTTGACCCCAGATCTCTGAGTCTCATGCTGCTTTCACTGTCTCAAAACATACTGGACAAATAGGGAAATGCAAATCCTACTTTTATTTAAACAGCAAAGAGCTTCTCCAGTCAGCTCTGTTTCCAGTGACAGTGGGATTTCCCTTGCAAAGGGGGAAATGGAGTCCCAGTCTAGTGGAGATGGACAGAATTATACAAAGCAATTACCTGATTCATATAATGACTTGTGTAGCTTATTCCAAACTTGGTAGGAATTATGCACAGTCCTCTCTTTTTCCAATAATTCTCCCTGGAGAAAAAGGAACATTCTCATAAAATGTTTTCTACATATTTATTTCAGATTGGCCATATTTTCAGTCAACATCTTTGTAAGATTGGAACAAAGCATTCTAGAAGCTGCCCAAACAGTCATTGTCATAACTGAGTTGTGCCCCAATTGTGTAGACAAAATGAGAAGGGTAGGAATTTGGGTTCTGGGTCCCACATACCAGCTGGAGCAGGGCCTACCCCTGAGCATCTTGACTTTAAAGTATCATCACTTTTCTTCCACAAGTGGAATTCAGATTAGGTCAGCGTGCCCTGGTGACCTCGGACTGTGATTGTCCCAAGGAGGAACTGTGGCTTGCTGATGATAATAACACCTTCTCTGTGCTTTATATTGCTTTTCCAAGTAACTCAGTGAGGAACACAAAGCCAGCACAATTAACCCTACTTTGTAGATGATGACATGAGGCCCAAGGAGATGGAACGACTGCCAAGGTGACATTTACAGATTAGTGTCAGAAGCAGGAGCACAACTGGCATCCTAGTCCTTGGCTGGTGTTCTCTAGGACACAACATGCCCAGAAAGCAATGTGTAAAGATGAACCACACGGATACGCTTGATGCTGAGTGCAGGCTGTGAGCCCACTTGCCCCCGTGCTAAGATCATTTATGATCTTAAAGAGATGGCTATGAACAAGCTGGCAAACTCAGCAGCCTCATAAGTTATCCACAAAATTATTAGCTTTGTATTCTGAATTCAGCAAAAGGCTGTAGATTTCAAAGCCCAAGAGCACCAAAACGTCAGACGCCTCCCAATGAATACCTGTTGAATTTGTCAACCTCACTCCTCCGGACATGATACTGAGAGCTTGCTAGGCATTCATCCCAGCACCTGGGCAAGGTGAACCCCTCAAGCTTCTGGTTGAAGTGTGTCAGGTCCCCTTCTTGGTACATGTTCTTCCTCCGCACCTTTGCAAGGAGAGAGACACTGAGGTTTTGTTGTTGGCAAGATGAGGGGTCACAGCCTAAAGTTAAGCTTCCCGTCCCCTCAACAATACCTGCCTGCCCTCTACCCCCATAGGAGGTACCCAATATACAAAGCCACTGTCCCCTCAAAGTAGGTTAACGCACTCTGGCTTGTGCCACCAAATTCCCAGCTTACTTCCTCTGCAGGCAGGCCACAGGTCACTGCGACTTCACTCATCCAATACTCAGCAATGAGCATCCCTTGGGGCCCCCCGAAGCCCCGGAAGGCCGTATTGGAGGCCAGGTTGGTCTTGCACAGCCGCCCAGTGCCCCGGATGTTGGGGATTTTGTAGCAGTTGTCCATGTGGAATAGAGCTCGTTTCCTTACCTGAATCAGAGGAAATCAAAATGGGAGAGAACAGAGTGTTGGTTACATTGGGTCCTCAAAATAGAGATTTCAAGGGCTGCATTCAGTCCTGCCTTTCCCAGCCCCACTGTCAATGGTTCTACCTCAGGCCCAAATGATTTCTTCCCTGGGATATTACAACAGCCTCCTTACTGCACCTCTGCCTTCCAGATGTCCTCCCCCTGATCTTTGCCTCATGCTAAAATATTAGGTCACATCAGGTCAAGCACTTGCTTAAAATAGGCACTTTTTATCTCCAGAGTAAAGTCTATATATCTTTCATGATGGAATTCAAGACACTTTATGACCTTTCCCCAACATATTTTTATCCTCTTTTCTGACTACATGTTACTCTCACCTGTCATACCCCTCCTCACCTATCCACCTGCTAAAACCCCCATTTCTCCATGGAGAAGTCCTTCTCAGACCCTTACATGACATTGATCATTTGCCTCTTTTAAAAAATTGGCTATTTTGTTAATTAATTTTAAAGTAGTTTTTATTCCCATTAAATTTGTACTGTAAATATTTTAAAGAGTCAAATACTTCCATAAATCACGTTATGCAGAAGAGTAGCTCCTCTACTTTCCTTCCTCCCATCCCCAGAAACAACCATTTACAATTCTCACAGCTTATTCTTTATGAGCTAATTATGTTCACTTCTGGGGTTCCAAATAAATGAGCATATATTGCCACTTTCTGACTTTTTGTTTTAGACTTTTAGGATTTAGTTCCCACCTAACCCCTTTCCCTGCATACACAGTAGCTTTCTATCATTCATCCTTCCCCTAAGGTTATATTTTGATCTGATCAATAGTCAGTTTAATGTTATTATCTATAAACATTACTCACAGCTGAATCATGTAGTTATACTATGATTGTTTCTCTCTTGCTTGATAACATTTTCCCCCTGGAGTTAATTTTGTTTGTTATTTCATTTGCTCACTTTTCTATGCAGTTATTTACTAAGTCAACTTAAAAATGTATGCCATCAGCTTGGGGAAATTTTTTTTAATTACTTCTTGATAGTTGCCTTCTCTCCCTTTTTTTCATCCTTTCTTTGAAACTTGTATTATATGGATCATCCAGATTTCTAGACTGGGCCTCTGCTTTTTTGTTTGTTTGTTTTGGGGTTTGTTTTTGTTTTGTACTTTCTTTTTTGGGGGGAGAGCTCCTCAAGTTTCTTTCAAACTTTGTTTTCAGGTTTAATTCACTTTAGTTTGTTTTTATTCTCTGCTCCATTTTTATAACATACTGTTCTTTCTTTAAGGTCTAATAACTCATCCCTCTGGTGTAATGGTAGTTTTTATTTGGTTGTTTCACTTTGGTTATATGTTACTACTGCAAGTATAGTCTGTCTTTTCCACAGGTTGCTTTTGTGTCTTGGATTATTTCAGTCTTAGTCATCCTAGACGATTTCTATAAGTCTCAATTAATTCCCTTTTTGCTTTCCCTTATTACTCTGTCAACTTGCACTTCTATTTCCTTTTGACTTTCACTAACTGTCTCCCCTACGATTCTGTGAACTTCCTGAGGGCAGAAACGATGCCATATTCTTCCTTCTGTTGCCACACTAGGCGTTCGATAAATATTTGCTGGATTGAATTTAAAACCCTGTAAGATCTTTGAGGACAAGTACTATAACTTTTTCAACCTGGTTTTTCCTACAACACCAAGAAGCCAAAAGTGTTTCCTTTTTTGAACAGTTTGTACACTAGATCTGAAGTGTGAAATTCCCTAATTGAGCAATTAGAGAGCCCTTATCAGAGAAAAGGTGGAGGTGGGGTGAGGGGAACGTCTGCTTTTCCTGAAATGTTTGATTCTTTCTTTTTTTTAACAAAAAGAATTTATGCATATGAAACTAGTATGGTTATAAAATGAAGATTTATAAACTTTAAAAGTAGTACCGCCAAGGCAACTTTGGTAATTTTCAAAATTTACAAAAATATATGTCTACACAAGACTCATATGAGAATGTTCAAAGCAGTATTATCTATAATAGCTAAAAACTGTAAATAATCCAAGTATCCATCAAGTGGTGAACAGAAAATAAAAATGGACTATCTATACTATGAAATATTCTTCATCAATAAAAAAGAATAAAGGAATGATTCATGCTGTAACAAGGATGAACCTCAAAAACATTATTTTGAGAGGAAAACATCTAGACACATGAGACTACATAGCATATGATTTTAGTTACACGAAAAGGAAAATCTATAAAGACTGAAAGTAGGTGAGTGTCTGAGCCTGGTGGATGGGAACAAGAGTGACTACATATGGGCATAAGAGATCATTTGGGGGTGATGGAAATGTCCAAGCACTGGATTGTGATTATGGTTGCGTGACTTTAAATTTACAAAAAAGCATTAAATTATATAATTCAAATGGGTGAACTTTATGGTATGTGAACTATACTTCAATAAAATTGTTTTTAAAAAGTAATTCAACTCGTTATTTAAAATTCAAACATCACAGAAATGTGTAATGTAGAAAACAATATCCATCCGTCGTTGTTTGGTGTATGTTCTTTCAGACTTTCTCCATGCATATCATTATACACATGTGTACACACACATGCAAATTAATATTACATACGTCACCATACTGCACATAAAGATTTGTACGAACTTGGCTTCCTTATTAAAATATCTTGCACAAGAAGGATGAGTTTATAAACAGAAATGCAGTACAATCATCTCTGTGCTTTAGAGATGAACCAAGGATGGAGAACTTGAAGGTGGAGACTAATTAGGAGGCTTGTATCTGCCAGTGTGAACAAGCTGTGGGGCACGCCCTTGACCTCTCTGTCACCCCAGATGCAGAAGGTGGGTCTACTTACACCATCAGAGAGATCCACTGTGTTCCCGGCATTGTTGTAGTGATTCACCTCCAGAGCCACAATAACCCCCGTCTTCATGAAGCCAACCTGGACAGAAGGAGAGTGATTTCTCAATAGTCCCCTTCCTCTGTCTATCTCTAACTCTTCCTCCACTTAAAGTACTTGGAGGAAACAGAAAGAGCAAGACATCACACCATGAAACAAAAAAGTGAACATAAGAGATCACCAGCACTAAATGGGTGAAGGAGAGAGGAACTAACATCTCTCCAGTGAAGAACGCTTGGCTCCTCAACCCTGAACACACCTTCCCCCACTCTCCTCATTCATTCTTTCTACCTACTCCTGACTTCCAGTTCTACCAGAGGGACTAAGGAAGTAGAAAAGAGAATATTGGTCATGATAGGGCAGGAAGGGAGGGTGAGAAGAGAAACTAGGAAAAAGACTAGAGTCTCCTCTCACAGCTTTTAGCCAGCTTGTGGAAAGAGAACCTCGCAGGTGCATAGAACTAGACTGAGACCTGCAAGGTTATACTGGTGTGTAGGGGAATGGGATACGTGGTCAGAACAAAAACTGGCCATCCATAGGAGCCCAGAAAAGGGCCTGTCTTAAAGGGAAAGTGAGCAGTTCCCAGCCACATGTGGCCTGGCAGAGCAGGTGCCTACCCAAACAACTTTCCCTATCCAGGCCCTTGGAAGTTTTATTTCTCATTGTGAATACTAAGCAGCTATTCTGAATTTTACATCAGGCCGTGAACATGTTAACATTTGGCCACCCTGCAGGCGGGCTTTACCCTAGGTCTGCTGACAAATGCTTCTGAGCCTCAGTGGCTAAAGACCAGATTTGGAACACAGCAAATTCACAAAACATGTGAACACCAGCCTGTGACATTGCTTGGGAGGTGGCCTCCCAGCCTCCCCCAACATAACCTCTCTATGTTGCTGTTGGCCAATTTGAATTTCTCCCCTTGCTTTTTCTCCTTTGAACTTCTACAGATAGTCATGAGAAAGGGCAGAGTACATCCCAGATTTCCTATGAGATGGCACTGCCCGCCCTGTCACAGCCCCCGACATCTGGAACCTTGTATCTGGCCAAGAAGGGATGTCTGCCACCAGTTATCAGCATATCCTCGTCACGATCCAGCATGCAGCGTACAGGGCGGCCGGTCCTGAGGGAGGCATCAGAGGGTCAGAAACCTGGGGGTCTCCACAGCAGCCCTGCCCTGTGAGTCTCAGAGATGAAAACAGCAGGAAAGCTTTCTTTTTCTCACTGGGACACTGAGCGGACCGACACTGGGGTGCTTTGCTGTCTCGGCACTGGGCTGGACAAGGTGGAGAACACAGGAAGTGAGACGTGTCCTTGTCCTCGGGGCCCTCACAGCCAGGTAAGGGAGATAACATGTGGACGCATGTATCAGAACACAAAGAACCAGGCGCTGCTACCCTCACCCTAATACCCAAAAGTTCTAAAAACAGAAAGCTGTGAGAATGCAAAGCAAAGGGAATCTAACTGCTAAATGGGGGAATCCAGAAAGCCTTCCTGGCAGAGGTAGCCATAGTCTTCCTATTCTTCCTCCCAGAGCCCACTGGGAAGACTCACTTGTATGCAGCCAAGGCCACTGCAGTGGACACCACGGTGCTCCGGGTCTCCTTCCCTCCAAAGCCTCCTCCCATTCTCTTCACTCGGACCACAATCCGGTTTGCTGGAACCCCCAACATGTTTGCAACAAAGCTCTGTGAGAAAAAACAAACAAACAAACAAGCAAACACTTACCCTGAATGCATCATTTGGACGGACTTTAGGTCTGACCCAGAGCCTACCTAATATGCACAGGTCTGATTACCACGTGAATTCTGAGATTCCAGAATCACCCTGTCCTCCCAGTGCAGCTCTCAGATAGGGGTGCTGGGGTCCAGCACTCATCAGTCACCACAGACTAAAATCAGATACTTGTTTTTAAACAAAGGGGCAAGAGCTGGTCCCACCATACTTCTAGAGCCAAAACTCATTCTATTTGGCCAGGAACTGGTAGGTCATGAGGGTAGGACCAGCTGCCAAAAGTGCTGTCACACTGTCACGTTACTGGAAGCAAAGAAATGGGGAATATTTGAGGTACTGTGGATAATTCAGTGGTCCAGATGGCTATCACTTACCCAAGCCCTTCATGCTACAGATGAGGAGACTGAAGCTGGATATGCTTTGATCAAGGCTATACATCACTGGAATCATAATAGCTAACACTTGCTAGTCTCTTTCCAAGTATTAAAACTCATCCAATCATTACAACAATCCTACCAGGCGCAATTTTATAGAAGAGAAAGATTATATAACAAGCTCAGTGACACCAGCCTGTTGGTAACAGGGTCTGGGTCCAGGACCACTACCATCAAATCCCCTTCTGGATCAGCCTAGCTCTTCCTCGTCCCATTTCCCATACTCCCACTCTCAGTCTACCAGTTCCACCCTGGTGCCTTCCCCAGGCTCCTGAGCTGACCCACAAGACACCTACCTGGGTCTTCATGGTGTTCTGTGTGGACACAAAAAGCTCCATCTCCCCTGCCTCGCCTTTAGGGACAGCAATGGTGCATTGAGTCTCTAGGTAGAAGTGGTCTTGACCACCGATGTAAAACTCACCTGGGGAAGCAACAAGACCCCCGACAGTGAGCCTGTTGCTGCAGAAGGGGTGAGTTGGCTTAAGGAGAGCGTGTACTCTCTCAGTGCCATGGGCAGGAACCAACTGCACACAGGTCACCTCTAGGTTCCCCAACGGGGGTAAAAGAGGGTCTCAACATCTTAGCCATCTGGGAGCTGAGCCTCCTACCCCAACAAAGAAACCAGAACGACACTGAAATGCACTGGGCATTTCTCACTGCAGCCAGTGGAAATCAAAGATTTTCAAAGTATTACTGTAAAATGTTGGAAAAGGTGAAAAGAATTAACAAATGCAACTGAAAAGCTAATACAATCTGTCAGACCTAAAGCTATCAGGCCTGTGGCAAGTGAGCTTACTAGTGACTTAGTGATTCACAACAGTCAGTGTAGGAAACAATTCCAAACGGGGTCTAATCAGCAGCTTTGCGCTGGGGTAAGAGCTAAGCACCTAGTTTCACAATGCGGGGGGGCCGGGGGTGGACAAGGGGCGGGTAGGGGGCGCACTAGCTGACAGTGGGTGAGGACTACCTTCAGGCGGACAGGGAGGGCCAGCAGTCCGAGTGGTTAGAGGCCTGGAAGAGCCACGGCTGACCAAGCAGCGGTAGCCGTTATCTTCCCTGGACAGTCTTCCAAATCTGACACACTATAATCTGTCTAGAATCATTTAGGCTTATCCATCCTAGAGTTAGGAGATTGGAGATGAAGATGACGAAATTCCTGCCCAGACAACTGTCTACTATTTTGTTATAAATGCCAGAGGAATGCTTCTGTAGGAAATGATCGGAAACCACCTCCCTGCCCCAGGTCTCAAGGTACAGCTCTTAAGTGTCATTCATAAACCAGCACTGGCCCATCACCACTGCTGTGTGATGTATCTATACCTGCAACAACGTTATCTGCTTCCGAAAACCCCTTCTTGAGGTCTCCTTTCTCAATCTTCACCTCATGTCGATAAAAGGAGTTGTTTTTTATAGCATCCTAAGGATCAAAAAGAAGCTTCAGTGATTTGAGTTCCACAGGGAAGAGAGTGGTTCCCAATTGGGGGAAGAGAAGCTCCATGAATTGTTGCCTCTCTCTTCTCACTCAGGCATCTCTACAAGCTTCTTATACAGACTTAAAATAAGCTCAAGTGCAGCCCAGGAAGTCGTATTCCTCCATTTACTCAGACCAACGTGGACAACCTTGGATCTCAAGGAAAAGCAATGAATCCCTCAATGATCCAACTGGAGCTGAACCTGGGAAGGAGGGACTCAGTGTGGCCGTCAGTAGACACAATGGGAAAGGTTTCATAGAACCACACAATCCCAGGATGGAAGAGAATTTAAAACTATCTAGTCAAATCCCACCTGTTGCTCAAATCTCTCTAGAGGACGCTAATCATGTGCCTCTACAGACAGAGAGCTCACCCATCTCTACATGCGGTCCACTCATTCTCAGTTACCTCGATGGTGATAATGGCTGGAAGGTCTTCGTAGGTGATTTTCACCCCTTGAGCAGCTCTCTGTGCGTGTTCTGGGGTGTCAGTGACCACAGCACCAATGATGTGCCCAACACAAGTCACCTAGGAGCAGAGCCAGACTGTTGAAGAACATCGCCAAGTTCTTCATGAAGCCAGTTATTTTGGGTTGTTAAAAAAGGCAAAGGAAATCCCTGCCCCCACAATTTCCTGTTAAGACACACTTTAGAGATGCCCTGGAGCCTTTTCATTTCCTTATCCTCCTATTTGGGGATGAGTGCTTCTTCATAAGTGTTTAGAATCAGTAGAACTGTAATGGGACTTAGAGATGACTAGTATCAGGATGCCGACTCGCTTTAATCTCAAGGGCCAATTCTAATAATTTAGTGCTGACAGCCTGTTGAGCAGCAGCCCAGGTTAGAATGTAGTGATTGATTAGTAATGTCTGCCATGAGCAGCAGAATGGGAGGCATGGCAGTATGAAGTGTATCTGTCAAGTGGATCTACTTCAACACCTTTGTTCTTCATATGAAAAGATGGAGACATAGATGTCAAGATCACAAATGGCTTGTTACTAGACCCTGATTAAAACTTAGGTTCTCACTCCCAGTTTCATTTTCTTCTACCACTCCACTTTCTTTATCTTCTGTTTCTCATATTTATACCAAAACTTTCTCAAAGGCAGCAATCACATCTTATATTCATCTAGATGCCCAGAGCTGTAGTTTCCAAATGCTGGTTCTTAGACTTGATGATGACCCATAAACTAGTTTTTTGGTTCGATTTATAGACTAATGATTACTGTTTACTTTTCATTTAATAATCCAATACTTATGAATCTTAATGAATCTCCTTCAGAGATAATTTTATTCCAACATCCCCCCAAAATAAACTAAGAAATTGTCCAACTCATTACTTTGGAATCTGAGGTTTCTGACAATGGAAACCAATACTTAGCATGGCTGCCTGTGATCATTTTTTCTTGAGGACCCATTTAAGTTATTGACTTAATTAATTGGTTAATGTGGTGGTTATTGAACTTGGATGATTCTCACTAACCATAATGCTAGCAAAGCTCCCGGGGGCTCTTGGAATTTGTATAACAATTTGTTTTCTATCAAATGCTCTCCTTTTGGAGTCTTGTATCTTGAGGCTGGACTTTTTCACTCTCTCCTTTACTTTTACATCAGTAATAAGGTAAATTTGCCCTTAAGTAACACCGACACACTTCTAATTTGCAACACTTGACCTGCTTTGGAATTATAAAGTGACTGTCTGAGAACTACCCTATAAGTATACGGATTTTTGCAGCAGCTGTCTTGAATGTTAGGAAGTTTTTTTGGTGAGGGTGGGAGAAGAACCCCATATATAGTAGAAATCAATAGATGAACTTTCATAAAAGTGAGTTATCAATACCTACATGGTGGTGGTGGTGTGATTTCTATTCTGTTAGCATGTTTAATGTATTTTTATTTTAATAAAGGAGCCTAATGTTGTACCCTTAAGAAACTGATTATTAGTTCTGATATAATCACCATCCTTTTCTGAACACCACCTTGACATGGAGTCATCCTTCTATGTACAAACAGCAGCCATCAATTAAACACATAAACATTAGGTTGAAATTAAAAGTGCTATCAGGCATATTGCACCCCTTTCCTGATTGTCCTGAATGCTGGCCAATCGGATAATGGCCTCAGTATGTACAAATGTAAAATCTTTTCAAGATTAGGGATATGGAGGAATGAGCACAAATTAAAACTGAATTGCTCAAATACATGGTGATGGAAGGAGAACTGACTCTGGGTGATGAACACACAATGGGATTTATAGATGATGTAATACAGAATTGTACACCTGAAATCTATGTAATTTTACTAACAATTGTCACCCCAATAAATTTAATAAAAGAAAAAAAAAAAACTGAATTGCTCATTTCACTAACTTCATGATTCAGAAATCCAACAAATACCTTATCCTTTGCAAAGACGGTTTCATCATTAAAAATTCCAGTTTCGTTACTCCCGGGAACATCATCAGCAGAGATAAAACAAACAAATCCCGGCACCTTCTGAGCTTCTGAAATATCAATGGACCTGCAAGAACAAGTAGTGTGAGGGACCAGGCAGGAAAACTGAAGTGGAAGACCTTTTCTAACTGGATAACCCTGGCCTCATTTTGACAGTTTTTCCTCCATCCTCATTCCTACCTTCTCTACATTCTATTCTATTCTATTCTATTCTATTCTATTCTATTCTATTCTATTCTATTCTATTCTATTCTATTCTATTCTACTCTACTCTACTCTACTCTACTCTACTCTACTCTACTCTATTCTACTCTATTCTATTCTATTCTATTCTATTCTATTCTAGTGTTGATTAATTGCTTACCATGTGAAGGCCACTGTTCTGAGTCCTGCTGGAGATATAAGATGAATAGGACAGGCCTGGCCTCATTGACCTAATACTATTCCCTGTGTCCAAGTAACAAGGAACCAAATCATAGTGAACAGCAATTCTAAATGCTGGCTAACCCACATCACAGCTAATGCCCATCCAGAATAAGCACATTAGGGCCCTTGATGTACCACTGATCCAAGGGCCTTGAACATCATCACACAGTCAAATTTCTCTCCCCACATCCATGGAGCTACCTCAGAGGGCGAGGCACACTGGCCATAATCAGGTGATTCGGACCTCAAAGGGAGAATGCCTGGAGAGTTTAATTATAAGAGTCTGTGCTATGCACCGCTCACTCTGGCCCAGGCTCCCGTGGGGAAATCGAACAGAGGCACCTCCGAGAGAGGTGTGCAAACCACTTGGAAGTACCAGCCAACTTCCAAACAGTTAATCCTCACCAGCGCCACCAGAAAATCCTTGTCATTATCCCCACTTTACATTTGGGGAAACTCAAGCTCAGGGGATTCAAATAGCTTGTCCAGCGTCATCCAGCCAGAGAGCAGCAGAGCTGGGGTTAGGACTGAGGTTAGGCATGAAGACTGCCAAAGTCAGGTCCTCCGGCTGCCCCACACTCCCTCCACGTGCGTGCAGCAGGGAAAGCCCTGATCCTCACAGTTGCTACCAAGTCCGGCCTACGCCCACCTCCATGCATTCAGGCATCTCAGACATTTCAGACATCGCTTAGATGGAGCAAAGTTGTTGGAGTGCAGACAAGGCAGGGCAGGGTGCTGCCAACAAGGGCTCCAGACAAGGGCAAAGGGAAACGAATGTGCCCCACACTTCCAACCATATCATCTTAAACATTTTTTTTGCAGGGACCTGGAAGAGTTGCACCATTACTGGAGCCTTTTTCCAGGCCAGCAGCGGCCACCAGGAAAGACCAATGACAAGGAAACATGATCCCTAATCCACGCAGAGGCAGGGCCTAAGGGAGGGTGCTCTTAGCCACTGTACGCAGTGGGTATGTGTCTAGTGCCCATCAGGAAACAAAGTCCACAGTCTCTGGCCTGAACCTCCAGAAGCAGCACAGCCCTGTTGCTAATGCTGCCTGGCTTCAACCTCCAGCTCTGCCACTTACTAATTGTGTGACTGGGGCAAGTAACCTAACCTTTTTGTGTCTCAGTTCCCTCATCTGGAACATGGGAAGAACAATAAGTCCTGCCTATAGGGTTGTTGTGAGAAATAAATGAGCCAATATATATGAGATACTTGAAACCAGACTGTGGCAAATATTAAGTGCCATATAAGCGTTAGGTCATTGTTATTGTTGTTAATAGTGTTATTAATATTATATTAATATTATTATTATTAATAATATTAACATTATTATTACAGCAGTGGTATTCCTGCTGTTCAGGCTCCCGAAGTTCAACAAGCAGGTACGAGTGGCTATTCTCTGATAGGTCCTTTGTGGGCACTATCACTAACCCTCACAAAAACATCCTACTACATATGGGAAAACCGAGAGCTTAAACACGCAGGCCAAGGTCACAGTTGCTATCACAGGAGCAGGGATTCAATGCCAGGCCCGTCAGACTCCAAGACCACATTCTTTCCTTCAATGCCGCCTCAAACTTTGCACTGAAGTTTAGCCCAATCTCCAAAACGCACACCTAAGCTAGTCCCATTAAAGGCTTTCAGCAGCTCCTCATTGCTTTTCGGGCCAGGTATGATCTCCCTGCTCAGCATCCCAAGGCTTTGCTAATCTGGGCCCTGCTACCTCTGCAAGTCATCCCTTCACCCTCCCAGGTACCCCTGAGCCTTAACCTCTCCTGCTTCTCTCCAGACTGACGTTGTAAGATGATCCCCATCCTCCCCTCCAGACTGGGAGCGGTGCCCCTCCAGTGCCTGGCAGGGTGCTCCCAGAGTCCCCCTCCGAGGATATTCCCTATACTCACTTGATCTTGGCATGGGCCCGGGTACTGGTGACCAGCCGGAGGGACAGTTCATTATCGTAGCGAGGCATGTCATCACAATACACGGCCTCTCCAGAGGCCTGCATGGCCGCAGCCAAGTGGGGTAAGGGCCGGCCCACCATGTCATCCTCAGACTGACCCTTGGGCACCTCCTAGAACAACATGATTATCAGTCAGGCTGAGCTGTGGAGGACTCTGTTCTCCTACAGGCCCGGGGAAACCATGGAGAGTTTCAGGCCGGATGGCAAAGTAAATCTGAGGAGTGAGAATAGAGGAGGCAGGAGTGGAACAGACAAACGCAACAGAAAAGCTCATAAGAAGTAATTGAGAAGGATAGTCGTAGTGTCACCATATACAGGAATAGCAACAACAACAACAAAAAGAGGAACCTAATTGTTCACTCACAGGAGATCAGGTAAATAAATTATGCTATGCTCATACAGAAGACTGAATAGTATACAATATAAACACATATTTTTGTAAAATTTTAATTAGAGGAAAGGGTGCTCATGTTAAGTGTAAACACAGGACATAAAACGTGTGTGTGTGTATAAAATGATTTGAATTTCTTAGGAAAAATAATATATGCCATAAAAGAGTACATACATGCTCATATAGGCATAAATATGGAAAGAAAAAAATAAAATAATTTTTCTCTTGGAATTTGGAGGATTTGCAGTGATTTGTATTTTCTTTACACTTTTCTGTATTTTCCAAAAGGTTCTAACACGTATTCATTTTATAATAAAAATCGTTTTATGTGTTTTTCAAAGTAATAATAATAATAATAATAATGGCTAATATTTATTGACTGTTTACTATATACCAGAAACTATTTATACCATTTACTTTTACTAACATATTTCATCCTCAAAATCATCCAATGATACAGGTGCCGCCATTATCCACATTATAGACATAATTAACATGCCCAAGAGGCACAGAGAAGTAAGGAATTTGTCCAAGTTTACACAGTTATGAAATGGCAATGTTTGGTTTCAAGTCCTGGCAGACAGGGTCAGATCTCATGCATTGGACCGCTACTCTCTAAGGCAGAGATTAATGAATTGTAACCGATGGGTCAAATCTGATCCACTGCCTGTTTTTATAAATAAAGTTTTATTGGGAGACAACACATTCATTTACTTATTATCTCTGCTTTTGCACTACAATGAGAGAGTTGAGTTGTTGATACAGATACTATGTGACCCACAAAATCCAAAATATTTCTAGTAAAAGCTGACCCTTTACCTACTGTGTCTCCAAAAGTTTCTGTTGATAGAAAGTTTTTGTTTTGTTTTGTTTTGTTTTGTTTACATGCTCAAGAGAATTCCTGACATTAATCCCACTGAGGACCCAAAAAATGGATTGAAAGTTTTTTGTTTTCTTTAAGGAACGGATGAAGATGAAAATAATCCCAAGAGGTAAATTTAGGTGAGTAATGGGATAAACAGCTTCATTGACATTTACGTAATTCCCGTTTTCTTCACTGGATACGTATGCACAACAGTAAGGCATAAATATGGAAAGTAAACAAAAATAAGCACCCACATGCAATTCAATAAGGTCATTCACCAACGGTCAGCATCATCTAATGATGTCTGCAGGTGTTCCTGATATTAGCCATGTACTGTAAATACTCACTTGGTAGAATTGGACGTTAGCTGGAGGGTCCTTCTGAAAGACTAACGTGGCACTGGCGAAGGTGGGGTCCAGTCTACCAAACTTCTGTGGAGGCAAAATAACAGAGGTGATCATGACTACTTCTATCATTGATCCCGTCCTTGGTTGTCCCCAACGGTAAAAACAACTGCTTCCCTCATCTCCCCATTTTACAGTCTTCCTAGTATACTGGTTTGATCTATCTCAACATCTGAACATGGGCTCTGACAGTTCAGTATTTAACTACAGCCTCTATTTCTCTCCCACCAGCCCTGCACTATACATAATGAATGGTACATAGTTCCTCCACACACCCAATGGTTCCCTCCTTCCTTCATTTATGCAGACTGTCCTGTGTGTTGGGAATATCATTTCCCCCCAACCGTCCTGGAAAAGTCTTTCTTTTCCTCCTCAATTCTGTGGGAAATATTTAAGGATACAGGAAATGTTCACAATATAATTCAATGGAATCAAGGGGGACGTAAAACTCTACATGCAGTAAACACCCAAATCTATTCAGAAACCGATATATCAGATCAAAAGGAAGGAAGATGATAGATATATCAACAGATGTAAGGAAGGACAAAAAGAAAGAGAGAGAGAGAAAAAACAGAATGACAGACAGATGGGCAGATAAATGTAAGAAAAAGATAAGAGGAATAAGCAAAAATATTACCTGTGGTTTTCTCTAGGACATGAGAGTAGAATAATTTAAATATTTTCTTTACACAATTCTGTTTTTTAAGTTTTCCACAATAAGTTCTATTACTTTTATATTCAGAAAATAAGAGGAATTATGAATGTTTTTAAAAGAGGGATTTTGCCCTGCTGTCCCCCACACCTGTGAAGCCTTCTCTCCTGTTGCTCTCCAATGCTCCAGCTCCTCAGTTGTCACACGAGACTGGCCTTTTTGACTGTTTTCTCCTGCACTAGGCTGCCCCCTAGTGCCTCATGTGATCTTTACCACATAAAAGGTGCAAAATAAATAAAAGCTTGTTGTAGTGAGCCAGTCTCAGGAGCCGGGGTTCACCGCAGCCAGCACCTTCTCCTGAATATACACCTTGTAGTGAGCACATTCCCCCTGGCTGTAGCAGCAACACCTTACATTTCCATCACACTCGACGTCCCCATTCTAACTATAAAACCATGGTCGTATCAGCTACACCGCTGAAGGATCATCCTGCCTACCCTCCTCCCCCTTTTGCAGATTTTATAGCTGAGACTTACAGTCCTGACTATTCAAGTTCTCACATGAGGTAATGACACAACAAAGACAAGAACCCACATCCTGACTCCCAGCCCAGGGCTCTGCCTCTCAGCCCCTCAGCCGGCTCCCATCTACGTGTGGCTCCCTGGGCTGTGTCCCTGGTCCTTGCTCCTCTGTTCTTGGATGCCCAGAGAGAAGCAACTTTACCACCTGGTCCACAGCACTCCCTCACCCAGACCACATCCCCAGACAAAAGGGCTGCAGAGAGCCTGGGCCTTGCCCAGAAGCCTACACTTACATCTTCAGAGTCCTGCTGGCCCAGCTTCTGCAGCACCGTCAGGTAGAACTTGAAGAAGAAGCTGAGGGTGAGTGTGCGTCGGAACTCCAACATGCCACCAGGGGCGTCGGGGGACAGTTTCAGCTCCTCTGCCAGGTCTGCAGTCACCTCCTGTAGCAGCTTTTCATTCCAGAAACTGCCAGAGAGCAGGGTGTGGGAGAGCGCTCCTCTCCAGCCCTCAGAATCACTTGTGTGGAGTGGTGTGCACAGGGCCTCAGAGTCGTATGAACCTTGGTTCAAAATGTGGCTCAGATACTTATGGTTTTGTGACTTTAGGCAAATTACTTAACCTCCTCGGACCTCGGTTTCCTCATCTTTAAAAATAGATGCAATTTTAAAGGACCACAAAAAATAATAGTTAAATCTACTGAGTCCTTACAATATCTTAAGTACATTATATGAAACACCATTTTTAATTCAAATTAAAATTCAGAAAAAATTATCTTACACTCATTTTACCAGTGAGAAAACTGAGGCATGGTTGACTTATGTTCCCTCTCTGGTAAGTGATGGAGCCAGAAACTGGAACCAAGGAGCCGAACTCTGAAGTTAAGCTTTATTTGATGAACATGGTTATTGTAAGAATTACACAGGATAGTGTCAGTGAAGTGCTTGATACAGTTGCTGCTATATAGTGGCCATAGAAGTAGTAGTAGCCATAGTAATAATGACGCAGTACTAATTGCAGTACTAGCAATAGCAATAGTAGTAAGAGCAGCAACAACACTACTAGTAGTAATTTGGCAGCGGCAGATGCGGTACTACTAGTAGTGGTAGAAACAAAAGTAGTAGGTAGTGGTGGTAGTAGTAGTCGATGAAGCAGTGGTAGTAATAGTATAAGCACCAGTAAAACTCAAAGTAGTAGTAGTAGCAGCAGAGCAGCAGCAGTAGCAATACTACTATTAGTAATAATGGTAGTAGTAAGAGCAACAGTATCAGTAGCAACAGTAATAGCAGCTTTGGCTGCATATTAGTAGTCATAGCAGTAGGAACAGTAGCAGCAGTAGTAGCAATGATAATGGTATAACAGCAGGAATACTATTAGTTGCAATACTACTAGCAGCAGTAATCATAGTAGTAGTAGTAGTGACCATGATAATAGCAGTAGCAATAGTGGTAGTGGCAGCAATAGTAATACTACTAGTAGTCAGAGTAGTAGTAGCAGCACCAATAATACGGTAGTTGTAGCAGCAGCAGCAATTTTATTTTGCAGTGAGCTCTTACTGTGACAGCTGCTTCCGAGTGGTCTTGAGTGCTGAGATGGTTCTGTCAGCCATTCCGCCAAAGCAAAGGGCCAGCTCCTTTATGTGTGTGGTTCCTGGCTCGAATAGGACTCTCATGCCACAGGTCACCTTGGCTATGTCATCTTCCCTCCGGGAGGCCTGCTTAAATGCTGAGAAAAACTCGCCCTGAAACAGAACAAAAAGGTACCTGTTTCCCCCCCTGTTTTGCAAGGACTGCAAACGGTGAGCCAGAATCACAGAGATATGAGGTGAGGTAAGAAGATAACACCAGAGCAAATGAGCAAGGAGCTGGTGGGAGGAATCAAAGATCAGGGCATAAGAGACTATCACCTTTTCAGGAGAAGTTCCAGATAACATTCCCAGCAGCTGGGAGGACCAGGATTCCCCCCCTGTTAGTTAGGAAAACTGAAAGTCAGGGACAAAAAGGAATCAGGTGTTCTCAACCAAAAAAACAGCTGGGAGGAGGAAGGGTGCTTTTAGAAAGCCTCCTCCGAGAGCCCCCTCAGCCCTGCCTCAGAGCCCACCCAGCCCCTCAGGGGCTACCTCTTAAGCAGAAAAACTGAGATGCCAAAGGGTGCTTGAAACACATCTTCAGCTTGTGGCCTAGCAGAAACTGACTTGTGTCTCCCACCAGTCAATCGCCTACAGTTAGAAATCTTGCCTCCTGACAGAAAGAATCGCACTAGTGTGAGACCATAACTGCCTTTATGCTTTGACCACACATTCCCCCTGGTCCAAGCCAGACTAGACTGTCTTTGGGGAGAGGAAGAGAGCATGAGTTACTTTCCAGGTAAGAACCATCTGACATCAAGCCCTTTCTGTGTCAGGTTCCACTTGAGGTTTGAATACACCCTGGCACCACAAATTCTGATTCACATCAAATGTAGGAGGTTTAAGGAAATGACAGCACAATGAGGCCTGCCGCTGAGGTCCAACATGGCCACAGGCTTTTGTTTGAAGAAGCTAAAGAGAGCCCTCCTGATGATAAAGCTACTTCAGATTCCTGGTGTCAAATAAGGCCATGGGGCAATGAGCCCAGAATTTTAACTTGGTTCTGCAGCAGAAGTTCCAGCTGCTCACTTGCAGGACTGTGCCAGTCCATGGTGATGTTTCACTGGGTGGCCATGAAATGTCAGTGTCAGGTCGTCAACTGTTCTTTCTTAAAAAATCCTTCCTAGTTCGGGGTATTGAAATCCCCTTTCTTTTAGGAATTTTATTTTGTTAATGTCCCAGCTTGGCAAAATAAAAACTAGGCAGTACTGTGCCCCTTGCTTCTGCCTTTCCCAACCTCATAATTTAAATTATTTTTTTAACTGATCTATGAAATACAAAACTCTGGGAATCACTGCTCACAATGGTCTATAAGGACAAGCTAGAAAATCATGAAGAAATCACCTCAGGGATGTAATTGCTCTAATTTAATTAGCATTCTCATTAAAGAGGTCAAAATTAGCAAGGGCAAAACATGCCTTGAAACACTCATTCAAGCATTAGTTCTGGCAAACCCTCAATACTCTCCTTTATAGCTGCTTCCCGATCCTCTCACTGACCACTTTTCTGAAAGGTTCATCATGAAATGTGTTGCTGCTGAGAGTGGAGAGAACCACGCCAGGTGAAGCTACCACAGGCTCCAAGGAACAAAAGCAAAGCAGCCAGAGGCATTAAGATCTGCCTGAACAAGCCAGAAAACCCGCTCACGAAGCAAAAATCTTCATCCGTGCCAACCCAGGGCAAGGTCAGTGCATAAAGGCCTCGTCAAGCTTAAGGTGAGCGTGTGAGGATCTGACTTACAGGCACCTTCTCCACTCAGCATGCAAACCCCATGCTTCACCAGATGAAACCAAGTCTCCTCTGACCTGGGCAGGAATACTCGAGAGCTGTATGTGTTCTTGACACTGTGTTGCTGGCTACCAGCTGGTGATCTCCTCTGGCTCCCTGACATCTGCCAGGAACCTGATGAATTTTTTTTAGTCCTCACAATAACCTGCCCAGTAGGCAACACTGCCGATTTTACAGATGAAGAAATTAAGGCGCAGAAAGGTGAAATGACTCACTCAGGATCACACATCTAGCTGTCTAGCTTCTTTAAACCATGCCCTGTGTCCCTTACCCTGAAACTCCTCGTTCTCCAGGGAAGAATATGATTGGTCAAAGGCAAAGTTCAGAGACAAGACCATCAATGTTTAAGTTGAGTGGTGCTAAGGTTGGTCCTGAGGCCAACCCTGGTTTCCATGCCTGGAGCCTAGCAGGAGTAGGAGTGACTCGAGCATAGCACTTACCTCCCTGCTATAAGGAATCTCGATGGAAAGCAGTATCTCCTCTGGACCGACCAGGGTCTTTCTATAGCCAGGGAAAAAGGTGTGATCCATCTGAATCGTTTTCCTGGTACCTGTACAGAGGCAAGATGAAGAGGGACCAATGTGAGAGAGCATAAGACAACCCAGCAGGGGGCATCTCCATCCTGGTCTCTGATGCTCACAGTCAGAGGGAATGGATGGCGTAGCTGGGGCCACAGTCCTCCATCTGAAATCCTTAAACAGTGGTTTCTGGTGAATGTTTAACAATCAGTTCTCTGAGGGGAAATGAAAACCCTGATTGGCCAGTTTCTGTGATACAAATACCCCCACAATAGCCAGTTGCAAGCCACCAGAGTGACATCACTGAGTGTGAAGTTGGAAAGAGGATAGCAGAATAGACACAGCAGGTCTGCTATCTTCTGAAAGCCCTGTTTACAAGGTTGGCCATTGGCTGTCTTCTGCGAACTTGGCTCTCGAAGGGTTCACACCATTCCCTGATAAGAATGGCTCACTGGACCTAACTGTTTGTACAAACGACATGGTTTGTATAGAGCACCTGCTTTCCTTCCGTGCATTGGTACTTGTGAAGAAGAGCTATGTGACCAGCCTCCAATGAAAGCTCTAGGTGCTGAGTCTCTAAGGAGCTTCCCTGATAGACTGAAACTTCTTATGTGTTGTCAAGGTCAGTGTTACTAGGAGAATCAAGTGCATCCTGTGTGAGTCCACTGGGAGAAGACTTTGGAAGCTTGTGTCCCCCTCTGGACTTTGCCCCATATGCCTTTTCCCTCTACTGATTTTCCTTTGCATATTCTAGCATAAGTCGCAGCCATGCATACGACTATCTGCTGAGTCCCGTGAATTCTCCTAGCAAGTCATTAAACATGGGGGAGGTGTTGAGGACCCTCTGACAAGGAAAACTGCACCGTAGCACACCATTATATAGCATTTCCACTCTACAGATACAATAGATGGAAGTAATCTCATGACCTTAGACAATAGTAAAATGAAGTGATGTAATTTGGAAGTGGTGAATTTTGAGTGTTTATTATCTTTGTTTCCAATGTAACTTATTGCATTGCAAGTTTATATAATTTAATTTTTAATAATGTCCCTGTCTAACAAATGCTCACAGTCTCCCTGAAAATCCAGCAATCAGCTGTGGTGAGCTGGTGCATTCTGGCTCCAATACCCCACTAGGTAAGGCATCTGGAGAATTCTTAAGGCTTGTTGTGACTCTTAGTAGAGAAATGACCCCGCTTTCCTGGCCCCCAACCTGGGTGCATCTCCCTTATAGCTTCCAGGAATCCTAACCTCAGGACAGCTGGGTCATTGAACTTTGCACTCTGTTTCTCCAGAACATGAGAACATATCTCATGAGACTTTTCTGCCCCCAGGCCCTCTTTCCTGACCTCTGCATGAGACAGCTCACCTCTGGACACGATGGTCAGCTTGGCTCCGCAGGCCATGAACACCGGGTTGAGGTCGGAGATGGGGCTGGCGGTGATGATGTTCCCTCCAACGGACTGAACAAGCAGACAGCATGTGAGAGCCCACCCAGGGAACCCTGGCTCACCCCGCTGCCTCCTGAACACAGGACAGGAGGACGACACCCGCTTGAGGGAGACCTAAGGACCTCCAGCCCCAGTAGATGCAAGACTGGCACAGAGAGAAACTCAGAACAATGTGCCCAACTTGAGACCTGAATGCTTGGAAATGGGTTCCAGCTCTGAAATTCACTGGTCGGTAAATTGGGGTCAGTCCCTCTACATTTGTTTAATTTCACTCAACCTTATTCTGAAAGGGTTAAGGTGGCTTATCCCAGAGGCCAAACAGAGTTAGTCAAACAGAACTAGAAGATAAGATCAAGGAAAAAGAGAAGGAAGCTTTCAGGATGGACAATTTGCTCTAATTTGATCAGAGCTTCCTGGCAACTTGGCAAAGAATGTAAGGAGAAACAGACACAGGGTTCTAATTATTAGGAAAGAGGAACGAAACGAGTTACACAATGAGAACAAATTCTTCCTGGAAGTAGGTTCCAGCTGAGCTTGGAACTCAGTAGAGATTTCTGAGTTGATATCTCATCTACAATTGGAAGTGGCAGGTGACTGGGGTAGGGTGTGGAGAATGGGAGTAGGCTGTTTTGCTATATTCTGGTTTTTGTTTTAATTTTTAACTGAAATCTATGTAATTTTACTAACAATTGTCACCCCAATAAATTTTTTAAAAATTAAAAAAAACAAAAAAACAGTTACCAAAAATCGAATGGAAGGGATAGCTATCCTCTCAATGCCATCAACTCTTATAAGCCTCAAATGGCACAAGGTATGTGAATGCCACCTGCCAGCTGGGAATTTGGGGGCTAGTCTGAAGGCTGATTGTGACAGTCAACAGGTGGACCCCTCCCTCCACTCAGGAAGTCTACTTCCGATTCTCCCCCAGCTCTGAAAGGCGGTCCCCCTCCCTGCTTTGGCTTTTCCCTAACTTATCTCCCATCCATCATCTGACAGCCTCGGCCAAGTTCAGGAAGGCGGTGCCGGAGGCTCCATCTCTCTAACCTCAGGGGGGAAGACTAAGTCACAGAGCCAGTGTTTCTTGGAGTGGCCTACAGACCATCTCCTTCACAAGCACCAGCTGTGCTCACCCCAGCCCTACGGAACAAGAATCTCTGAGGGTGGGACCCAGGAATCTACATTTTAACAAACGTCCCAGGCAATCCGAAGCACAATGTCTGAAGCCCACAGGGTCTGCAGCAGAGGCCAGATTATCCCTCTGACGTGTGAGGAAAAGCCCTGTCCCCAGGACCTTGAGGGTCCCTGAATAGGGACTCACCGCTACAGACTTGACCTGTTTCCCGCCAAACCAGCGGAGCTGCTCCAGGACTCCTTTGAACACTTCTGTTTTGTGTGCAGGAAGCTTGGCAATGGCTTCTTGCAGGGTCTTTTCCACAGAGCTTAGTGTGCAAGCAGCTCCAAAGGTGATACCTGGAAACACGCGTTCAGAATAACAGCAACTCCTTCTCAGCTCAGAAAACGCTTTCATATACAGCTCCTCTGAAGCTTTACAGCACCTGAGTGAGGGTTACCCGGACTGACAGGGATGAGGCAAGTAAGGCCCAGAAAGGTTAAGTGATTCGTCCAACACCACACAGCTAACAAAAGAGCCAGGACTCAACCCCAGGCCTCTTGTCCTACAACCAGAGTGCTCTCTCCTCTAAACCAGTGGATTTCAACCCAATAAAATCCAATCTCTGACAACGAAGTATTGGCTTGTATTTAAAAATAATAATAAAAAGCACCCAAGCACTTCCTTCACTTGTCCCCTACGCCCAGGAGCAATCCTATTGTGTAGACGGCATTGAGAATAACTGTGAAAAATCTCACAGCCCTCACCCACTGGCACCCCTCCACGGGTGCTCAATGGAGGAAGGCAATGGAGTGTGCCCCTTCCTCTGTGCTGGGCATCTGCAGGGCAAGCAGCTGGCAGTGAGAGCCAAAGAGGCTGTCCTGGCATCCGCCATCTCCCCTGGGACGCATCCTCAGCATCCCAGCCCCTTTGTGGGCTCAGGTGAACCTCCCCTTACCCTCTGGGCCATGCTCCACTGAATTCAGCTCAGGGATCCACGTGGGGCAGATGATCACAGGAAACAGCTTGTTCTTAAACTTCGTCTCAATGCCTGGAGAGAAACGGGAAGCCTGACGTTAGAGACCTGCTGTCCTATCGCCATGGCAGGACTCAGCACCTTTTCCCACCTCCGTGCACAGGGTGTATGTGGGGACAGAGCCAGGAGTGCAGTTTCTAGGCTTTCTCCCTCACGTGATGGCTCAGGTAGTAAATGGCCATCAACTGTGATTGGATGGCCATCAGCTGTGGCTCGTTGGCTGTCAGCTGTAACCAGTGAGTCATTGGCCACTAATATAACTGCTGTGGCTATGCTAGCAGCAAATGGGGGCTAGCAAGAAGATGGTGGCTGAGCTAGCAAGAGCAGATTGCAGTTAGCACGGCGGATTGCAGCTAGCAAGTGAGGTTGGTTGGTTGGCAGAGACAAGTGGACAGCGGGTTGCGGATTGTGTGGCTCCTGCTTCCTTTGTCTCCAATTCAGCCACCAGCAAGACTACAGTAGTATGACTCCCCCATCTATGGCTCCGTGGGTGTTCCTTTTTGGCCTCACCATATCCTGCATTCTTATGTGGGGAGCGGCACCAGGGACCCCGCGTGACACCTTGCATGACACTGTATGACATATTCACAATCGTAACATGCTCTGTGTATGTTTCAGGACAAAAAGTGCAGTGGGCGAAAGGCAGGATTAAGTGTGGTCTGCACACTATCAGCCCAAAAACTGGTATGTGTCTGTGTGTGTCCGTGCGCGCATGTGTGTTTGTGTTTAAAACAGTATTAGAAAACACAGGACATTAAAATATGTCAGTAACCCTCCTAAGCACTTCATATATTTTAATTCACTTAATTCTCACAAAAACCCTATGAGATACAGTTTTTCTGTTTATAGATTAAGAAACTGAGACACAGGAAGGTTAAGTTTCTTGCCCAAACTACACAGATAAGAGAGGACACATTTCAGTACTTAAGCTATTATTCAACTCAGGGTGTAACAGTAATAAGAACACAGAAGTCTAACATTCAGACTGTGGGGACAGAGCCAGGAGAGCAGTTTCCAGGCTCTTGGCCTCACGTGGAAAGGTGCTGGCTCAGGTAGTAAATGGCTGTCAGCTGTGATGGGAACATGTGGTAGGGGAGGAGAAATTATGTTTCCAAAGACACACAGCCAACAAGGAGTTGAACAAAGTATGTGTGACTCCAAAACCGGGGGTTGTGCAGGAATTCAAGTGTCCAGGACTCCGTATGGGTCCCAGGCACCCAGGCAGTCCCCAGTGCTTCCCAGGCCCTTACCTATCTCGGTGTTCCCCACCACCAGCTTGGCCTCGGGGTGCTGGGCTTTGAGGTCCAGGAGCTCCTTCAGGGTTGCGGCTTGGATCCAGGTCACACGCTCCCCTTCAAAACGCAGCTGCTTCTGAGGAGCATCTTTCAGCCTCTGGAAAATGCAGTTTTCTTACTGTGCTGTCTCCTTCCTCCCAAGGCCATTACCATTGCCCTTGCTCTAAGTCCACAGTGGGACCAAGTCTTCTACTGACTTGTTTAATTCTGAATTCAGAATGAAAATACACGTCGGCTAGAAGTGAGAGGAACTACTACGGATTGAGGCAGGAACTAGGTTACAATTATTATATATGTTATTTCTCTGAGTCTTTAGAAGGCATCAGAGAAGAGTGAGCCCCACCTGATACAGGTAAAGGAGGAAACTGGGGGTCAGAGAAGTTATGTGACTAGCCAAAGGTCACAAGGCAACCTAAACTGTGCCACACTCTCTCCAGCAGGTGCAGTGGACAAGGTGTAGGAGGAAACGGGCTGCAAAGAAAGAGGGATCAAAGGGAATGCAACAGAGCTGCTCCCAGGGCATGCGAGGTGATGCTGGCTGAGAGAGAATTCCAAAATCAAGTTGACAGTGTTTTCAAGGTTGTACAATCCAGAGAAAGGCATTCTGGCAGCCTGCCACAAAGCCCTTTCTGGCCTCTGAATTCATAAGGCAAACTTCATGTGCTCGACAGCCCTGGAGAAATCTGCACTTGAGAAGCTCTAAGAGTGACTCGATTCTTTACTTACCATAAATGTTGGAGTAAAGGAGCAGAATCATCTAGGTGAGACAGTAGTTGTGAGAGGTGTCCTTAAAACAGAGCATGGATTGTGGCCTTGGAGTAAACTCTCTTTTTCTGTGTGTTTATGTGTTTTTTAAATAAGTGGACTGCTTACAGGAGAAGAATGGGTTGCTTGGGTTGGGTATGGGGTAGCTGATGTATTAGATGTAGCCAGGAGGTCGGCAAATACTTCTAGAGCACCTGTCATATTCAAGAGAGATTCATTTCCTGTCCTCAGAGTGACATATGTGAGAAGGAGAGAAATGTGGGTCCCTGTGGGAGTATGTGACAGAGGGACTTGACCCCTGGGTGTCAGAGAAAAGAAGGCAAATTCCGACTGAAACCTAAAGGACAAGGAGAATACAGAGTTCCCAGTGCGCATGAAATAAAGCGAGTCTCCAGGAGCTCATGGTAACATAGGGAAGGAGCATGAGGACTGTTTTTACAAGAGAAGGAGCTAGGAGGTGGGATTCCAAGCCAGCTGCCTGTGTCCTCCAAGACACAGAACTCAGGCCGACATCAATCAATCACACAGAACAGACCACCCAAAGCCTATTGAGCAAAGAGGTTGCATTATGGCCACTCCTGTAATTAAACCTATTACAAACTAGTCACAGGCTGTAGCTTCCAAAAGTTAAAGGTAAACCTGACCCATTCTTCTTCTACCTTGCAGAAGTTCCCTATAACAAGAAATTTTCCATGGAAACAAGATATACATATAAACCCCGACGGGAGGAGGGCGTCTCTCTTCCCCTAGTGATTAGAGACCACCGCTCTGTCTGCGGGGTGGCCTTTCTTTTATTACTTACTCTGCTAAATAAACTTACTTTCATTTAAAACTCTGTATTATCCCTCATGTTTGAATTCTTTCCCATGTGAATCCAAGAACTTTCTTAACCCAGGGCTTGAGTCCCCACTCCGGGGAATTGGTGTCACCAGCATCAAGGGCACAGAGTCTTAGTTGGGCCTTTGCCTGGGGCATCACCTACCAGCAATTCTGGGGGGAAGATGGGCTCTTGGGTAGAATCCATGGGAATGAACTTCTCTGTGTTGAATAAAGATGGTGAGAGAATGACCTGCTGAGAAAGGGAACAGATGTGTTGGTACAATATCTCTTCCTTTAAAATGTCCCATAGGATTGATCCAGGCTGTCCAAGCGTGCTCATTCACAGACCCCCGCAGGCTGTAGAAAGACTGGCACCTCCTGGAAGGCAGGAACAAGGAGGTCTTCTTGCAAGGGCCCCCAGGGTTAATGTGCATATTGACCACCCTCTTAGTCTGGGCATAACTGCTTTCTTTTTAGCCACCACTGCCAAGAGCATAGAGAGAGTCCACCAGCTCCTTTGATCTGCGATTGGCCCCCAGACTTCCAGGCAGAGGAGGACCCACTTACCATGTGGTCTTTCTTCTGGTTCATACAGCAGTTTGGGTTGTCTTTATTTCCTCCACAGCATCCACCATCCTAGAGAGATGACCAACATTCACACAAAAATATTTGCAAAGAGTTTTTACAGAAGCTAAAGAACCTACATTATTAATGTCCAATGAAATCTAGCTCTGACACCTATGCCCACATCAATAGAAATAGCACACACTTAACCCATTCCACTTGACTTCGCATAGAGGTAAGGCCTCTGCTTTAACTTTTTTCTTGCATGGTTAATGGAGAATAAATAACTCAAGAATAAACAAATAGGATCTCTCCTGGAAGCAGCAGGGGAATTTAAGAAAATTTCTCCATAAAGATAGGTCCTACTTTATCAAAACATAACTTTATGCCCATTTTCCCTCTTTAGTGCTCCTTCCGTAGAAAGCCTCTGTGACAGAAATTCCCATTTGGTTTTGTGAGCATTCAAGAGCCTTTATTTCTAGATCAATGAGTTCTGTGGAGCTTGGCTGGGTGCCCCCCATGCTGGGGTTTTTGTGGGGCTCCTGACAAGGATGTCCAAGACCAGTGCTGGGTCCAGGGATGTGTCCAGCCTGTGTGCTTGATGGCCTCACCAATGCTTATGCACACTTCTGACCAGAAAGCCAAGCATTCTTTATTCCTCACTGTGGGCCAGTTCTGGAGGAAGGGTACAGGTCTGATGACCCACACCGATGAGGAAAGGACGTGCTCAGAACCTCTCAGGATGCCAGCGGCAGAGCACAGAGTAGAGGATCAACGCGCCAGGGAAGGGGTGTGTTCACCTGACTGATCTGCCCCACGAAAGCAGGAATATCAGCTGAGGACCTCAGGACACGCTCCAGAATCAGAGTTGTGCTGACGGGCAAAAGTGGGGAAAACCCAGGCACACCCCAGACACATTTCCAGAGCGGCCAATTAATTCCTGGAGGAACAGGCCAGGGCAGACCTTCTGCATATGAATTACACCATTTCATGCTGACATTTCCCAAAGGATGAGTCACAACCCACTAGTGTTCCCAAGAAAGCGCTCAGAGGGCCATGGGGCCAAAGATGAGGTCTTTGGAAACCTGAAAGGACTGTCAGACTTGGCACTGGGAGAGAAACCCCCCGGCCTCGACCCCCTGCACACGCTGCCCTGCGGGCAGACCTCTCCTGCATTCACAGCTTCGCCATTGGATCTCAGAGCTGCTCGATTTTGGACCTCCCCGCCACCACCTTGCCCTTCTTCTTTCTATTTAGACAGAAAAGGAGAGAGAAAAGAAGGTTCCTCTAGTGCCTCTTTTCATCTTTCTTCTTGGAGAAGGAGTGATGCAGGGGAATCAGCAGGACCTAAGTATGAGCAGAAACTGCATAGGGTAACAGAGCAGCCTCACTGACCCAGTCTTTGCGGCGGGGGAGGGGGGCATGTATTTCACGGAAGGACATTTTCCAGATAATTAAAACGCCAGCACATTCTTACTTAGATCTTTTTCCTTGATAATTCATTGATGTGTCCATGACATAAGTTATTGTGATGGACAATGTGTCACTGTCCTCATGGTCTACTGAGCTTGGAGATGGCAGTTTTCCCCCTGGAGAGACTTCCACTGTTCTCAGTAGGCTAAGACTGCTGAGCTCATGCTCAGTTTTAGGATTCCTCCATTTCCTTCCTTGCTACTGGATGGACCCTGTCATTTCTTGCTGTGGACCGTGAGCCTCCCTCCAGCAGATTCTCCTCACCCTTTTCTAGTATGTGCTCTGGGCATGAAAACGTGATAACCAGGTGTCTTAGAACTGGGTAAAATGATAATTAATAGGCTGTGAATCGAGGCTCAGGGGTCTCTAATGAGTAATGTAGTGAGCTTCTCCGCACACTCTGTGCAGGTCATTTCGGCTGCTCAGAGCACTCTGCTGCGCTCTGCTCTGCTCTGTGAGCCACGGCCAGGCAGCTGGCCTGAGGGAAGCACTGCTGTTCAACGGAATCAGGAACCAGCTCACCCACGGGAAAGAGCACTGCTGTACACTCAAAAGGCTTTCTCTTTTGAGAAACTAGAAGGACTGGTGAGATTGTATATCTGGGAGAAGTCTCCTGTGAAATAAGTTTGTGGACAAAATTAAGAATTCCTGGTTCTCACGGAAGCTGAACCATTTATAAGGATCAAATACTGTTCATGGAAGAAATGTACCAGCCTCATAATTTAGTTGCCATTTACTGAATACTTAAGATATGTCCAGTATTGTTCTAAGGGGTTTACAATAAGTGCTTTCAACGAACACTACAAGGTAGGTATTATTATAATCCCCATTTTAGAAACAAGGAAATTTGCCCAAGGTCATGCATTAGTTAAGTGATGAATGGGATTTGAACCCAGGTCTGCAGACTCTGAATCTGAGCCTTCAGTCGTTTTCAATTAAATCCACACCTTTTAGTTCCTTACCAGGGTGTGGTGTTTCCCATCCTTAAAATTCTCATTTCCTTCTCCACCCCTTTGGAGTTACTTAGATGAGACACTCCTTTTCGTAATGCATCAACCCTATAGATCTGTGAAAAGCACAGGAGTCTGTGATTCTATTCTCAACCTTGAATCAAACTGAGATGACACAGCATGACTGGAGTCAGAATCAAGCTCAGCCAGTTGGAGAATCAGGCAATTATCTGGACAGACTAAGCCAAGAAAGGAGAGGCCAGCCTCTGCCTTCCTCACCAGATGGCAGGTGTGTATCTGTGCTTATATAGGCGATGCCCATACACCCTGCCTGTGGCTTCTCACTCAGAGTTCTATGAACACTGCCAGAGTTCAAAAGCTGTCTGGAGACTGAGAAGCAGTTCCATAAGCCCAGCAGAGTGTCAACTGCAGAAGGCAGCGGGAGAGGAAAGGAGGAGGGGCGCGGGTGTTGAGTCAGGTTGGGTTATTACACGCCACATTCAGCACCTGTACCATGGGCTGAGTGTGCCAGTCTCCTGAAAAGCTGACAAGCACGAATGCCCTGGGGGAAGTTAGGCTTTTGGCACCATGCCTCTTCCAGGACTGGTTCTCCAGGCTTTCCCTGAAGGAAAGTTCTCAAGCTATTGATGAGAAACCCTGTCTAAGAACGGCAGAGTACACTGCCCATGCCAGGTATTTGCAGCTTGAGAACCTGCTAGCTGGCCAGGTTATCTCTCTTCTCTGTAATCCAGAATCTCTGGCATCTCTCCAGCTGTGATTTCCTGAGTGTTGCTACATTAGAAGCAGGGCCACTGCTGTCCTGGGGCCCCCACTTACCCTGGCGAAGGTCCGGAAGCCCTGGAGGATGGGTCGGTAGCCTGTGCAGCGACACAGGTTTCCTGTGGGCCAAGAAGAGAGCTTCAATGTCTGCACTGGCGCCAAGGGCAGGTGAGGGGTTTGTGGCTTGGCTCCTGGCTCAGTTAGATGCTCTCTTTGCATACTCTGTTTTCTCTGCCTAGAATGCCCTTTTCCTCCTTCTACTACTGACTTGAAAACACCTATCACTTCTTCCAGGAAGTCTTCCCAGAATGCCCACACAGATTCAGGTGCCCCTCCTAAGAGCTCCCACGATACCTAGTCAGTTTTATGAGTGAGATTATCAAACTATATTATGAACTCTCTTCTTCGGAGTGGGAACTCCTTGAGAGTAGGTATTGTATCTTTCATCCCTGTGTCCCTTGTGCTCTAGGTAGTGCATGACATATGATACAACTCAGTATAACTGAATAAATGATGCACTGAAATGGTGAATGGATGGGGAGACTTCTCTATTCAATTCAGAGGGACAGACAGCTGGCCCAGGCTCCTGGGTCCATTCACAGAGGCAAAGTGGGAATCCATGTCTGCCCAAGGCTCAGAATCATGCCGCCTCCCTCATATGTGGCCTTTGCCTTCAGAATGCTATTCTGCTGAAACCTGACAGGGAAGGAAACAATATCACTAGCCCCTGTGGAGTTCTCCAAATAATCTCCTCCTATGCCAGCCACCCACTGCCACGCTATCCCACTGTAGATGAAGGGCAGGCAGACACCTCGGGAAGACAAACACTAAGTCAGGCAATCTAAGGATGTCTCCAACCCACCTGAGTATTCTTCAAATTAAGAGATGGCCAACCTTCCGGCAGATCTTAGCCACCATGTTGGGGTGGCCTGAGCCTTTCCTCCAGAGGGCAGTGCCTCGGACTCTTAGCCCTTTCCTCGCATCCACTCGGGCCCTGTCCTGATTCCACAGAGCCCCATTTGCATCCCCCATACCTTCGACAGCATCCTCGATCTCCTCCATGGTGGGTTTGGGCTCGTTCCGAAGCAGCGTGTACATGCTCATGACCATGCCAGGGGTGCAGAACCCACACTGGGAACCATGGCATTTGGCAATTCTCTCCTAAAAGGGACAGATGGCATGAACCCCTCTCAAACTCCCTACATGCCTCAGCTGGAGCCAGGCCATGTCAACAGGCAGTGTGGAGGAGCAGTCACTGCACAGTCAAATCCTAGTGCCACCACTTACCAACCATGACCTTGGTTATGCTACCAAACCTCTCTGAGCCATTAATCCTTCATCTGTATGATGTGGACCATCCTAGTACTTGCCTCCAGAGCTATGGTGAGGAGTCAATGAGATAATTCACATTAAATGCTTAACATTATACCCGGCACTTAGTGGGCAGTCAACCAGTGTTAGTTATTAGTAGGAAAGTCCCTTCAAAGAATGGCAAATAAAAATAATAATAATAAATAAAAAATTAAAAAAGAATGGCAAATATTAGAGCTAGAAGGGCCTTCTTTTAGTTCTTTTATTATTTTTTTTAATTAAACTTTATTGGGGTGACAATTGTTAGTAAAGTTACATAGATTTCAGGTGTACAGTTCTGTATTACATCATCTATAAATCACTTTGTGTGTTCACCACCCAGAATCAACTCTTAGAAGGGACTTCTTACCCTTCCTTGCATTCACTGAACAGAGGAGGAAGCAAGTCCAGAGTTTAAAAGATTTATCCAAGGACATGCATGGTGAATGCCAAGAGCTGTGTCATGTTCTTCTAACTACACTACCCCACCATCCAACTCAACCAGCATTTATTAAGAAAAACCAAGTGCATCTTATTCCAAACTAGAACACCACTGTCTTCTTAAATGAAGGAAACTCTTGAAGTCCACTGAGGAAATAAGAATTGGCAAAAGAATCCTATAATATAGAATTTGCTAAACGCATTGAATGTCACAGAAGTTACATTCAAACCTGCAAGATTTTTAATTACAAGGAGATTCTCCACATCTTATTTTTTGTTTTTGTCTCTTGGGTACTTACGTTAAGTAAAAGTATTAGATAACTGTATTCCCAGTGCCTAGCATATATATTCATTCATTTTATGAATATTTACTGAGAACAATTGAGTGCAGGAATGGTTAAAGCACTGGGGACAGGACAGTAAAGAAAGGAGATGGGGTCCCTGGTCTCATGAAGGTCATGTCCTCCCCGTAGGGGAAATAGTGACCCCCCAAAAAAATAACAAAGATCGAGAAAGTTGCAGGTGGAAGTCAGTGTTAGGCAGAGAATTAGTACAGGACGACAGGACCCAGAGTGACTACTGGCTACTCAAGTGGTCAGAAATGATGGCTCTGAAAAGCTGACCTTTCAGTTGAATTTAATAACACAATTTGGATCAAGGAAGAGTGTATTCCAGACGGAGGGAACAGCAAGGACAAAACCCCTGAGCACAGCAAGTGCACAGCCAGGTGCGCCAGAATCACGGAGAGGCCAGTGCAGCTTGAACTCGCCGGGATGAGAGAAATCCTGGGGGAATAGGCAGCAGCCAGACATGCAGCTCCTCGTGAGCCATGCTAGGGATCAGAACTTGCATTCTGGGCGTGATGGAAAGTCATTAGGGAATTTTCAGCAGGGTGTGATAAGATCTAACTTAGGTTTTAAAGAATCACTTGAGCTTTTGAGTGGGGAATGGGCTGGAGGGGGCAAGAGTAGAAACAGGGGACAAGGACATCGTGTGGTCCAGTCAATGGTTGCTCGGACTAAGCAGTAATAGGGCAACTGAGAGAAAATGAAGGTTTCACTGTAGGATTTGGAAGTAGCTTAGACACTGCTTCGGATGGAGTAGGGGTGGTGTATGAGACAAAGAAGCAAAGGTGACTCCTAGATGTTTCTCTTGAGCAATTGGGTGGATGCTTTTGCCATTGACTCAGGTGGAGGAAGACTAGGGAAGGAAGAAGTCTGGAAAGAATAGGGTTTTGTTAAGTTTGAGATTAGACATTCATATATTGATGTCACGTAAGCAGTTGGAAATATGACTCTAACCTCTGAGTTGCTGTCAAAGCTGAAGATATAAATGTGAGTGCCATTCGCATCCAGATGGTATTAAGCTCACCTACGGAGAGTGTGAAGATGGAGAAGGGGAGGGGCCCAGCCAGGGAGCTGAGAGGTACAATGGGATTGCCATTCAAGGGAACAGGGAGTAGGTGGGCTTCTTATCAAGGGGCACGGAGCTTTTGGAATCATGACTCTGGGGAGACACAGGGCTTCCTAAGCACACTTAGGCACAAGCTAAGGAAGTTCACCCAGCCCTCCTCCCTCCAGTTCTGCTGCAGCTGGACGGCCCAGTCATCAGATCCAATGGACCTCTTGGTTTTCTGGGGGTCATGAAATGTTACATCCACCCTAGACACAGGAGGAAGCGTGAGGCTTGGGCGCCTCCTCTCTGTGCCTCACAGCGCCTCCCCTTGGAGGTGATGAGGAAGTGGCCAGGCCAAAGGTCTCCTTTGCCCAGGCACAAACACTCAGCTCCACAACCCAGGGCAAGTCTGCTACCTTGTCATGAGCTCTGGTTACCTGCACAGGATGCAGCCTCGACTTGGTGCTTCCTATTCCTTCCACAGTCGTCACGGCAACATGGTGCAAAGAACAGATGGGGGCCAGGCAGGCATTGACAGAAAAGTGGCTGCAAGCTCAGATTAAGGTCATTCCATTGTCCACTCAGGTCATCTGAGGGCGTGGGACACTTTGTGATGCTGTATATCATTTCTCTTCACTCTACATTATGTTCTTGTCTCTTCTACAGGTGTCCTCGCCCCTCCACCCAAGACTCTGGGTTAGGGACAGAAGAAGCTCTCCCCACAGGCGAGGCCTGAGCCCCTTCAGAGCCCTGGAGGGGTCAGGAACCATCAGTGAACCCTAGGCCTCCGAACTGGAGCGAGGGATCCAGGGTCACTTTCACCAACCTCTTACTCAGCTTGACCTTGGAGGCTGAGTCAAGAGGAAGTTTCTGGCAGGTTCCAGGCCCAACGTGTGCTCCTCCGTCTGCAGGCCCTTCCTTAGCCTCTTCAATTTCAGAACCTCCTGGCATTTTTGATTCCCTGCTTTTACCCACCTCTATTTCTGCCAATCCCCTGGGAGGGCAGAATCCCCAGGGAACATGAGACATCACCTCCTCAGATAGAGCTTGCTCACATCCATTCTTTTATTCACCACTCATTCACTTATAAAACGAACATCAGTGACTGAGAGCCAACCATATGCCAGGCACTCTGGGAGGGCTGAGAAGTAAATGTGAATAAGATAAAAATCTCTGTTCTTTAATAGGTTGTGATCAACCCAGGAAAACAGAAGCCACCCTGAAGATGCAATTTAAATATCTTATGGTAAGTGTGTCAGAAGAGCTGTGCACAGGACATTATGGGATTAAGGACACCTAACCCAATCTTGGTAGATTAAGGAAGGCTTCCTGGAGGAGGTGATATTTTGCCCAGTCTTAAAGAGTAAGTAACAGCTATGTAGGAAAGTTCTGGAAGTATGAATACTCAAGAAAACTTAGGAAACAGCTTATGCCAAGACTGAGAAATGAAAGGGCATGGTGTGTTAGATGTTCACAATTGTCTCTGAATGAATAATAGAGTGCTGGGCCCATAAAGAGAAACTGGAGAGGAAAGGTGGGGCATACTGTGAAGGGCTTCCTGTGCTAAGCAAAGACACTGGACTTTATCCTGGGAGAAACTGAGACCTGTTGAAGGATTTCACGGGATGTGAAAAGAATGTGGGTTTTAGAAAGGTCACGTGTGCGCACGCATGCGCGCAAATGCTTCTGCACACACACACACACACACACACACACACACACACTCACCCACTTACTCACTCACAAGCTGACCCCTATCACAGTCCTCACACGAGCAGTCAGCCAGCAGACAAAGGATACACGATCTTGTTCTGGAGATGATCATACTTGGAAAGCATCACGGTGCAAGCCCCACAGCCCCCTTCTCCACAGCCCAGCTTGGTCCCGCTGAGCCCCACTGTATAGCCAAGGGTTAAGGAACATGAACTGAGAGAAAGAGCCTTTGCTGGGCTGCCAGGAAGTGTGTGGGTCGAGCTGTGAGTGTAGAGCCATCTATGGCCACACACAGGCTCAGGGAGGCAGCAGACACACATGGCTTCCTCATTCAGAGACTGTAGTGCACGCTGAGGAGACAGGGAATGAGGCCATCTCCACTCCCCTGAAGGAGAAAGGCATCCGAGACCCGTCGGACAGTACCCAAGTATCACCCCTGCGACTTGAGGTCCAGGACTGGAACATTAGTCCTGGAGACTTTTCTTGAATCTTCTCGCACGATAGGTCCCCAACCCCGTGATCTCCCTGGGCAGGTGAATCGGGCCCCTCAAAGTCTGAGCATGTGGGGCAGGCCTCACAGCCCCCCAGTTGGCCTGCAATGAAGCCACTTGGGCCAGAGTGAAACATCCATCTGGTCTGGGATTTGCTGAGTCCAGGCTTTTCACCTTGTACCTTTGGGGCCGATGATATCTGGGGACCCAAATTAGGGCTGAACCAGGGCTTTTGAACATCCAGCTCATAGGATGTGTGAATGGAAATTAAAATGCAGATATTTTCAGGTTTAGGGCCAAATTAGAGGCATGTCTTACACATACTTGCAGAAATAAATAATATGAGACTTGACATTTGTATAAGTGCCCAAGTAATAGGCTGTTCTAGAGAACAGCAATCATGGTTGCCCCTTTTCCTGAAATACTCAGGTCCCATTGTAGCTTTTCCCCCAGACCCACAGGCCTCTAAGCCATCTAGCTACCTGCTGAGGATAAAGGGAGCTGAGGTTATTGTCTCCTACTCGCTTCCCTCATATCTGAGGTGAGATTAATAACTAACAATGATATAGTATCTTATACATGAAAGCACTTATACCCATGGACTCTTCACAATGATTTGGTTAGCAGTTGGGACAGGAACTAACGTTTCCCCACAGATTAAAAAACATAAAACAAACAAAAAAAGCCCCCGAGACCCCTGAGTTAACATGAGCCCTGCAAGCTAACGCTCACCTTGAGTGTTAGGGGCCAAACACATCCATCTGACCCCAGAGATGGGGGCTCCTCATTCGCCATGCTGCTGCCTCTTTCAAAACACAACTGGGGAGGGCTTTCTGTGCCCTAAGTTATTCTTTTCACTAGTCAGGATAAATGCAGTTATCAGCATTTCAGACAACTCTAAGGGCATGCGAAGACCAGTGGTAGCCGCCTAGAAACTAACACGATCTTTTTCTAGCCTGGCGATCTTTCTGGAAGCCGGGGTAGAAGTCAAGCCTGGAGTCTTCTATCTTACTTGGAACTCCCACAAATGAGCAGCAATAAGCCATGAGGATTTTATACCGAGGTGCGAAAAGAATGTATACACGTGACTTGTGTTCATCTTTTCTTCTCGGTATATATGATTACAATTTTTATACAGTTTCCTTTCTTAAAATGTTCATACATTTTTGGGGCATTCTCTGTTTCTATGTGCCAACTTGCAGTTTGGGGTTTCATTTGAGAGTGGACCTTTAAACCAGTCAATATCTATGATCGGGGCTTTTTGAGGATTCAGGGCTTTCAAAACTTTTCTGTAAAACTAAAATTGATGTCAGTCGTCTAAAGAAATCACCAGGTTCATGTGCTTTGACCTCCACACTTGCACCACCCAGGTCAAAAATCCAGTACAAAGCACACTAGAGCCAGCCACTATCTGATAAGAAGCGAGTGAACCAGAGGTAAGGCCATAGATTCCAGGCTCACTTCAAACAATCCTTTGTTGTCCAAAATATGTCACTGGAATGAGCCACAGGATATTCCTGCCTCTGGGAGCAAGAGTGCTTTGTTGACAGAGGCCAGGATGAGCGCTGTCCTGACAACAGACCCACGGAAAGTTTCCAGTGCAGGTGGAATGTTAAGAGTGTGGCTCTAGGCTTTCGCCTAAGCTCTGCCAATGTTCACCCAAAGTACATGAGCGAGACGCTGGTCCCTGTAACATATGCAGGCCTCACTTCCTCCTCTGACATAGGGGTTGCTGTGGGATCAGTGAGATAACCTACGCAAATCACCTTGAACTCCAACTATATATAGTAAGTGCTCATTAAATGTTAGCTCCTATGACATTTTCACGGTTGTTTTCTTCCAGGGACTCAGAATACTTTCCTACTCTGAAAAAAGAAAAGGTACTGGGCTCTTCCCTCAGATGTCCCCTGCCCCATGCTCCCAGTGCTGACATTTCCACAATGGATGGCGCCTCTACACGGTTCCCCACCTCAGGCATCCCTTCCCCAAAATACTCTCTTTCCCCTGACTTTCTCTCCACTTTCACAGAGCTAGAAACATTCCCCAGGAAGCCCATTTGTGTATTAGGCAAAGATCTGCCGAGGAAGGCCCAGCTCCTGCTGAGGGGGAACGACCATGAAGCTTGAGAGCTCATGAGGGCCTTTTGGAGCTGCTTGCTTTTCAGGCCCAGAGTGAAATCTTGGCTTTACTACAGCCTTAGCTGGAAGAGATCTTAAGGAACATCAAGAATAATCTTCTTAATTGACAGCTGAGAATTTCAGACCAGAAAGCTCAAATGACTTCCTAGGGTCACACAGCTGCCCTGTGAGAGAGCTGCAGCTAAAACACAGGTGTCCAGAACCCTAATCCATTGTGCTTTCTTCCACACTGCACCGCCTCCCCACAGCTCACTAGAAAATGATGTTCGACCCAGAGAATGCGTCCCATTGCCCCCTCCCTCCTTGCCACTCCAAAGTCAGGATACACTTCCTTCTCAGGTAGGCCAACAGAGTTGTTTCCGGATCTGCATTTTTCTCCACCACCTATAAAAACAAAAACAAAAGAAAGACATATCACAGGCATACTTTGCCATTGTCTTACTCTAGAATTTGTAAAGTTAATGGGATGGACTAAATTATCTTATGAAAACAAAAGTGTTTTTCTTAATAATTCCCTAAGAATGAACACATTAACTATTAACAAACTCTGTATGTACTGACATCCTTCAAATCTAAAATTCTACATTAGTGCTCTTCTCAGGACCCACCAGAGTGCTTCGGTGTGGCACCTGCCATACTAGGCTGACCAAGGCAAAGCCTCTTTCAGATCAAATATGTCACCCCATTTCCAGCTGCTGGATCACAGCTGTGAGCTTCAGAGACAGTAAGAGTGACAGCATGCGGACCTTCAGAGAACAGAGGGCCAATCTATGGATCCGGCTCTATTGTGTGCATGGGCTAGAGGACAGTCAACAGCGTTAACCCAGGTAAGCAATGGAGGGGCAATCTCAAACTGAAGGGCCACAAATGAAATTTGGGCGGGGCCAGGTGTCCAATCGCCACACTGGGGTGAACAAATGGTGGACACTCAGATATGGTGGCTGCCTGTGTCCACACATGGGGGAAGGGGAGGGCTCAGCAAAGAAACAATGGCCTCCACCGACTCCCCCACCCAGAAGAAAGCCTCCTCTCCAGCCCCTGTCCCAAGCCAGACAACTCAGTTCACCCCTGTATGTCCCTGCTTCTTCTCCAGCCTCTGCCCTAGTGCTGGAGCTCAGAGAGAGTGATTACATTGGTGGCTAAGTCCACACACAGGCCCTTTAAGAGGAGTGTGCACTCAGTCTCACTCACTCACAATCTCCGCTGGTTTTCACAACCAACAATTATGGTGACTTCTCTCCGCAGCCCTGGAATCCTGTGCTGGAATGGGGTTGGGATATCTTGCTCTTCTGGGGGTTGGGGGTGGGGGTGCCTCCACAGTTGAAATATCCCTCCCGATCTTTAATGGTCACATACGGGTGTGGGACCAGCCCATTCCACGTCTCTGCCCAGTCTGGATGTGGCTTCTTCTGCATGTCCTTAGTTGAAAGGCTTCAGTTCAGCTTGATTTTAGGCAATTCTTGATAAAGCGTGTTTTGAAGATTAGTTAAAATTTTAATGTGGTTGTGAGAGAAACTAGGCACAGCGTTTACATACTGTGCCATCTTGCTTGTCTCGACCATAATCTTTTTTATGGACCAAAAGTAATCAAACAAGTCATAAAACTGCCAGACTTCACCCCTTGAATAAAGTGCAAATGAAAGTGGAAGATAAAATAAATTTAATTTCTTGATTACACCCTACAGGTCCAGCTTATTCAAAGTCCTGGTTACAAAGTTTACACAAGGAGCTGTTTCTCTTCTCTTGGAGAAGAAATCATAAATCCACAAAATAAAGACCTCGTCACCTTTCTTGTAGTTAGCAGTTAGAGCCTCTTGGCTTACTACCTTCCCCACAAGTTGTTCCTTCCTCCTGTCCTGCAGCTCTGCTTCCATCACATCACATAAATTCTCTGCTCAGTACCCTCAGTAACCTTCAACATAGTCAAGGTTACATCTAAGTTCCTTTGACTGTCTTTCAAGGCCCATTTCTATATGTTCCTAATCTTCTTCATTTTTAGCCTTTCCCTCTTACTTTCCTGCCAAGCTGGTCTTCGTACTTCAGTAAAAATACATTATATACCTCCCGGTTCCTGAGCCTTTGACATTCTATTCCTCTTCCACCTGCATTTTGACTTATCAGAAGACCCCAAATGCTTCCCTAGTAAAGACTTTCCATATCACCCCAGCTGCAAGTGGTGCACCTTCCTGGAATTCCAACAGAGAATGGCTGTGCCACTCTTTCGACATGGTTGCAGGGTTGGCCCCAGCAAACTCCATGGAACCCTCTCTCAACAGGATGCCAATAGGTATCCCAAAGGAAAGATGCTTTGTGGGAAATCGAACTTAGGAAACACTGGGTTAAGCAGATTGCTCTGCTCAAACTTGAGCATCAAAACAAATATTGGCCAAAATGGGTTACAATCCATTAAACAAAATTAAAACTCATGAGTCTGAACTGATAATGAGTAAATTAAAAAACAAACAAATGGGAGAAAAGGGAAAGTTGTTCCTGGTAGAAGAATGCCAACTAATAAATATGGCTGACCATCTTGTAATCTGCCCAATAATTGATCCAGTTGAGAATCAGATATATATATGATATACATATGGTATATATATATCATATATATATCATACATATATGTATGATATATATATAACATATATTATATATATATATATAGTGAGAGAGAGAGAGAATAAAAAGCAAATGTGGCAAAATGTGAACAGGTAATGAACATGGGTAAAGTCTGTTGAATAAAATTTCTTTGTATTCTTACAACTATTTTTGTAAATTTATAATAATTTTATAATACAAAGTTGAAAAACTAAATTTCTTTACCAGAGGATTTCTTATGGTTTTTAATATTCAAACACTCATTATATCCAGATTAATTGGGTCCCTACTTTGTGCCAACGCTCAGCTAAGTGGTTTGAGAATATCTGAGAAGAGTATCTCATGGAGATAGTTTTCTGTGAAATGCATTTTGGAATATATTACTATGCCTAACCATATTCCATCTCTCCAACTAGTTCATAGGCTCCTGAATGGCTGCTGTTTGGTCACAGAGATGCTCCAGCACATAAATGTCCCACCGGCTTAAGACTGGGAGGAGCTCGCTCAATGTCGCCGGTGTGCATGAGGGAGCGAGTGTTGACTCACTGACACCACTTCTTGGGGGGATCACTGCTGGACACCTTCAGCTGTACCCTACATGCTGAATCTTTCCAGAATCCTCCAGATGCCACAATCTCCACTAAACAGAGAGTGATTGCTCAGAAAAGCAAGAATCCTACCCTCCGTATCCGATGGACATTTGTCTCATTAGGGAGACCACCTCAGGGAAGATGTAGATGCCTGATCACTGCACTGTACACCTGAAGCTGAAGCTGAACAATAATGAATGTCAACTACAATTTTATATTTCTATATAGTTACAAGAAGCGGAGTACAGCATTAGGAATGGAGACAGTGGAAATGTAACGGCTGTGTGTGATGTCAGAGGGGTAGTAGATGGAGGGAGGGGGGTTATCACCGTGTGAGGGGTATAAATTATAAATGTCTAACTATTACATTGTTTTGTACACCTGAAACTAATAAAAAAAAATGTTTAAAAAAGAAATCCTGCCCTCCAAAGGACTCTCCCTACAATGACAACAAAATCCTGGGTAACTCTTTCACTTCAACTCTGAATCTAGATCAAAGAAGATATGAAAACAAGAGTTACCAAGGCCCATCACAACCACAGAAGGCCCTAGAGATATTAGATCGTTGGCATCTTACACCCTCTCCACCACCCCAGCTAGTGAAGACAGAGTCCAAGCAGCAGTCTGAAACAGGAAGAGCAGAAGGCTCACATGTAAGAGTGAATCAATACCCATCTGTAGTCTTTATAACACCAAATTCTTACAGCTTCTTTGGTAACTTCTTGGCATAATATCCTGTAACAGAAAATCTAGAACATCTTGGGACTAGAAATAGGAAAACACTGACTCACAGCTGCCTTAATTTTACTTGGAATTTCCTTGCTAGGACTTGTTTTTATAGTACTGGTTTTATAGTACTTCTCATCACTCCTTGCATTGCCTCTCTACCTTTCCAGCAGTTTCACAAGAGGCTACAGACTTCTAACTTACGAACATGAATATCACAGAAACTGGCAGTAGAAGCTTCCAGAGATAGTAGGGTTTGATGTGATCATACCAACTAAAAATTTGAAATTGTTTTCCTAAAGTAAAAGTAAAATATGGGAAAACAATTTTCACCAAGGCAGATTTACTTTGAAATGTTCCTTTCTAGATCCAGCAGTCTTTGGAGCACTGATGTTGCAATGACTCATGGAATTTTCCTGCTAGTCACCCAACCACACCTGACAATATAAGCACTAGACATCAAATGAAGCACATTTTATTTCTTGAAAATTACCTGGAAAGTCATCCTGTTTCTCATTTAAAATGGCCAATAGAACAAAATAAATAAACTTGCTCTCTGAGAACATTCATCACTCACACGGTCCACATGTCCATTTACAACACACAACTATGGCTACCCTTTTACCTGCTCTTTCATTCCCACTGGAGAGCTGAAGCAGATGTGAGCATGTCAGCACTGGTGTAGGGAAGGCAAGTGGAGGATGGAGACAATGTCATGTGTTTGCACCCTCTCTCCCTGCACCTGCGTTAGAATTTCCAGAGCTCTTCATCCTTCCGGTACTGCAAAGACTGGTACCCATGTCATAAGTCCCCCTCTGGCCCAACCCACCTCACCTCCCCTAGATCCCTGGGCACTAATGAAGTTAATCCAAGTGGTCAATTTTTATCAAAGTAAGAGATCTGCAATATTTATATGTGGAGTTAAGGAAGGGGAATAGCCTACCATTTGTGAAGAAAAAAAAGTGGCTTGCCACAAGATGTCAGTATATGTCTTCACACAAGTTAGCTGTTATATTTACATACATGAAATATCACAAAAAAAAGGTTGTGTACACTTTATATCTTGATATTAGCAAGAAAACACGTTCCTTCTCTCAGTAAATGGAGCAACAAAAGCCTTCGAATATATTTGAGGAAACACAGAAGTGTGGTGGGTGACCTCTGTCTCACCTAGTACCCTGTCCCCCTTTCTGAGCTTCCTGCCAGTGTCTGTACTTCTACAGGGAGTTGGCAGGGAAGGGGGAGCCCACAGCCACCTCTCTTCTTGCTCCCTGCCCCCTCGCTCCTTTGCCCCTTGAGTATCTTGATTATGTTCTAGCCCTGAGAAGTTCTTCTTTCCTTAATGTCACCCCAAAGGCAGCTACACCTTTGAAGGGAGAGAGAGAGAAAGCGAGGAAAACAAGTGGGGAAAAAAGCACAAAAGAGGGAGAGAAAGAACAGGCTTCTTCCAGAGGACACACATCCCTTCCCAGGGAGCAGGGCCGCCAGAGCAAAGGAAAGGTCAGCCCCTGCTTACCTTTCTGCCATTCACAAAGAAAACCAACTCGTCTGCTGTCATTGTCACCAGTTGGAGTCCCTGAACTCCAGGTACCTCACTCCCAACTGGCAGTTATAACTGTTGTGCAACTTGAAAAACACGTCTCCTCCAAAAATGAAACTAAGTTGGCCAATGGGCGAGGTCCAGCTTAGAGCTTCAGGAAGTGGAGAGTTCCTGTAAAAAAAAAAACCCACTGGTTTGCAAAATCAAGGAAAATGCAAGCAATCATTTGCAACAAATCACACCCCCAACATCTGTGTCTGTCAAAGAGCACAGAGGATCAGAGGAAGGCACTGGATCAGGGAGAATATCAACCTTGGCGTCAGGTACTGCCCTCGGGGAACCTGCTTCCTCCTCCCACTGGCTGAAGACGAGAAGAAGGAAAGGCGATTGTCAGATCAGGGCAGACAGCTGCTTCACTGCCTCCATTTCTACCCTTGTCATTTTACAATTTACATTTACAGCAACACAGACTCAGCACTTACACACACGGACTCATTCTGCTGCAGCCTGGAGGAATACGGAGGTCACACGATGTGGTGCCCAGTGATCCAGAGGCAAAACCTGCCATTGGACCTCAGCCAGTCACTTAGCCCCTTCAGAACTCACTTGTTACCATCCTGTAAACGGGCACACGGATGGCCCCAAGCGCAGAAGGCTGAGGGACACATGGTGCATTTTGGAAGTGCTTTATAAATTTGCCAAGAACCAAAGTGTTCATTACTATTGCTAATACATTGTTAGTAACACTACAACAATAATCCTCCTCACAAACCATTTTTGAGGCTTTGCTTTTGCTCGTGTCTCACACCACCTAGGCACAGGCCAAGTTGACGTGGAGCTGAAAACCTTCCTCCATTCAGTATTCCTTACCTGCTGGTGTAAACACACATGCTCACTGCCCACCCGGCAGCGTCAGCATCAGTGGGCTGTCTACAGTCCAGCACCCAACTGCCCCTCCCAACACACACACACACACACACACACCAGCATTCCCTCTGGTCTACTTCAGTCTAAAAGGACCCACACAGTTACTCAAACAGCCACTCTGAAGCAGGTAAGTTTCCCTACACCCCTGACAGGCTATGTGGGGGCATCAGGGGTATGGATTGGGGTGGAGAGAAGGGAATATGAGGCAGATGTGCTTGGTACAGCAACAGCTTAGAGAAACCCAAGGTGCCAGGACAACCATGTTATCAACACAACGCCTCTCCCACCACAGGCTTCACTGAAGCAGGGGATGAAATTTCATTTGTAGGGTGACCCAACATCCCAGTTTGCCCCTGACTATCCTGCTTTTAGCACTGAATCCCTGGCAAACCCTTCAGTGCAGGGCAAACTGAGTTTGCTGGTCACCAGAAAACAATGGTTCTTAACTGGGGCAGGGGAGGATTTCCAACCCCAGAAGCCATTTGGCAAAATCTCGGGATCTGTTTTAAGGTTAAGAGTGACAAGGGTTGCTACTGGTATCTAGAGGATAGGGGCCAGGGGTGCTACTCAACACCCTACAATGCACGGGACAGCCCCCAAAACAAGTAATTATCTAATCTAAAGTCTCAATAGAGCCAAGATTGAGAAATCCTGCTCTGAAAGAAGGAAGGATGTATGTTGGCAAAGAGAGAGGGTCAGATGAGCCTGAGTAGTGTTTTGTAATCGGTGAATTCTCCCCGACACTTACACATCTGTGATGAAGAGGCTTTTCCTCTTTTCACTCATCCACACAACTTTACAAGGCCTCCATTTCCTAGCCAGTTTCTAGCCAAAGTCACAAGAAACTCTCAAGAAAGACCTCAGTTTGAGGTTAGGCATATTGGTTTGAATATTAGCTCTACCACTTCTGTGTGACCTTTGGCAAAAATCACTCTCTGGGCCTCAGTATTCTCATCTATGATATGGGGGTGACTTTACCTGCTTTGTGAGAATACATTCTGGTGAGAATTAAACGAGACTTAGGTTAAGAGTGTGTCCCATAGCAGATGCTCAATATATACCGGGGGTACCAAAAAAAATCTGTATACATGCCTGTATTTATCTTTTGTTATCGGTATATACTTAGTATTACAACTTTAATACAGTTTTGTCCTTTCTTAAAATGTGTATGCATTGTTTTGGCTCTTGCTGTGTGCATCAATTTACTTCTCCCCTCTCAGCCAGTCTTCAGCCTCCTTCTCTCATCTTCTCTGTTACTGTGGAGCACTGAAAAATAAGAGTGAAATAAATTTTCAATAAGGGCTTATGTTGTCATTCAGATTTTATTTCTGTAATAACTGTAATAACTAGTTTATTTCTATAATGCTGCAATTTCACAAAAACTTTAACTTAGTATGATTATTTCTTACTTAGCATAATATTTGTGACCACTTCTTTCCCTGTGATTCTTCAAGGTGCTATAAATTAGGGAAAACAGTTTAAAATAAGCCTTTTTTTCAAAGCTGATGACCTCCAATACATGCTTTCAATTTTGCATGAATTCTCAAACTTGGGCTGAATTAATGAAATTTCCTGGTCTTGGAATAGGCCGATTATAACATATTAACTTACCCCATTTTCCTAAGGAATGCCTTGCTTTATTATATGCAGTGCATTGGCAGATGAGGTCTCAAAATCCATGGAAAAACCAGATAAGTCCTGAGGCCTCGGGAACACAAGTCTTCCTCTTGGAACAACATGTGCAGGAAATCATAAGACATAAGAATTATGCTGCAAAGTGCCAAGTCATTATTTCTGGAATAATGAGCTCCCTCAGGGCCAAGCGTTCCCTAGAAGAATGATTCAGGAAAGCTTTGGTGTGCTCTCTGAAGGCCTGGTCAGGGCTGGTGCTGCCTGCAGAAGTCTCCCTGCCAGCCATTCACCTGCTTCTGCAGCAGTGCCTCTCGTCTGCTCACTCCTTCTCGTTGCATCCAGATGGACATTTTTGTCTGTACCCTATGAGCACCCCCTGTTCATTTTCTCCCCTTACAACAAACTTTACTTGGAAAGAAAAAAAATTACTTTTCTTTCAAAATATTCTTTTGCTCAGATTTTTCTTACTATTTTTTTTTTTCAGACCCAATTTTCATTCTACATATGCCCATTCTGGATGAAAGACTGCTACATTCTCAGAGAATCACTGCCCAGCAACCAAGCCCTCCCTCGTTCTCCAAATATCCAGATTTCTAACCAGTCCTAACAATAGTTCCTCACACCTGAATAGCATTTCTTTCATGTAACTTGATTTCATTTGATCCTTATAAAAGCCCTGCAAGCATTATTCACAGTGGCCAAGACATGGAAATAATCAGTGTCCTTTGATAGATGATTGGATATAGATGATGTGGTGTATATACTGCCATTTGTGACAACACTTGGCATGAGAATATCATGCCAAGTGAAATAAGTCAGATGGAAAAAATCAAGAACCATGTGATTTCACTCATATTTGGGACACAAAATGGAAAGCAACAAACAAACAAAATAAACAAACTAAAGCTCATAGACAGACAACAGTATAATGTCTACCAGAGAAAGGGGTGGAGAGATGGTAGAAGAGGGTAAAGGAAGGTCAAATATATGGTGACAGGAGACTTGACTTTGGGAGGTGAATACACAATGCAATATACAGATGATGTATTGTAGAACTGTATGCTTGAAATCTGTATAATCTTATTAACCAATATCTCCCCAATAAATCTAATTTTTTTAAAAAGCTCCGGGAGATGGGCAGGGAGGTTATTTTTATCTGCCTTTTCCGAACAAAGAAAATGAGAGTCAGAAGTTGACTTGCCAATTGTCTCACAGTAAGTGAGTACTAGTTTCTGCATCTGTCACTCACTCCCCACTAGAGAAATTGTCTCTTTGATAGTTCTTCACTAACTAAAGAGCATAAACCCCAGGACTGTCAGCCTGGCACTCATGGCCCTTCTCGGTGTGGCTGAAATCCAGCCTTCTGGTTTGTGAGCCTCTGAGATCAGGAGCAGAGCTGTATTTATTGCTATAAATGCTGGTGCCTAGCGTAGGGCCATGTCTATAAGAAGGATTAATAAATGCTTGGTGAGTTGAGCGCACAATGCACAGAATGAGTGGAGTTTTCAGAAATGTCTAAGCCTCTGCCTTTGACCGAATATGAAACTTTCTCCCATCATTCTATGTATTCCTACACCATTCAACTTTTCCCACCAGCTACTTTGCAACTAATCTTGTGTCACTGATGTTAAGTAACCAGCTAGTATTCCTGAACATATAGATCGCACTGCTCTGCTACTAATGAGGACATTAACCCTTGATTTTCTACACACATCTGGGAAGCAAGAAGGTGGGATTATCCAAGTGTTGACACAGAGTCAAAACTTAAAGGATGTGAACTTCAGCCTGCTTTAGTACTACAGACACATAAAAGCTCAAGGAATGGAAAAGGCCCAGAAAAAAATTTAAACCCACTTTATCTGTCCACATCTATTATGTTTTCTGATAATGTCTTTTGCATTCAATGAGCTCTGTGACTCCAGGGTTATTTGTGATGGTGACAATGTGGGCTTGTCTGGACACTAAACAAAGTCTCTCTTTCCAGTCTGAGCTGCTCTAGCACAATTCAGGAAGCAGTGCCCTGACTTCTTCACTCACCCAGAGGATCAACTCACATGTGCTCTGTAGACAATATGGCCCCATGAGTAACCATTGGGGAAAATTAATTTCACAATTTTTTTATTATCCTTATTCTCCTCCTCTGACTTAATTTTCTTATTAATCATCTGAAATGCTTTACTTGCACTGAATAGAATGTAAGTGTGGCAGACATATCTACCTGCCCCCAAATATTCATGCCTTCCTTCCCTATTGAAGAGGTTCTGCTGGGAAGTCACTGCCCAGCCAGGAACAATATTTCCCAGCCCTTCTATGGGGAGGAAGCCATACAATTGAGTTCTGATGGATGTAATAGGGGTGGAAGTGATGTTCACAATATCCCAGCTCCCATTCTCTCTCTCTCACTGTCTGATGGTTAATGTCAATGCCAGGGTGACCTTGGAAGCCCCACACTGAAGAAAGCAAAGCCAAAAATCTTTAAATAAATACAGTGATCTGAGCAGTCCCATCTCCCACCTGTGTCACATATTTTACTTTATTGTGGCACGAAATAGACCTGTATTGTGCCTGCCCACTGATATTGTGCGTTTACCAGTTACAGCATCTAGTATTACATCATTAATACATTACGTTCCCCCAAGGGCAGAGGTGCTTATCTATTTTCTTCAGGGGAAAACACTGCATGGACATGGTAGACATATATTTATGCAAGAAGTACTTATTAAAACTGAATACATGAATGAATGAACAAACAAATGAGTGATAGCAATGACAGAATCTGGTTTCAGTGAAAGACAAGGACGCATGGCTCAGACGCCTGGCTTGGCGCACATACAAAGCTCCACATGCAAATGACATCACCGGGGATCGTGGGATCCTGCTGCTCAGGGCATAAGACAACTTTGGTCTTATGCCCAAGACCTCAGCCTTAAGTGTCCCCATCCCCACACTCTGTTTTAAAGTGAACGTTAGAACAACTTCTATCCTAGGCAATATTCACATATCCATTCATTTATCAACTTTATGAGACTCTGCATGTCTCAGGCACTGTGCTGGGCATTGATTAACATAGGGTCAGAGAGGCTTAGAGCACCCTCATTGTACCTTAGAGATAATTCATGATTCCCAAGCCAACACTGCAGACACAGAGCCCAGAACATTACCTTCCCTCATAATTATCACCACTCCCCAGAGCAAAGATGCAGAGTCAAGCCTACATATTGACATCTTTCAAATAGTTATCACATGAAAATTTGAGAGCTTCTTTCAAATCTCCCAGGGATGCATCTGTAGTTTTATGACGGTGGCCTCTGAGAACTCAATTCCCGATGCAAAAGTCTACAGGAAGATCACTTGCTGTTCCCATTCTAAATGTGTCCTTGAACCAGAACACTCTCCACAGGAACTTAGTGTTACTAACGCTGTTATTTGCTTTATTTTTCTTTTAAAGGAATCCTTTCTGTCCTATGTAAAAAAAAAAAAGAAGAAGAAGAAGAAGTACATTAAACCACTGTTCACAATCCAAGGCATACAGCCCCAAAAAAGCATAGTTCCCAAACGATCAGGGACAGAGGGCAAGCTGACCACCTGAGACCTGTTCTCTAGAGTCTGTTCAGTTTTCCCAACTCTCAAGGAGAGGAAAAAGAAAATGGAATGAGTGTAGAAGTAGTTATAGGGAGAGAGAAGAACCAGGTGGTGAAAGTCAATACAATCTTAGCTGTTACCCATCAGACAATTTGGCTCCTTGGGGAGCTAGAAAATGGCCCAGGTCTCAGCCTCATTCTGCCAGGAGAAGCAGATGAAATAGAACTTGTGACTCCTTCCACCTCTTTCCAAGGATCCCAGGCCCAGGATATGCAGACAAGGGCCAAGGTAGGAGTATTCTTGCAGGGTCTACCCAGCACTTCAACTTGGGCCTTTCTCTCTCAGGAAAACCAGGAGGCTTCTGGAAAGCAGTGGCTTGGTCACTTTGTGGGACATTGAGAGAACATGAACCTGAACAGGGAAGGTTTTAACACCCCATGATAACACCCATGGACCTGAGCAGAGGTATTGACAGACTTAGACATAAGCAGGCGAGAAGGAAGGCAGAAGACTCAAAGGAAGGAATAGTAGGAGTGGATCCCAAGGATGATGGACCCACCTCAGGGACAATGCCATGGCCTTTGAGTCAAGTTCCCATTCCCTGTGGTTCTTGGCTGTCTTCTGTCTCCAGGTGAATAGCCAGACTGGAAGAGTTAATAGCCCTTAGTGACTTGGCAACTATAATTTTTTAGTCTTGATCACTATCAGTGTTTTCACTCTATTAAATGTCCCCTACTCATTATCTCTATCTTATTATCACCATTATTCTGAGAATCACATATGGAAATAGGAACTGGGGTGACAAGAAACTTGTGAATAAATCACACAGGCCCAGTAGCCATGTGTGGGTGCCAGTGAAGTAGCAGCTAGAAGCTCCTGGAAAATGCATGAAGCACCTTGCCTGTGGCTAAATGGGAGTGCTTTAATGATGGGCTCATGAGCAGAACTGGTGAATTTGTTCAAAAAAACAAAACAAAAACTTTTTCCTACGTGAAAATCTTGCCAGCTATGCCTTTGTTATGAATAGACAGAAGCCCCATTCACTTGGTCTAGAGAATCTGGGCAACCAAACAATGGGTTGCGATGAACCCACAGAAAGAGTCCTACCTAGTCTATGAGACAAAAGACCCAGGTGACAGCCAAAAATCTGATCCGCTCTCTGATCCTTTCAGCAAGATTACTCCCTATATCTGTAAAACACTCTGGACCCTTCCAGCTTTGACATTCTAGGGTATTATGGTGTGGGATAATACTTGGACTTTTTTTTTTCTCATCTTTCTTTCCAAAAGCAAAGCCTGCCCAAGTGTGCAGTGGCCCTTTTATTCATGTCCTCTGAGCCTCACCGTCTGAACAAGCTGTGACTTACCACAGGACACTCCACTTTTTGTCCAGCATCAGTGTAATCACAGTTTAAAGAAAAGAAAACAATGTCTGAAAATGAAAGTGCTCTAGTTTATTTTATGCTTATGTTCATGTAACTATTTGGATCAACATTTCCTAAGATATAAATAAAGAGTATAAGTAATCTCCCCTTTAGTAAGCCTCCTTTCAAAATGTTTACAACATTCTGTGGTATTATGAAATATGTTGTCAGCCTGAGACTCTTGTCCACCCATGTGTAGAGTGGCCTCCTTCAAAAGATCCACTGGGGGATGGAGACAACAAAAAGTCTTTCTGCTGGCAAGTCTGGTACTCCTACGAAGTCAGCCCAGCAACCCTGAAGGTAGTACACACCAAGGAACGGTAAGAGATGGCCCTTCACAGCCCCACCAGAGGCCCAGACAAGAGGTGGCCCTGCCCTGGGTTACTAAATATACACATTCCCAGCCACATAATTAGATAAACAGCCAGGTGCCTCTCCCTACCTGAGGCATCACTTTTGTTTTAGGTCTTAATTGATTTCAATAACTGACCACATGGGCTGCTCTACTAGGGTGTTTTCTCTTCCCATGCTTTAGATCTCTGCTTTTATGTTTCAAATTCACCAATAAAGAATAAGTCCATGAAATCCGAAGCCCCCACCCTCAACCCCAATAAAAGCAGAACCCCAGGCTCATGGTCTCATTTTTCTTCTCTCAATCTCTCTCAGTTTGACCTCACTGTGTGGCCTCAAGTGTGTCATGTAACTTCCGGGTCCTGTAAGTAATAAGCCTTTTTTTTTTTTTTTTTTAAAGATTCCTGATAGTTGTGCTGAAGTGTGTCTTGCAATCATAATAAAAATCACAAAGACTGGTCCAACCACAAAATTGATTATTAATAGGCTGGGACCCACACACAACACACACCCAGGAAAACTCACCGCTCCCTTGTCTATTTCCATTGTAGTTTATGCCTACTTCTATTATGGCATATAACACAGAGACCAGATCTTACTTATTTTTGTACCCCCAGTAACACAGAGTAGTGGTCAATTAATATTTGCTCAATGACCTCTGTTTAGCTGTAGAGGGTTGAATGAAAGGCATCACTTTTTCACACAGGTTTTGCCTAAGTCTGCTTCCCTCCCACCCAGAAGAGAAAGTCATCTTACCCTCATGCTTATTCTTATTATTACTCTCCTTTTTCCTTCCTCTTCCATCATTGTCATCATGAATATGGTTTGTACAGTATTACAGTATTTTTATATACATCAATTTGTGGTAGCCTCATAAATACATATCATAAGCCCCATTTTCATCTGAAGAAATATGTTCTGAGACTGAGTGAGGAGCAGAGTTTGAACTTGAACCCTAGGTTTTAATTCCAGAGTCAGTGTTCCTTTCACTCTACTGGATCCCCAAGATTATTACTTGAGCGCCCGTGTGGTTTTCATGGCTGAGAAGCTCATGTAGACCCTGGTAACTGACCAGTGCAGACATCAAACAGCAAAAACTAACAATGAAAACCCAGAAATCAGGAAGGGAGTTCTCCTTAAATAAAGCCCCGGTACCAGAAATGCTGGCTTAAGTAAAGTAGAACTTTTCAGAAAACAGCAGATCACATGAGAGTCACTCATGGTTTGGGACTCTGCTGTGAGCCATGACGGCAGGCTGCTCTCTCATGAGGAACATTTTGGAAGGGGCTTGAGGACAATGTTTACTTAAGGGATGGAAGTGGTCCAGAAATGGGTTAGTAAAGACTATAAAGAAGGGTGAGAAAGGGACAAGTGGGAAAACTGGTCTGTTCAGAGGAAGAGGAAGGAATCCAGGAAGTAGCACAAAGAAAGCTAACCCCAGGCAGAGGGGGGGTGAACCAGGTACATCTATCTACCCCTGTGGCTTCCTGGCTTCCAGTGGCACTGTGTCAATCTAACTACACCACACCAGGTGGATCGGCTCTGACAGAAAGGAGGTCATACCCTAGGGTTGTCTGCCCTTCATGAAAAGCCACGGAAAGCTAAGACAATCTCCTCTCACCTCCCTGCTGGAAAGGAGCAGCTGCATTTCTGGGCTACTGGAGCGGAGGGTCTTTTCCTCTAGAAGGTCCCAGAGGTTCCCTTGGTAACACTTTTACGTTGTGTGGGAAGCAGTATGGTGCTATACAGGCCTTTGTAGAATGAGAAAAGCAATACACCCAACTCCTATTGGTAAAATCCAGTTTTCCAGAGTACAAGGGTGAGGTATGAGAAGCAGATATCAACTCCAAGAAGCAGTAATTGGCATAACATTAATTAAAGAGCCCAAATTGCTTCCATTTTCACATGCCTATCACCTGCCTTATCCCTTAATAAGGGCCTAGAGATCCAGGCCTTTCCTATCCGCATCCACGGAAAAGAAGGGAAACATGGAAGAGGAGGGCAGGAACTCACTGTTTCTATACAAAATTTAACATAACACAAATATGCCATTCAAATTCCCACCAAGAACTTCCTAAATGCCCAAATGAACATAGGCCCTAAAACACCTGACAGAGCTATCACCTAACGATTAGTCACCTTGAAGAGCTGGTAGATCAGCTTGAGCACAGTCATGGCAACTGCAGGCAAAATCAGAGGGTGGCACTGTCTGAGATGTGGGTGCTGTGGCTGCTTCAGCAAGTTCTCCTAATTATGGTGTGCTCTCTGGCTTGGGAAGCCCACAGTTACTTCTGGGAAGCGTTCTGAGGAGAGGGACCCTGCAGCTGGCGTCTTCTCTGGAGCATTTCACTGTATTCTGATGGACACTAGGGGATGCCTCAGGTGTCTGAAGCTTTCCTGGGAGGACTGTCTCAGGCCTGTGGCTCCAATCTAGTGATCCCTTGTCTCACATAGGGAGCATGGACTCCTCCTGGGAGCTTGTTCTGGAGTGACTGAAGGGAGTCGGAAAGAAGGTTTTGCTCTTTCGCTTCTCAAAGTTTGCCCACTTTCATCATACTTCTAAGAACTAGTTTTTTTCTTACAAAGGAACTGTTTCCAGAAGATTGAAAAAACGTCATTTAACACCAGGCCAGTAGGAAGAGCTTCTAAGGAAAATGATCCTAGGGATGAGATTTAGAGAAGGGAATACTAAGAGATTAGTAGTGATATATGCAATATCATTAATATACAGAGAGAGAGAGAGAGAGAGAGAGAGAGAGAGAGAGAGAGAGAGAATCGAATTCTAACATTTGTGTTCAAATTCCAGGTTCTCCTCTCACCAACTCTGCACCCATGGACAAGATCCCTGTGCTCTCTGAACTGATGTCTCCATCTGTCGAATGGAGATAATATTTATAATGTTTTCCTTACCTGGTGGTTATAAGGAGACAATGTGTGTTAATTTCCAGGAATGGAGCAGGTCCTGACATCCAGGACTTCAAGACCCTTGCAGATTAGGTCCTACCCAAGAAAAGGCTGAGCAGTTCAAAGATTTAGATGACAGAGTCAAGGCCCATTTGTGTTAGGTACAATAGATCTCCCAGGCAATCTCATTCTCTCTCTGTGATTTACCAAGTCTTCGATATCTCATCTTCTCTACATTTTGTTCCTGATTCTTTACTGCTCCACTGCCTTTGGACCCAGGGGCATGACTTCTGAAGCCTAGAGAGATATGATCAAGCAAAACCCATCTAGAAGTGATACATGTGACTTGAGCTGACATTTTGCTGGCAAAACCAGTCACATTGGCCACATCTAACTTCAAGGAAGTCAGTCTATATTTCATCTTCAGTTGGGCTAAACTCTGACAACAATTTATTTCTCGCTCATGTGACATGCTGTCTGAAGACCATCTAAGGCCCTGGGATCCAGGCTGAAGGAGCAGCCCCTATATGAGATATCGCCCGTCTCATGATAGATGGAAAAGAAAGTTTGTGGACTGATGCAACGGCTTTAATGTTTCTGCTCAGAAGTCGCATACCTCACTTACACTCTTAGGCCAAGATGGGTCACATGGCCTATATCTGATATCAGAGAAATATAATCCTCCTGTAGGAAGAGGCACCACAGGTCACATGAGCAAGCCTGATGGTAAAGGGTCAGAAGTATAATGATCAGATCACATAGTGGGGTAACAGACATTGGAAACAATAACTTAATCTAACATAGTAGAAGAACATAATCCCACCTGTAACTTTAAGTGCAGGAGAATGGCATATTAGTGAACATTAGTAATGTCTACCATTAGTAGCCTTGTAAATATAAATATTTATATAAAATAGAACTTTGGAGGAAATGATACATCCTGCCTTTATTAGGAATTGGGGGATTAGAGACAGTTACATAGAAAAATAAACAATTGATCCCAGCCTGAGTTTGGAGAATTTATCATTATCTACATTATACTCAACAATAAATATTTATTGAGTTCCTGCTATGGTCCAGGAACTGTAATCACTGACATGCAGTGGTGAACACTCGTCTTACCTCCATGGAAGTTAAATATCTTTAGAGAGAACGGGCATTAAACCAATACACACAGAAATAAATACATATTTACAAAGTGGGCTCTTATAGAAAAAGAGAGAGAAGGCCATACAAAGGAAGTGATGTTGGAACTGAGTTATCCAGGCAAAGTGGTGGAAAAAATGTTCCGAGCAGAGAGAACATGTTATACAAGTTCCTTGAGATGGGAAAATTTGGTATTTGAGATACTACTGGGAATAGGAAAACCGGTGTAGTGAGTGAGTGGAAAAGCAGTGCTGGGCTGGGTGGGCGGGGGAGGTTGGTGAGGAAAGCTATGTCATAGAGGGCCTTCTGACCACGCAAAGGTTTTAGATTGTGTTTTAAGTGAAATAAGCCATTGACAGTTTTCAGTGATGGGATGGGCAATTTATATGTGAGTGTGAGACATTATTCTATGCTCATTTATGTAATCATTCTGGCTGCTACATGAAGAGTGGATTGAAGTGGGGCAAGAGCTGAAACAGGAAGCCCAATTTAGAGATTAGGCAGGAGTCAAACAAGAGATGATGGTGGCTTGGGTTAGATGGATATGGCCATATCCACAATAATTTCAAGACATATTTTACAGATAGAATCAATACCAATCAGTGGTAAATTAGAATGTGTGTTGGGGGAGAGGGAGCAAGGAATGAGAAGAAAGTAGCAGGAACAATAGAGCTGGTTCTGACTGAGAGCAATTTTCCCAGAAGAGGAAGAATGATGCAGGAGTGAGAATGGGGGAATCAAATGTTGACTTCAGGACATTTCAATTTTGAGAGTTCTGTGAGCCATCCAAATCAGAAATATCAAATAAGTCATTGAATATAAGAGTCTGGGGACCAAAAGAAACTTGAAGCTACAGGTAATCATTTAGGGGTCATAGTATTATAAAGTAATATCAAAAGTCATGAGAATGAATGGGATGAGGACTAAAAGGAAGAAGAGAAGAGGGCCGTGGACTGCTCCCTGAGAAATCCAAATATTAGAGTTCAGAAAGGTTGGTGAAGGGGGTACAGAGGAAGTGTTGGGGGGGGGGGGCTGGCAAAGGAGTCTGAGAAGACCAGGGAGTTGGGAGAAAAACCAGGAGACTATGGTATTAAAGCCAAGAGAACAAACAGTATTTCAAGAAAGAAGACATGGTGAACAGCCTAGACGCCACAGAAAGATTTAGTAAAAGTACAGAGAAATCATCTCTGGCTTTGGCAGCATGAAGTAACCTAGCAAAATTGTTTTCTATGGAGTAGAGGGGCAGAAGCCAAAAGTGAATACCCTGAAGAATGAATAAGAGGTGAGGAGGTGATGCAGACAGCTCTTGGTAGAAGTGCTGCTAAGTAGGGAAGCAAAGAATTGGGGCAATAGCTAGAGTGCGAATAACAAGGGTGGTATACAAATGTTTGAATATTTATTGCATGGATCCAATAGAGAGCTAAAGGTTAAAGAGAGTGAAAGCAAAAACCCTAACAAAGGAACAAACATCTTGACAAGGCAAAGAGGGTGGGACCCAGAGCACAAATGGGAAGCTGGCTTTGTAGAGAAGGGACACCTCTTCCCAGACACAGAAGAGGAGGGAAATTAGGTGGTAATGCCACCAGGTGTTTGGATTTGGTAGTGGGGAGAAATGGATAGTGTTTCCACATTAGATACTGTTTAGGGTTTTCTTTTTTAAATTAATACAAAGCAAGGTCATCAGCTGAGAGGAACACAGAATGGAATGCGGAAAGCAAGGTCATCAGCTGAGAGGAACACAGAATGGAATGGAAATATTTGTACATTCTCCAGAAAACTGGAGAATGTACAAATATTTTTTGAGGACAGTAGAAGAATGAGCTTATCTCGGCAGTGTGTTTGGACATAATGAGCTTTGAGTAAGATTGGTCATCATCACAAAACTGAAAAGTCATATCAATCTAATACAGGCAAGGAGCATGAGGACTATTTTTACAGAATAAGGAACTAGGAGATTGGATTCCAAGTCCGCTACCTGTGTGCTGCCAGACACAGAAGGCTGAAGTTAATTGCACAGGACCATTCAAAGCGTATTGAGCAAAAAGATTCCATTATGGCCATTCCGTAATTAAGCTGATTATAAAATAACCACAGGCTGTGCTTTCCAAAAGTTAAAGGTAAACCTACCCATTCTTCTTGTACCTTGCAGAAGTTCCCCACACCAAGAAGTTTTCCATGGAAACAAGAAATACATATAAACCTTAGCCCAGCAGATGGAGGGGGTCTCTCTTCCACCAGCAATTAGAGACTGCCACTTTGTCTGCAGGGTGGCCTTTTCTTTCTTACTTACTCTCTGCTAAATAAACTTACTTTCACTTTACACTCTATGTTAGCTCATGTTTGAATTCTTTCCTATGTGAAGCCAAGAACCTTGTTAGCCCAGGGCTTGAGTCCCCACTCTGGGGATGTGCCTCTCTACAGCATCGAATATACCCAATTGTGGGATTTTTGCCCTGAAACACTCAGCTGCAGACAGGTAGGCACAGAACAGGTAGTGGCTTGGTTTATGTAAGGTTGAGTTGCAATAGGCAAATGGAAAAGAAGGACAAGAGGCAAAAAAGTTGAGGGTATCTACAAGGGGGGAATAATAACAATGGACTATGGACTTCACCCTGGCTAGAGAGGAATTGAAGAACAAGAGCTAGGAGAAAGAAAAAATGGTGGGGCCATCAAAGTGGAAGGCTTCATGATGTCAAGAAGAATGTAGTCCAAAAGAAGGATGTTTAAATTTGTGATTTAGGAATAGGTATAATTTCTGGTGGTAATAGAATTGTATTTTTTAATTTGTATACCATAAGATGCATAGAACTTAAGTCAATGAGTTTTGACAAATGAATACATTCATTTTACTCCCCCCATTTCTATCATTCTAAAAGGTTCTTTAGTGGCCTTTTCCAGTCAATCTCCACCCTCCAACAATGGCAACCACAGTTCTGATTTCTATCACTATAGCTTACTTTTGTGTGTTTTAGAATTTCATATACATGGAATTATACAGTATGGAATTTTTGTGTATGATTTCTTTCACTCGGCATACTGTTTTTGAGATTCATCCATGCTTTTCTGTTCTCTAGTTGTTCATTGTTTTTTTTTTATTGCTGAATGGTATTGCATTGTAAAAATACCCTGCAATTTATTTATCCATTTCTCTATTGATAATATTAGTTGTCCTGAGTTTTAACTATGATGAATACAATTACTCTGAACATTCATGTAAAATCTTTATTGTAGATCTGTTTTCACTTTTTGGTAAATAACCAGTGGTAGAAATTCTGGATAGAATTCTAGAATAGATGCATGCTTAACTTCAAAAAAACAAACAAACAAACAAAAAAACTGCTAGGTAGTTTTTCAAAGTGGGTACAACAGTTTACATTCATATTGTCAATGTATAAGAATTGTAGCTACTCCATATCTTATCCAAAACTTGGTGTGACAGTCTCTTTAATGTTAACCATTTGAGTAGGTATAAAGTGGTATCTTATTGTAGTTTTAATTCTCACTTCTATTATGACTAATGATGTTGAGCATCTTTTCATGTGTTTATTGGCCATTTGTATATCTTCTTTTGTGAAGGGTCTATTAAACTGAGGTTTTTGTCTTTGTATTATTGAACTGTGGAAATTCTGTATATATTTGAGTTTAACTATATATGCATGCATCTCAAATATATTTTCTCTGTCTGTGGCTTGCCTATTTATTTTCTTAATGGTATCTTTTGATAAAAAAGTTCTTAATTTTGTTTCAGTCCAATTTATTATTTTACGGTTAACAAATGTTGTTCTATTTAAGAAAATTTTGCCTACTCCAAGGTAACAAAAATATTTTATGATTTATTTTTTTAAAAATTGTATTGGTGAATATTGGGGAACAGTGTGTTTCTCCAGGGCCTATCAGCTCCAAGTTGTTTTCCTTCAATTGTTGTGGAGGGCACAGCTCAGCTCCAAGTCCAGTTGCCATTTTCAATCTTTAGTTGCAGGGGGCGCAGCCCACCATCCCATGTGGGAATTGAACTGGCCACCTTGTTTTTGAGAGCTTGCGCTCTCACCAACTGAGCTATCCAGCCATCCCTCCAGCAGCTCAGCGGCAGCTCATTGTCTTCAGTCTAATGATGGGAGGCACAGATCACTGGACCATGTGGGAATTGAACCAGCAACCTTGTTGTTCAGAGCTTGCGCTCTAACCAACTGAGCCATCTGGCCACCCCATATGATTTCTTATAGAAGCTTTATGCTTTTAGCTTTTATGTTTCTGTATGTGATCCACATCAAATTAACTTTTGTGCATCATATGAGGTAAGGCTGCGGTTCATTTTTTCCATACAGTAATTTAGTTATTTCAGCATCATTTGTAACATAACTTTCATACACCACTGAATTCCTTTGGAAACTTGTTAAAAATCAATTGACCCTATATGTATGGATCTATTTCTGGACTCTGGACTCCATTTGTCTATTCTTATGCCCATGTTACATTATCTTAATTATTAGAGCTTTATAAATCTTGAAGTTAAGCAAAAACTGTTCATTTCCAAGATGATTTTGGCTATTCTAGGTTTCTCCAATTTTTTTGTAAGTGTTAAAATCAGCTTGTCAATTTCTACTTTAAAAATGGCTACTGGGATTTTGTTTGGGACTATATTTTTATAGAAAATTTGGGTAAAATTAACATCCTAACAATATTGAGCTTTCTAATCCATGAACATGGTATATCTCCCTATTCATTTAGATCTTTAATGTCTCTCCACAATGCTATGTAATTTTCAGTGTAGAAAACTTAAACATCTTTAGTTATGTTTATTTCTAAGTATTTCACATTTTTGATGTTATTTTAAGTGGTACTGCTTTTAAATTTTCATTCTCTAATGCTTCATTGTTAATATATAGAAATACAGTTGATTTTTGTATAATGACCTTGTATCCTATGACATTAGTAAATTCATTTGTTCTAGTATTTTTATTTGTCTGAGATAAAGTATTTTAATTATTCATCTCTAATACTTAGGCTTCTTTCCCTTTTTAAAATTTTTACCTTATTACTTGGTTATTATCTTCAGAACAATGTTGAATAGAGGTGGTGAGAGTAGACCTGTTCTTAGGGAAATTAGAGCTATTTTTTTATATTTGTCTTATTTCTCCCACAAAACAGTCAGAACTTCTAGGGTAGGAATCATGACTTATTCATATTTGTATTTTCCTCCATGCCTGCCATAGGAAGTTTCTGACATTTAAGAAGAATTTAGTAAATATTTATTAATGTATTAAATGAATGACAGAGGGTAGAAATGCCCTGATACCTGTTTTGAATCCTGGCTATATTTGGTGCTTAGATTTTAAAAGTGAAGTCACAGTTCATAAACAGGCAGCCACTGATAAAATAATTATTTTTAAAAAAGGGTTAATAGTTTTGGATTCTGAGTTTTATACAAATATGTTGTTAGAATGTCTAGATGTGTCCATTAGAAAAGTGATGATTTTGACCAGAATTCTAAATAAGACCCATTGCATTACCCTGCCTCTGAAATTCTAAGCACACAATGAACTGTTAAAAGTAGCCATAGCATTTAGGCTCACTAACTGTGAGCCTCAAATATGCAAAACTATAAACTTGGTTTAAAAGAATTTAAAAATCGGAAAACTAGGATTCATGGGAAAATAGATTCTTCAATCTGATACTCATCTACAGAATACCATTATTTATCAGATTGTTATTAAAACTTTATCACCAGGATCAGCAGCAACTATTGAACCAAAACTCTTTGTGAAATAAATAATAAATGCTACCAATTTTTCAGAACTTATGCCAAGCATTGTGCTAAGAGCTTCAAATACATTATATCATGTCAACCACCTATACCCTGAGATGGGCATGACACCCTATTTTATAGATGAGTAGACTGAGATTAAATGCCTGTGCCAAATTATGCAGTTCCTAAGTGCTAGAGACAAGACTCAAGTAAGGCCTAAGTCCAAAGTACATGACATATACCCCCAAATTCCATGACATGGTGAGGGCATGTCCTTATCACCCTTCTGCATACTGCACTAGGACCTAGACTGTGATTCATGAGATTAGGGACCACATCTGTGTGTCACCACTTTAACCCAAAATCAAGAATAGTGCCTAACACTAAAGAAGCACTCAGCCAAATTTTGTAAGTGAAATAACATACTTTAACAGTTCATTCTAACCACAGCCCTAATATTTGTCTGTTCCATTTCTCAGTAATTGCACATTTTTTAATTGAAACATTCCACTCTGATGCTAAATTCACCCATTTCTAGTGGTAATTCTAGGTATCTCATCAATTTTTTCTTTACATTTTTAAAACTATGTCGAAGCATCTCTGTAATGATTTAAGCTTTTCAAATAATATGTAGAGATCATTTTACTCCTAAAGATGCTTTTATGTCTGTAAGTCTATTTTATCTGAAATTAATCTTGTCACCAGCTTTTTGTGTAGAATTTGTGTGTTTTATCTTTTTCTATCTTTTTTTACTTTCAACCTTCATGTATCTTTTATAAAAGCACATGGTTGAATTTTGTGTTACTATTTTCAAAACCATTCTAAAACTATTTTTTTAATGAGTTTCAGGTGTACAAAACAATGTAATAGTTAGACATTTACACCCTTCACAAAGTGATAACCCCCTTTCTGGGTTAAAGTGGTGACACAGATATGGTCCCCCAATCTACTGAATGTTGGGAAAATAAGACCTGGTCTTATTTTCGGGGAAACATAGTATATACGATGTCAGATGGAATCTACTACTCATCCGACATCATATACACTGTGTTTTCCCGAAAATAAGACCAGATCTTGTATTAATTTTTGCTCCAAAAGACGCATTAGGGCTTATGTTCAGGGGATGTCATCCTGAAAAATCATGCTAGGGCTTATTTTCCAGTTAGGTCTTATTTTCAGGGAAACACGGTAGCTGTTACAATTCCATTGACTCTATTCCCTATGCTGTACTCCACATCCTGTGACGACATGTGTGTGTGTGTGTATATATATATATATATATATATATATATATATATATATATATGTGATTATAGTTGACATTCAATATTATTCAGTTTTAGGTGTGTAGCACAGTGGTCAGGCATCTATCTATACAGTCCATGAAGTGGTCTCCCTAATAAGATAAGTGACCATCTGACACCCTACAAAATCTTTACGTTATTGATTGTATTCCCCAAATTGTCATATTCCCGTGGCAACATTGTGACTACTAATTTGTACTTTCTAATCCCTTTACCTTCTCCCCCCCTCCCCCCTCCCAACTAGCAGCTGTCAGTTTTGTCTCTATATCTCTGAGACTATTTCTGTTTAGTTTGCTCATGTATTCTGTTCTTTAGATTCCACATATAAATGAGAAAAGACTATTTTAACTAGCATATTTAAGTCATTTACATTTGATTAATTATTTAAATATTAGGCCTTATTCCTACTGTGTGCTTTCTTTTCTATGATTTTTTCCTCCATTTTTTAAAAATATTGGGCTACTTTATTATTTTTGCTTTATTTTGTTTTGTTATTCCATTTCTTCCTCTTTTCTTTCTTTTTACAATAATTGGACATTTTATTAGGAAACTGCACCCTCCCCATAATTTAAATTTTTTTTAAATTAAAATTTATTTGGATGACAATGGTTAGTAAAATTACATTGGTTTCAAGTGTACAAATCTGTAACACATCATCTATATATCCTCTTTCCATCACCTTATATTTGACCCTGTTTGCCCTCTTGTATCACCACCTCCCACTTACCCTCTGGTAACCACTAAACTATTGTCTGTGTCTATGAGTTTTTGTTTCTTCATTTGTCTTGTTCCTTCTTTCAGTTTTATACCCCACATATCAGTGAAGTCATATGGTTCTCGACTTTTTCTGTCTGACTTATTTCGCTTAGCATAATAATCTCAAGATCCATCCATGTTGTCGCAAATGGCACTATTGGAAGTTTTACACTCCACTTCAATTCTTTTAATGGTTGTCCTCGAATGTTGCCATTTATAGGTGTTTTTAAAGCTTTGCTTTATTTCACTTTTAAAAGTTCTATTCTCTTCTAAAATAGCTAAAGTTTTAAAACTTCCACCTTTTCTAAGAACGCTCTGTCAAAAACTTGGCAATAAAAGTGGCAGAAGAACAACAGAACTGTTAAGAAAAGTGTTTTGTAAGTATAAAATGTAAACACTGTATGCAAATTGCAAATACTTATAAACAGGAAAATCTAGACCTCAAAATCTTCATAAGGTAGAGAAAGAAATGTTGACTTGTCAAGAAAAAGGAAAATTACTCTTCTTATCTGGAAGAAAAGAAAAGTAGTAGTTTTTTTTCAAGCTAGAGGGAACTATTGCAATCTAATCTAAGCTATTTATTTTAGAGATGGGGAATATGAAATTCAGTAGGTGAACATAATTTGCCCAAAATATTGATTTGTGGGAATAAGATACACTGTGAGATCATTTCTTTTTCTGAAACTATTCCCAGATGGAGATGCAGGGAAATTCCTAGCATGAAATAAATGCTATGAAAGCAAGATTATTTCTTACAGTAGCTTCTCTATCCAAGCTGGATTAATACACTACTTACATCAGCCAGGGTAAAGAGAAGGCCCTGGCAGATAAAAAAGCCAGTTGTATGACAGTTACTGTTACCTGACTGATTTTTATTTGCAAGTCACAAACCTGAAGTCCAGGTAGCTGCCCCACCCCACCCCACTACCATCCCCCCACCCGATCCCCACTCCAGGTGACAATGGTTGCCTCCATTATCAACAAAATCCAAAGCAACTAGTTATCAAATAGGTAGGTCAGAGAACCTATCTACACACTGAGAGCTTTTTATTTATGGTCTCTTTCTTGAACTAATGAAACATAACAAGTTAATTAATCTCTAATTGCTAATCACAAAGTTCATTAAGTATATCTATAAAGAACTGAGCTTCCAAAGTCCATGAAGAAAACCACCCATTACTTTCCGTATACATCTCCTATATACATTGGAGGAAGATTTAAATAGTGCTTTTCAAATGGATAGTTTGCAGAATAGCAGTTCTAACAGTGTTTAAGGGCTCTCTGAAAAAATGTGTTCTGGGGTCAAATACACATGTGAAATGCTGCATTAAATAAAGCTTAATAATTTTCAGTGCAGGACTTGTCAGAGACTTTTCTGTGCTTACTGTCCTTTGTATATATGGGGTTCCTTAGCTGATTTGAACAACAGAATCTTTTTCTCAGGAGTGCTTTCATGGAACATACATTGAAAAACATACCGTGTTTCCCCGAAAATAGACCTAACCTGACAATCAGCTTTAATGTGTCTTTTGGAGCAAACATTAATATAAGACCGGGTATTATATTATATTATATTATTATATTATACCCCATCTTATATTATAGAAAATAAGACCGCGTCTTATATTAATGTTTGCTCCAAAAGATGCATTAGAGCTAACTGTCTGGCCATGTCTTATTTTCAAGGAAACACGGTAATTTTAAGAAATGCAAATCTTCACAAATAACACAATATCTTTCTCACTAAGATTTTTTTGGTGGTAAATATACATAACATAAAATTTACCACTTAACTTTTTTTGTTGGTTTGTTTTGTTTGTTTGTTTGTTGTTTGCCATCACCATGTGAACAACTGTCAAGGAACAAGGAGAATTCACACCTCAAATCAGGAGTTGTTTGATAATTATGAGAGACTCTAACACAGTGAGATAAATTTTGCATGTGAGTCTGCAGACTCTCTCATTGCTTTATGGTCAAACCCCATGTTTTTTGGGAGTAGAAACATTATTGGAATTATATAATATCTAATTTTCTTCTGGTATGTCTAATATTTGAGCATTTTAACAAGCCAGCAATTATGACCATTTTAATGGGAGATTCTTGTTCCATTTTGCATAACTACTTAACCATTTTTAAATGTACAGTTCAGTAGCATTAAATATGTCCACATAGTTGTGCAACCATTGCCAACACCCATCTCCAGAACTTTTTCAACTTTCCATGCTGAAACTGCATCAATTTGTGGACCATAAACAAAAAGTCAGCCAGATATTTATCCAGCAAAATGGGTTTATTCAGAACGAACAAGGAATTGAAAACTACAGCATGCAATCATAGTGGGCCACCTGCAAGTTCACTAAAATCGAGAAGAGGAAGCTCTTTTATACAGAGGAACAGGGAGTTTGGAAGAGCTATTCCAGTTTCCCCTACAGTGCTTCAAAGTCAACATGGAGCATGAGAGCTCCCCCTTCTGGCTTCCCTACTTCACTTTAAAGGAGGTTTCTGTTTATTAATTTTTCACACATCAAACAATAGCTTCCATTCTCCTGTCCCCCAGCCCCTGGCAACCACCATTCTACTTTCTGTCTCTATAAATTTGAGTCCTCTAGGGACTGCATATAAGTGGAATCATGCAGCATGTTTGTGATTAGATTATTTCACTTAGTTTTATGTCTTCAAGGTTCATCAATGTTGGAGCACATGTCAAACTTTCCTTCCTTTTTAAGGCTGAATGATATTCCATTGTATATGTATACTATATGTTGTTTATCCATTTATCTGTTGATGAACACTTGGGTTGCTTCTCCCATTTGGCTATTGTGAATAATGCTGCTATAACTTACCAAGCTTCATTTACTATAAACTTTACTCTTGTTCTACTCATGAAGTTGAACTTAGTTCAAAACTTTCATTTCACCCACAAAATCTTTTCTGATGAATAAGGATTTCTGATTCTGACTAAGGCTCTTAAAATCCTTAGATGACCTGGTGTCAAAACTCTCACAAGTACTCTGTTCCATTCTTTCAGGGGAAGCATTTTACAGCCACATCAAACCTTCCAGAGAGCACACATAGCTATTTGATTGTTCGTACTGTGCTTCCCCGAAAGCAAGACCCAGCTGGACAATCAGCTCTAATGTGTCTTTTGGAGCAAACATTAATATAAGACTCGGTCTTATTTTACTATAAGACCCGGTCTTATATAATACAATATTATATATACAATATAAGACCAGGTCTTATATTAATGTTTGCTCTAAAAGACGCATTAGAGCTGACTGTCTGGCTGGGTCTTATTTTCAGGGAAGCACGGTACTCCCCTGTTCAGCTTTGTCCTCTTTCATATCAAGACGTCGTTTATACCACATGGCTCAAACCCAGTTAGGGAGCCCTTAGAAGCCTCATGTGGGCACCAGGCACCTAGCTGCATGACTTCATCTTGAGGATTTTTTTTTTCTAATTGGAAGATATCCTCCTCTCAAGGGACAGGGTTTTCATCAAGTATTTTAAACCCTGCAATTAGCTTCTTTACTGGGATGGAATTTCATTGCTCTCCATCAAAGGTCTTTTAAGACCTAAAGAACAAAAAGGAGGTACCATATGTTTTTTAAAGTTGGAGAAGCATGAATTGACATCACCTCCTGTTGTGTACAATAGGAAGGAAGAGCAAGAATGCTTTTTAGGAATTAGCAGGAAACCACACCGGCCAGTCAGACAACATAGTGTGGGAGGGAAAGAGTCTAGGGAATACTAGAAGAGAAGCTTCTATATCTGGCTTCTGGAAAGTTATTAGCACCTTCAAGAGGACAAGGGGAATATGAAGAAGTTGAAATATCTGCTCCAAGTGCAGGATACAAGGGTCTCCATTACACTGCCTTGTACGTGACATCTTCCTCTTTAAGCCAAACCTTGCAGGCCCTGGGTGCACTGACCCTGGGTGCCTCACGCTCTCCAGCCCACTCAGGTCGTCTGTCCTTTGATATTTAATTACAACTGGGTTGAACTTGACCCTGGATATAATGAGCACTCTGCATTATCAGTCCACTACTATCACTGGGAATTTTTAGAGGCTTATATGTGTCCTGGTTGTCATTTGATCCAACTTCTTTCACAGAATTCTTAAATTCTGCACCATCTTCTCTCCTGCTGTTTTTTTTCTTCTCCACCTTGCCACAACCCAAACCTGGAACTCAGTCCCTTTTCCTGGTTTTTCCAAAGCACCACCATACAGGCAATTGTGATGGAAGTTTCTATTGAAGATCTTGGGACACTGGCAGGGAGGTACAGCCCCCACAAATTCCCCAAGATTGGATACCGAACTTCTCACCTGCCTCCCCTTTTCAGATGTGTGCATCTGGCTAGGTCCTGTCCCAACACACCCTCTCTCTTTTCCTCAGATTATTCCTTGTGTCTTTGGTGTGAGAAGGAAGATGGAGGGGGTAGGGGCTGCCCTCACCTTGTTTCCTCTTAGGTTGCTCTTGGACACTCAACACTGTTTTCACTATTTGTGCAGAATGGTTTACTCTTCTCTGATTGATGCCAGCCCATCCAGAAAATTCTCCGAGGGCTACTCTTTCATGTCAAAAAATGACATATCGAGATATTTTGCTAAATACAGTCCTTTTTGTAAAAGTCAGAGTTTACTCTTCATTATCAATATTAAGCTTATGCTTCCTGATGAAAGCTGATTTACTCAGATATTGCATACTTTTCTCAAGGTAGTGAAGATTAGACAGAAACTAAGGCAAGGTCCTGTTGTAGGAGTAAATCCAGGTTGAGTCTCTGGCTGGAAGATTTCCTAAGGAGGTACAATCTATGAGTATGTGTGCTTACATGGTGGAAAGTTCGCGAACTTAATTGCGCAACCTCGTATGTTCACGTTGCAATATCCCCCTGGCCCACCTGCATCTCCACATCTTGTCTTTGTGATACTTTCCAGCCCTCTCTTGGAAGCCCAGTTACATTTTCCCATCCAGCATAGACTTGTAAGGACTGCTGACTCAGGGCCTTCACCTCTGTACCTAAGGCAAGGTTAAGACGCCAGGAGAACAAGTGCTAATGTTCATATCTTGGTAACACACAGGATTGGCTTGAAAAAGAACAGGTGTAGTGCCAAAAACCAAGTCTGGGAACTACAAAGAGAAATTCTGCTCTTTCGGTGTAGGCTATAGGATTAAAATCCCACATGGTAATTTCAAAAAGAATTGTCTTATTGATTTATCTGAGCTCCTCTCCCTGCTCCCTGCATTGCTTCACATTGTTATGGCAAATATTCCCCTGGATTGGCAGGCAGTCTCTATTCCTGCTGAGAGAAAATAGCTTTTGGTCCAGGAGGACTTCAGCTCCACTCGTTAGCACTGACCCCCGGTATTAGGATCCTTTGGGCCAGACTTATGACACCTGCATGTCCTTGTTGGTTGGCCTCCCTGTCTTCACCTTGTCAGGGCCTCTCCAAGTTGCTGCTTCTTCTCCACCTTTAGCCACTCTCCCTGGAATTTCTCTCATCCACCAGGAGCCCAAAGGCAACGCTGTTAGCTGCTCACTCAGAGCTTTAGCAGTGCTTCGTTTATATACAGTTCTGACAAGGTTTCATACCTGATTTTGTAATGCTACAGCAGATTAGTATTATTATATTAAAATAGTTGGTGCTTTGATAAAGACAAGTGGATTGGCAGTACCCAGAAGTAACAAAGTACAAGCTGACTTTAAAGGAAGAGACTATAAATCTTAAGTAGGAGATAGGGAACCAGAAAAACAAAGATATGGGCAGGCCAGTTTGGTTCAGGAACAAGTTAATATATATCCAAATGAACCACAGAAAGTATCATTATAGTAAAGCACTGTATAATAATGGCTATTTATATTGATGACCAAAAGTCAATAAGAAAAAGCAAAATTTAGTTTGGTATTCTCTCTTTAAGAAGGCAGGTGAGTAAACAAGTTACTTTAGAAAGATTTCTGTTAAAATATTTAATATTATTAAAGTTTTTCTCAAATCTGGGTGAAGAAGGAAAAAGAATAAAAGGAAAATGAATGTTTACTGTGTATGCAGCTGTGTGCCAGATATTATAGTATGTATGTTGAATATATACATTGATTTTCCTTAATTAATCCTTACAACAACCCTGACAAGTACGTACTTTGGGAATTTGTTCTCTAAGACCTTAGAAATTGGAGAAAGAAGTTTACTCTTTGAGATCCAAAGCAAAGAACCCACTATTAATGGAATAGAATAGAGATATACAGCATCACCTAAGAAGCAGAATTCCTGCCAGGCCTTCAGAAATTTGGCTGAAACCTGATGGGGATGTTTAAGGTCAGAAGGGAGGTTGATCTTCCTTGAAAGCACAGAAAAGGAGGAGCTCAGGGACACATTTTTTTTGACAGTCCACTCAAGTGCTATCCAGTGGAGAGGGTGCCCAGGACCCTTGGTCAGTCTGGCTCAAGAGGCAAGTCCACCCCTGTGTCGCTCTTCGTTTGCTCCTGCTGCCTGATCACTGAGCAGCCTTTGATCGTTTGAATTCTGATGTGGCTTGACCATAATTGGCAGAGGCGCTTGTCAGGCATCTGGTCTTCTTGGAGCCTTCCTTATTATAAATTATTAAATCAGCATTCTGATTTCATAAATCCTCGTCTTGAGAGCTTTGTTAGTATGAGTCAGCTTCCAAGGCTCATCAATCCTGGTATCTTGGGTCCTAAGATGGTAAGCCAAGGGCCCATCCTGGACCTCGGTGTATTCATCAAGGTAAATGCCGTATTCTATGTGAGGCTTATTCATGCCAGCCTTGCCCAGGCAACACCCCTCATGCCTTTCTCTGGATCCCATTCTTCGGTTCAGGAAATAGAAACTACTCTGAGTATTGAAAGCAAGAAAGGCTGTGACTCAGAGAATTAGGTCTTTTCAAATCAGGAAAGGGCTTAAGGATCAGGTTCCAGACTGGTCTTTCTGGAATCATCCACAGAAATACAGAACTGATCCACCATGGGACCTACTTCTCTGAGACTGTCACTGTAGCTATAGAACAAAAAGCCACTATGCAACCGATGGCCTCTAATGCTCCTAAAATTGGAGAAGGACACCCCACACTGGAATCGGGATTCAAAGTCAGATCTAGAATGTATGCATACTACCACACTTTCTCTACCCCCAGAAATGTGGAGACTGGACCCTGGAACCATCTGTAGGAGTGCCATGTGTTTTTACAACTTTCCTTCCGGGAAAATGGCCTCCATTTCACCTCTAACGTTCTAAAAGTCACACAAGTATATCTAATTGGTAAAATCAAACTGACGTCCTGAACTCTAAATACAGAGAAGCCTGTGAAATGTAGTTTTTAGTCTTCCAGCCTCTCCAATGAAAACAATGCTGTCATGGAGACTGGGTGACCCAATCCAGAGCACCCAGTACAGATGCTTTTGTCCTCATTTTACAGATGTGTTCTCCAAAGAGGGCAAGTAACTTCAACAAGCCCATACCTAGTAAATGGAAGGACTGGAACTTAAAAACGGGTGTCAAACTCATATTTTTACTCCACTGTTCTGATATTCAGATTACTGGACAATTCACTTTTGCAAAGGACTTATTTCCCTGAACATGAGGTAATGGCCACAGTTCAGTTACAATCCTTCCTGAGGTCTTGAGTCTTCCTGGTACCCCTACACATGTGCTGGACCCGGGAATGCAGAGGAGGCTGAATGCACCGACATCACTGGCAGTCACCATGCTGTGCTTCTTCCGTGGACTCACCCATCTATGCTAAACCCCACAAGTGTGTCTCTGCCTTTGCCCCCTGGTGTCTGCTCTGTACCCCCCTTCTGAGTCTCAACCCCCAAAAGTGTCCCCAGCCATCCCACTCCCTGCCTGTTCCCTCCAGACTTTGTGAAACTTGCATATTGATTTCAGCTTAAGCCTCGTGTGCGTATTATTCACATACTCTTCCTTGGAATGACTGGCCTCCCAGCCTCATGAGAACCTACGTCCCTATTCTTTCCTATCTGAAGGCCCCTGCACCCCTGGATAACATCTGCAGTGTCCGACAAGTCAGATCAGAATAAGCAGAAGCCAGATCTACCTACTCTGTTAGGAAGTTTGCATTTTATTCTAAAGTAAATTATGTGGTGTGTGTGTGTGTGTGTGTGTGTGTGTGTGTGTGTGTGTGTGTGTGTTTAAGAGTCTTGACCCCTGGCTCCCTTTCCTTCATTTTTCCTATCTGTCTCACAAGCTTGGAATGCTTCCTCCCCAGAAGCTTCCCTGTCTCCACCTTATCAACCCCCCTAAGCTGGGATCAGCGTATTTCCCACGTTATAAATAGACATCCCAGTAGCCATTAATTATACATATCCCCAAACATTAAGGAATGCTATGGGTTGGTCCATCATTAAACATTTATGGTATAGGTTCCAGCAAGAATCTTTGTCCACACTTATTTTTTAAAGATTTTTCTTAAAATATAGCTAAAACTGTCAAGGTCATGAAAGACAAAGAAAGGGCAAGGAGCAGTTCCAGATTAAAGCGCACTAAAGAGATATGACAAGTACATGCAATGTGAGAGCCCAGATTGGATACTGGATTGGTGGGTGGGGAGCGGATAGCTATCATCCACATTATCAGGACAACTGGTACAAATGAATATGGATTGTGGCTTATATCAATGTTAAGTTTCCTAATTTTGATCATTGTACAGTGATGATGTAAGAGAGCATCCTTGTTCTTAGGAAATTCGCACTGAAGCATTTAAGAAGAAAAGTACATGATATGGACAACATACTCTCAACTGGTTCAGAAAAATTAAAATATGTGTGGGGAGGGGAGGGGAGAAAACAAACAGAGCAAATGTTAAAAAGGAAAAGCTTGTTCTCATTGCAATCATTTGTTCAGTGTGGGTTTGTTTTGGGGTTTTGTTGTGCCTACTTTGCAGGTGCCCAGAGCACATGTTTAATTTGCCTGTTTGAGCGATCCATCCAGGTATCTGCTAACAACAGTAGACAAACTTTCTGCCCCCTCTGACCTAGAATACAGTGTAGCTTTATCAGTGCCAGGATAAAGGTGAGGCAAATGAGGCACTAGCCTTTGGTGCCACATTTAATAGGGTACCAAAAGAACTTAGCAATGAACATTAAAAAGTATGTTAATGCAATATTTTTAAAAATCAAAATAAACGCAAAAAATCCATGATGAACAAATACCAAATTTTTAATAAAGATGGAATCCAATGTCGCCATGATGAGCTATAGTTGTTTTTTTTTTGTTTTGTTTGCTCATTTATTCTGTTCTTTAGATTCCACATATAAGTAAGATCATATGGTATATGTCTTTCTCAGTCGGACTTATTTTACTTAGCATAATATTCTCCGCCCATGTTTTGCAAATAGTAAAATTTCATTCTTTTTTATGGCCAAGTAATATTCCATTGTATAAATGTACCAGTTTCTTTATCCAATCGTCTATCAGTGGGCATTTTGGTTGTTTCCGTATCTTGGCTACTGTGAATAGTGCTGCAATAAACATAAGTGTGCATATATTTTTTTCAAATTAGTGTTTTGGATTTCTTTGGGTAGATACCCAGAAGTGGAATTGCTGGGTCATAAAGTAGTTCCATTTTCAATTTTTTGAGGATACTCCATACTGTTTTCCATAATGGCTGCACCAGTCTGCAATTCCACTAACAGAGCACAAGGAATCCCTTTTCTTCACATCATCACCAGCACTTGTTGTTTATTGATTTATTGATGACAGCCATTCTGACAAGAGTGAGGTGGTATCTCATCGTGGTTTTTATTTACACTTCTCTAATGATTAGTGACGTTGAAAATTTTTTTCATATGTTGGTTGGCCATCTGTATGTCCTCTTTAGAGAAATGTCTCTTCATGTCCTCTGCCCTTTTTTCAATTGGGTTTTTTGTTATTTTGTTATGTTTTTTATAAATTTTGGAAATTAACCCTTTATCAGATGTATCATTGGCAAATATCTTCTCCCATTCAGTGGGATGTCTTTTTGTTTTATTGATGGTTTCCTTTGTTGTGAAAAAACTTTAGTTTGATGTAATCCCACAAGTTTATTTTTTCTTTTGCTTCCCTTGCCTGAGGGAATATATCAGTAAAAATATTACTAAGGGTAATGCCTGCAAATTTACTTCCTATATTTTCTTCTAGGAGTTTTATGGTTTCAGTCTTTGATCCATTTTGAATTTCTTCTTGTATATGGTGTAAGAAGGTGGTCCAGTTTTATTCTTTTTTGCATGTATCTGTCCAGTTTTCCCAGCACCATTTATTAAATAGACTGTCTTTATCCTAATGTAAATTCTTGGTTCCACTGTCATAGTTTCAATTACTATATAGGCATGGAGCCATAGTTTTTAATTATTAGTTTTCCCCCATCCCTGGAGGAGATTTTTGGAGATACTATTGATGACTTTGCTTCCATCAAAGCCAGGAAAGTAAAATTATAATAAATTATTTTGGGAAGTATAAATAAATAATGTGAGTTTTAATGCACCTGCTTATCCGTTTTCAATATTCAAGTTCTTTCATGTTCTGGGTGGGGGAACATCAAAAGATAGGTAAAAACATGGTCATAGGGGTGTGCATGTTTCCTCTGGCCCCAGGCACCCATACGGCTCAGTGTGGTGCTGGCTTAGATTAATGAATAGGAATGTAACTCAGCTTGGGCTGCCACAGCCCCAGAGGTGGCAGAGAAAAAGGAAGACAGCTCAGAAGGCCTCAGAAGTTATGGCTATGCCTCTTCATACAGCACTGAGTGGAACCAGAAGAAAAGAGGAAGTGAGAATTATGGAGTAACTGAATGGACAAGTAACACACTGCAGAGGTGGAGTGGGTGCTTTTCAGGAGATTGAGGGTTCAGTGTTGGAAAGTGAGAACAAGAGCCAGCACAATTAGTTTTTACACTGACAGGACAGTCAGTTTACCATAGTAGGATAGCAAGTAGACCACCTACACTGGGTCTGGTTTCCTGCTGAATGTAGGTGGTGTGTTACCTTCCAAACAAATCGTTTTCATCTTGAATGCCCTGCTCTGTGGGTAGAAAAGCAGCAGAATGGTATAACTTCACTGGCTTTTTATCCCCATGCTTTCTCAATCACTTTCCCTTCCTACAGATTGCCACCACTCCCAGCTTCCTGCTCTTTTTTAAATTCCTTTTTATTAGTTTCAGGTGTACAAAGTAACATAATAATTAGACATTTACACCCCTCACAAAGTGATAACCCCAAGTCTATTACCCCTGTGACATCATACATAGCTGTTATAATACAATTGACTGTATTCCCTATGCTGTGCTTTACATCCGATAACTATTTCCTTCTCTTCTTTCGTTGTAATGCTTCTCTAGCTTCCACATGTACATCCTTTATTCATTCCATGGGGAAAATGGCCAATAGATTGGAGGCCAATGTTCTCCTTCCAGTGTGTGACTTTTGTAAAGATGCCCCAAAATTGAAACCTTAAATTTATTTCCTTAACCAAGACTTTCCACGCCCTAGACTTAGAAAAGCACGTGCACGAGAATGATACAGAGGTGGAGGCTGTTAGTGAAACATAAGACCAGAGACTTGGAGTTTTTTTTAAAAAAAGACTCCTATTTGCAAAAACTGCTTTGTAGGGAGGAAGATGGTCAGTGTTTACCAACTTACACTGACTACCATCAATGTTTCTTTCCTACATAAAGAATCCTCTGACAATTTCCTTGAAGTCATTAGGGGAGGAGGCCCCAGAGGGGAGATGAGCCCTTACAATACCCCCAAAAAAATAAAAATGGTGAGATTAAACTTTGCCATCATAAACTAGATACTTTCCAAATAGGCCGTTTGAAATGGGTGCTGATAGCATACATTCAAAAGAGGACAGGTATTTACCCAGTAAATATTAAAGATTTATAAAGAGTCACAATATGTGCCCAAGGGAGTAACATATTGAACCTCTATAAAAGAGTCAAAGTATTTTTCCAGGATAGTGAAATGGTGAAAATCAATATAAGAATGAAAGCGTTTGTCCAGGAGAATAAAACATTCAGGACTCTGTGTTGGTGGAGATTTTATCTTTTAAGGTCGACTGGGGCTGGCTTGGGCAAATCGGAATGTCAGGTCATGCTACATACATGCCACATTTATGTGTGTTAGTTACTCTGGCTCATTTATTGAGAAATCTACCAGGTTGCCAGATTTGAATTAGGATGAGAGCAAGAGAAACCTCTGCAATTAGTCCAATTAGTGAAAGCTGCTTGGCCACAGGGTCCTTTAACCCAGAAGATCCTGCAGCACTCACGGTGTCTGTGGCAGATAAGGAGCCCTTAGGAACGTCTGGCAAGCGCCAGCACAAGTACAAACCCCCAAGATTTTGGATCAAAGCTATGTCCTCCTCTTCACATGTCTATCCTCCTTTGAGAAACAGCTTCTGGCTTGGTATTGAGCCCTTGTTGAGGCTGAATGACTAAATGGGGCCCAAAGTACAATTCAGTCACAGCTGTTCATTATGAGATGGGTATTTTATGAATCCTAGTTTACAGCATTGGGCATGCACAACATCATGCCATAACTGAGTAGAAATGGTTCCAAAACATAAGTAAATTGGATGAACAGGTGGCTCAGTCTCCCATGGCACCTACTCCAGCTACATCATTGCTGTAATTGCAATCACATCTGATTGCGTTTCCAAAAATGCACAGTCATTCTCCAAAATCCGTCTGTCTTCTGGCCAGGCCAACAGGCAAGTTAAGTGGGAATATAAAAGGAATCACCATCCCTGCATCTTTCGTCTTTAATGGTGGCATTAACTATTGCAATGCATCCAGGTAAGTGTAGGGAGAGGAAATCCCAGTGGCTTGTGCTTGGATCTTCCTACCTTAATAGCCCTTTGTACATAAGTCAGGAAACCAACATGGTGATTCCGCCAGTTACCAGTGGATCTATTCCAATCATGGATTCAGGAACTTAGGAAGTGACCTGAGGTAAATTCAAAAGCTTTCTAGGCCCACTATGAGATGGATTTAGACTAAAACTCTATTTATTACCCAAAATTCCATAAGCTCCCACTCTGGCAGGCTGTAGATGTATTTCAAGTCCCCAGGGATTCACATTAATTGTCTACAATTCCTAAAGGTATTGTTATTTCTATTTCCTCAGTTCACTGTCATCCTGATATATGGGTGCAGGTCCTTTAGGGAAATCTTGAGGAATATTTATTTATAATTGTGGGAGTCTCACAGGCTCCTTCCTCAAGGATGCCCAGTCTCTCCTTCATTCAAGAGGCTCCAAGTCACTGAACTGCCTTGAGTCTGGGATCAAGGTGAGAGGACACAATTCTACTGTGGTGACACAAGATCATTGTCTCTTTTCCAGATCTCAAATGTTTCTGGTTATATTTATTGCTATAGTTGGCTGCCCATATATCAGTCCTAAGGACACTGATCAAATAGCCACAATAAGTCACCACATTCAGATTGCTGTTTCAGCCCTACTGACCATTTCAGTAACTGGGCCCATGTTGTATCAAGCAGTTAAGTGCTGCCTGTTGGTCTCAGCCATTCTGGGGGTGTCTTGCAAAGCGATATCTATCAATTTTATCCCCAGCTAGCAAGAGATAGATGGAATTATGGTTTTCCTTCATCAGTGCATTGTTCAGTGCTTTAGGTCTTCCTGAGGACATAGTGGAATGTGGGAGGGTCACACCTAAAAAATGTATTCCACCTTCCTGTCTCTAAGCCTTTGGATTTCTTCCTTTTTGTTGCACCAAAGAGCTTGTGACACCTCAACTTCATTGAATTAGGCCATTGCCAAGCCCAGATTTCAGTAAACTAAACAAGCAAACTGACAGTAACCACTGCAACTGTTCAAGATAACACAGAGATTTCAAAATCTTTGGCAATTGCACCTCTATCAATAAAAGCAGTTTGATCCAACATGATGTGCCCTCATACTTGGTAGCAAATAGGTTACCAGTCAGGATTTAGTCATAACAATGGAAATCACCTTAGGTATTTTAAGCTCAGAGAAATTTCATACAGGAAATATTGTTTAAAAGCATTAAAAGGACTAGAGGATCAAAGTAGGGACGGGGAGAGGGGTACTATTACCCAGAGATCAGGCACTGCAAGAAGTCACTACCATCTGTATTAGTCAGCTGGGGCTGCCATAACAAAGTTAGAAAGCTACTGCAGTCATCAAAGGGAGTGCTCCTGGCAGCTGGCATCAAGGTGACAGCTGTGGGAGTGGTTAGAAGAGGGATTTGTTGATGAATGGGATGCAGGGTGTAAGGGAGAGAGACTGTGGATGGCTCCAAGGTAGATCGGTGGCTATTCTTAACACAAAAGCCAGAGTGGCCCTTGGTCCATAGACCTCTTTTCTTCCATCTCATTCTTCATTCCCACGGCGATTTCACCCAATCTCATGGATTTAAATGCCTTAGATTTCTGTGTATACCTCTAGCCCTGACATCCAACTCATAGAGTATCTTCCGATTTATATATCCAACTGTCTTTCCAAAAATTTCACTTGAATGGCTAATAGATATTTCAAAGTTATTATATCAACTGGACTTAATTCATCTTCTACCTCTTCAAAAATGTTTCTGCTCTGATAGTCCCCCATCACAGTTTCAATCAATGCTCAGGCCAAAATAAGCCATCTTGGCATTCTCCTTGACTTATCTTGGTCTCACATATTATCTCCAATCTATCAGCCAAGATATTAGCTCTACCTTCAAAATATAACATAAACCCAACCACCTTTATCACTACCACACTAGCTCTTGCCACCACCCTGTCTTGCCTAGACCACTGCACTAGCCTTCGAGCTGGTTTGCTTAGTTCTATATTTGAGCCCTTATTATCTGTTCTCCACAAAGCAAGCAGAGTCATTTTTTTAACACTCAAGTCAAATTATGTCTGGCACCTGTCTACTTCCTGCTCTTACATGGAGAGAACACATTGTACCACTCACCATTCATATCAGGCTAAATCAAGGAATCACAAAAACCTTCCAAACACTCCCAAGCCATCAAAACATAAGCCTGTGCCTTTGGGAGGTTTGCCAGATATCCCTGGGCCTTTTTTTTTTTTTTGATTCTCAGCCTTTTAAAGTGATACTTCTTAGCCTGTCATCCTCGTCTTAGTCCCTCAAGCCCTACCACCTCCCTTGCACCAGTTTCTCAATAAATCCCCAAAGTGAATGGATCATAATCCTTCAAACTTGTTTCTTCTCATTTTTCCTCATTCTCCAGGCAGTAACAGAAAGAATGGGCTTGGGAGTAAGCCAGTCAGTCCCTCAAAGTCTCATATCTTTCATCAATAGTATGGGCACGATACCTACTTGTCAGGGTTTTATGACATTAAATCGGATAAAATACACAAAATGCCTGGCTATCTAGTCAGTTTTCAGTAAATGTTTCCTTTCCAAGTCCCTTCTCCCAATATTTGCTTACTTTCCCTATCCTTTTTTTTTTAAATTTTATTCTGCTTTCTTCGTGAATCAAGAGTCAACTTTGTACACATTTTGCTAAAGGAGACCTGCCGAGATCAAATGGAAGTTGAAGCAAGTGGTCAAGTTCTTTTGATACTTTCAAGCCCTACCTTTCATGGCGTGAAGTAAGACTCTCAGGTTAAAGCAGCAAATCATGCTGTGTGAGACTAACTTAATTCTTTGGCTTAAGTTGAGGAAACCAGGTGTTACTCCCCTACCTGTCCAGCCTGAATTACTGAAAGAGTGACGATTTTTTTCTGTTGCCAAAAGTAGTAAGAGCTCAGAAACATGGTGGCTTGGGGAGGAGAATTCAGTGTGGAGCTGATTTCATTTAATAGGATACTAAAATCTCAGTGCCTGCAGAGAAACTCTATTTTGTTGAAATATGAGTGTATTTGGCTCGTAACAAACTTTTATGTAACATAGCTTAGTATAGTGAAAAAAATATTATATGCAGACCTTTTAAAAGAAATCTAGTCTTAAAACATGTCCTTTGTTTTATGAGAGGAAAGGGAGAGTGACACAAAAACTTTTTTGAGGGAGTAAAGACCCCTGAAACAATTAGGTTCCTGGAGATATTTATATGTGGGAAAATATGACCGTAAATATAACTAGCAAACTACTAACATACAATATGATTTGTGGCTTCGTGTTAGCTGAGCAGAACCTGATTACACCTACAAAATGTTATCAGGGAAATGAAATGGATTAAACAAACCATCTATCACTTGGTAGCCATTTTCTTTGTTTATAATCTTTTCCTGTTATCTATCCCTCATTTAATAATACAATAAATTTTTGTTTGGAGTTTTCAAAAACATCATTTTCTCTTTTGTTTTTAAAGAAGCAGTTCTTCAGACTAAGGTGTATGCCCTTGGCATCCCTGTTTCATGGACCCGGGCTACCAAACCTTGACCCAGTGTTTCCAAAGCCTGGAACCATCTTTTCCAGGAGGCACAGCTCAGGAAGGAGTTGAAACTCCAAGAAAAGTGAGTGACTGTCCAGCTTCCTGAGGGCCTGACTTCACCCTCACTGGATGGAGTCTGCGGTATAGAAAAGTGACACATAGCTCCTGTTAAAACTGATGACCTTGAGACCTTTACTCAGCAATAACCCATCTGACTCAAATAAATGAATCTGACCAAGAAATCACTGAGCAAACTTGGGTGACTTGATCACTGAGCTCGGTGGCAGTGGCAGGATGGGGGTGGTGGGGCGTTACCATGGTCCTTGTGCCAAATATGTTCTAAGTTCTCCTTTTAAATGCTGTACAAGCACAAACTAATCTGGCAGCTTACTTGCCATGTTTATAATTAATAACAGCTGGGGCAGAAAGCAGCCACTACAGATACTAAAAGGAACTTGACTTCATTTTCCTTTATATAAAGGTTGAGCTGGAGAAATGTACAGTCTACATTTCCTATACTATTGCAATAGTATCTATATTTTTTTGCACATGCAATGAATAATTCAGCACTATTTTTTTAAAAAAAATCACCAGTATGTTTCCAGACAAATTTATGGCATACCTTAGTACAAAGTCTGTGCAGGTAATAAAAAAAGCAAAGTATGCCATGTATCTTCTTGAAGAAAAACAGGCAGTACTGGGGACCATAGTAAACTGCACAGCAGATTGGATGGCACATGCCTCGAATAAAGGGGGTAGCTGCCATTCAGCTTCCACTTATTGCTGTCAAGTGGAAATTCAGGTTTCAAGAGTAGATGAAATCCTGAATTTGTGTTATTTTTCATTTATTGAAAACACTACTTAGTTTAAACCAGCAAAATACCACTGAGGCTCCATGGTTTGCAAACTCTGATTCAGCCAATCATTCGAACACTGCTGAGATCCCTAATGTTGGGGAGCAGCTGAGGTCCAAGACCAGTCACTGACGTGGTGACTACAGGAGGACAAGGTGTGAAAGGAGGGTTGTGAGTTAAGTTTAGGGCTACCAAGTTTGGGAGAGGAAATCAGGGATCTGAGGACATTCTCTTGGGGAATTCACCAATATTTATGAGGCAAAATGAGGAGAAAGAGGAGCAGAGACTGAGAATTAACGACCCAAGAAGGAGGAGGAAAACCAAGAGGGGAAAATCACAAACACCAAAAGAGAAAAGGGGGTTAGGGAGGAAGTGGTCAGCTGAGGAACATCCACACAGGGGCAAAACCTCTTACTTGGTGGCTTAGTCAGTTTGGGCTGCTGTAACAAAAACACCTTACTCTGGGTAGAATATGAATATAAAAAAATACCTGAAACTTAGAAACTTATTTCTCACAATTCTGGAGACTGAGGCATCAAAAATCAAGGTGCCAGCCAGTACAATTCCTGGCGAGAACCCATTTCTGGGTTAAAAATTGTAAAGGTAAGCACACTTTTATTATTCCTGAGTTTTAGCTATTAAATATGATACTTGCTATAGTATTTCAAAAACATTATTTGTCAAGTTAAGAGGAGTTCCTTTTATTCTTAGTTAAGAGTTTCTTTTTAATCATGAATTAGAATTGACTTTTCTCAAATGCTTTTTAAGCACCTCTTCAAATCATCACATGGCATTTTCTTTCGTCTATTAATGTGAAGAATAACACTAATAAATTTTTGAATGTTGAACGACCCTTGCATTTCTGGAATAATCTCTCTTATTGTGAAATATGTTATTTATAAATATATATTATGTAAGTATTTTATTTGAGATTTTTATCTCTATTTATAAGTAGACTATCAAAGTTATTCTAGTCTCATTAAACTGTGTAGCTTTCCATTTTAAATAATATGCATGAGATAGAAATCCTCTGTCCCTTGAAAGTTCAGTAAAAGATTTTCAGTCAAGATGGCAGAGTAGATAAACACTGTGCTTGCCTTCCCTCAGGACCACATCAAAGTTACAACTAAACTACAGAACAACCATCCTGAGAATCGCCTGAAGTCTAGCTGAACCAAAGTCCTACAACTAAGGACATATAGAAGAAGCCACCTTGCGACTGGTAGTTGGAACAGGCTGGTTCCACACCCGCATGTGACTATTAAAAATTGGAAGGGATAGCTCGGCTGCAGAAGCCCACCGCCCCCCCCCCCCGGAAGGAACAAGGATTCCCCAACCTAAGGTTCAAGTACCAGGGAGTGAAGTCCCCTTAATTTCTGGCTATGAAAAACAGTGGAAATTGTGGCTGAGTGAGACAGAGGGTGGCTGCAATCCCAGGTGCTCCTCTTGAAGGGTCTGTGCACAGACTTACTCACTAACAGACTCACTCACTCTGAGCTTCAGTGCTTGGGCAGCTGCTCTAAAGGCACCAGAGACACACAGAGAGGAACTGAGTTGTCTGGCTGCAGGGCAAGGGCTGGAGGGGCAGCTTTCTCCCAGACAGAAATGCTGGCAGAATCTATTCTTTCTTTGTTGAGCCCTCTTCACCTCCAGCATACAGACCCAGGCGGTCACCATATCTGAGTCTCCAACTTAGCTAACACTGTGTTTGCCCTGCCCTGGTGATGCCCTGAGACCTCACTCCACCCAAATTTTGGGCCCACCCATACAACATCCAGTGGCTTTTCTCTACAAATGGCCTGTCTTGGCTCATGATGCAGACTTTCCTAAAATCTCTCAAAGGTTCACAAAACCCAAATAAGCAATATCTGACTTCGGCATGCCCTGTACCTCTTGCTGAATAGTCCTATGCCTAGCACTAACAGCAGACAGCCTCAGCTTGTGACTTAGCCTCTCAAGGCACCTCCAAGCCCAGCACAGGTGGCCGCTATCTAGATTACTTTGTGGCTAATGCCAGGTGGGACAGGGCAGAGCACAGACTGCAGCTGAACTTGTTCTGTGGTGGGTCACCTCCCAAGAGGCCCTGAGGCCAGCACACCTGGTGGCCAGCTTCAGACTGAGCTGGAGCATCACCCAGCCACCTCCAACATGACACAGCCATCCAAAGGGCAGACTGGCCAGACACCAAAGCCCTGCTGAAGTGAATCCTGCTCCACAGGGTCAGTCCCTGCACAACAGCTCCCCCACTGTAGTCACAGCCAGTCCTCACAACCAATAAACTGGAGAGTCAATCCCTCCTTGACATGCAAACAGCAGCCAAGGCTCAACTACAACAGGAGGACACACACAATCCACACACCTGGAGCACCCAGCTCTGTTTACCATGAAGACTGAGCCACTGGGCCTCACAGGACACTTACTACTTAAGGCCAGTCTACTAAGACCAAGAGACACAGCAGCTCAACCTAATAATTAGAAACAAATAGAGGAAGGCAGCCAAAATGGGGATACAATGAAACATGTCCCAAATAACAGAACAGAACAAAGCTCCAGAGAATGAACTAAACAAAATAGAGACAAGAAATCTACCAGACGCAGACTTCAAAACACTGGTTATAAGGATGATCAATGATCTCAAAGAGAACTTCAGCTAAGAGATAGGAAACATGAAAATGGAGATAGAAAACATAAAAAAGAACCAGGCAGAAATGAAGAATACAATAACTGAAATGAAGAATACATTAGAGGGAATCAACAGTAGATTAGGGGCAGCAGAGGATCAAATTAATGATTTAGAAGATAAGGTAGCTGAAAATACCTAATCAGAAGACTAAAAAGAAAAAAGAATTTAAAAAGTGAGGATAGATTAAGGGACCTCTGGGACAACTTCAAGTGTACCAAAATTTGCATCGTAGGGGTACCAGAAGGAGAAGAGAGAGAGCAAGGAATTGAAAACCTATTTGAAGAAATGATGATAGAAAACTTCCCTATCCTGGCAAAAGAAATAGACATACAAGCCCAGGAAGTGCAGAGAGTCCCAAACAAGATGAATCCAAAGAGGCCTGTATCAAGAGACATAATAATTAAAATGCCGAATGTTAAAGACAAAGAGAGAATCTTAAAAGCAGCAAAAGAAAGCAGTTAGTTACTTCAAGGGATCTCCCATAAGACTGTCAGCTGATTTCTCAACAAAAACTTCGCAAACCAGAAGGGTTTGATACGAAATATTCAATGATGAAAAGCAAAGACCTATAACTGGGATTACTCTACCCAGCAAAGCTATCATTTAGAATCAAAGGACAGACAAAGAGCTTCCCAGACAAGAAAAAGCTAAATGAATTCATCACAACCAAAACAGTATTACAAAGAATCTTAGAGGGACAACTTAAAGACAAAAAAATTAAATTAAATTAAATTAAAAATAAGAAATAAAAATATGAATAATAAAATGGCAATAACTACATATCTATCAACAATTATTTTTAATGTAAATAGATTAAATGTTCCAATCAAAACATAGAGTGGCTGAATGCATAAGAAAACAAGACCTTTATATATGCTGCCTGCAAGAGACTCTCTTCAGATCCAAAGATATACACAGACTGAGAGTAAAGGGATGGGAAAAGATATTTCATGAAAAAGGAAACAAAAAATCTGGGGTTGCAATACTTATACCTGACAAAACAGATTTTAAAACAAAGGCTATAACAAGAGACAAAAAAGGACCCAATAATTCTATTTCTGGGTATTTATCCAAAGAAACCCAAAACACTACTTCGAGGGGACATGTGCATCTATATCTTTATTGCAGTATTGCTTACAATGGCCAAGGTATGAAGGCAGCCTGGGCGTCCATAGATGGGTGAGTGGATAAAGAGTAGGTGGTACATACATACAGTGAAATATTGCTTAGCCATAGATAGGAATGGGTTCTTGTCATCTGCGGCAGCATGGATGGAGCACAAGATTGTGCTGAGTGGAGCATGTCAAACAGAGAAAGACAGATGCAATGTGATCTTGCTTATACGAGTATGTGAAATCTAAGGAACAAAATAAATAAACAAACCTGAAATAAACTCATAAATACAGAGAACATTTTGATGGTTGCCAGATGGGAGGGAGGTTGGGGGGTTGGGTGCAAAGGGGAAGGAACTGTTACACAGTCGTCATGGGGATGTAGGGTATAGCATAAGTAATATAGTCAATAATATTGTAATAATTATATATGATGTCAGATGGGTACTAGATCTATTGGGGAGATAGATGGGGTGAAGCAGAGGCGAGTTGGTGGCTGGGTGAAAAGACAAAGGGATTAAAAAATACAAATTGGTAGTTGCAAAATAGTCATGGGGATGTAAAGTAAAGCATAGGGAATATAGTCAATGATATGATAATAACTATGTATAGTACCAAGTGGGTACTAGACTAGCCAGGGAAATCACTTTTTGAATTATATAAATGTATAACCATTATGCTGTACACCTGAAATTAATATAAAATAATATTGAATGTCAATGGTAATTGAAAATTTTTTAAACAGGGGAAAAGGTGAAGGGGAATAAGAGGTTCATGTTTCCACATGTAAAACAAATAAATCAAGGGGATGTGATGTACAGCATGGAGTATATAGTCAATAATATTGTGATAAGGGAAGTAAGAAAAAAATAAACATGGGATTACGTCAAACTAAAAAGTTTTTTTCACAGCAAAAAGAAACCATCAATAAAAAAAAGGCATCCTACTGAACGGAAAAAGATATCTGTCAATGATACATCTGATAAGGGGTTAATATCCAAAATTTATAAAAATCTCATTCAACTCAATACCATATATATATATATATATATATATATATATATATATATATATATATATTCACAGGAACTGGAGTACAGCATAAGGAGTAGAGACAATGGAAATGTAACAGCTATACGCGGTGTCAGAGGCGTAATAGAGTGGGGGAGGGGGTTATCACTTTGTGAGGGGTATAAATGTCTATTACATTGTTTTGTACACCTGAAACTAATAATAATAATATCATGATAGTGTGGTATGGTGTCAGATGGTTGCTGGATTTATGGTGATCACTTCTTTGGGTACATAAATGTTGAATAACAGTGGTGCACACCTGAAACTAATATAATATTGTATGTTAGCTATATTTCAATTAAAATCTTTTTTTAAAAAAGTTCAGTAAAACCTACCTGTAAATCTTTCTTCTTTTGGGTGTGGCAATTTTTAACCAATCATTTTCATAATTGTCATCACTAGTGTATAGATTCTGGTTATTACAAACCATGTAACCTTTTCATCTCTCTGAGTCCTAGTTTGATCATCTGTACCTACTTCTAAAGTTTTTTATTATTATTCATTTATTTAATCTTTTTTCTTCTTGGATATTTGTTTTATTATACTTTTAGAAAAAATGTTCATATTTATTGACATAAAGATTTTGTTATTTGTCCTATTGCTTTTCTATCTATAATTATGTCTCCCTTTTTTATTAAAAAATATATATATATGCCTTCCTTTCCCCCCCCACAATCAATCTTGTTTGCAGTTTGTCTAGTTTTTCTCTCCAAAGAACTAATTTTTAGTATGTTGAGCCTATCAAAAATATTTTTATTTTTTTAATTCATTACTACCTGTCTTTATTATCCCCTTGCTTCTATGTCCACACAAGGACTTGTACACAGGGCCGGCCCAGTGGCTCAGGCGGTTAGAGCTCCATGCTCCTAATTCCGAAGGCTGCCGGTTCGATTCCCACATGGGCCAGTGGGCTCTCAACCACAAGGTTGCCAGTTTAATTCCTCGACTCCCACAAGGGCGCTGCGCCCCCTGCAACTAAAATTGAACATGGCACCTTGAACTGAGCTGCCGCTGAGCTCCTAGATGGTTCAGTTGGTTGGAGCGCATCCTCTCAACCACAAGGTTGCAGGTTCGACTCCCGCAAGGGATGGTGGGCTGTGCCCCCTGCAACTAGCAACTGGAGCTGAGCTGTGCCCTCCACAACTAAGACTGAAAGAACAACAACTTGAAGCTGAACAGCACCCTCCACAACTGAGATTGAAAGGACAACAACTTGACTTGGAAAAAAAAAAAAAAGGCCTGGAAGTACACATTGTTCCCCAATAAAGTCCTGTTCCCCTTAAAAAAAAAAAAAAAAGGACTTGTACACAAATATTAGTAGCAGCCTTATTTGTAGAGCCAAAATCTGGAAACAATCCAAATGTCCATTAACAAGTGAATGAGTAACATTTATGCATTGTGGCACATTCACTCAATGGAATACTACTGTTTAAAAAACAAAAAAACAAAAAAAAAGCCTATTGATACACACAGCAACATGGCCATAATTCAAAAACGTCATGCTGAATAAATAAAAAAAGAGTACACACTATGATTTTATTCAAATGAAATTTTAGAAAGGACAAACTAATCAACAGGGACAAAAACACTGCAGTTGTTATGTGAAGTTGAGATGAGGGTGGAATCATTATTGACTGGAAGGGGGCACAATTTCCACATGATGGAAATATCCTATATATTACAGTATATACCGGGGATGTCAAAAAAATATATACAAGTGGACACTTTGGTCAACATTGCTCAAGCAGTAGTTCACCATAATCAGAAGTGTTTGGACGCTGATGGTAACGACTTTGAGCATCTCTTATAATTGCAGAAGTCAAACGTGACTCATTCAGCTTTTGTTATGGGTATGTTTTGAGTATTACAATTTTAATACAGTTTTCCTTTCTTAAAATGTGTGTACATTGTTTTGCACCCTCTGTATACTATATATGGGTTGTGGTGGTAGTTATGTAAGTGTGTAAACTTTTAAAACTCATCAAACTGTACAGCTAAAAATAGGCATACTTTATGGTGTGTAAATTATATCTTCATAAGCTTATTTTTTAAAAATACCATAAGATACCACTTCTAACCCTTTGGGACAGTTAATATTTAAAAAATTGACAATACAATTGCAAAGATGTGGAACAATTAAAATTTTCACACATTGTTGTGTGAGTATAAAATGGTACATTCACTTTGGATAATTCTTTAGCAGTTTCTAATAAAGATGAACATACTGCTACCTATTATCTAGAACTTCTACTTCCATGTATATACCTGAGAGAAATGCAAACATATGTCCACAAAATGTCTTTTCCAAAAATATCAGTAGTAGCTTTTTTCATAATAGCCAAAAATGAAAACAACACAAGTGTCTCAATATGTGAAAGGAGATAAATAATTTGTGGTATATTCATAGCATGAAATACTACTTATAAAAAAAAAAAAAAAACAGAAAACAATGCATTGCTGATACACACAAGACCATGGGTTAATCTGTACATATATGTACATCTTGTGTGAATCTGTGTTAGCAGGTTGGTCACAACTGGTTGGTCATATGCTCAGTAGCCTAGGATTCCAACCCCCTATTTCTACTGATCTCTCTAGGGTGTTAGCATTCATTTTCTTATGAGTCATTTTTGGATGACTTGTAAGATCATTTGGGTGTTTCCTCTTGTTTAGAAACTCCCTGCCCAGCTGTGAAGTTTTGGGCACCATAGTGAGAGGCACATATAAGCTGACTTAGGTGATCACTGAGCCAGACTTTAGCAGGAAAACCCTTTCCTCCTTTAGTCTTTGATGGACTTTTCCTTGATTTTTACCTCTCTTCACCTTTCCTTACCTGGGAGGCTAAGAAAAGGGAGTGGCCAGAGCAAGGGGATCAAAAGGCCCCTCTACTGCTTTTGGTGTCAATATTAACCCAGTCTGAAGCGGAGTGGTCAGCCACCTTACTAAGTATTTAAAGGGAAACTGCAATAAAACCGTGTTTTTGCCTGGAGTGTTTCCTCTGTGTAACTCCCTGGGGAGCCTATTGTGGCCATAGTGACTAATCTTGTGGGATCTTGGGAGCTTGCAAAAGGCCAGTGCTAGTTGAACAAACAGCTGACATAGGAAATCTCATTTCTAAGACGGGTGTTTTTACAACAATACAGGCACCGTGAGGACAAAAACAGCATGACAAGCAGCTAAAAGCAGTCCAACCTTCCCCAGGCATTTTCCTGCTCTTGCCCAACCCAGGAGACATCAGCTTTGACAGTCTCTTGCCAGTTCAAAAGGCCCTGAACTGGCCCTTCTGAAGAGGATCAATTAGTTAGCAAACCAGCATTAGATTATTCTGCTTTATTCCAGGCTACAGCAGGATGAGGCACTTGTTAATAAAAGGAATAGAGTCAAAAGAAAGACTCAGAGAATCAATTAGCTGTCCTATTGATTATGATTTTCTTAGCACAAAATATGGGCTCTGTTTCTGGTATTGAAGACCAACTTAATACAAAGAAGCCTGAGAGGAATTACATCAGATTTCCCTTTATTAGATCTCTTGGTTCCAGAGCCCTTTGCTTTCCATCTAAGCTTCAGATGTTTGTTTGCTGGAGAAAACCTTCAGTAAGCTATTAAGAGCTCTTCAAATATCAATTTGCTCCTCGTTACAACATTTCACACAGATAAGATAGAAAGTCACTTGGTACAGATATAAGCATGAGGGGCAGGAGGCCTGGAGTGGTGTTAGGTTCTCACCAATAGCTTATATTATAGAATAGAGAGAAGTGTTGAAAAAGCACACACCACCCTACCCACTACTCCATCAGTTACATCCTTGGTTAGATACCTACATTTTCCAGAAGGAAAAGTTCTGCTGTTTATATCTGTGGGAGGCAGATTGGGACCCCATCTACCACAGGCATTAGATCTACATGTGGGGAGTTGAGGAGTGTTTGCCAGAAAGTGTTCATGAACTTGCACATTCTTAGGGGGGAATGCCTTCAAAATTTTGCCTCATGCTGACACCTAGAATTTAGAGTTCACTTCAAAGCTGATGAGTATAGGTTTAGTCTGAAACCAAATGAAACTGAGATTATGGCTCTTCACAGATTTGTGGATAAGAACCAAAGAAGAGCAAAGACTCTAGGGAACAAGAGTGAGTTGAGGGAATTCTGGAGCAATCTATCAAGTCAACAGCAGTTAGTGAGTCCTGTGTGACTTCACACAAGCTTTGTGCTAAAAGGATACAGAAAAGTGAGATATGTGTTCTGGACCACAGAGGGGACAAGACATGCACATATAAAATGATCAAGAAATCATCCTAGGGAGCATATAATTTAGGACCAAGTTGTGTGGAACCACTGGGAAATGCCTGAACAACAAATCAGCAAAATGAGGGGAGTCTGGCCTCCCTCTGGAGGTCAGGGGAGCTTGTAAAAGGGAAGTGAGACTTGAGCAGAATGTGGAGGAAGAACTTGGATTAGCTGAAGAGAAGAAATGGGGATGGGGAGACAGTCTTGGTTTGGGTGGAAGAGGAACAAAGCTTGCGGGTAAGGGGTTGATTGCAGAATATTCATGTGACAGAATATTCATGTAAAATAGAAAAAGAGAGGAGATTGGGTTCATAAGATAGGAGCTAAGCCACAAAGTTTCTTGTAAGTTGATAATTTGTTTAATTTCATGCTTTAAGAAATACAAAGCTGTATTAACAAATCCATCAGTTCAGCAGCTGTCAGCATCACGACTGGAGGAGAATGAGGCACTTGCCTCCAGTGCAAAATTTAAAGAGGCACCAAAAAACTCAGTAATCAAGATAAATAATATTCTAACACAGCATTTAAAAGACAAATTCATGTAAAAATATCCATGATGAAAGAAATACCAAGATTTTAAATAAAGACAGGACCAGTAGCGTGACGACCCATATTAAAGCCTGAGACAAAAGCAAAACTAAAGTAATATCAATCTTGTCCTCTTTTTGGAAACTCTTACATGTATTAGCATATTAAAGGGTTTGAACAAGACTGCATCGTGGGGATGTGAAATACAGAAATCTAGATGGGTGCTAGATTTACCAGGGAAACACTTCATAATCATATAAATGCCTAACCACTGTGCTGTACACCAAAACTAATACAATGATAATATTGAATGTCACCTGTAATTGAATAGACATAAAGTACAGCATAGGGAATATAGTTAGTGGTATTGTAATAGCTCCATACAGTGTCCGAAGGGTAGTAGACTTGTTGGGGTTATCACTTTGTGAGGTGTGTAAATGTCTAATCGTGTTTGTACACCTGAAACTAATAATAAAATAAAAAAATACTACAGAAAAGAACCCTAGTCAACTTTGTTTAATCCTACAGATCCCAAATATATTTAACCACACAACCTTTTTGCAAGCAACTTCACATATCACTGTAGAATATTTTTCAGGACAGGCTAATATAATCTAACTCTTTTTTTTAAATGATAAGGAAACCAAGGCATTGAAAGGTCTTTGAAAGGTCTTTCTAGTTAACTAAGAGCAAATCAATGAAAAATGTTGTAAATGTATGAGTTCTTTTCTTCATTAATAAGCGTGATATAATGAACAGTTTTTAACCTTTCTTTAATTCTTTTTATAGACATTTTTAAGTCATTATGATTATTAATTCATCAAGAACTGCCTGTAAATATGATTGTGTAAATTGTAAGGGATTAAGTTAAATCTGTTCCAACTTCAAGGTAAAATATTACTTAGTTTCTGCTTACTGTGTTGGGAAATGAACATTAAAATCCCGATTTTGCTGTAAATAAGAGTTATAATATCTAGACAAAAGAAAAAAACAACTACCTCAGATTCTGCAGACAAAACAAAAGCAGGCAATTTTTGGAGGAGAGTTGAAATTTGCAGCAATGAACACAATGATTTTCCATTTTTTGTGGCTTTCCTCTGAAGGCAGTAGCTTGAAGATGGCTCAATATAAAGTATATGATCTGAACAACAAGAAAAAAATGACCAGAGCCTCATGGATATGGGGAACAATTTCAAAAAGTCTTACGTATGTGTAAATTAGTTAAACAAGGAGGAGGGAAAGGGAAGAACACAGGAAAAATATTTGTAGAAATAATGACTCAAAACTTCCAAAATGTGGCTAATGACTTAAGTTTACTGATTCTGTAGTTCCATAAACCCTAACCAGAATAAACTAGAACTATACCTCAAACAGTTGAAAACCAAAGACCAAAAAAAAATTATAAAATTTAATTTCTGAGAAAATGACATTACATTCAACAACTATTTGAATGAGCACATCTTCTCCTCAGAAACCAAGGAGGGCAAAATACAGAGAAACACTGACAGGAAAAAAAACAACAACAGTTAACTAAGTTTGTATCTCCCAAAAACATCTTTCAAGAACGAAAGTGAAATAAAGATGTTTTCAAATTATGGAAGACCAAGGGTATTTGTCGCCACCACACTTGAACTACAAGAAATGTTACAGTGAGTTCTTTAGGTTGAAGGTAAATGATACCACAGAAAACTCAGGAAAAAGCGTGCGTGTGTGTGTGTGTGTGTGTGTGTGTGTGTGTGTGTGTGTGTGTGACTGTTCCTTTTCTTAATTTCTTTATAATGTTCTTTAATGACATTCAACCTGACCTTCCCCAACAAGTCATCTTCCAGCCTCTTCTTGAATACTCCAGTGATGGGGAACTCACAGCCAGGTTTGTTTTCCTTATTGTTAATCAAATCCCTCTCCCTGAAGTTTACTTTTTATTTCATTTTTGGCCTCTCTCACCTGTCCCTGGGGTTCCCAGAGTTCTCACTGACCACAGCCCTTTCTGCACATCTAAGTGGTTCCCACCAGAGGGCATGCCAAGCACTGCTCAGTCTCAAGTCCACTGCTTTCATTTCTTCATCCTGCTCTGCCTTGTGACAATGGGTTCACCAGACAAACTAATCCTTGCCAAGATATATTTAATTAAAATGCCATTTCAGGTCACTTGGTTCTTTAACCCAACTAAAATCAGGTCGATACCTAGAAGTAGAATTGCTGGGTTATATGGTAACCCCATATTTAACATTTTCAAGAATTGCCAAACTGTTTTCCAAAGATGCTGCACCATTTAATATTCCCACCAGCAATGGGTGAGGGTTCTGATTTCTTCACATCCTCATCAATCCTCTTTATTGTCTGTATCTTCGATTATAGTCATTCTGGTGGGTGTGAAGTTGTATCTCATTGTGGTTTTGATTTACATTTCCCTAATGATTAATGATATCGAGCATCTTTTTTATGTCCTTATTGGACATTTGTCTGTATTCTTTGAAGAAATGTCTATTCAAATCCTTTGTCCATTTTTAATTGGGCTGCCTTTTCATTATTGAGTTGTAAGAGTTCTTTATATATTCTGGATGTAAGTCCCTTATCAGTTACATAATTTGCAAATATTTTCAGTCTGTGGGTTGCCATTTTCCTTTTTTGTGGTGTCCTTGGAAGTGCAGTTTTCAAGTTTGATTAAAAAAAACAAAACCTTTCCTTTATTGCTTGTGCTTTTGGTGTTGTATCTTAAGAAATCATTGACTAACCCAACATCACAAAGATTTATTTCTATGTTTGCATCTGTGAGTTTTATAATTTTAGCTCTAACATAATCATAAAGTGAATCTTTATGATTCATTTTGCGTTAATTTTTGTTTATTGTGTGAGACAGGGGTTCACATCTATTCTCCTGCATGTGCCTATCCAGTTGTCTCAATATAAGTTTGCTTAATGAATTAAAAGTTTGATATGACTTGTCTTCAGAGACTACCAGGCAGCTAGGTTTTTGCTACAGTTATTATAGACTAAAGGAAAATGAAAAATCTATTAAACTGGCATCGAAAGAACAAATATGGTCTTACCTAATATATTTCTAAGTCTTTTAGAATGAAGAAGAAAGTGCATTAGAACTGTTGACAAAATGTGTTGGCATTTCAGCCACATTATGCACTGCTAGAATTTTGCTAGTAGCCAAGTGGGAGATGGGAGGGTTAGAGTATTCTTAGCACCTATGAATTTGAGAAGAGGAATGCTTCATTTGCAGGGAAGAGTAGACATCTGGTGAATTGAGAAGAGCAGAAAAGGATTAGACAGAGTCCCTAGAATCCAAATAACTATTGCATAGAAGACTACAGGGTTTGTTTTCATTTTAAAAAAAATTTCGGCCCCAAATTTTCAATTAAACGTTACTGGAAGATTTGTCCATCTTTAAAATTCATCTCTAGTTTCATAATGAACATAATGAGGGCCCAGTTTAGGACTGCCTCTCTGAACACTTCCCAGACTCCCCCAGATATCTCTGCCCTCAGAATTCTAGCTTCCCTGGTTTTCCCAAATCCTCAACTCAGTATTGTCACATCAGGGAGACCATGGCCTCTGTTTAGGTTTCCCTTCCCCTATGCTGTGGCTTACAAATTTTCTCTAGTCAATAAGCTGAGGAAATTGCGGGCTCACCTTGCTTATGTCCCTTTTCTTCAAAAACCACTGTCATTCACTGTCTATTGTTCAACATATAAACATCGTCCTTTTTTTTTCTGGTATCTTAGTCATAAATACAGTCCTGATTACTATATCAGGACCAGTTGTGGACATTCTGAGTCACAATTTTTGATAGATCATGTTTTTCATTTTCATTTAATTCAAAATATTTTCTAATTTATCTTGTGATTTCTTCTTTGACATATAGGTTATTTGAAAGGGTATGGATAATATCACAGAGAGGAGTGTTGAAATTCAACTGCAATTAGAGATTTCTTCATTTCTCCTTCTTTCAGTTATATAAGTTTCTATCTTATATATTTTGAAGCTCTGTTATTTTTGGGGGTGCATACAAATTTTGGTTTATCTTCTTGATGAATTGGCTTATTTACCATGATGCAATATCTCTCTTTACCACTTTTAATGTTCCTTGCTCTAAAATCTACTTTGTCTGGGAGATCCAAAATGGTGGAGTAGATAAAATCTGTGCTGGTGTCCTTCAATGAACACATTAAAATTACAACTAAATTATAAAACATTCAACCTGGAGAACCATCTTAAGTCTAGCCAAACAGAAGTCCTATAACTGAAAATATAACAAAGAAGCTACGTCCACATTGGTAGGAGTGGCAGAGACGCAGAACAGGCCCCAAACCTCGCTGTGGCGGTTGAGAATCAGGAGGGATACCTCAGCCGCAGAGGCTTCCCTGGAGAAGCAAGGGACCCCAGCCTCACATTAGGCTCCCCAGCCTGGAGTACTGGTGCCAAAAGAAGAGCCTTCACAATATCTAGCTGAGAAAAACAGTGGTAATTCCAACTGTTTGGGTGGGATGAAAGGCTACAGGAAACCCAGACGTCCTCTTAAATGGCCTGTGCACAGACTCACTCGCTGGCAGGTACTCACCTTGGGCTCCAGCAGAGGACAGTGACTTGGGAGGCCTCAGAGACATACAGGGTGCAGAATGAGGAGTGTAGCTTCAGGGAGAGGAACTGGAGGACAGTCAGCATTTTCCCTCTGAGAGATCCTCTTCCCATGCAGCTGGCAGGCAGGCGCCATCTTTCCTATGTTGATCCCACCCCCTCAGGCCAAATCTCTGTCCTGTTGACTCAGCTGGGACGCTGCCCCACCCAAATGCACCCCCAGAGGCACTTTCTCCGTGTGCAGCCAGCCCCTACCTCATTGCATTCTTTCGTGGAAAACTATCAGAGTCCACAGGCCCCAGGTGGGCAGAGACCAGCCTCTGTGTTCTCTGAGACTTTTGCTGAGTCACTTGAGGCTCAACACTGGCAAAAATCAGTCTATATTAACCTGGTAACCACAACTCTTCCCACATTAGTGATTCCCAGAGACCCTGCCTCACTTAACTCAGGTACCAAATGTGACTTTATCAGTGGCTGAACCTTAAGGGAGCCGGTCGGTGGCAGCAGGCCTCTGGGTGTCCTGGCTTTTTGCAGAGTTACCGCAGGCCTCGTACTGGTAGCCGACATCCTCGATTCACATTGTGGCCTCTCCCACACACCTCCAAGTTTAGCACAGGCAATTAACAACTGCGATTGCTTTGTAGACAACCTGAACTTTTCACCAACAATTCATGGCTCTTGGCATAATGACAATACACCAGTTCATATGGCACTGTCTGTGAGGGAGTTTTTAGCCAGTAAACAAATAACTGTATTTGAAACACCCTCCCTACTCACCAGATCTGGCCCCCAATGACTTCTTTCTTTACCCAAAGATAAAGGAAATATTGAAAGGAAGACATTTTGATGATATTCAGGACATCAAGAGTAATACAATGACAGTTCTGAATGCCATTCCAGAAAAGAGTTCCAAAATTGCTTTGAAGAGTGGACTAGGTGCTGGCATCAATGTAAACCTTCCCAAGGGGAATATTTCGAAGGTGACCGTAGTGATATTCAGCAATGAGGTACGTAGCATTTATTCAAGGATGAGTTCGCGAACTTAATTGTCCTACCTGTGGTCTTTACAACATTATTGATTATATTCCCCATACTGTATTTTACATACCTGTGACTATTTTATGGCTACCAATTTGTACTTCATAATCCCTTCTCCTTTCTCACCCATCCCCCAACCTCCATCCCATCTAGCAACCATCAGTTTGTTCTCTGTATCTATGAGTCTATTTCTGTTTTATTTGCTCATTTATTCTGTTCTTTAGATTCCACATATAAGTGAGATCATATGGTATTTGTCTTTCTCAGTGTGACTTATTTCACTTAGCATAATATCTTCTAGGTCTATCCATGTTGCAAATGATAAGATTTTTATTCTTCTTTATTGCCAAGTAATACTTCATTATATAAATGTACCACAATTTCTTTATCCAATCGTCTATCAATGGGCATTTCAGTTGTTTCCATATCTTGGCTATTGTGAATAGTGATGCAATAAACATAGGGGTGCATATATTTTTTTCAAATTGGTGTTTTGGATTTCTTTGGATAGATACCCAAGAGTGGAATTGCTGGGTCATAAGGTAGTTCCATTTTCAATTTTTTGAGGAAACTCCATACTGTTTTCCATAATGGCTGCACCACTCTGCAATCCTATCAACAGTGCACGAGGGTTCCCTTTTCTCCACATCCTCACCAACACTTGCTGAATTATTGATGATATCCATTCTGACAGGAGTGAGGTAGTATTTCATTGTTGTTTTTATTTGCATTTCTCTGATGATTAGTGATGTTGCACATCTTCTCATATGTCTATTGGTCATCTGTATGTCCTCTTTGGAGAAATGTCTCTTCAGGTCCTCTGCCCATTTTTTAATTGAATTGTTTTTTTGGTGTTGAGTTGTATAACTTAATACATTTTACATTCAAATGTGCACCTCCATATTGTATAAGAATCTTACATTAATGAATCAATGTATTAATGCATTAATGAATGAGTTAATGAAACTTAGTTGATCTTATGGTACTTGCTTACTAGTCAATGCTGAAAAACGAATGCATCCCTGTAAGGAAGGATCATTTTCTTTGGGGCCTCTGGAGTAAAAGAAAATAAAGACCATGAAAAGGGAAAACCCTGATGGACGCTCATTTCTCTGCATGCTCTCATCTCCCTATTGGCCTCACCAAACTTGGATACTGTATACACCTCTCAGAAAAATTCCTTCAAATCTTCCTCACAAGTGTCACTGATGCACAGACATAAGACCATCTTTACGAGGTGAATAGACAGTTAAATTTTTTATTGTGAGGCACAGCCATCTGGCTGTGTTTAACAAACTCAGATTCTTCCCTTATGCAAAATGAGCTATAAGAAGAGCTTATCCTCTCTCTCTCTCTCTCTCTCTCTCTCTCTCTCTCTCTCTCTCTCGGACTTCTTTCTTTGGGAGGATAAGGAAGGGATCAGGCTGGACACAAGGAAAAGGGAAGAAGCCCACTCTGTCAGTGGGAGTTCCTCTCTCCCAAGGCCCTTTGCCTTACCTTATTGTCAACCCTCCCCCATCCCACCTCTGCTCTTCCGACATAACTCCCCAGCTTTTTCCACTTTCTTCCTCCATTCTCCTCTTCCTCCCAGCCAACCTGCCATGTGGGAGGCATATTGGATATCCTCCACCTAGACTCTGACTAACACTGAGCAAAGCCAAATCCTGAACCCAAGAAGGTTGGGACAAAAGGAACTAACACAGCTTAGTACATACTTTAACCTTCCCCAATAACATATTTCATTCATCCAAATTCCAAGCTGTGGTTGGTGGGAAGAAATGAGAAGCAATACAAGTAATATAGAAACTTTTAAGATCATAACTCAGGGGACTTATAGAGAGAATGATAAAATCTCTTAGATCTCAAATGCACTCAATGGCTATTAAATCGTCCAAGCACCCACATTACCATCTGGCGTCATGCCTTTTATTTTATCATGGGATAGTGTAGATGCTATAAAACTATCAACAGCCTTCTCTAGAAGGTTTTGCTTTACATTTATTGTTACTGTGCTTATTTGCCATGCCTGGACCTCAGCCCACAGCCTATTTGAGAATCAAAAGGCCAGCACGAGAAGAAAGGACTCTTCATGAGTCCATGCCTTCACATGCCAAGAGCTTTCTCCCTTGCTCCTTGGTGTGATGACCATGAGGTTACCACATAAAGTCAGGACAGCCATTGCAAAACTACAGGGCAATAAAATCGTAGGTTTATTTATTTGTTTCTGAAAGGGTTTAAACCACCTAAATCACTGTTTAATTGCAAATTTCACATTGGAGGTTTTTTCTCCTTCAGGATTACAGCAGAGCCAACGTTGCTCCTTATGAAGGTAACTTTTGGGGGTAAGGGGAATTTGTGACTTGAAACCTTTTCCAGACTGAACACAAATGTCATCTTTAGTACACTGAGATCTCTATTATACCTTCATTTTATCAGACAGGTTCGTGATAAGGGCATCGGCCTGATCCTCCGTACAGAGTGAGAACAGGTTCCACACAAGGGGCATGATAGTTGGTGGATATCTGAATTGTGGCACAGCACCGACGCTCTGGCTATTTTTCTCTGTATGACTTCTCCAGAAACCTAAATGACAACCCCTAAAGAGCAAGAATCGTGTCTAATTCAATAATATCTTCCCACCCTTTACCATGTTTCCTATTTCAAATACTCAGTAAATGTTCGTTGAGTGAATAAGTGTGTTCAGGCCTTAAATTTACAACCATTTGTGAATTTGCTGGGTCTGTCTTATGAAAAGTCTGATGTGCCTTAAGAAGAAAGACTTCTGATCCTTAAAAGTACATGATAAGATGGCTGCTCTGACCAGCTATGTGACTTTGGGAGGCATTTTACTCTGTGGGTCTCAGTGTCTCCACCTATAACATGAAGGAGTGGGACTAGCTGGAGTCTAAAGTGTGCTTTGGCACTTTAATTCTGAAAAACACACAAAACGCTACAACATCTTCTACATGGTCAGCAGGAAAACATGTACTCCATGCAAGTTTCACACGAGCAAAACAAAGTATCTTGTTAGCTAAGACACTGTCATATTATTTTAACCAAAAACCACCCCACAGAAACCTAAATTAACCTATTTTTGTTGAACTATTTTTAGGAGAAATGAAAAATACGACGAGTGATAAGCATGCATTGAGACTTTATTGCATTCAATCTACATACATACCCTAGCCCTAAGCATAGAAAAATGGGATTGAAAACAATGGCTTTCGAGCACTAACAATACCTTGGTTATCAAGGGAAGATTTAAGATTACACAGAGTTAATTCTACACTCTATTGAAATTAAGAAGGCCCATGATAATATTAACTTGAAATGACAATAGGGTTTTCTTTTTTTAATTTCCAAACATGTAAGTTACCTTATTAAATCAGGGTTGACCAAAATAAAATTCTAGAGAGCACCCTTTAGTAGCAAAAAACAAACAAACAAACAAACAAACAAAACACAATTACTAAATAGCAGTTTTGTCCTGAGATTACAAGTACTGGGCAAATAATACTGCCATTTATTGAGCATTTATTACATTTCAAGGACTGGCCTAGAAGTTTTGTATGGTTGTAAGACAAAGGATTTAAGAGGCAGTTTCAATGTCATGGAGAAAACTGGACGTCCCATTTCACAGAGCCCAGGTTACACTTTAAGATTCATTTCACAGAATGTGTCTGCCCCACCACCCCCGTGTATTCCTGAACACTAGCGCTGGCAGCTAACCTTAGCACATTTTCCTGAACCTTTATCGTACCTCCTTGGAGTTCTGAACTGCGGTGGAGAAACACTGTAAATCATTTTTCTTTTTTATTTTCAGCTCAAAGCCCCTAATTTCAAGTTGGCAAAATGAAGAGAGAAGTAACACTTTAAAAAAAAAAAAAAAGAGGGGAGAAAAAATACAGCTCAGTACCTTATAAAAATCTTCCTGAGTCCAGGGGTCTTTTAATTCAAACAAAATTAGATGCATCCATGATTTGAGAGACATTTAATGAATAGCAAAAACATTTATATGATTACAATTTGTATTTTTCAGTAATCTACATTATCCTCAGATCTTGGAGTGTCCTATGTGTCTTTTGAAATTAAATTTATTGGGGTGACAATGGTTAGTAAAATTATATCGTTTTCAAGTGTACATTTCTATAATCCCATATATATATATATATATATATATATATATATATATATATATATATATCACATTGTGTGCTCCCCACCTATGTGTCATATAGTGAATTTCTGCAGTTAGCACATCTGATAAAACTGGTGCTCATTTCTCAAAAGAGCTTACTAAATATTACTGATGCTTGCTACAGACCTAGGCCAGAGGAAGACAAATATCTTCATACCTTCTGATTCTGAGTTTTCAGCCCTTTCCTTCCAGACCCTAATGTTTCAGCACTCATAATAGGCTAATTCCCCCCACAGAGGTTGCAAATTCTAATGTGAACTAACTGGTCTGTCCCACTTCGTAGCAGGCTCCATGGGCCCAGATCCCCCAATTTTTAAAAGAAAATGAATGTATTTAGTTTCTGTTTCTCATTTGTTTGTCTTGTTTTTTTGTTGTTTTTGGTTTATATACCACATATCAGTGAAATCACATGGTTCTCATAGACACAGACAATAGTTTAGTGGTTACCAGAGGGTAAGGGGGGTGGGGGGTGGGGGGTGGGAGATGAGGGCAAGGGGGATCAAATATATGGTGATGGAAAGAGAACTGACTCTGGGTAATGAACACACAATGGGATTTATAGTTGATGTAATACAGAATTGTACACCTGAAATCTATGTAATTTTACTAACAATTGTCACCCCAATAAATTTAATAAAATAAAAAAGAAAATGAATGTAGAAACCTCCTCATGTTTGAGTTTTGGAAACTTTGAATGTAATGAAAAGAAAATCCAACTATGTGTGAAACACTGTCTAAGCCAAATAAAACAGGTTTTCTGCCCAGGTTCCTGCTTCTGGTTGCAGCTTTCAGCCTCTGCTCTTCGGACCTTTGAGGACTACTGCTCAAGATACACCTTCTTGATCAGAGCCTGAGGACTGTGGTGAAGAAATTCCAGAAGAGAAAAGTTGCTGGCTGCTTCTGATGTGCTTCACGGTCACTGGTGAGGCAAGTAACATCTGATCTTACTCAGAAATTTCCTTATTTGACGCTTGCTCATTGTTTGGATATTTCCACCAGTTTCCAAGGATATGACAGTTCACAGTAGCTACTCTAAAACACTTCTTTACTCTCTCAGTAGCCATCTACTGTCAAGTCTTTTTCTTTGTGGTCATTAAAGCCTGACCTTCAATAAAACCCACACTAGTTTTCTGAGTCAGGTTATGATTTCTCTGACAGGGATGATGAAATATCTTCGGGAAGACGGAGGCACTAAGACAACGTGCAAGTTTAAAATGGGGTCACTGGGTGGTGACATTTACAGCTATATGAAGAGAGGACTCCTCTATTAAAAGTCTACCTCATCATGTCACATCTCTCACCATTAACTAAAGAAAATGAAGGTAGGACTGTGTTTTCATTTGGCCGTAGATTTTCTCTGGGGCCGTGCGGCTTCAGAATTTAAATCTCTGCTAATTTGTATAGGTGTAAAATATGTATCTTGCATAAATTCTATACACACTGCCTTCAACCCCAACCTTTCTCGACTACAGAGCTGTCTTACATGGGTAGAGAGCAGGTATAAAGCCACATGCACTTGGATCACACAAAGACAAAACACATAAGGTAGCTTTGCACGCAGGAGAAGTAGCTAAGCACCTTGTTGAAGCTTCCACAGGAGGTCAGGATAGAGAACCCTGGGAGGGTGAGAGTACACCCTAAGTGGGTGCCATGCAGATTCTCCCGGCCAGCTGTCAGACGGCAAGAGGCCTACTATTATGTACATGTATATGTATGTATGTACATGTTGGAACCTTAAACATTACAGGTTAAGCAACTTGACGGTTTTACAGTATCGTGGGAGCTTTGTTCCCTTTTTTTCCTTTTTTGGTTTCTTTAAAAGATGAATGGAATGAGGGCTTTCCGAGATTTCGGGTAGTCCTCAAAGATCTTGAGGTAGAACCTAAAAGACAAGCAAATATAAATATACTCAAGGTCAATAGTTGAGATTTGCTGTGTCTGAAATCCTTCTTACAAATCAACCTACACTTATTCAGGGCCTGACTCTTCCTGACGGCCATTTGTCCATCTTCTTTCTGTCTGCTGCATCCTATCTTTTATAAATGTTGAAGTTTCTTGTGTTCAGAAATAAAAATAACCAGAGAACAGTGGTGATGGTTGCCCAACACTATGCATGTACTGAATGCCACTGATTTATACACTTAAAATGATCAATTGTGTGCTATGTATATTTTACCACAAATAATGTAATAACTAGAAAGAAGTACTCAATGGATTCAACTGGAAAATATAGGAAAGCAGAGATCCTCAAAAGCTATGGGCAAGGTTAACCCTAGAAAAATGTTCCCAGGAAAATATCTCTTCATGAGGCCTGGGAATGCTGAGAAAATGTTATCTTGTATTGAGTTGAAATGTGTTCCCCCAAGATATATGCTGAAGTCCTAACCCCCAGTACCCGAGAATGTGACCTTATTTTGGAAATAGGGTCATTGCAGTTATGACTTATTAAGTTGAAATGAGGTCACAGTGGAGCAGGGTGGGCCCTTAAAGCAACATGATGTCCTCATAAGAAGGAGGGAAGAGACTCAGAGACAGACATGTAGGGAAGAAAGGCATGTGAAGACAGGGGCAGAGACTGGAGTGATGCAGCCATAAACCGTGGAACACCAAGGATTGCCAGCCTCCACGAGCAGCTAGGAAAAGGAGACAAGGAAGGATTCTTCCCTAGAGCCAGCAAAGAGAGCATGCATGGTTCTGCCCACACCTTGATTTCAGACTTCTGCCACCAGAACTATGAGAGAATAAACTTCTGTTGTTTTAAGCCACACAGGGTGTGGTGATCTGTTTCGGGTAGGCCTGGGAGACTAGTATGTCTTATAAAAAGACTTTCTCCTAAGTGACCAGGCAGTCCCCTTAACTAGTTGAAGCTGGTAGCTCTCAAGTTATAATCAAGATGATACACTCTAGGTACCTTAGTTTGAACTGGGAGACAAATAGTAGTAATATGTTACAAGAGGTGTCTGGATTTCAGGATTATGATTAGAGGTTTGGTGAGCTCCCTCTTGTAAAGCCCAGTTAGCCCTGTGAAAAAGAAGCCCTCTGCCCCTCCCTCTCGGGAGGCTGACATAGCAGGATAGGGCCTCAATTTGGATTTTATTGTTGAACCAGCTGGAACCCTCTGGGTGGAATTGCTGTCCCTCCCCTGAGCGAGCCCAGCTGAGTCCATGCTTCTCAGGGACCCTCCAACTGCTGGCCAATGCCCTCTCCTCCCCACTCCCCCTCGGCCTCTGCCTGAAGTGGGGACAACTGTTACACTGACTGTTTTACAGGCTGGGCACCCTCCCCCACCTCAAGGCTAAGGAGGTGGCAGAAATAGGTTATGAGAAGAGCTGTTGTTTCATTTTCTGACAAGTCTCTGCTTGTCCACTCTGGGGAAAAGAACCCATTCTTAGTATAACCTTCAAGACTATGAAATTAATTATTAGCTGGACTAAAACACTTGTGCAGGAGCTTAAGGGGTTCCCCCTGGGTCCTGGTTCCAAGTCCATTCCCTGTGGACATTCTCTCTCTCTCTCTCTCTCTCTTTCTCTCTCTCTCCCCCCCCCCACCATTGGCTTTCTCTTTCCTCCAACTACAAAAGCCGTTTTAGAGAAAGGATCTGAAATTTGCATTTAAAGCCTGATAACAATTTAGTAAGTTAGCCTTTCCCTGCAGTGATACTTTTAGCTAACTTTTATTCCCACCCCATCCCAGGTGCAGGGGTTGTAGGAAGGTGGGACTTTGGAAAGCTTTAGGCTAGACCTACAGAGAAAAGGTTCTAAAACCCTGCAAATTCGTGACATTTTCCAGGTGATGGGACGGTCCTGAAATTACACAAAAGTAATTGCTTACTCTATCTTCCCAGGAAGCCAGCAATGACCTTGGCTATGATTTAGTGGGGGTGGGAATAGGGAAAGGAGGAGAGTACCAAAATAAAGCCTGAGATGACACAGATTCCTGTGAGATAGGAGAAATGATCCTGGAATTTCCAGGGCTCTGTGATTACCTGAAATTTTAGCACCAAACCTAGAATTAAAAATAGCAGCCACACTCGGCACAGATCTAGTGCTTTTCCCCGGGGGTTCTCTATCGTGGCTGTACCTCAGAATGATCTGTGAAGCTCTGGATATTGCTGCCCATGGCCTTACCCACGGAACATACTTTGAGAGATGTGGCGAAAGTGAGTTGATGTGAAGCATGGAAATGGAAGCTCCTTCTTGTATCTCTAGACTCTTACATGTAGCCCACTACCAACCAGTAGCCGCTGCCAGCGAGGCCTGCTAGGAGGGCACAGAGCCTCCTGGGACAACTAACTCATATGGGTACAAGGCACTTCCCTCTGGGAAGCCTTCTTCAACAGGGTACCTTCCCTGGAGTGCCTTTGTCTGTACAGGTTCTTTTTTGCTCATAGAAAACAAAAATGTGTTACTGCTACTGTCATCCAGCTAAATTCCTACTGCAGTGAAAGCCCAACAGGTCAGATTCGCCAGTCCTGATTATCCCATCTACTTTACCTTATAAACCGAAATGTCTTAGGTTTCTACATCTGACTTGGTGCTAAAAGCCTGTTTGGAGAAGAAAGCTAAGTGGATGTTGCCAACTTGATTGAAAAGTTTACCTGTGGTGGTGAAAAGCTCGTAGCCCAAGGAAACAAAATGAGAAAAACGCAAATGCAAGTGCTGGGAGGGACCAACTGGCCAGGGCAAAGCCGATCCATTCAATGATCTCGCCAAGGAAATTAGCTCCAGAAACGTATGCGAACAAGCCACCTGCGTGCAGAAGAATCAAAAAGTCAATCAACAGACCTGGATCACTGTGACATGAAAGCCCCTCTTCTTTGTTCTGAAATATGTAAGGGCAGCTAGAATGAATGTGAGGCTGGAGGTTCTCTTCCCAGTCATCACAGGGTGGTGGATTCTTCTTGGGGAGAAAGGAAAACAAAGCAACAGCAGAATATCCTGGAAGCGTGAGGAGTGGCCCCAACTGCTTGATGGGCTTCACCCAAATATTTAACAACTGCTGGACCACTGGCTCCGGACAGGATGAGGACGAGGGGCAGGAGGTCCAGGTTTTGTTTCATTTTATTAAGTAACATTTCCAGGCCACCTCTTAACTTCTCACTCTTTTTCTGGACACCCACACAGCTGGTCAGCATATTTCACGTTCACAGTAGGGCAAAACAACACACTATGTGAAAACAGTCATAAAAACCTGAATTGATGTGAGAAGTAATTTGATTCTCCTTTGGCATCTGCCCTCTCACCTCTGCAAAGCAGTATCATGTTTCCCTGAAAATAAGACCTCGCCAGACCATCAGCTCTAATGCATCTTTTGGAGCAAAAATTAATATAAGACCCAGTATTATATTATATTATATTAGACCCGATATTATATTATATTATATTATATTATATTATATTATATTATAAATTATATTAAAGACCCGGTCTTATATTATATTACAATAAGACCGGGTCTTATATTAATTTTTGCTTCAAAAGACGCATTAGAGCTGATGGTCCAGCTAGGTCTTATTTTCGGGGAAACACAGTACACTCCGTTCCAGTTTAAAGGACGGAGTAAGACCTGCACGGTTTTGCCCTTGCAAAGCTAATGAGGTCTGCTTCCACTGATTTTGTAAGGTTTATTTTCTATCCAACCAAATATTCTGATATCAGAACTACATTAGAAATCAACACATTTCTAATCATAGTAAATATATCTACACTCAAAATTTCTGTCCCACACTAAATTGGGAAAGTTCACTTAACACAAATAGTTTTCATTCCATAGTTATATAAAGAATATTTTGTTTTTAAATCATTCTCTAACATAACTCAATCGTTGGAAACTAACCTTGCCAATCTAGCTTTTAAGAGCTTTCTCTGCTCTTCTTTGTCTAGTTATTAAGTGAAGATCTAAAAAATTGACACCCTTAAACTTCCGTAAGGATGACACTGCATAAGCGGTTTCCAACCTGTGATTCCCCGGACCCTGGGAGAAACCACTGCATTGCAAACCACTGTATTGCAAAGGGTCTATAAATTGTCTCTGAATATGGCAAATGCATATATATTTCAACCTATGGTATTATTTTTGTTTGATATAGATACTGTTATGATGTTAGAAACATTTACGATCATTTAAATGTGCTTTTGAATTCACAGTAGCTTTGTCATTATTTTCTTAATCAATGAATGTCAATCTGCACTAACATCATGTTCAATTTAGGAAATTTTTTAACATAAAGTGTTCTATTAGGTTGGTGCAAAAGTAATTGCGGTTTTTTTCAATAATTTTTAACCTTTTAAACCACAATTACTTTTGTACCAACCTAATATTTACATGAAAAAGGATGGGAGCCACTAATACAAATACTCACCTAAAAATGTCAAAGGATTACTTGGACCGATTCACTCCCAACTGCTTGTATTTGTCAACTCATACCCTGGTTTCTTGGGAGCAGTTAGGATTTCAAATATTCTGTGCCTTTATCTCTGAAAATTCACTGTACTTGTAACACCTCCCTTCCAAATTTTTGATTAAGTAAATATTGTTCTCTACACCTTTAAGAAATACAAGTGTCAGGAAACTCACTTATTACCCCCGACTACTCACTAGATAAGTCTAGTGAGACTCATTGGAGAGGACAAATTTGCTGATCATGTATGATTCAGCTATATTTCTTAATCTAGGAAAGGCTGACACTCTGTGTGTACATGATGGTTCATCTTTTATGTCAATTCGAATGGGCCACAGGGTGCCCAGATATTTGGTAAAATATTATTTCTGATTATGTCCATGAGGGTGTTTCTGGATGAGATCAACATTTGAATTGACAGACTGAGAAAAGCAGATTGCCCTCTCCAAGGTGGGTGGGCCTTGTCTAATCCAATGAAGGCCTGAACAGAACAAAAAGGTGGAGTAAGGGAAAATTTACTCTCCCTGCTGACTGTCTTTGAGCTGAGACTTTGGTCTTCTCTGGCACTCAAACTGGACCTTATACCACCAGCTCTCCTGGGTCTCCAGCTTGCAGATAGCAGATCATGGGACGTCTCAACCTCCATGATCACATGAGCCAATTCCTCATAATAAATCATTTTATACCTCTATAGTTGTATCTATATCTATGTATGTATGTATGTATGTATGTATGTATGTATGTATCTATCTATCTATCTATCTATCTATCTATCTATCTATCATCTTATTGGTTCTGTTTCTCTGGAGAACCCTAATAGAGCATATGATAATGTTACCTACCACAGTGAGGTCGCAGCCTCCTTCCTGCCCCCAGCTTCACACCCCCCTCATCTTCAGGGTATTGTGATCTTGCACCTTCCTGAGAACCCTTATACCGCTCTTGAACTTGTGGGTTCAGATCAGAAATTCAAGTGTGTTGTGGGGTGGGGTGGGATGTGGAGGAGAAGTCTGGGGCAAAGCAGGATACATCGTGTCATTTGTTACTCATAGCCTGTCCCTAAGACAGGCTCCCAAGGAAGAGTGGGAATCCGGAGGGCAAGGGAGATATTACCTTGTGGAATCTTATAGATGATTTCTCCAGGCTTCCTGAGGCGGCGCAATATATAGTCACTATGAATGTTGATTCCCATTCCCAAAATAAATAAGAAGAGGCCTGGGCAAAGAAGAGAGAGGAAGGAAGTTAAAAATGTACCCTGATTTTGGTGTTTTTCTCACAAGCTAAGTTTTTTTCCTAAAAATGAAGGGAAGGGCATTTGATTTTGAATTCTAAGAATGTTACTAAGATATGGCAAAAAAAAAAAAAAAAAAAGTAGGTGGGAGAAGCAATTAGTGCTGGTCCCAAATTTGAGTGGAGAGGCTGTGCTGTTGCAGAGACCAAAAAACAGGAAGTGCATAGTGTCACGTGATGGAGACAGGTGGGAGAGGAAAGAAGGAGGCAGCACCACTGTCCAATTCTTAAATAAGCAAGTAAACGAATGAATAAATAGCAAGCCTTTGGTTCATTGACAAATAGTCAAATCACAGTTTTGGTTTGATTGACTATAACTCCACAGCCAATTCCACCCCCTTCTCCTTTTCCATCTTCACTATAGAGGCCAGAAGGCTGAAAGGTGGTCTTGTGACCTAGTTCTGATGAGAAGATGTAAAGAGAAGTCTTCTGGGGGCTTCCTTGGAAATCTTTTGCTTTTCTGATAAAAGGGGCAGATGGAGCCAGTTCCTCTACTAGCTCCCTCCTCCTTCGTCGCCAGATGTGATGCCTTGAGCTACAGCACCTGTCAGGTAATCATGAAGTGACTATCATGAGGACCAGAGGTGAACATGCTAAGAATAGTAGAGCAGATGTCATTAAGATCCCAGGTACTGTGTGACATCAGCAAGCAGCTAAAGGAATGCCGAAGCCAACTACCTTTGAACTTTCTTGTTATGGAAGAAATATATATTCTTAATTATTTAAGTCACCATGAGTTGATTTCCTGTGACGCATTGCTGAGAGCATTCCTGACTGATAATATCCACTCTCATGAAAGTAATGTGAGTTAGACTGGAGAGCTTGACACCTAGCAAACTGATTTCTACCACTGCCAACTCACACACATTCTCCTCCCATTCACTGGTACAGAAAGGGCTCTGGTCTGAGGTGAGAAGAGCCAGGATCAGGGATGCTGGTCTTGCATCCCAACAGCCATATCATTACAGACCAGAAACATGCCCAACCTCACCTCTCAACAAAGTGTCTTTGTGCTGATCAAAATACATGAGGCAAAAAGCAAGAACAGTTGAATAAAAACAGTCAGATCTACTCTCACCTCAATTGCTATGATATGAAACAATGATTTTCAATCTTGTCTAGTCAAAAGATCATTGGCCTAAGAGAAAAGGAACCTGGGGAGGGATGCCAGTGGTGAGGGAGTAAAGGTGGAGAGACAGGGGGTAGTAGCATGTACAGCAGTGGAAAAAGTAGGAAACTTGGACTAGATATCTGTATGTACTTAGGCAAGTCACAACCTCTCTCGGCCTCAGTTTTCTCATCTGTAAAATGTAGATTCTAATAGTACCTATCTCACAAGGATGGTATGAGACTAATTCATATGTTCATTTATTCAGTCATTCAACTAATATTTAATGAGGACTTACTATGTACAAGGAAGTTTGTCCTAAACACCAGAGATACAATAGTGAGAAAAAATCAACGTGCCTCTTCTAATGGAGCTTAAATTTTAGTGGAGGAACACAGAAATGGATTTAAATAATTTAAAGATCAAAAATCACATGATTATTACTGTAAAACAGAAAATCAAAGTAGGATAATGAGAGTGAGAGTGAATTGGGGTAGGGTGGAGGTGTTTCTACTTTAGATGAACTGGGGAAAGCTTTTCTGAAGATTTGGCATTTGCCCTGTGATTTGAAAAATAAAAATGCAAAGATCTCAGGGAGAGCATTCTGGTAGCGCCATCAGCAGGTGCAAAGGCCCCAAGGTTAGAATAGTTTGAACAGGTCTAAGAAACAGAAGAAAGGCATTGCAATTGAAGCTATGAGATAAGGGAGAAGTGAGGCGATATATAATAGAATGATAAGTAAAAAGTGACATCAAGTATTACAGGCCATGGTGAGAAGTTTGGATTTTTAAGTGCAATAGGAAACCACTGGCAGGTTTTAAGCAGGAGAGAAATAGGATCTGATTTCTGTTTACTATTATCACAAAAGAAATACATATGTTGTGTGGAAGATTAAACACTAATCAGCAAAACTAAGAAAACCAAGACACCTTATTCCTACCACCCAGAAATTATCACCATTAAAGACTTCAGTGCATACCTTTCCAGATTTTCATCTTATATAATATCTAAGCCATAGTCCAATTTCCTCAGATGTCCCCCAAATACCTCTTATAGCTGGTTTGTGCCAACCAAGATCCAATATAGGACCACATCTGGCGTATGGTTGTTATGTCCTTTAAGGCTCTTTTAATCTAGCCCAAATCCCTGCCTTGAGGGGAGAGGGAGACACTGACTTCTTGAAAAGACCACATAGTTGTCCCTCAGAATTCACTCCTTTCTGGATAAAACTGTCTTACTTCCTCATGATGGTGTTTAACTTATTTCTTTATTCCCTGTATTTCCTATAAATCGGCATAAATCATTTTCCTGTATGGTTATGTTACCAGTTTAATATACAGTTAGTTACATTTATTTTGTTTGTTCTCAATTTTAGGGACCTTTCTTCCATTTAGATTTTTTAACTAAGTTATGAAGTTTCATGATTCAAATGACAAAGCTGTATCGAAAGAACTCTGCCTACCATCCCACTCTTTTAACCCCAAACCCTACAGTAACCTTTTTAAAATTATTATTAGTTTCCTTTTATATTAATCCAATATTTCCTTTTCCAATTTTACACACAGATACACACACATTTTCTTTCTCTCCCCTTTTTACATAAAATGTAGCATGTTAGCTACATTGTTCACACTTTATTTTTATTTAACCACATTTCTAGAGATCTCTCCACATGAGCACACGGAGACACTTCTTGTTTTTACTTTGCTTTGTTTGTTTTTGTGGCTCCAGAATACTCCTTGGTGCATATGTATTAGCCTTCACACAATTAATCCTCTGGTTGTTTGTATTTTCAAATGTTCACTCTGACTGTTGTGTGGAGAAGTGGTTGGTTATTGGAGGCCAGAAAGTGTAGGTTGAAGGTCACTGTGGTGGTCCAGGCAAGAGGTCATGGAATAGGAGGAAGTGAGTGCAGTTTGGAAGAAGTTGGCACATGTTTTGGAACTAGAGGCAGCAGTGCCACATGATGGACAGAATGTGATGTGTGATGCAAAAAGAGGAAATGGGGATAATTGCCGTATTTCTGGCCTGAGCCAAAATCATGTACAAACAGTTGAACCTTCCTGGACTTCAGTTCCTCTCGTAGATAAGGAAACAAATTCAACAGTCAGCATTTTCTATGATTTTAGGTAGGTGGTCAGGAAAAGTCTATTTGAGGAGGCATAATTGATAGAGACCTAAATAAAGAGAGGGACCAAGCTCCATGAACATATAGGGGCACAGCATGCTAAGCAGAGGGAGTGGTCTGCACAAAAGCTCTGGGCCAGGACAAGCTTGACCATTTCAGGCCCAGCGGGAAGGCCACTGAAGCTACAGCACAGAAAATAAGGTGGATGGAGGCAGGAAAGGAGGTCGGGACACCGGGCTGAGCCAAGGTCATTTGGGTTTCATAGGCGGTGGTGAGGGATGTGCATTTTATCCTGAAATCCACTGGAGAGTTTTGAGATGGGGAATGGCATGGTGTTTTTCACAGCTCTCTCAGGCTGCTGTACGGAGAAAAGACCAGAGAAGGGAGGAGAGAGGGGCAGCATGGAATCACTGAGAGTTTACTGTAATAGGGAGGGACGAGGTGATGGTGATTTACACTGTGGGGAGTGGTGTTGGATGGAAAGTGGTCAGGTTTACTCACCCAGGCTAAACCGTATGTCTGTGTACCACTCAGCAGGGTATTCAGCACAGTAAGTCAGACAGTAGCCTTGCAGGAGTCCGTTCCCCATGCAGAAGACGAAGCCTTTGAAAAGTAACACGACTGGAAAAGGCCTCCCTCTAGTGAGGAATGAGTAAACAAATGTCCTGGGATATGGGGGAGAAGGGTCAAGCCAGGATCCGTTGTTCAAAAAAAAAAAAAAAGAAAAAAATCAATGAGAGGAAAACATTACAAACAGATAATCACATCAAACCGATTTTTAAAAAAACATTTTCCCTTAGAATTCTGCAATGAAAGAACATGATTACCTGGCTCTAAAAGAAGCATTTATGATATTATTTGTTTTGTTTCATTAAAATCCATGTATTGTCTTATTTTATTTTTACAATAGCCTTGAAAGGTAAACGTCATGCACATTCCAGAAGTTAATAAATTTAATCCTAGGAGCTCAGGATTGGATGCTGATGGTTTCTATAAGTAAGAAGTAAAATCCAGATTGTACAGGAAGAAAAATAAAGCCTGGCTTACCCCATCTGGTAATGGAATGGCATTTTGATATCAGCCACTTGACCATATGGCTTTCCATGTCTCTCTTATATAATCTAATTGCTGATATTGTAGCATTTCCTATAAAATGGCTGCAGAATCCCTTCCGAAAATAGAAACTTATCTCAATGTTAGGAATTATGAATCTAGAGGAATCTAGGGAAAGAACTTTAAAAAATATCAATAGCCTCAAAATATTGCCCAAGGTATAATGCTAAATTCTAGACCTCACTATACATCCTCTTTATAATTTTTATTCTTTTATGGTGCAATGTAACAGTCATACAGAAAAGTTCATAAAACTGTATAAATAGTTTAACGAATGACCATCAAATAAATGTCCATATAGTCACTTACCAAGTCAAGAAATAGAACATGGTCATCACCCCCAAAGCCTTCTGTGGGTCCCTCCCTGGTCACAGCACCACACCCACTATCCTGATTTTTATAAAAATCCTTTCCTTTTGCCTCTGTATAATTTTACCACATTTGTATGCATCCCTAAAAATATAGTTTATTTTGCTCATTTTTAATTCCATGTAAATTGAATCATACTCTATGACAGCACATTCTCTAATGTCTTATTTCTTTAACTCATTATTGTGTTTCTGAGACTCAAGCATGTTGCTGTGCATAGCTATCATTCATTTTCTTTTATTGCTGTATATTATTCTCATGTAAGAATATACCATATGTATTTATCTGTTTTACTTTGATAGATACTTGGGTTGTTTCTAGAGTGTTGTACCCACTCAGACATAATTTTTGTTTCACTCCCAATTTTCCCATTCGAATGATTTTTTTATGTTTAAACTTTTGATACATCTGGAATTTATTTTGTTGTAAGAAGTTAGATAAGAATCCAACCCATTTTTTTCCCAATGCTAGTAAATTTACTAAATATCTCTTTCTCACTGACATGCATTGCCAGTGGTATTATACACTAAATTATATATATTGGTTCTTCTTCTGGAACCTTGATTCTGTTCCACTGAGCTCTCTATTACCAAAACTACACTGTTTTAATCATTGTACTTTTAAAATATGTCTTAATACTGGTTGGGCCATTCTTACACCATTAAACTTTCTGAGGATTTTTCAGTTTACTCTTGATTGTTTATTTGTTCATGTGAACTTAAAACCAATTTACGAACACCCAAATTTTAGAATTACTCTTAAATTTAAAAATTAGTTAAGAAAACAAAATGGCAGACGGAGAACCTCCAAAAGATCACCCATTCATAAAAGCAAAGAAAAAAACTGGCAAAAATAAAAGTCAGGATCAGTGTTTTTTTCAGAACTCTGAATATTAGCCAAAGGCTTGCAGCAACCTGTGGAGCATTTAGACAAGAAAATGCCCGAATCTCAGTAAAGGCAATAAATTTGTGGCATTTTAATTTACCCTGTCCCATCTCCCACTTTCAGCTCCACATACCTCGAAAAGTAACAGCCCGTGTTCCCAGAATTGGGGGGATCAAAACAGGGCAGGAACCCTTTCAAAGCCTCATTCCCAAAGAGAAGTCATCCTTTTACCTGTCTGGTGGTCCCTTGGCAGGCTCCACTCAAAAGGCTTGTCTTTATTTCACCTCAGACTTACCCAGTGTGGAAAGTTTCTGGGGGGGAAAAGGATATTTTCCGACTGTCTTAACAGCAAAGTGGCCTGAGGTGATGCATCATAAGTGGGGCATATTACAGACTAATCAAAAAGTTTAGAAGGAAAGGCTGAGGAATGAGATGCACACGGAAGCTTTGAAAAGATCAGATATATTCCTGGGCATCTAGATAGCCATGCACATGCTCAAAAAGGACCTGAAAATGTCCTAAGCTCTCATCTCTGGTTCACCTTGAGGTCTGCACAGGTAGCAAGTGAGGGTATAGCAGAGTTGTAAACTACAAGGTGGTTGTTGAAGGAGTCCCCTAACATGCACACAAAGGCTGTTGGCAAAGACTGGGGGACGTGTTGGTCCCAGGTGTTTAAGTGAATCTCTGTCCAATCATTAACTGATCATTAAGCTAACCAAGTAGAGACTTCAGTGGCTACAACAACAAAGACACAGACGTCACAGAATGAGTTCAGAAAAGTCACTAAGCAAACTACAACAGGCAGCAACAACAACAAATCCTGGGAATCAGGGAGAATATGATTCTCAGAGTTGCCACATAATATTATTTGAAACACTTAGTTTAAACAACTATGGGACATGCAAAGAAACAAAAGAGTACGTATGACTCACATATCAGGAAAAATGCAATCAATAGACACTGTGCTTGAGAACCCCAGACACTGGATTTACTAGACAAAAACTTCAAATGAACTATTTTAAATATATTCAAAGAGCATATGTTCAAAGAGTTTAAACCCTGTCTAAAGAACTAAAGTATAAGAATGATGTCTCATCAAGTAGAAAATATCAATGCAGAGTTAGAAATTATATAAAGGAACTGTGAAAAGTTGACCTAAGTGGAGCCATTTTAAAACAGACCTAGAGCAGCCATTCCAGAGGAACTGCTTTGTACATCTTACTCCTCAAACCTTTGGAATGTTTGAATTGGGCAAAACAACTTGAACTGGGCAAAACCAACATTGTATTTCAACCACTGCAAATATTTTTGTCTGTACTTGCAAATAAATTCCAAAGCTAACAGGAAAGTAGACATCCTGACTACCAAATTGAAAATTAAAGACAGTCTTTAGAATTAGCACCACCACGCACAGGTAAAGAATAACTTCTTTATTTGCATCTACAGAAGTTCTTTCCTTGACTTATTAACACCAATAGAAATTCCTTCCTCCTATTCATGTAATTATTCCTCTTCCCTTTCTCGTAAAAAACCCTGCTTTCACCCCCTAATTGGAACACTATTTGGGTTTCTGCCTGAATCAGTGCTTCTAAATAGCTATTCTTTGAATCTCAAATAAACACTTATTGCCTCTCACTTGGCTATTTATTTTTAGGTTAATAGAACCAAATAGAAATCTGGAGTTGAAAGGTACAACTGAAATGAAAAATTCACTAGAGGGACTCCTTCAAAAGTTATGGAGAGAGAAAAATAGATATATTAGACTTTTTTCAAAATTCAGAACTTCAGTGCAAAAAGAACACTATCAAGAAAGTAAATAGACAATCTACAGAATGGGAGAAAATATTTGCAAATCATTTGTGATAACAATTTAATATCCAAATATATAAAGAACTCCTACAACTCAACAACAAAGAAACAAAGAACCCAATTAAAAGGGAAATGGACTTTAATAGACATTACTCCTAAAAAGATAAACAAATGTCCAATAAGCCCATAAAAAGATATTCAGCATCAATAATGTCAATCAAAACTACAATGATACACTACTGCAAGCCAACTAGAAGACTATCATAAAAAAAATGACAAGTGTTGGTAGGAATGTGGAGAAATTAGAACCCTTATACATTGCTGGTGGGAATACAAAATGGTGCAGCTGCTATGAAAGACAGTCTGGCAGTTCCTCAGAAAGTTAAACAGAGTTGCCATATGACCCAGAAATCCCACTCCTAGGTATCTAGAGAGATGAAAACATATGTTAATACAAAAACTTGTACACAAATGTTCATAGAGCATTATTCATATTAGCAAAAAAAATGGAAACAACCCAATGTCCATCAACCAATGGATAAACAAAATGTTTTAAATCTATACAGTGGCATATTATTAAACCATAAAATGGAATGAAGTAGTAATAGATGCTACAACATGGATGAACCTTAAAAAACAATATCTTAGGTGAAAGAAGCTGGTGACATAAGGCCTCATATCACGTGATTCTATTTATGTGAAATGTCCAGAACAGGCAAATCCTTAACAACAGAAAGTAGATTGGTGGTTGCCAGCAGATGGGAGATGGAAGAGTGGGGAGTGACTATTATTAGACACAGGATTTCTTTGGGGAGGGGGGAGTGGGGTCATAAGAATATTCTAGAATCAAATAGTGGTGATGGTGCACAACTTTTACGATATACTAAACACCACTGAATTGTATACTTTAATATTTTTCTAAGTTCATTAAGAAGAATTCAGACAGTGTTGCACAGAGGTTAAATTGCAGGCCTCTTCCACTGACTAGCTGTCTGACCTTGTCACTTAAGTATTGTGGCTGTGTTTGTTTCTTTATCTGTCCATCTCATAGGGGTGTGAGAATTAAGTGAGTCAGTACAAGTATTATACAAAGTGCTTAGAACAGGACAAATGATAAGAATTCAGTAAATGTGTTTTTGTTAACATTATCTTTATAAAGTTGTTGTTAACATTACCTTTCTATTCAGGTGCAGGTGGTTCCTTTCCACTCATTCATGTATTTTTGTGTGTGTCCCTCAGTAGGTTTTTAAGTTTCTTCACATAGATTTTGCACATTTTTTATTCATTGAATCCCAAGGTTTTTAAAAATCTGTGTTACTATAAATGGGATTTTCTTTTTTTTTTATATGTTTTTAATTAGTTTATAAATGGGATTTTCCATTTACAACTTTTTTCATACACACACACAAACACACACACGCCTTCTTTCTTTTTTTTTTGTTTTTTGTTTTTGTTTTGTTTCAGACATACAGAACATAGTGATCAGACATTTACAGAACTCACAATGTGATAACCCCAACAAGTCTACTACCCACCTGACACTGCACATAGCTATTAAAACATTATTAACTATATTTCCCATGCTGCACTACACATCCCCATGACTTATTTTTTAATTACATCTCCTAATTTAGAAGAAGGCCTTTGATTTTTTTAAATATTAATTTTGTTCCTAGATATCTCCTGAATTCCCTTATTATTTACAATAGTGTTTCAGTACATTTTCCTGGACATACCAGATATATCAGCATCTGCAAATAATGTTACACTCTCCTTATGTAAATCTGGAAGACTTCATTCTTTGACCATGCTCTAGAATGGCATAAATAGCATTAGTAGTTACCCAGTCTTTAAACATTTGGTAGAAGCCCTTTGTGAAATCTATCTAGGATTGCATTATTGAAAGGAGGGGTTGTTAGTATTGTTGATAATATCTCTATTTCTCTCATGGTAATGAATTTATTTAGATGCCTTCTGTGGCTTCCTGATAAATTCTGTAAAATTTAAGTTTTCATAGAAAATCACAAATATCATTCGAGTTTTTAAATGTATTTGTATAAGGCTGAGAAAATAATATTTTATGAAACTTTTAAACTCAGTATATTTTCTTATTACAACATCATCAGAGCCCTCTGTGCTGTCCTTTCACAGCCATAGCCATATGCCTACCCTCTCCCCGTCCCTGGTAACCACTGATCTGTCCTCCCTTTCCACAGTTTTGTCATTTCAAAATGATTGCGCAAATAAAATAATACATATGTAATCTTTTAAAATTGGTTTTTCTCACTCAGCTTAATTCCGTCAGGATTCATCCACATTCCAAGATATATTTATCAGTGAAAAAACAAAGCTGCAAAATAGTTATCTATAGTTGGCACCTTTTCGTAATCAAGAAAAGGAAATAAGAACATACGTATACATATATACATATATCACTTGTTTTATTGAGGTAAAATTCACCCTTTTAAAAGTGCACAAGTCAGTGGTTTTTAGTATATTTACAAAGTTGTGCAACCATCACCACTATCCAATTCCAGAACATTTTCATCACTCCAGAAAGAAACTTCATATGTAGTTCCCAATGTCACCTGTCCCCCAGTCCCTAGCAAACACTAATCTACTTTCTGTCTATAAGTATTTGCCTATTCTGAAGATTTCTTACTAATGGAATCATATAATATGTGGTCTTTTCTGACTGACTTCTTTCACTTAGCATAATGTTTTCAAGGTTCATTCATATTCCAGCATCTATCAGTACTTCATTCCTTCTTATCCCTGAATAATATTCAATTGTATGGGCACGCCACATTTACCCATTTGTCAGTTGGTAGAAATTTGGATTGTTTCGACTTTTTAGCTACTATGATAATGCTGCTATGAACATTCATGTCTAAGATTTATGTGAATGTATGCTTTCATTTCTCTTGGGAAGATACCTGGGAGTGGAATTTCTGGGTCTTACAGTTATGTTAACATTTTGAGGTATTGGCACACTGTGGACAAACTGTTTACCAAAGTGGCCATACTTGCTTACTTTTGCCAAAAAGAAAACCCGAAGAGGATAAATGAGAAACTAATTTTAAAGGATGCTCGCTATAGAGGGCAGAAGGAGGGGCGAAGATAAAGGGTGGAAAAGATTAGCTTGAGATGGAGTAAAACCTCACTGAACTTACCTTTGTACATGGTTTTGAAATTTGGACCATATGTAAACGCCTTTACATATTTAAAAAATAAAACCATATCAAAAAGTGAAGAAAGAGCAAATTGTAAAATTGAAAATGAACTGAAACATGAACCCAATTGTATGTAAAATTGGTAACACCAGCACACACATAAAAACAATCTTTCAAGTGACTTTTGAACACAGTATTCTGATTATATATCCTAGAGGAACACATTCTAAAGAAAGAAAGATTGGCATAGAAATAATAAACTTTATTTTTTCTTTATCAGTAATAATGGTATTATAGCTTATAAATTATTTTATGAGTATTGTCCATAGAGCAAACAAGTAAACATGCTATTGTGATGAAGAACTAAGATTTTCAGCATAAAAGAAAAAGATACAACCATAAAATCAAATGAAAAGTTGTAATGTTAAATTTGAATTGGAAATACCAAATGGATTCATGACTTTTATAACTGGCCCACTCAAAGACCTCGGAGTCATGACACATGGCAGCAACAAGAACACTGGGCAACACGGTCTTTTGTAAATACCATTCCCTAAAGGAAGTGGGAACCATGGAGAAATAGCTCATTTCAGATCAGGGACAGGAAAAGTACAAGGTGAGTCAGTTTGTTGTGTTGGAAAGCAAGGCAACAACTGAAGATTAAAGCGGAGACAGGGGTTGTCAAATTTACATAAATGCCAACTGGAAAGGAGTTCCACTGGCCAAATTTGTGACTGAGTGTCAAAAAGCATAATGACTATAGTTGATTATAAACATCTATAAACTAAGGTTAATCGTGACTACCTCATTGGATTCTTGTAAAATTTAATAAGATGATGCAGAAAAAAATGCCTGACACAGGATAATTGCCGAATAATTTGTTTCTCCTCCCACTTATACTCTATGAGAGTTTTGAGGGCCTAAAGGTGGCTTAAGTTCCTAGAGGAAAAGGGTTCTGGAAGACTACAGAAAGGCTATTAAAAAATAGTTGTTTACCTCCCATTGTGGCCCTGTTCATGCCAACAACGCCCCAAAACAGGCCCAAAAGATAAAGTCCCTGCCTTCCAAAAACCCACGACATAGTGCATGTAGCCATGCTTTCAAATTACATCATGAATCCACCCCACTCCCACCCTCTGGACTGTCTAAATCTGAATACAGTCAATACTCATCGTATCTCACCCAAAAGAGTAGGTATTAATCAGGACAGGCTCGCGAGTATAATAAACAACTCCAAAGTATCAGAGGCTACGCGTAATAAAAACTCATTTCCTGCTCAGGCCACAGTACACAGCTGTTTAGATGTGCTGATCAATCTGCTCCGCAATCATTCCGGAGCCAGGCTCTTCCAGGGCATCTTCCACCCTCTGGCGGGCAGACAAAGGAAGAGAGAGAGCATGGAGGGTAGTGTAAGGTTATCTTAAGGGCCGGCTGCTGGCTGGAAGGGGCGTGCATCACTCCCACCCTCATTCCTTTGGCCCCACCCAACTGCAGAGGAGCCTGGGAAATGCAGCCTTGCTGGATTTCTGCTGGATTTCCCAGCAGAAAAAAGAGAGGAGGTTGGTGAACACACAGCACAGGCGCAAGGCGCTGGAGAGCCAGGCGTCCTGGAAAACAAATAAAATTCTTCTGAGCTGAATGATTTTGATGTTGGAAAGCTGGAAGCAGTTCAGAATAAATGTTTCAATGTAGAAAGCAATACAAACAATGAAGAGGAAGGGGAAGAGAGTAAAGTAACCCAAGAGGCTGAAATTAGTACTGTGGAGGGTTGTAGGTGAGTTACACTTTCAGATCCCACGGCCAACATATCACCTGAGCCTCAGTTTCCCTGATTTGAGACCACTTCACTTTAATCCCTCTTACATTTCTAATGTAAATTTTCATTCTTTTGTGTTTGTTCTGATACAGAGACTGATAACTACTCTGTCGATCTAAACTTTCCTATCACTGCTAAGTAAATATTCATGGGGGATGGGACTCATTGGAAAGGGTTAACTGAAATTGCAAATCCAATTTAAACCAAAGAAACAACCTTTAAAATTATACTTCTTGCATAGACCAACTCATATTTAACTAAGTCTTCTTCAAATAGAAATGCTATTACTAAGATTATCGAGCCTATTGAAGACTTTTCACTATATGAAATTTTAGGCTTGTCAATCAAAAAAATTCTGTATCTAAAGACAAGGTTTCTATGTATATATTTACTTGTTACATATAGTAATAACTCCTTCCTCAGTCCTATCTCCCCATTCATCCACCTCCTCCCTTTTTTCTTCTTTCCGTTACCGCAAAATGTCTCTAAGAGTTGTCTACCCCTGCCATTTCTAAGTCTTCTCTCTTCTTCTTTCCTCACTCCCTCCTCCACATAAAAACTCATCTTGGGGAGACCACCAGAGACCTCCACATTTCCAAATCCAAGAGTCAATTTTCAGCTCTCTTTTCATTTGACAAGGTAATCACTCCTTCTGGAAATCAATCCTACCTTCTGGAAACACTGTCTTTGTTCAGCGTCCAGCACACCACTTTCCCTTGGTTCTTTCTCCTACTTCACTGATTTCTCCTCATTTTCCTTTGCTGGTTTCTCTTCATTCCCTTGACCTCTAAATACTGGAGTGCCCCAGGGCTCAGGACTCTTTTCTTCTTTATTTACAGCCACTGTATATTTAATCATGTCTAGTCTCATTTCTGTAAATATCATGTGTAGAATGACAACTCCCAAATTTTTGTCTCCAGTCAGGATGTCTGCAGTGCTTGAACTCAGACTCTTAATGGCCGACTTCCTACTAGACGTCCAATTTAAGGAATATCTCAAAGTTTTTACATCCAAACCCAAGCCCCTCATTGCCCATTCTCCCCAAAACCTGTACCTCCCTGAGTCCACCCCATCTCAGAAAATGGCAATTTCATTCTTCCAATTACTCACACCAAGGACCTTAAACCATCATTGACTTTTCTATCTCTATCTCTCTATCTATCTCTCATCCTCCACATAAAAATCTGTTAGCAAATTCTGTCAGCTCTACCTTCAAAATATTTCCAGAATCTGGCCACATCTCACCAACTGTGTTCAAGCCATCGTTAAACCTCTCCTGGATGTTTGCAAAAGCTTCCTCACTTGACCTGTACTTCCTTCATTGTAGTCTGTCCTCCATAAAGCAGATAAAGTAAAGCTGTACACTGGATCAAACTGTTTTTCTCTGAAAACCCCCCTCATGGCTAAGGAAAAGCCCAAATCCTTATGATTGCCTTTAAGGGCCTACAGTCTGGTTCCCCAACTATATCTCTGACCTCATTTCACTTTTCCCCTTGCCCACATCACTCCAGCCACTCGGGCCTCCCTGCTGTTACCTGAACAGGACCAGCATGTGCCACCTCAGACCATTGTCACTTACTTGAAGAGCTCTTCCCCAGATATACACAGGTCTCACTTTTTTCTCATGTCTCTGTTCAAATGTTATTTTTACTGACCACCTTCCAAATCTCCAATGCCTCTAGCACTCATTGTCCCACTAAACCCGCTTTCCTTATTCCAATAGCACTTTTCAAATGTAACAAACTATGTTTTGTTCCCTAATTGTCTGTCTCCTCTCACAGGAATGCATGCTCTACCTAAGGAAAAGAATGTTATCTATTCTGTTCACCACTGTATCTTCAGTGCCTTGAACAGTGCCTGGCACAGAGTAGGCCTAGAATAAATATTGAATGAATGAAAGAATCTATCATATGCTTTAAACAGTTTATATCATATCATACAAATCTTCAGATACTATACCATGCATATCAAATATGCACCATAACTTCATTTACAGGAATACAACTAATTTCCTGCACATTGTCTGTAAACTAAACATAAGAAGACTACAAAAGGTAGAGAAAAGATGTCACACAGGCTAGAGATCTTGGACTTTGAAGAACAATCTGGCAGTCAGTTTTCTGGGTTTTCTTTTTGCCTCATATATCCTGGAGTTGGAGCTGAAGAAGTTGGCAAACACTAAGTGCCAACGGACACACACAAAAAAAAACCCCAACAAAGCCTACTTTCTCCAGTCTAGTAACCAGGAAAAGGAGCAACATGGCAAGATGAAAACTTTAAGAAAATATCTGTTCTAGTACAGCCAAACACCACAGAAAAAAATCAGTGACACCAGTCCCATCCCACCCCACACACATACCAGCAAAGATCAATAGGGAGCCTAATAAGTGAGAACAAATGAATTCAGTAATGTTGCAGGATGCAATATCAACATACAAAAGTCAGCTGTACTTCTGTACACTAACAACGAACTATCTGGAAAAGAAATAAAGAAAACAACATAATTTACAATACCGTCAAAAAATAAAATACATAAAAATAAATTTAATCAATGAGGTGAAAGAGCTATATGCTGAAAACTGTAAGATGAAAGAAATTGAAGAAGACAAACAAATGGGAAGATATCCCATATTCATGGATAAGAATTCCTATTGTTAAAATGTGCATAATATCCAGAGCCATCTATAAATTCAATTCAATCCCTATCAAAATTCCAATGTCATTTTTATAGAAATAGAAAAAAAGAGCATATAAATTTGTATGAAACCACAAGAGACCCTGAAGAGCCAAAGCAATCCTCAAAAAGAAGAACAAAGCTGGAGGCATCACATTTACTGATTTCAAACTATATTACAAAGCTGTAGTAATAAAAACAGTATGGTACTGTTATAAAAACAGATATGTAGACCAATGGAACAGAATCAAGAACCCAGAAATAAACCCACATATATACAGCCAACTAATATCAGATAATCCAAGAATATTCAATGGGGAAAGGGTAGTCTCTTCAATAAATGGTTTGGGTAAACTGTATATCCACATCCAAAGCAATGAAACTGGACCCCTATCTTATACCACTCACAAAAATCAACTCAAACTGGACTAAAGACTTAAATGTAAGAATTGAAACCTTAAAACTCCTTAAAAGGGACCGGACTGGTGGCTCAGGCGGTTAGAGCTCCATGCTCCTAACTCCGAAGGCTGCCGGTTCAAGTCCCACATGGGCCAGTGGGCTCTCAACCACAAGGTTGCCAGTTCAATTCCTCAAGTCCCGCAAGGGATGGTGGGCTGCAACTAAGATTGAACACAGCACCTTGAACTGAGCTCCCAAATGGCTCAGTTGGTTGGAGTGCGTCCTCTCAACCACAAGGTTGCCAGTTCAATTCCTCGAATCCCGCAGGGGATGGTGGGCTGCACCCTCACAACCAGCAACGGCAATTGGACCTGGAGCTGAGCTGCGCCCTCCACAACTAAGACCGAAAGGCCAACAACTTGAAGCTGAACAGCACCCTCCACAACTAAGACTGAAAGGACAACAACTTGACTTGGAAAAAATAGTCCTGGAAGTACACACTGTTCCCCAATAAAGTCCTGTTCCCCTTCCCCAATATAAAAAAAAAAGAAAAAGAAAAAAAAAACTCCTTAGAAAACACACACACAGGGGAAAAGCTCCTTGACATGAGGTATTGGCAATAATGTTTTGGATGTGTACCAAAAGCTCAAGCAACAAAAGCAAATATCAACAAGTGGGACTACATCAAAGTAAACGTCATCTGCACAGGGCAATCTACAGAATAGGAAAAAATATTTGCAAACCATATATTTGATAAGAGGTTAATATCCAAAGTACATAAGGAACTCATATAACTCAAAGCTAATAATAATAATAATAATCCAATTTAAAAATGGGCAGAGGAACTGAATATACATTTTTCCAAAGAAGATATCCAAATGGCCAATAGGTAGAGGGAAAGGTGCTCAATATAACTAATCTTCAGGAAAATGAAAATCAAAACCACAATGACATATCACCTCACACCTGTCAGAATGGCTATTGTCAAAAAAGATAAATGATAACAAGTGTTGGCAATGATGTAGAACAAGGGGAACCCTTGTGCACTGTTGGTAGGAATGTAAATTGGTGCAGCCACTATGGAAAACACTATGGAGGGCCCCCCCAAAATTAAAAGTATAATTACTTTATGATCCAGCATTCCCACTCTGGAGTATACATTCAAAGGAAATGTAAACAGGATATCAGAAAGATATATGCACCCTCATGTTTATTGCTATTACAGCATTATTTACAATAGCCAAGACATGAAAGCAATCTACATATCCACTGATGGTGGAATAGATTTTTTAAAAAGGTGATCTGTGATATATATATATATATATTTTTTTTTTTTCCAGCCATGAGAAAGGAGGAAGCCCTGCCATTTTTGACAACATGGATGAACATTGAGAGTATTATATTAAGTGAAATACAAGTTCTGACAATTAAGTTCTCAAACTTATTGCAATGATGTTGCTAACCTTTTTTGATATCAGAGGGATTATTCGTTATGAATTCATACCAACTGGGCAAATAGTTAACCAAGTTTACTATTTAGAAGTGCTGAAAGGACTGCGTGAAAAAGATTACCTGAACTTTTCACCAACAATTCATAGCTCTTGCATCATGACAATGCACCAGCTCACATGGCACTGTCTGTGAAGCAATTTTAAGCCAGTAAACAAATAACTGTACTGGAACACCCACCCTTCTCACCTGATATGGCCCCCAATGACTTCTTTCTTTATCCAAAGATAAAGGAAATATTGAAAGGAAGATATTTTGATGACATTCAGGATATGAAGGGTATTATGACAACAGCTCTGATGGCCATTCCAGAAAAAGAGTTCCAAAATTGCTTTGAAGGGTGGACTAGGCACTGGCTTTGGTGCATAGCTTCCCAAGGGGAGTACTTTGAAGGTGACCATAGTGATATTCAGCAATGAGCTATGTAGCACTTTTTCTAGGATGAGTTCGCGAACTTAATTGTCCGACCTCGTAAGTCAGACAGAAAAAGACAAATACTGTGTGATCTTATTTATATGTGGATGCTTAACAAAAAATGAACTCATAGAAAAAGAGAAAATATTGGTGCTTGCCGGGGGGGTGGGTGGGGGAAGGAATAGGTGAAGGTGGTCAAAGGCTACAAACTTCCTGTTATAAGATGAAGGAGTTCTGGGGATCTAATGTACAGCATGGTGACTACAGTTAACAATATTATACCATATTATAGAAACTTGCTAAAAGAGTTGATCTTAGAAGTTCTCACCACACACAGAAAAATGGCAACTATGTGAAGTGATAGATGTGTTAACTAACTTTATTGTGGTCATCATTTCACAATATATGCATATATTAAATAATCACATTGTACATCCTAAAATTATACAATGTTATGTGTCAATTATATTTCAACAAAGCTGGGAATACTGGGGGTGCCAAAAAAATATATACCAGTGGACACTTTGGTCAATGTTGCTCAAGCAGTAGTTCGCTGTAATCAGAAGTGTCTGGACACTGATGGTAACCACTTTGAGCACCTCTTGTAGCTGAAGAAGTCAAACATGACTTGTAATCATCTTTTGTTATCAGTATATGTTGAGTATTAAAATTTTAATAGTTTTCCTGTCTTAAAATGTGTATACATTTTTGGGACATGCTCTGTGTATTTTTAAATAAAAATAAATAATAAATGTAATTGATAAGTCAAGTTGGATTTTTTAAAAAATTCAAGTAATCCACAAGAAGCAGGGAAAAGAAAACAGATGGAAAATAGAACAAACAAAATAAAATGACAGGCTTAAGCTTTAATATATCAGTAATTACATTAAATTTACATTAAATTAAATTACATTAAAATTTAATTACATTAAATTTAAATCATCTAAATATACCAGTTAAAAGACAGAGTTGCTCCAAAGGCAAGGAAAGTAAAAGCTAAAATTAATTAATGGGACTATATCAAACTAAAAAGCTTCTGCACAGCAAAAGAAACCATCAACAAAATAAAGAGGCCACCAACTGAATGGGAGAAGATTTTTGCAAACAATGCCTCTGATAAGGGGCTAATATCCAAAATTATAAGGAACTCATACAACTCAACAACAACAACAACAAAATAAACAATCCAGTTGAAAAATGGGCAGAGGATATGAAGAGACATTTCTCAAAAGAGGACATACAAATGGCAAATAGACATATAAAAAAATGCTCAACGTCACTAATCATCAGAGAAATGCAAATAAAAGCCACAATGAGATATCACCTCACACCAGTTAGAATCGTTATCATCAATAAGACAAATAGTAACAAATGTTGGAGAGGCTGTGGAGAAAAAGGAACCCTCATACACTGTTGGTGGGAATGCAGACTGGTGCAGCTACTATGGAAGGCAGTGTGGAGGTTCCTCAAAAATTAAGAATAGAATTACCTTATGATCCAGCAATCCCTCTCCTGGGTATCTACCCAAAAAATCTGAAAACATTTATCCATAAAGACATATGTGCTCCAATGTTCATTGCAGCTTTATTTACAGTGGTCAAGACATGGAAACAACCAAAGTGTCCTTCAATAGATGAATGGATAAAAAAGTTGTGGTATATATACACAATGGAATACTATTCGGCGGTAAGAAAAGATGAAATAGGACCATTTGCAACAACATGGATGGATCTTGAGATTATAATGCTAAGCAAAATAAGTCAAACAGAAAAAGTCAAGAGCCATATGATTTCACTGATATGTGGCATATAAAACTGAAAACAACAAAGGAACATGACAAACAAATGAAGAAACAAAGACTCATAGATACAGACAGTAGTTTAGTGGTTACCAGAGGGTAAGCAGGGAACAGTGTGGTAGATGAGTGTAAAGGGGATCAATTGTATGGTGATGAAAAGAGAAATGGCTCTGGGTGGTGAACACACAATGTGATAATAGATGATGCATTACAAATTGTACACCTGAAATCTATGTAACTTTATTAACAATTGTCACCCCGGTAAACTTTAATTAAAAAGAAAAAAAGACAGAATTGGCTAAAATAAGACTAAACTATATGCTATCTACAACAAATCACTCCAAATATAACAACATAGACAGGTTGAAAGTAAAAAGGTAGAAAAAGATATATCATGTAAACATAAATTCAAAGAAAGCAGCAATAGCTCTACTAATTTCAAATAAAATGTACTTCAAAGTATAGAAAATTACTAGAAGCCAAGAGAGACATTATATAATGATAAGTAAGTGTAAATCCACCATGAAGATATAGTAATCCTCAATGTGTATTGCCAAACAACAAAGCTGAAAGTTATGTGAAGCAAAACTGAGAGAACTGAAAGGAAAAAACAGACAAATCCACAATTATAGTTGAAGACATCAACACCCCTCTCTCAACAATATATTGGAAAACTAGAAAAGCTATAAAATCAGGATATAGAAGACTAAACAACATCATCAATCAACAGGATATGATCCACATTTATATTACACTCTACTCAACAACAGCAGAATACACAACATTCTTTTCAAATGCCCACAGGACATGTGAGTAAGCTCTCAGATGCTACAGTTGTCTTACTACCACCAAAGGCTAGCCTTTCTGAGAATAGAGCCAGTAAAAAAGTAGAGCCAAGACTTGGAGAAAAAGCCAGGTCCTGATGGTATCTTTGGAACCAAAGCAGCAGTCTGGACTTGAAGTCGGAATTTTCCAGATATAAGAGTTAATAAGGTCAGGTTTTACTTAAGCCTATCTGAATTGATTTTTCTGTCACTTGGTATGAGAGTCCTGATTAAATGCACTATCATACTGCTCTCTTTTGAAATAAGCATCAAACTTTTCCAAGTTTAAAGCCAGAATTGGTGAGGGTTTTAGGATGCATTTAATCATAAAATAGAGTTTCCCCCAAATTATTCCCTTTGGAGCAGAACCCATCAAGATGTCTTTCCTGGTGGGAGCCTCTCTGTATGCCAAAGGGCACTGAGCCAACCGAATCCTCTGAGCCCTTGGCCCACTTTCCTGAGTCCTCCCCAAGAAATAACAAACACTGACATTGAACAGTCACTTGTTTGTATGCTCAGATAATATCTGTTGTAAACAATGGTTTTGGACACATTAGAGAGTGGTATGTGCAGGCCAATGCAAAGGTGATTAAACACAGAATAAATCCCATCTGCTTACAGTGTATTATGACCTTGCATAGTAGGTTGCATGGTGGCCCTCAAACAAGATATGCCTACACTCTAATCCCAAGAACTTGTGAATATCACTTTATTATAGCAAAAAAGTGAATATTATATGACAAAAGATGTGATTAAATCAAGGATCTTGAAAAGAAACTGTCCTGGGTCATGTGGGTGGGCCCTATATGCAGTCACATGTTTCTTTATACAGGAAAGGGACAGAAGAGGAGAAGAAAGACCTACAGAGGAAAAAGCGAAATGAAAAGAGCACAGAGATGAAACCACAAGGCAAGGAATGCTAAGGGCCACCAGAGCTGATAGAGGCAAGGGACAGATTTTCCTTTAGAGTTTCCAGAGGTCTCACAGTCTTACTGACAACTTGATTTGAGACTTTGGGCCTCCAGAATGATGAGAGAAAATTTTCTGTTGTTTTAAGCCACCCAGTTTGTGGTAATGAATTACAGCAGCTACAGGGAACTAATATACCTCATTAGAGTAATATTGCACCATTGAAATATTAATTTTAGTTCAGACATCCAGTAAAGGGAATACCAGCAAAGGACTATAGAAAGCTAATATTTATATAGTGCTTACTGTGTTCCAAGTAATACTCTAAGTATTCTGCATATATTAGGTCATTTAATCTTTATAATAACCCTAGGAGATAGGTATTATTGTAATGATCCCCATTTTACAAATAAGAAACTGAGGCACAGTGAGATTAACTTGGCCCGAGGTCACACCGCTATGAAATATCAAAGCTGGGATTCAAGTCGAGTGGAGCTGCTAGTGCCAGAGGTTATGTTATTGAGTCACTGTGTGAGAAAAATGAAGCAGGTGCATGGGCATTTGTCTATATCACAGGCTCTCACCACTGCTTGCACAATCAAATCACCTGAGGGGCTTTAGAAACACTAAAAGGGAAGAAGCACACTGAAGACAAGTTAATCAGAATCTTAGACATCGGACGTTGAGCATTAGTAGCATTTAAAAGTTCCCGCACATGATTCAAATGTGCAGAGTTAAAAACCACAGACATAATAACCTCCAATGGGAGATTTAACTAATTTTTTCAAATTGGCATTGACCAGATGTTTTGGCTTCTCCAAAGTCTGTGTCCACACAGAGAAATTAGATTGCTAAATCTAGTGCTAAAAGAAAGGCTCTATTCAATAAAACCACATTTACCACTCTGCAATAGAGTGGTTATTTTTCTATCACAGGCAGTGCCATGGGGAAAATTCAATGTGAAGCTTCCCCCAAGGCTCCTGGGACTTCTTCCAATCTTGCTCTGATGCCCTGGAAGTGAGGACAGCCAGGTCCCATAGTCAACCTCTTGTGGTTGACATCGGTTGTAATTCAGCCGATCTTTTTAAATTATGAAAAACATTGAGATGATTAGCTCATGAAGACCTAAAATATGGTACACTATTTTTAAGTTTTCTGTTTAAATGTTTTCAAATCTTTATATTTGTGTCCTGGTAGTATTACGACACCCTGAAACTGCTCACTCACTCATTTATCCTTTTTCTTCCTGTTTCTATCTCAAAATAAAAGTTCAAGCTGAACATCGAATGAGTTACCAAGGTTTTAAGAAACAGTGAGGATTTCTCTGAGTAATGGAAATGTAATCACCATTGAGATACAGCTTTCTACCTAATAAAACAGGCTACTGACCGCTGACCTTATTTATGTATTTATTTATTTACTTGTTTGCTTGTTTATACATACCCTAGAAGATCAAAATCGGAGTATAAAAAGAAGATTGGTCAACCTCTTGGCCTAAGTAACTATGAATTCATTTGATTAACTAGTTTCTTTTCTTTTTCTTTAAGTTGATACATTTGGTGTGGGTTTTGGTATTGTGTAGGCATACCTGCTCAGCCATTCATGCTAACTGGTCCTGACCAAACTAATAAATTATAAATGGCGATATGGGTGGTTTTTAGCTTGAAGTACAAAGTTCAACAAACCTATTAACGCAGGCTGAGGAGAAGGCACATTCACTGTGGAATACAAATACATCATTTCTCTAAGCTGCAATTTTGTCTCCTTTATTTCTTATTGTTTGCAAAAAAAGTCATGGCTTCCTAATTCCAGCTGTTTGGCTTCATATTCTAGCCAAGGTTTTCAGGGCTTCTGATTGCTTTTGGAAAGTAACAGCTCTGTACAGCTATGCAGCAATGAGGCCTACATGTTGCCATTATTCTGAGAACTTTTAAGACATTTCCATCTCCATTTAAATATTGTCCTGAAACTCAGTAGCCTTAATGAATGGGCGCAACATTCAAAGATAGATCTGCCTCAGCATATCTCCCTCCTATATCACTATTCCATTGTTCACTTTGACAAAAAAAAAACAAAAAGAGAGAGAGAAAGGAAAAGCATTTTCTGAAGTCTCTGTAGCAGAACTTGCTATATGAAATTTTCACACCTGTCATTCATAAGCATCTGCTGATATCTCCCACACTCTATCCCCTACTATATAACCTTAGGGCCACCTTGCCAGCCACAGCTACATGGAGCCACAGGACTTGAGTAAAGGAAGCCACCATTCTCCTATTACGCTTAGCTCTCCACAAGTAGAAACTTATAACATGGAACCCAAAGGTCATTGCATAATAAGGCTGAGAATGGAAAAGGCAATAGGGTTACAATGAAAAAAAGGAGACTATTATGGAATGAATGGCTGTGTCTCCTCAAAATTCACGTGTTGAAATCTAATCCCCAATGTATTTGGAGGTAGGGTTTTGGGGAAGTAATTAGGTCATGAGGGTGGAGCCTTCATGAATGGGATCAATACACTTTTAAGAAGAGGCCAGAGAGCTAACTCATTCTCTTTTCACCCTGTGAGAATATAACAAAAAGTCAGACATCTGCAACCCAGAAGAGGTACCTCGCCAGAACCAGACCTTGTTGCCACCATGATTTCAGACTTTCAGCCTCCAGAACTCTGAGAAATAAATTTCTGTTGTTGATAAGCCACCAAGTTTATCATATTTTGTTGTAATGGCCTGAGTCGACTAACACAGAGACACTCTAATTGGTGGAATGTTTAGAAATACAAACCAGTGGGCTTAAGCATAACATTGAATACAAGCAGAGGCTATTAAAACCAACAAATCAACCAATATTGCAGATGATAAAATTAGCAAAAATAAATGCTAAAACCCATTGGAGGAACTTCTGCTTCCAGTCAAGATAGAATGACAGGAACCGGATTTACCCTCTAGGGTGAAAAACAAAAATGTAAAACAACAAGACAAATTACATGAAATAATGATTTACAAGACACTAGACATCAAGCAATGAAGGACAAGGATCCCTGACAGAAAATTTAAAAAATAAGTAAGCCTTATAGATATCCTAGCTTAGTGTTTTGAGAGAATTTTCCTTTACATAGAAGGAGATCTCAGACAGAAGCTAGAAGATTTCCTGAGCTGAGTAAACAGAACTTAGATTTCAGTAGATCAAAACGTCTAGAATTATCAGGACAGAGTATTGAAAAAGAGGGAGCTGTACAGAGACCTGCAGATGGTCCTCCCCACATATTCAGCAAAGTATTACTTAGTGCTCTTATGTGAGAAAAGGATCACTCAAAATGACTAAAAGGAACAGTGCCCGCGCTCACATGTGGCTAGGAATAGAGCCTGTTCCCACCAGACAGGAAAACTCATAAAACATGGGGCATTGGATAGAATACTCAGAAAGGCCTTACCTCAAAAGAGGGGACTAATTAGCTTAGCACTAGCACTCTTCTGGAACCACCCAACCAATTAGATCTAGACCTGAAAGGATCAAATTATTTGCAAGTAACAAAGCTCAAGAATATTTATAGGAATACAAAAATATCCAACACCTAACAAAGTACAGGTCTGATCATCCAATCAATGATTACCAGGCATGCAAAGAAGAAAAACACTGCCCATTTGAGAAAAATAATCAATCAAAACTGACATAAAAATGACACAGATGTTAGAATTAGAAAACGATGACATGAAAATAGCTATTATAACTGCCTTCCATGTATTCATAAATTACATAGAGACATCGCAGATATAAAAAAAAATCAAATTTCTAGAGATTGAAAACTACAATGTCTGAGACGAAAATACTCCAGATGAAATTAACAACAGATAAGACATTGCAGAAGAAAAGATAATGAACTTGAAGACATAGCAATAGAAGCTATTCAAAATGAAACACACAGAAAAAAAAGAAGAATCTGAAGAAATGAAAAGAGCATCAGTGAGCTGTGAGACAGCTTCATATGTACATTGGCCTCATAAATATGTAAGTAAAGTCTCTGAACAATAGAAGAATAGGGGGGGAAATCAGGACTAATGTACAAAACAGTCCAAAGTTGATGAAAATCTTAAACCCACATACCCAAGAAGTTTAAAGAACCTCAGCATAAGAAATGTGAAAAAAAATTACACCAAGGAATATAATAATCAAATTGCTCAAAACCAGTGATAAGAAAATATTAAAAGTAGTGAGAGAAGACAGATGTACAGAGGAACAAAGAAAAGGAGGACAGCAGGTTTCTTGTTAGAAATAGTGCACGCAAGGTGAGAGTGGAGCAACATCTTTAAAGTACTGAAGGAAAGCAGCTGTCAAGCTAGAATACTATACTCTATTACATATCTTCAAAAACAAAGGAGACATAACGATATTTTTAGATATGCAATAATTGAAAGAAGTGTTCTAAAAGAAGTAAAGTTCTTCCGGTAAAAGAAAAAAATAATACCAGAGAGAAATATGGATTAACCCTTAAAAGTGAAGGACATCAGAAATGGCAACTACATAGGCAAATATGTTTATCATTACTTAAATCTCTTTAAAAGATAATTGACTGTTAACAAAAATAATGGCAATATTTTGAAGGTTTTATAGCATGTGTATAAGTAAAACAAATGACAATAACATAAACATCAAGAGGGGAGAAATGGAAGTATATTACTTCATATTACTATACTATAGATGAAGAAGTGTAATATCACTTGAAGGTAGAATGTGGTATATTTAGTATACATTCTATAAAACTCTAAGCAAGTTAGCGAAAGAAAGAATTATAGCTAATAAGCTAACAAAAGATATAAAATGGAATAAAATAACACTCAATCCAAAAGATGGAAGATAAGGAGAAAATGGAAACAAATAACAGAAGGACAAATAGAAACAAATAGCAATATGATAGATTTAAACCAAACTATGTAATAAACATTCTAACATCCCCAATTAAAAAGCAGAGATTGTCAAAGTTGAGCAAAAAGCAAGACTCAACTACATGCTGCCTTCAGAAAACACAAATTAAATTTAAAGACAGAAAGAGATTAATAGTAAAATGTTATAATATATATACCATGTTGACCCTAGTAAAACGAAAGCTATATTGACTGAATTAATATCAGACAAAAGTAGATTTCACAGCAGAGAATATTACCAGGATATTCACAGAGAATATTCACAGCAGAGAATATTTCATCATGATAAAATGACCAATTCATCGAAGACATAAAAATCCTAAATGTGTATGTACCTAATAACAGAGCTTCGAAATACATGAAGCAAAAGCTGATAGAATTATAAGGAGAAATGGGCAAGTCCACAGTTTTAATCACACATTGCAATACTCCTTTCTCAATAATTGATAATACAATTAGACAGAAAAATCATCAAGATATAGAAGATTTGAAAAGCACTGTCAGATTAACCTTTGGACATTTTTAGCACACACTTACAGAAGAATATACATTCTTTTCTAGTTTACAAGGAATATTTACACAGACCAAGTTCTGGATCACAAAACAAGTTTTAATTCCAAACGTTTAAAAAGACTTACGTCATACAAAATATGTTCTCTGTCCACAATGGAATTAAATCAGAAATTAATAACAGAAAATATCTGAAAAATCCCCAAATATTTGGAAACTAGCACCTTTCCAAATAACCCATGTATTAGAGAAGAATCAAAAGAGAAATTAGAATATTTTAAATTAATTAAAATGAAAACAACATAAAATTTTCGAAGTGCCATAAAGCAGTATTTAGGGTGAAATTTAAAGCAATAAATGCCTACATTAGAAAAAGGAGAAGGTCTCAATTTATAACATGAGCTTCTACCTCAAGAAACAGAAAATGGAGAGCAAAACCAAAATAAGCAGAAGGAAGGAAATAATAAAGATCAAAGCAGAGAGAAAATAAATAGGAAACAGAAAACCCAATAGAGAAGCTCAATAAAACAAAAATCTGGTTCCTTGAGATCAATAAAATTGATAAAGCTCTAGCTAGACAGATCAGGAAAATAAGTTAGAAGACATAAACTACCATTACCAAGAATGAGGCAGGTGACATCCCCATGGATTCTACAGATACTTAAAGGATACACACATCTGTGTGTTGACACTTTACCAAGTAACATGATTGCATTTTAAGGGATCTTCAACATCTTCAAAGGGTCAACGTAACGGGAGAATTTTGAAAATGGCCTAGAGCTTGATTTAAGGCTTGGATGGTAGAATTGAATGTTATGGCATAGATACAAAAGATACTTGGAAATTAAAGAGGAAAGATTCCACAAGGAGTATATGGAGGGCAATTTTCCACCAGTCATAGGCCACCAAACATGCTAAACTGACTAAACATCACATTCCCACCCGCTAATCTTGGAATAGACCATCTTCTGAGGACCAACTCAAGTGCTTGCCCATCATTCCCACTCAGTGCCACTAATCACAGGAATGCGATACAGTGCCGTCACTTGCGAAGTAGGATTAATATTAGCAATTGTGTCAAGGACAAAGTGAAATAACCAATGTAAAACACGTAACATAATTCCTGGAACACCCAGAGCTCAATAAATCATGGTTTCCCCTTCCTTTATTCCCTTCCATTACCAAATGGAAGGCAAATTGCAATGTTGGCCCCAGTTCAGAGGGTTTTTAAATTTAGAGCTCGTATGCTGAACTGATGCTCATTCAAGACTCCTGGGTTGAGCATAGAAACTTTTAAAACAACTTGAGTCCGAACTTTCATGTCCCCATTGCCACGCACGGTGGGGAGTCAAAAAGCAGAACAGGGTGTTGCCAGAACCAAGTTGCCAGGCTCTGAATAAAATCAACAGGTAGACAACATTTGTATTCTATCTATATCAGATTACATTTATGCTCCCCGTCCTGCTTGCTGAGGGCCCTTCATTAGAGCACCGCTCTTGGCCTTTCCGCCGTCCCTCACCCATTCCTCCTCAGGGAAGCAGTGAATTAATTGTCTGCTGGGTAAGTTTGAAAGCATGATCTCTCAAAGGCACAGCTCAGCCCTTTTCTCATTCTGCTCTTTTCAGACAGGCAGGCCCCATGGGAAAGGCCTGTAGGTTGTTCAGCCATGGCTGCTGCTGAGTATTTTTGAGGTACAGTGTTAGGAGGCCCGCATGATCCGAAATGTAATACGCATTCTCCCAAACCAGCTTCAGTACTAATAAGGGTGGTCATTTGTCTCTAATTGTCTAATTCCTAGGTCTAGCTCTCAGTTGATTCTGAACTTGGGTGGGGAAGAAGGATGCCATTTATTGGGCTCCCTCAAAGCCCACCCACCCATTTGCCCTCTATTCCATGCATACTCACACACAGACAGGCACCAAAGACTTTAGCATGTTCAATGGCATGACTGCGGTCTCCCATATGTCCTCATGTCCCTCAGTCTGCATTTTCCCACCATTCTGGGCCTCTCAGACTGACACTGCTGCCACACCACTTTCACACCAGAAAGAGTGATAGACATGCAATGATGGTGCTTTCTGCCTTCCTCCTGCAGTGCAAGCACCAGGTGTTGTCCTTCTTTTGTGTCCCCCACAGGACTTAGCACAATTCTGAACATGTGGAGCTCAAAAAGAATCAGGACAGCTGGGTTCAAGCCCCTATGAACTCTGCCCTTCGTTGCCATGTGACTTTGTACATATCACTTGGCCAGTTTGGATCACTGTTTCCTTATCCTGTTTGTTCTTTTGAAGAGACATTGAGGTGTGTTTTAAATGAGCAATAAGTTGATTCCTTCTTCAATGTGGTAAAAGTGAAATGGTCAAGACCTCTAACGCTTGTTTGCATTTTTGGCAAACATAGCTCTATATTTTTCAGATGTGCTTAGGATGTCATCCTATTTACAATGTAAACTCCAAGATGCCTACTGTTTCCCACAATGTTCAAATAAAGGACTTGGAACCCACAAATTCTCAAAAAATTATGTCTACTCCCAAATTCCTACTTAAATGTAGCAGAAATTTTTGAAAATATACCCACTGCTTTACTATAGAATTTAACAAAATTTTATTATAGAATTACCAGAGCACTGACTATAAAGCTCTATTATTTGTGGCTTTCTTAAGGAGGGGCTGGCAAACTATGGCCCACTGCCTGTTTTTATAAATGAAGTTTTATTGCAACACAATCACACTCATTTGTTTACATATCGTCTGTGATTGCTTTCATGCTATAACAGCAGATTTTAGAAGTTGTGACAGAGATTCTATGGCTGCAAAGCCTAAAATGGTTACTATTTGGCTTTTTACAAAAGTTTGCTGACCCCCATTCTAAAGAAGCCTTCAGTTAATCTTCATTAATCAAAATGATGCCTCATGAATGTCCTTAACACATGATTAAGTAACCAGGATAAGTGCCTTATCCTGCCTGGGCCTTTCCTCTCTATTGGTAGGACGGGAGATTTGTCTAGATGATTTCCAATGGGGGCATTAATCATCATTTTGGTTCTCAGCCAATGAGTAATTTCCTTTGTGATGTTTGATTATTTCTGAATATTTGAGATTTTTTTCACCTCTTATGAAATTGGGAAAACATTGGCAGGGCACATCAGGAGACTGAAGTTCCAGGCCCCTCTTTGCCTCTAATTGATTAAACCTTTTGGTGCTTTGCTTCTGTAAAATGGGCAGGCTGGACAGATGAGGATGACATTCCTTAAAACAGATCATTATGATCCAGTGTGTGAAGCAGCTCATGGAAGCCCACCTTGGCTGCTATGCAAGCCTAAGGAAACGCATCACAGTGGGATTTACAGAGGAAAAAGGATTCAGGGAAAGCTTCTTGGAGGAAGTGGTACCTGATCTGAGTCTTGAAGGATGGGAAAGAATTCATGCTGCTGGAGAATGAACTGATGAATAAAGCAGAAGGTATCATATTGAAGCCATTGTTTTATGTGGCTAATTAGAAAATGTCATCTGGTTCAAGCATCTAAAGCTCAAGAAAGATCTCTCTAAATTCAAACAGATTCTAACATATGTATTCCACTCTGCTTCTGCATGTATATTATGGAAGGCCACACTGCCCAGCAACTTTTCACAATACAATCACCTTTTGGTGAAAAGAGATTTCTTTTTCTTTTTCATGCAGATACTAAGGTTACAGTCAAGTCTTGAATAAACATCAGCTGCTATAGGTATAGGTGATATGATAATCATTGCATGGGACACCAAGGTTTCTTGGGGAAATGAAAATAGTTAGAGACAGTGGACAAAGGATCATTTCAGGATTGTAATCAAGGTCAATGAGAGGTGAGATAACTCAAACTTCAAACTATCTTGGCAGTGGGATTAGGCAACATGCTTACAGCTGTCATTTTTCATGTGGCTAAACCATCCAAACATCCACAACAATAGATTCTGAAGGGAGGAGAATTATCTGACTTAACACAGCCACGCAATCTCAGCAATGATTCCTAAGTAATTGCTAGCTCTCCCACAATTCTAACTGCTTGTACTGATGTCAGAAGCAGCAATCGTTCATGCATTCAACAAATTTTAGTGAGTATGAATTATGTATAAGCACTTTTCTGTACACTCAGGACACAGGCAAAAAATAAGACAAAAGTCCTTTACCCTTGTGGAACTTGCATTCCAGTTTACCACCCTTGTATGGAGAAAAGTGGAAAGAGTTTTAACTTCTATCTAACAGGATACATTGTTGTTCTGAACAGTCCCCAGAGGACATTTTGCAAAAGAGTCTAGTCTAAGCCACACCGGTGCCAACTTTCTTCCTGAGCCCTTGTCCCTCCATCAGATTCTGTGTCATAGCTATGTACAGGACAGGATAAAGCCAAGGCAGCCTGATGCTTTTTTTAACGTACCCTCATTATCAAGCCACATGACTCCTAAAGTCTCAAAGCAAAAATGCTCATAGGCTTGGAACCACTTCTGGGAATCTTGACTAAGAATATAGTGCAGACTTCTGAAAATAATTTAGGGGCAAAAATGCACATCGTGGGTTTATTTAACCAAGCTCCTCCTCTCCTACCAAAAAAAGGGGAAAATTGAATGTCCAACTATAAATTAATGGACAGGTTAAGTTATCATTTTTTCATGAGATGAAATCACAAGCAGCCATTAAGATTATATTTAGCAAAACTCTATGATAATGTGTGAAAATACTTATTATAAACTGTTTTGTAATCAAGCAAAAGGAAAGCCTATGTACAGTCAATATAACAAGCATGTGTGAAAATCCACTTTGAAAAAAAAAACCTAAAAGCCTTGACTTCAAGTCAAGATAGTGGAGTGGGTAAACTCTGTGCTCACCAAACCCTATGATCATATTGAAAATACAACTGAATTATAGAACAACCATCACTGAGAACCACCTGAAGTCTTGCTAAATAGAAGTCCTATAACTAAAGATATAAAGAAGAAGTCACACGAGACTGGTAGGAGGGGTGGAGACGTGGAAGGGGCAGGTCCCACATCCATGGTATGGCAATTAAGAGTCAAGAGGGATTGCCACGGGGATACAAAAGTCAATTTGGGGAATATAACCAATAATGTTGTAAAGATTTTGTAGGGTATCAAATGGACACTTGTCTTATTAGGGAGACCACCTCAGGGATGATGTAGATGCCTGACCACTGCAGTGTACACCTGAAGCTGAAGCTGAATAATAATGAATGTCAACTATAATTTAATATATAGTCACAAGAAGTGGAGTACAGCATAAGGAATAGAGACAGTGGAAATGTAATGGCTGTGTGCGAAGTCAGAGGGGTAGTAGATTGGAGAAGGGGGGTTACCACTTTGTGAGGGGTATAAATGATAAATGTCTATTACAGTGTTTTGTATACATGAAACTAATAAAAAAATAAAATAAAATACAAAAATATTTTTAAAAAAAGGAATCAAGATGGATATCTTGACTGTGGAGGTTCCCCCTGAGGGGTGACAGGGCCCAGCCCCACACCAAGCTCTCCAGCCCCAAGCACCAGTGCCAGGAGAAGAGTCCCCAAAACATCTCGCTATGAATCCAGAAGGGATTGTCTCCAAGAAAGACAAAGGGCTGCAGGAGACAAAGACACCTGCTCTTTTTTTTCTAATTTAATTTTTATTTATTTTTCAATTGCAGTTGATATATAATATTATGTTAGTTTCAGGTGTACAGCATAGTGGTTTGGCCCTGAGGTACAGGGTGAACCTGAGTGTTAGGGCGGAGGTGCAGGCATCGACATACCTGTGCAGGTGAGATGCTTTTGCAAAAGCACTGGGCATCACCCTGCTTCTCTGAATATGCCTTTACATAAACTGCCTACATTTTCCTCTCTATTGTGGAATGTATTATTCATTTGTTTAAATTTCATCTGATTTAGTTTAATGGTACATGGACTTTTTTTTCAGTCTTTAAATATCTTTAAAGGCACTGTCATCCAAGTCTAAGATTTAAGTTTTGATTTTTTCCCCTGAAAATTTCACAATTATCTATGTGAAATATTCTTAGGTGAAGCATTTTTAAGGAAGTTGAAATCAGTGGAAAATCGGATTTATGCAATAATTGCAGAAAGTGAAGACATGCTTATGTATCTTTTTTATGATGGTATATTTAATTGGAGAACATCACAGCATTGCGGAAAAATCATTCCATGCTATAGTCAGAGACACTCATAATCCAAGAAGGGCCAAGTCTAATCAAACAGATATAATGAGGATTGTGCTGCTGTAACGCCTAGCTCCAAATGTTGTCATTTGTGTTTTTATTTTTATGTTTCATAAAGGCTGAGTAAAACGTTACAGAAAAACATGTATTAAGAGGCAATATAGTTTGGAGGCTGAGAGTACAAACTAAATTCAAACAGATTTGGGTTTGACAGCTGACTCTGTTACTTCTCTCTAAGTGACCATGGGTCAATTACTTGACCCCTCAAAGCCTGTTTCCTCACCAATAAAATGCAAGTCCTAATATATAGAATAGAATTCTTATTGGATTACATGCCCTGATGCCTGTAAAATGTTCAGCTCAGGGCCTGGTACACAGTGAATCGTTATGATTGCTGTTGTGGTTTCGTTGTTAGTAACCTCTATCCAACCAAGTTCAGAGATTCTCATGTTGAAATGAAGGAGTTTGAAGGTTCAAACTGTATTAGCTTTGTGGAGAAAACTGTGTTTCTAAATATATTTAAATATATTTTAACATTGGGTTTTGAACTCTGATAGAAGAGTTTAATAAATCCAATACTTACTTAACAAAATTTATTATGTACCTGCTTGGTGTTGAACACAGTATGCTGGACAGGTGAAAAGGTAGAGAAGAGGTAACTAAATAAGCTATGATTTAGACACAGATGTGTTCAAAATGAACAATTGGATGTGACTAATTTTTATAAGTGCTATAATCAATGTCTGATGATGTTTTCCCAGTAAAATGACAATTCATTTATAAATAAGACAATCTGAAAAGCCTCATGGAGGTGGTGATCTTGAAACAGGAGTGGGATTTCCTCAGGCAAAGACCAGGGTGTGGGTCAAGAGGAACAATCTGAGTAGACAGAGTAATATAAACAAAGGAACAGAGGTGGATGGGTGCAGCGGATGTTGAGGGAATTGGATACAGAATGGTAGGTGTGCTGGGTACGTGTTGAATGGAATTCATAAAATCTCCATCTTGGAGGGCCCCTTCTGTATCCTATTAAAAGAGTTCATATCTCATCTTAGCTCATGCTGCTGTAATAAAATACCATTGACTGGATGGCTTAACCAACAGAATTTATTCCTCACAGTTCTGGAGGCTGGGCAGTCCAATATGAAGGTGCCAGCCAATTCCCTGGTGAGAGCCCTTTTCCTTACTTGCAGCCAAATTCTTGCTGTACCCTCACATGGGGGGGGGGGAGAGAGAGAGAGAGAGAGAGAGAGAGAGCACTCTGGTGTTTCTCCCCTTTCTTATAAAAACGCTAATCCCATCATGGGGACCTCATCCTCAAGATCTCATCTAAATCTAATTACCTTCCAAAGGCCCCACTTCTGAATACCATCACATTGAGATTGAGGGTTAGGGCTTCAATACACAAATTTTAGGGGAATGCAAACATTCAGTCCATAACAGATCTTAACCTGTACTTAAAGGACAAGCACTGCCATTCTCTGAAAAGGCAAACAGAATTACTAGGTTGGTACTTTAGAAGGTAAATCTGCAGTGAATAGATGAGATGAATTGGAAGGAGATAAAGAAACCAGTTAAAATATTGCTGCATTTTTTGCGGAGTATTTTCTCAATCTGTTGAGACTTTGCTTCCCGACAATTATTGTCAGTATGGCTCAAATAAACTCTTATGAGCTTTCAAAAAAATATATATTGCTGCAGTAGTTCAATCTAGATGTACCATATTTCACAAAATGTACAAAATTATCAATTATTAGACACACCATTTTTTATGTATCTCTAAAGAAAACAAAAACAAAACTGCCATTGAACTATCATACAATGTGTAGAATTTTATTTTTATACTTATTGAAAGGATAATTTTAGAGGATTTTAGCCATCAGTTTTTATTATATGTTATTCTTTGTATATACGTAAAAGGAAAATATCAACAAGATACATTGGTAGATATATATAAAGATATTTATAAAACTGTTTCACATTCACAGTCCATTTCCTCTGAATCACTTTTTGATTCAGTCGTAATGGTGTATATTATTATAGAGTTTACCCACATATATATAGATAGATAGATATAGATAGATATAGATACAGTGATGATTTTTAAAATAAAAACGTGACAACATTTTTAAAAAAATGAGCAGAAGACCTGAACAGACATTTCTCCAAAGAGGACCTACAGATGGCCAACAGACATATGAAGGGATGCTCAACATCACTTACCATCAGGGAAATGCAAATTAAAACCACAAGCTCGAACCTCATGCCTGTCAGAATGTTATCGTTTATAAATCAACAAACAAGTGTTGCAAGGATGTGGAGAAAATGGAACCCTCATGCACTGTTGGTGGATTTATAAAGTGGTGCAACCACTATGGAAAACAGTATGGAGTTTCCTCAAAAAATTAAACATAGAACTACCTTATAACCCAGCAATTCCACCTTTGTGTATTCATCTGAAGAAATCCAAAACAAAATATTTAAAAATTTGTACGCGTCCCTATGTTCACAGCAGCATTATTTACAGTAGCCAAGGTATGAAAGCAAGCTAAGTGTCCACTAATAAACAAATGGATAAAGAAGATGTGGTACATATATATATATTCAATGGAATAGTAAATGGTCATAAAAAAAGAATAAAATCTTACCATTTATGACAACATGGATAGACCTAGTGGGTATTATACTAAATGAAATAAATCAGACAGAGAAAGACAAATACCATATGATTTAACTTATAGGTGGAATCTAAATAAATAAATAAACAAATGAAGAAACAAGACAGAAACAAACTCATAGATACATAGAACTTTCTGATGGTTGACAGATGGGAGGGGGATTGGAGGATGAGTAGAAAAGGTAAAGGGGATTAAAAAGTACAAATTGCCAGTTATAAAAATAGTCATGGGGATGTAAAGTACAACATAAAGAATATTGTCAAATAATATTGTAATAACTACCGTGTTTCCCCAAAAATAAGACCTAGCCAGACCATCAGCTCTAATGTGTCTTTTGGAGCAAAAATTAATATGAGACCTGGTCTTATTTTACTATAATATAAGACCTGGTCTTTAATATAATATAATATAATATAATATAATATAATATAATATAATATAATATAATATAATATAATATAATATAATATAATATAATATAATATAATAAAATAATAAATATAATATAATATAATACCGGGTCTTATTTTACTAAAAGTAAAATAAGTAAATTTTACTTACCCGGTCTTGTATAATGTAACATAATATAAGACCGGGTCTTATATTAATTTTTGCTCCAAAAGACTCATTAGAGTTGATGTTCCAGCTAGGTCTTATTTTCGGGGAAACATGGTATGTGTGGTGTCAGAGGGGTGCTAGACTAATTGGGGGGATCACTTCTTAAGTTATATAAATGTCTAATCACTGTTGTACACCTGAAAATATAATATTGTATGTCAACAGTAATTGAAAAATAAAGTTTAAAAAATAAAAATAAAAAGCCTTGATGGAAATGTTCCAAAACATTAACCATTGATAAACTTAGGTGTTGAAATTATGGTGTTTTTCTACTTTTTGTATTTTTAGTGAACATTCATTATTTTTAGAATTTAAAAAAAAAAAAAGATTTTAAGCCTAAATACTGTTTTTGAAAGGCAAGGACAAGGTAGCAAGTACAAGTATAAAATAGTTTATCATGGTAGCTAAGATCCTGAATTCTGGAATCAAAGTCTCTGGGTCTGAATCCTGTTTCCCAAGTTACTGTGTGACTTTTGCTTGCCCCAGTTTCCCAATGGTAATATGGGGAGTGATGTTGGCGCCCACCTAAATGGGTGAAAATGAGGATGAGTAGATAATCCATATAGAGTGTTTAGCTTTAGCACAGAGCAGAATACCTCATAAGCACTCAAAATGACAACAGATCCAATACTGCAGTGCTTTCATACAAAAAAGAAAGAGTTCACAGAAATGGAAAGGTGAGCAAACATCATATATTCATGCCTCAGGGACAACTCAGAGTTGAGTTTTCAGTAGACAATTTTCCTTCAGGCAGAATCAATACTCAAATCCTTTATTGATATTTTAGATTTTCCCCAGAAGAAGATGAAGAGTATGTTGATATTCATTTCATAAGTAATAATTATTTCTTTGGATTTTTAATGTGCCAGTCATAATTTATTGTGCAAAGTGCCTTTTGGTTTTAAAAACAAGTCTAAAAATTATGTTACTAAGATTCTCAGAAAATACTAATCATTAAGATGAAATGATTTCATAAAAAATATTATTTATAGTGCTAACAGGCAGTAGTAAATTTGAAGATAAAAATAATTGTCTGATGGAATCATATTTTTCTGTCAAATGTCCGTTCCAAAAACAGTGAAATCAAAAGGTGGTCTCTTCATGGACGGTGTAGATGCCTGACCACTGCACTGTACACCTAAAGCTGAAGCTGAATAATACTGAATGTCAACTATAATTTCATATATATATATATATATATAGTCACAGGATGTGGAGTACAGCGTAGGGAATAGAGTAAATGGAATTGTAACAGCTATATACGATGTCAGAGGGGTAGTAGATTGGGGGTGTTATCACTTTGTGAGAAGTGTAATTGTCTAACTATTACATTGTTTTGTACACCTGAAATTAATAAAAATTATAAATAAACAAATGGAGAGAGAAGAGACCCACTTCCCATGCAGAAGAATTTCAAGTCATGTAAGCAAATGCATCTCCTGAAGGATACCAGGAGTAATTCCCTCTCAGTAAGTGTGGACAAAGTCATCAAGCTCAAGAAGAGTCTGAGAAACTGCCAGTGGAGAGAAGCTTCAGGAGACAGCATGACTAAGTTTAACAATGCATTGTAGATGGGATTTAGAACAGAAAAAAAAAAAAAAAAAGACATTATGTAGACACTAAGGAAATCTGAATAAACTGTGGTAATTAAAAAAAAAAATCTGGCCTCTTATTGCCAGCACCCAACATCCTTCTTTCTGCGCAAATTAAAACATCTCAATCTGGGTACAATAAAGTAGTTAATAACTAGACATACACTTTGTCCATAATAGGCTTTTGGTAAATATCTGTGGAAAGGACACCCATTTCTGAAATTGTGGTTTTTATTGCTTGCCAAAACTTGTTTTTTAAAAGAGTGAGAATTCAGTTAAAATTGCACAAATATTAAATCTTGACCAATAAAAAAGATCCAGAGGATTAGAAAGGATTATAAGGAAAGACAGGTTGAAAATTCTTTCTCTAATACTTCCTTCTCCTGAGATGGGGCATCAACTTTTCCCCTGAGAGAGAGAGAGAGAGAGAGAGAGAGAGACGCCTTTTAGCTTCCAGAGACATTCTTTACCCTGATTTCTAATCTAGATTTCCTTGATCTTTGGATCCTAGTAATTCTCTATCCAAAGATAAGTTCTTGACCTTGTTTGGTAACCTTCTCTGTCTATGGACTCTGTTTTCTCCTTGCTTGGAGTATCTGCCTGCTTAACGTGGTGAAAAGGTATTGAACCATGGAGTTTCACAGGCTTAGATTTGAATCTGGTTGAGCACTAATGGTATCATCTTCATTCAGTCACTTAACCTTACTCAGCCTCACTGTCTTTGTCTGTAAATCAGACGTAATAAATGCATATCTCACAAGATTACCACTGGGGTTAGATGAGACAATAGATGCTAAAAGATTGGGCGTGGTAGGTAACTTCATTGTGTGTTCCTCCCTTCCCCTGTGCGTCTTTGGGGGGGGAGGGGGAGTTAGCAGTCATTTGAATCCTAAAAGCCCTTGGTTTATTCCCTGTCTTTCCTTCTCAGACCAGATGGCAAAGTTCTCCCGAATTCGGGGTTTTTAACTTAGAAGAACATTTGAGCTCTTCTCAAATTAACTTCTACCCACGCACACTTATGTCCCAGGGGAACTGGAAAGGTAGATGAGCTTGTGGTGAGAGCTGTCCCTTTCGGGTGGAGACTGAGAAGTGGGTCTCTTGCTCAGACAAGTGGGTTCCCATCAGTTCTCTTTCCCCGCAATGAAGTCCGAGTCTGGCTCTGCCGACCTCCCTCCTCAGACTCGCAAAGATTACGTTGATCGGTCCCTTTGAGCCGAGTTTGTTTTGAGAGGTGCCAACACGTCAACTCTCTCAAGAGCTCAGAACCAGCCTGCCCCTGCCCAGCCCAGGAAAGGTGAAAGAAGAAAGCGAAGGCGTGGGAGGTAGGAGGAGCGGAGAGAAGCCACAGGTGACTCGGCACAGCGCGCACTTGGACAGGGAACTGTCCAGGTCAACAGCTCTGCCCAGCCTGGGCTACCGACTCGCCTCCCGCCCCGCTCGATCTCCTTCCCCGGAGCGGTCAGAGGATTTGGAGGGGAAACAAGACGCTCACCGGCCGGGGGCAGTGAAGGCGGCGTCTGCCCAGAGACCGCTTCTCCACTCGCCCGCTTTCCGCCCGCAGCCCAGGCTCAGACAGGTGCTCCCTGCAAGCCCGGCTCCCTGCCCCGGGCGGAGGCCCTCGCCGCCCCCCGGCGGTCCTTGGTGCGCGCCGCGCGCTGCGCTCCTGGACCCGCGGAGCCTGGCGGTGCACACCAGTCCGCGTCAGCAGAGGGGAAACGCTACCTGTGGAAGTAATGTGCGCAGAAGAGTCCCAGAAGCACAGTCTCAGGCGGGCCAAAGAGAGCGCGGGGCTGCCCGACGAGGATCCCCGCCGGTACCACGAAGGAGGGCAGCTCCTGCAGGAACCAGGCGGCGCGGGCGGGCAGACGGCTCGCCGCGGGCATTGGGCTCCTAGTGTACTTCCCGTAGCCGGAGGGCTCTCCCAAGTACACTAGCACGGCCCCCAGGGCGGCCAATGCGACACTGCCTGCCAGCACCGGGCTCTGCTGGCATTGAAGGGGCATCGCGCCGTGTTCCCCACCAGTGAGCAGAGGACAGCACGGCCCCCACCGCCCCTTTATGGAGCGCGAGACACCACCCTGTGTCCGCCCCTTCAGCTTTGGCTCCCGCCCTCCATCCTGCCTCCCACCTGGGCGCGGCCAGCCCTGTCTCGTCTCAATGGCAAAGCCCCTTTCGCGGGGCTGGCACTTCAGGAAGGAGCCAGGGTGGAGCGAAGGATGAAGCTTTCGTGGGGTCAAAAACGTGTTCTGGGGCCCCCGAGCCTTTGACTAACCTCCACACACGTGGCCACTCTCTCCACCGCCTGCCACTGGTCCCCTCTTAGACTGCCTTTCAAAAACTTGTTCCTCACCCATCAACCTCTGAAGCTGCAACTTCTGGGACCAGGAAATCAAGAGAGAAAGCACAGGGATGCTTTAGCCGGGGTCTTTCTCCCGCCCCACACATCCTCCGCGCCCCCACCCTAGGCAGCACCTACCGTCGACAACCCCAAGCCAGGATCTCCCCAACCCTCTGGTTCCCTGTGCTCCGCCACTCCCCGCCCGCTCCCTCCCCCCAACTCTGCATTCTTACTTCGACCCTGGGCCCTTCGATTCTAGGCACTTCCCATGTCCACCAGCCCCTTTAAGGGGGTGCCGCCCTCCTTCGCCACTCTTAGCATCACTGCCATCTCTGCACCACCATGCCCTCAGACAGGTATCAACCTCTCCAGGGCTTTAATTCCTCTGCGATTTTTCTATGCATGGCTGAGCACGCCCCTGGGCCTCCAGCCTGTTACAGAGGATCATCCGCTGAGCTCGAGCGTGGAAGCCCACATTGCCGCCCAGAGTAGTGACCCTGTCGCCCGCCCTAAGCTCTGCTCCGCGGAACCCTGGAGCTGGCCGGGTTCAGGCTAACGTCTAGTGCTTCTCCGGTGAGACGCCCTCTCCCAGCGTCTCAAGCGGTTGAGACGAGTGCCATATATGATGGTGCCATTGGAAATGCTGCTGCGCTCTGAACACCCAGCCGTGGTTCTTTCCCTCTTCCTTCTATTCGCCGCTCTTCTCTCATCCTCGACCCCTTCGTTTTCCTACCTCGTTCATTATTTCCTCTTGCCTTCTCTGAGTCAGCATCCAGATTTCTCTGGCTGCCTTCCTCCAGTGTTTTATGCCCCTTTTCCTCTCATCCTTCTTTCTTTAACCTGGCTTCCTCCTTACGTGTTGGCCTCCTCTGCCCACCTGCTCTCGTACATCTTGTGCCATCTGCCTTGATTACTTTATCCCTGTTAATTTTTTCCTCTGGTACCTACTTCGGACACCACTCCGGTCCTTCCCGTTCTCTCTCTCCCCTTTCTTGGGCGCCTTCTTCATTCTTCCCCCTTAGCTCCAACTCACTGTCTCTCTGGAACCCCACTCAATACTTCCCCCCATTACTCCTGCCCTGTTATACTGGCTGTTCCAATGAAAGGCCCGCTGCCCCGTCTGCCCAGTTCTGGGACATGTGGTGTTTGGTGACCCGTTAGTGCAACAGGGCATCCTTTGCTTGCTGACCAAGAGGTAGTTATCATCTCCCTGTTAAGTTATAAATTAAATAGTAATCATGCTTCAATGTTCAATTGATGACCATAGAAGAAACACCTCTACTGACTGAAGCACTTTTCATGGAGTAACCCCAGGGATTGGCTCTCACAGCTTCCTGAAGCTGTTTTTGCCCTGGCTTTACAGTGCAGCTTCCTCAGTTACCATCTGCTAGCTGAGAATGCCCAAATATAGATCTCCAGCAAAGACCTGAGCTTCTGATCTGCATTTCCTCCCTGCTGAACAACTCCACCTGGATGTCCTTCAGAGACCTCCAATTCAACCGTGCCCAAAGCTAAACCAACGTATCTTTCCCTCCATGCCCCATCCACAGCCACATCCTCTCTCTGGCATTCCTGGTTGTGACCTCTTCTCTGTCTTCAATAGCCATAGTCTGGGACACTGGCATATAGATGCACGAAACTATAGATTTTTTGATGCCATGTGTATCAGGAGAATGAGGAGTGTGACATTTCAAACCCAACTCAATGGAATAACTCTTTTTAAATGAAATTTCTCCTGTCTCAATTCCCTCCTCTCATTTCCCCTAACTTTGCCCAATTTTGGGCCTCATTATTATTTTTTCACTAATGTACCAGTTAGCTTTGGCAACATAACAAACTACCCTAGAAGTCAGTAACTTAATAAAACCAATTATCTTCAGCTTATGCATCTGTGAATCAGATGGGAGTCAGCTGAGCTGGGCTGGGTTTGGCTTATCTTGACTGCTCATTCATTCATCTGTGGAGTACCTGAGAGCCCTACTCCAGGCTGGGATTCGATAGGGAATCTTAGCTGAGGCAACTCTGTTCCACACGGCTCTTATCCTAGGATGAGTGAGCTACTCAACATGTCTATATAATTTTGATAATAGATGCACAAGAGTATAAGAAACACACAAGACTTCTTGAGGCTCAGATCAAGAACTAGTACACTCTTACTTCTTGTTCATTTTACTGGCCAAATTAAGTTAACATGGGAGATTCCAGAATCACAGTGAGAAGGTATTGCAAAGTTACATGGCAAAGGACAGGATAAAGGGAGAGAGAGAACCGGAACCAATAATGCAACTTTTATTACATATAGAGAAAAAGTGCCCAAATTGTAACATACTACTTGATTGATTTACTGAACATGTTGTCACCAACACTCAGGTGATTAGCAAACCTAAGCTCCCCTCATGCCTCCTTCCATCTCCTCCCAGAATAACCCCTACTCTGATTTCTAACACCATAATTTGTTATGCCTGCTTTTGAACTTTATGTAAATTTAATCACATAGTATTTACTCTTTGTGTGTGTTTTAATGGTGCCTGAGATTTGTTTTAATCAGGTGTGGTGAGACATGCAGACACAGAAATGACTGTCACAAAGTTTATACTCACAGATCCCTAGAAATAGGAGGCATAGTACGCCACACAAGCCCACATAGGGAAGAACCAGGCTCAGTCAGGAGGCAGAGGGAGTGAGAGGAAAACATGGACAAAAGTTTTTATTGTGGTTTCCACCAGAAGAAATGGACAAGGCAGGATCAGCAGGCTTAGGATTGGCTAGTTTGAATAATTTCAATGTGCTGTTGACTTTAGGGACTATTTCCAGTTGTCTGGGACCTGGCTCTGGGACAAGGGCAGGTGAATAGTGGTCCAGTGTGTAGGGGATTGAGACTGTATTTCCTTGAAAAGAAGACCTAGCCGGACCATCAGCTCTAATGTATCTTTTGGAGCAAAAATTAAGACTGGTATTACGTTATATTATATTATATTATATTATATTATATTATATTATATAATAAGACTGGTATTGTATTATATTATACTATATTATATTATACTTGGTCTTATATTAAAATAAGACCCGGTCTTATATTAATTTTTGCTCCAAAAATTGCTTATATTATATAAGACCGGGTCTTATGTTATATTAAAGTAAGACCAGGTCTTATATTAATTTTTGCTCCAAAAAATGCATTAGAGCTGATGGTCTGGCTAAGTCTTATTTTGGGGAAAACAGTACAAGAGGTGGTGTGGTATGGTGGTGTGTGTGTGTGTGAGAGAGAGAGATTGAGAACTCACCTGGAACATTCAGTAATGACCCAGAAGGTCATGCTTTAGTGGTAGTAATTTTTAGAGTGAAGGCTAGACCCCTAACAAAATGTTAAATCAATCCTCCAAAGGGATTGAAATGATTCACAAGTGATTTAACAAAGCCAAACCCTCTTGAAAGGAAGACAATTAAATCCAGACAAGTAACAATGTAGCCTTCACAGTATCCAACACCCCCCAAATTACTAAACACGTTGCATTGACTTCTGACACCAGCTGTTGTAGTTGAGCCAAATTTCACAGGTTTAAGACACAGCCCTCCACAAGATTGCTCTTACTTCAGACACCAGCAAATTCAGGGGTCTTCAAACCACATATACATCTAAACAGCTGGTTATAAATTTGAAGGACCCCACTAACACTTCAGTTTCAATAATTCATTAGAACAAATCACAGAACTCAGGAAAGCAGTATACTCTAAGTATACTGAGTTATACTTAGAACTCAGTATAAGCATTATGCTTATACTTATAATAAGCATTATACTTATTATAGCAAAAAAAGAAACAAATCAGAACCAACCAAATGAAAAGATGCATAAGGTGAGGTCTGGGAGGGTTCCAAATGTGAAGCTTCCTTGTCCTCTCCCCATGGAATCAGGATCCACTAGCATGTCATATGTGGCAATATGCAATGTATTGTCTACCAGAAAAGCTCGCCCAGAGTTTTTATTAAGGTTTCATTATGTAAGCACAATTGATTGAATCATTGGTCATCTGACTGAACTCAATCTCCAGCATCCTTCTGCTCCCCATAGGCCAGGTTGATATCACACTGGTCAAAGCCCCAACCTCTAATCACATAGTTTGTCAGAGCCAACCCCCATTCTGGGTCATCTAGTTAGTATAAACTATCAGGGATCCCATGAATAGCAAGATACTCCTGTAACTCAGGAAATTCCACAGATTTAGAGGCAATTTCCCAGGAACTAGGGATAAGGTCAACAAATTCTTTATCCCAACAGTTTAGAGGCTATCCCTCAAGTTGCTAGGACAAAACCTGAACTCTCATTGGCTAAAGTAAATTCTTCACCACACACATCAAGAAGCAGAAGAATGTGACACATAACCAAGAGGAAAATCAATCACTAGAAACCGACCTAGAAATGACAGAGATGATGGATTAACAGACAAATATTCTAAAATACCTATTTTAAGTATGCTCAATATGCTTAGAGATTAAAAAATGAACATAATGAGAGAAACGGAATATATAAACATGGAGCCTCTAACAATGAAAAAAGTTTGAAATGAAAAATTCACTAGATTTGATTAACAATAGGTTAGACAATGCACAAGAGAAGATTAGAAATTTGAAGACATAGTAATCAAAACTATCCAAAAGAAAGCACACAAAGAAAAAATAAATGGAGTGGGGAAGAAGAGCAGTGGAAAGAATAGACACTCAGTGACCTGTATCAATGACAATATCAAGAAGTCGAACGTATATGTAATACAATCCCAGAAAAGGAAGAAGACAAAAAATAACTGAATGAATATTTGGAAACTTCAAATTTGAAGAAAATTCCGTCTTACAGATCCAAGAACTTTGATAAACCCCAAGCAAAAAGAACATACATACTCAAATCACACCAAGGCATACCATAATCAAATTGCTGAGAACCAGTAAAAAAGGAGAAAATCTTAAAAGCAGCCAGGAAAGAAAAGACAGGGGAACAAACATAGTAAGTAAAACAGATTTCTCAGAAACTATGCAAGCCAGAAGACAATGAAATGATATATTTAAAGTGCTGAAAGAAGAATTTTTTTCAACCGAGAATTTCATATCCAGTGAAAATATCCTTCAAAAATAAAGGTGAGTTTTGTTTCCAGGCATGATGGTTTAAAATTCTGATTCCCCCCTCCAAACACACACACACACACACACACACACACACACACACACAAACACACACACACAGCAGAGTACTGATAAAACCTGGGAGGAAAAAACTTACCTGGAGGAACTAGAAAATTAACATCTGCAGGCAGATACTGATGAGGAGTTCACATTCACACAGAGGGAGGAAATGGACAGCTACAAACATAATTTTCTCTTTTTTGAGACTTTAACCCTGGGCTAAGTGCAGTCTGAATAGTGCATACAGCAGCAGCAGAGGCACATGTTAAAAAAACAAAACAAAACAAAAAAAACAACAGCAACAAAAGCTACCACATTCCTGAAAAGGAAAAAGCCAAAGAGGAAAACCCCCAGATTCTGTCTACCCACATCCTGAATGGCACATGTGCAAAACAGACAGAAAGTAATTCAGCTTAAGACAAAGTTTATGAACAGAGACATAAGAACAGAGTTCAAAGTTCAAGCCCAGCCAAAGAAATTACCTGCTAAAACAAAGGAAACAATATACAAATACAATGTATAATCTCCATGACTCAACAATCACAATGTCCAGGACACAATCCAAAATTACCTGGCATAGGAAGCATCAATGAAGTGAAACACACTCTCAAGAGAAAAGAAAATCACACAAGTCTATTTCAGTCACGTGTCACTTATCGGCAGAGATAGATTCTGAGAAATGTGTCATTAGGCAATTTTGTCACTGTGCAAATATCATAGTGTACGCTTTCACAAATCTAAATGGTACAGCCTACTACACACTTAAGCGTTAATGTTATAGCCTATTGCTCCTAGGTTACAAATCTGTACTGCATATTACTGTACTAAATGCTGTAGGTAATTGTAACACAATGGTAAGTATTTGTGTATCTAACCATATCTAAACATAGAAATGGTACAGTAAAATTATAGTATAAAAGATAAAAAAATGGTTCACCTGTGTAAGGTGTGAAAAATAATATAAACAGAACCATTTCAAAATGGACTTCCAGAGTGGCCATCCTAGAGAAATTTCCTTGTACCTCTTATTCCTCAAATCTTTGGAATGCTTGAACTGGGAAAAATAACCAATGGACTGGACTGAACCAATATTTTCTTTAAAATAACTGTTTGCAAAGCTAACAAGGAAGTACAAGTCATGACTACCCTGCTAAAAATTAAAGAAATTCTTTAGAATTAGTGCCAACCACAATGTATATCTGAAGAATAACATAGGCTGGACATCTGGTCAAGATGGCTGAGTAGGTAAACTCTGTGCTAGCCTCCTCCCATGATCACGTCAAAATTACAGTTAAATTATGGAACAACCATCATTGAGAACCACCTGAAGACTAGCTGAACAAAAGTTCTATAACGAAGTATAAAAAGAAGCCACACTGAGACGGCTAGAAGGGGCGGACATGTGGAATGGCAGGTTCCACACCCACGGTGTGGTGATTAAGAATTGGGAAGGTTATCATGGCTGCAAAGTTCTCCCCGATGAGCAAGGTGTTCCAGCCCCACACGGAGCTCCCCAGCTTGAGGCACCAATGCCAGGAAGATGAGTCCCCATATCATCTGGCTGTGAAAACCAGCAAGGATTACACCCAAGAAAAACAAGGGGCTGCAGGGACAAAGATACAGAAAACAAATTGATGGTCACCAGATGGGAGGGTGGTTGGGGGATGGGTGAAAAAGGTGAAGGGATTAAGAAGTACAACTTGCCAGTTATAGAAATAGTCAAGGGGATGTAATGTACAACACAGGGAATATAGTCAATGGCATTGTAATAACTATGTATTGTGTCAGATGGCTAATGGACTTATGGGGTGATCACCTTTTTTTTTAAATTAGGTAACAGTGTGCTTTTTCCAGGACCCATCAGCTCCAAGTAAAGTCATTGTCCTTCAACCTAGTTGTGGAGGGAGCAGCTCAACTCCAAGTCCGGTCGCCATTTTCAATCTAGTTGTGGGGGGCGCAGCCCACCATTCCATGTGGGAATTGAACTGGCAACCTTGTTGTTAAGAGCTCGTGCTCTAATCAACTGAGCCATCCAGCCACCCGGGGTGATTACTTTTTAAGGTATATAAATATCTAATCACTGTGTTGTACACCTGAAACTAACATAATATTGTATGTCGATTGTAATTGAAAACAAGAAAAGAAACAAGAAAGATCTCAAATAAACTATCTAACTTTATGCTTCAAGAAACTGGAAAACTAATAAAAGAAGCCCAACGTTAGTAGAAGGAAATAATAAGATCAGAGTGGAAATAAATCAAATCGAGACTGAAAAGACAATAGAGGAGATCAATGAAACTAAGAACTTGTTCTTTGAGAAGATAAACAAAATTGACAACCTTTATCTAGACTCACCAAGAGCAAAAAGAGGAAATTCAAATAAATAATCAGAAATGAAAGAGAAGGTGTTATAAGCAATATCACAGATATACAAAGGACCATAAGAAACTATAACAAACAATTATATACCAACAAATTATATAACTTTGAAAGAAAGAATCAATTCCTGGAGACATACAATCTACCAAGATTGAATCATAAAAAATAAAAATAAAAAATCTGAACAGACCAATTACTAGTAAGAAGATTGAATTAATAATCAAAAACTTCCCAACAAACAAAGTCCAGGACCAGATAGCCTCACTAATGAATTCTACCAAACGTTTAAAGAAGAATTAATACCAATTTTTCTCAAACTCTAATAAAAAATAGAAGAGGAAGGAACACTTCCCAACACATTTAATAAGGCCAGCATTATTACCCTGATACCAAAACCAGACAAGAATGCCACAAGAAAAGAAAATTACAGGCCAATATCTCTGCTGAACAGAGATGTAAAAATATTAGCTAGCAAAATTCAATGATACATTAAAAGGATCACACACCATGATCAAAAGGGATTTATTCCAGGGATGGAAAGATGGTACAATATCCACCTATCAATCAATGTGATAAATCACATTAATAAAATGAAGGATAAAAATCATATGGTCATCACTAAACTATTGTCTGTGTCTATGAGTTTTTGTTTCTTCATTTGTTTGTCTTGTTCCTTTGTTGTTTTCAGTTTTATATACCACACACTTGAAACCTATGTAACTTTACTAATGATTGTCACCCCAATAAACTTTAATTTAAATTTTTTTTAAATCCTATGAACATCTCAATAGATGGAGAAAAAGCAGCTGACAAAATTCAAAATCCACTTATGAGAAAAAGTCAACAAAGTGGATATGAGGAAAATGTACCTCAACATAATAAAGGCCATACATGACAAGTTCATAACTAACATCATACTCAACAGTGAAAAATTAAAAGCATTTCCTCTATGATCAGGAATGAGAAAAGGATGCCCACTTTCTACACTTTTACTCAACATAGTATTAGAAGTCCTAGTCAGAGCAGTTAGACAAGAAAAAGAAATACAAGGCATTCAAATTGGAAAGAAAGAAATAAAAGTGTCACTATTTTCATTTGACATGTTATTATATATAGTAAACCTTAAAAACTCTACCCAAAAAACTGTTAGAACTAATAAATGAATTCAGTAAAGTTGCAGGATATAGAATCAATACACAAAAAATAGCTGCATTTCTATATGCTAATAATGAACTATCAGGAAGAGAAATTAAGAAAATAATACCATTTAAAATTGCATCAAAATAATAAAATACCTAGGAACAAATTTAACCAAGGAGTTTAAAGACCTATACACTGAAAACTGAAGACATTAATGAAAGAAAATGAAGAAGACAAGACTAAATGGAAAAATATTTCATGTGCTTAGATTGGTAGAATTTGTATTGTTAAAATGTCTATACTAGCCAAAGCAATCTACAGATTAAATGCAATCTCTACCAAAATTCCAATGGTATTTTTCAAAGAAATAAACAATCCTAAAATTTCTATGGAACCACAAAAGAAGAACAAAGCTGGAGGTATAATGCTCCCTGATTTTAAACTGTATTACAAAGCTGTAGTAATCAAAGCTGTAGTAATCAGGTTGTAGTATGATATTAGCATAAAAATAGACACATAGATCAAGACAATAAAATAGAGAGCCCAGAAATAAGCCCACACATATATGGTCAATTAATTTATAAGAAAGGAGCCAAGAATAAACAATGAGGTAAAGATAATCTCAGACAGTTGGAATAACTGGACAGTCACATGCAAAAGAATGAAACTGGACCTCTATCTTATACCATACATAAAAATTAACTCAAAATGGATTAAAAACTTGAATGTAATACCTAAGGCCATAAAACTCCTAGAGGAAAATATAGGTGGTAATCTCCTTGACATCAGTATTGGTAATAATTTTTTTGATCTGACACCAAAGCAAAGGCAGCTAAAGCAAAAATAAAAAGGAGGGACCACATAAAACTAAAAAGCGAAAATCAGGAACAAGGCAAGGCTGCCCACTTTCTCCACTTCTATTCAACATAGTGCTGGAAGTTCTAGCCACAGCAATCAGACAAGAAAAAGAAATAAAAGGCATCCAAATCGGTAAGGAGGAAGTAAAACTGTCATTATATGCAGATGATATGATACTATATTTAGAGAACCCTAAAGACTCCACCAAGAAACTATTAGAGCTGATAGATGAATTTAGTAAAGTAGCAGGATACAAAATTAATATTCAGAAATCAGTTGCATTTGTATATACCAATAATAAAACATCAGAAGGAGAAATTAAAAAAGCAATTCCATTTACAATTGCTCCAAAGACTATAAAATACCTGGGAATAAATTTAACCAAAGAAGTAAAAGATCTGTACTCAGAAAATTATAAGACACTGAAGAAAGAAATGAAAGAAGATACAAATAGATGGAAACACATACCATGTTCATGGATAGGAAGAATTAATATAGTTAAAATGTCCATACTGCCTAAGGCAATATATATATTCAACGCAATTCCTATCAAACTACCAACGACATTTTTCACAGAAATAGAACATATAATCCTAAAATTTATATGGGATAACAAAAGACCCCGGATATCTTCAACAATCTTGAGAAATAAGAACAAAGTGGGAGGTATAACAATACCTGACTTCAAATTATACTACAAGGCTACAGTAATCAAAACAGCATGGTACTGGCATAAAAATAGAACTATCATATGATCCAGCATTTCCACTCTTGGGTATTTATTCAAAGAAAACCTAAACACTAAATTGAATATATATCTGCACCCCCATGTTCAGTGCAGCATTATTTACAATTGTCAAGATAATGGAAACAGCAGTCAAAATGGCAGAGTAGGTAAATGCTGTGCATACCTTCTCTTACAACCACATCAAAATTACGGCTAAACTACAAAACAACTGTCATTGAGAATCGCCTACAATCTTGCTGAACCGAAGCCCTACAACTAAGGACATGCAGTAGAAGCCACCTCGAGACTGGTAGGAGGGGCAGAGATGCAGAACGGGCTGGTCCCAGACCCGCATGTGACCATTAAAAATTCAGAGGGATATCTCGGCTGTGGAGGTCCCTTCCCCCAGGAGTGAAAGGTCCCAGTCCCACCCTAGCCCAGGGTTCCAGGGCCAGTGAGAGAAGTCCCCATAACTTCTGGTTGTGAAAACCAGTGGAGAATGTGACTGAGTGAGACAGAGGGCAGCTGGATTCCCAGCCACTTCTCTTAAAAGTACCGCACAAGGACTTGCTCTGAGCTCCACTACTGGGGCAACAGCTGGAAAGGCAGCAGGGACACATGGTGGGGGACTTAGTTGTCTGGCCTGGGATGGGAGCTGGCAGGGCAGCTTTCTCCTGAACGGAAGACTGACAAAGGCCATTGTTTCTCTGTTGATCTTTTCCTTCTCCCTGCATGTAGATGCAGGCGGCTGCCATATCTGAGTCTTGGCCATTTGTTCCCACACCCTGGTGATTCAAGAACCCACCCAACCTACTTTCAGGCATACCCAGCTGCTTCCAGTGGCTTTTTTGAACAAACCGACTGCCTTAACTCATACTGCAGATTTTCCCAAGGACTCTCATAAGTTCGTGGTACCCAGACAAGCAGCACCTGGCATGAGCATGTCCTGTACCTCTGGCTGAGCAGCCCTAAGCCTGGCACTCATGACAGCCAGCCTTGGTTTGCAGCTTGGCCTCCTGAGGCACTTCCAAGCACAGCACAGTTGGCAGCTAGTTGTGGCCCCGGTGGGCCATAGGCTGCAGCTGAATTTTATCTGCAGCAGATCCCCTCCAAGGTGGTCCTGGGGCTGGCACCCCTAGTGGACAGCTTCAAAAGGAGCTGGAGTATCACCCAGTCGCCTCCAAGAACACACCCAAGGGGCAGACTAGGAAGGCACCAGAGTCTTGATGAGGCAGATCCTGCTCTGTAGGGTCTGACCCTGCACCACAACTCCCTCACTGTAGTCACAGCCAGTCCTCACAACCAATGAGACTGAGGGTCAATCCCTCCAATTGATGTTCAAATAGCAACCAAGTCTCATCTACAAGAAAAGGGCAAACACAACACACATACAGGACACACCTGGAGTGCATGGCTCAAATGACCAGGAAGAGTGTGCCCCTGAGCCCCACTGCACACCTACTACATAAGGCCATTCTACTAAGACTGGAAGACATAGCAGCCCTACCTAATACATGGAAACAAACACAGGGAGGCAGCCAAAATGGGGAGACAAAGAAACATGTCCCAAATAAAAGAACAGAACAAAGCTCCAGAAAAAGAACTAAACAAAATGGAGACAAGCAACCTACCAGACACAGAGTTCCAAACATAAGGATGCTCAATGATCAGGGAGAACTTCAACAAAGAGGTAGGAAACATAAAAATGGATATAGAAAACATATAAAAGAACCAGTCAGAAATAAAGAATGCAATAACAGAAATGAAGAATACATTACAGGGAATCGGTAGTAAATTAGATAAAGCAGAGAATCAAACCAGCGTTGTAGAAGATAAGGTAGCAGAAACCACCCAACCAGAACAGCAAAAAGAAAAAAGAATCCACAAAAATGAGGAATATTTAAGGGGCCTATGGGACAACGTCAAACATAGCAACATTCACATTATAGGGGACCAGAAGGAGAAGAGAGAGAGCAAGGAATTGAAAAACTATTTGAAGAAATAATGACAGAAAACTTCCCTAACCTGGTGAAGGAAATGGAAATATAAGCGCAGGAAGCACAGAGTCCCAAATAAGATAAGGAAATAGCCCAGGAAGCACTGCGAGTCCCAAACAACATGAACCCAAACAGGCCTACACCAAGACACATCATAATTAAAATGCCAAAGGTTAAACACAAAGAGAGAATCTTAAAAGCAGCAAGAGAAAAGCAGATAGTTACCTACAAGGGAGCTCCCATAAGTCTGTCAGCTGTTTTCTCAACAGAAACTTTGCAGGCAAGAAGGGAGTGGCATGAAATATTCGAAGTGATCCAAAGCAAGGACATACAACCAAGACTACTTTACCCAGCAAAGCTATCATTTAGAGTCAAAGGACAGATAAAGAGCTTACCAGACAAGAAAAAGCTAAAGGAGTTAATCACCACCAAACCAGTATTACAAGGAATCTTAGAGGTGCTTCTTTAAGATGAAAAAAAAAATCAAAAATATGAATAATAAAATGGCAATAACTACATACCTATCTACAATTACTTTCAATGGAAATGGAATAAATGCTCCAATCAAAAGATATGGGAGGTGAATAGATAAGAAAACCAGCCCCTTACATATGCTTCCTATAAGAGATGCACTTCAGATCGAAAGATACACACGGACTGAAAGTAAAGAGATGGAAAAAAATATTTCATGAAAATTGAAACAAGTAAACAAAAAGCTGGGGTAGTAACAGTAATACTTAGACAAAATAGATTTTAAAACAAAGACTATAACAAGAGACCCAGTAATCCCACTTCTGGGTATTTATCCAAACAAACCCAAAATGCTACTTCGAGGAGACATGCTCACTCATATGATCATTGCAGCATTATTTACATAAGGCAAGATATGAAGGCAACCTGGGTGTCCCTGAATGGATGACTGGATAAAGAAGAGGTAGTACATATATACAATAGAATAATACTCAGCCATAAAAAAGAAGGAAATCTTGCCACCTGCAACATGGATGGACCTAGAGTGTACTGTGCTGAGTGTCATAAGTCAGACAGCAAAAGACAAATGTCATATGATTTCACTTATAAGTGGAATCTAAAGAACAAAATAAACAGAAGAAACAGAAACAAATTCATGGATATAGAGAACATTTTGATGGTTGCCAGATGGAAGGGGGTTGGGGGTGGGTGAAAAGGAGAAGGGATTAAGAAGTACAAATTGGTTGTTACACAGTAGTCGTGGGGATGTAAGGTAGAGCATAAGGAATATAGTCAATAATATTGTAATAACTATGTATGGTGTCAGATGGGTACTAGATCTACTGGGGTGATAGATGGGAGGGGGGGTGGGAGCAGGATGAAAAAGATGAAGGGATAAAGAAGTACAAATTAGTAGTTACAAAATAGTCATGGGGATGTAAAGCATAAGGAATATAATCAATAATATGGTAATAACTATATATAGTGCCAGGTGGTACTACCGTGTTTCCCTGAAAATAAGACCTAGCCATATCATCAGCTCTAATGTGTCTTTTGGAGCAAAAATTAATATAAGACCCAGTATTATATTATATTATATTATATTATATTATATTATATTATATTATATTATATTATATTATATATTACATTATTATAAAGACCGGTCTTATATTATAGTAAAATAAGACTGGGTCTTATATTAATTTTTGCTCCAAAAGACGCATTAGAGCTGATGGCCCGGCTAGGTCTTATTTTCGGGGAAACACGGTAGTCAGGGGAATCACTTCCTAGATTATATAAATGTCTAACCACTATGCTATACACTTGAAACTAATAAAAACTAATATTGAATGTCAACTCTACTTGAAAATTTTTTTAAATTTTTAAAAAGGGGGAAAAGATCAATAATATTGTAATAGCGTGATACAATGTCAGATCACTGCTGGACTTATGGTGATCACTTCTTTAGCATAGGGAATATAATCAATAATGGGGTAATAACTCTGTATAGTGCTAGGTGGGTACTGTTCAATAACTATGATGTATACCTGAAAATAATATAGTATTGTATGTTAGCTATATTTTAATAAAGATCTTTAAAAAAAAATCTGAGATCCTATGAAGAATAATGAAAAATAAGTGCTATGGTTTTCAGTGAAATTGCTATTTAAGTGCCATACATACAAAAGGGGAAAACAATGAGAAAAAAATTAAAGTTCATAAAATCCACATCTCTTATCAAACCATTAAGTTGTGTTTAATATGTTTATTACATCATTCTTTTCTACAAAGAGATTGCAGCAGATTGTCTTTTCTAAAGATGACCATGGTGGTATCTCCCATTCCATGTGTTTTTCTAAGAATCTTGCTACTCCCAGAGTCTTGAATTTGGGAAGAATTTGTGCTAACTGGTAATCAACAGAATATGGTGTGAATAAGGGAACCTGTGTGACTTCTGAGACTGGATCATAAAAAGTGATACTGCTTCCAGGACTTGAAACAACTGCCCTTGGATCCCTGGGTCACTATGTCAGAAGTCTAAAGCCACAATACAGTGAGGAAGACCAAGCCACCCATGGAGTTATAAATAAAGAACAAGGGATTGTTTCAACACCTGAACTTCGAAAGACAAAAGCCAAATAAAATGGATTATATGGTAAAAATGGGACTAAGCTTGCCTCTGCCCTTTATGCTTGCTGCACAGCCAGACTGACTTCAAACATTTCACATAGTTAACCAATGCTCTGCAATATAAAAGTAAATTCCCACTATCGAAAGGAATCAAGCTAGGCAGAGTTCCAGAGAGAGGCTAAGAACTAGACCATTCTTCAATTAAGCATTCTTCAATTTTGAAGATGAAAACCCTCATTCTGACCTTAACCTCACAGCTTTTCCGCAGAAATTTTCCAGTAAAGCAGTGTTGCAGCATATGTATTCAATGCATATAAATCAACACTAAGACCAAAGAGAGAGTAAGAGCAAAAAAATATGATAACTTAAACAGTGACTACAAATCATCCTGAGTACTCTCACACTCTGTATTCAGTCACTCAGCAAATCCTGTGGCCTCTACTTTCAAAATTAAACTCTTTTCTTATAACCTTCACCAGAACACCAGTGAAAGCCACCATCACTATTTTTCTTGCATGGATTATCACAACAGCCTCCCAACTGGTTTCTCTGATTCTAGAGTTCATGAGTCTACGCCTGTGCATAAGGTCTGTTTCAAGACAGCAAACAGAGTGATCCTTTTAAAACCTGTCACAAAATCTTTTTTTTTATTAAAATTTATTGGGGTGACAATGGTTAGTCATGGTTTCAAATGTACAATTCTGTAATACATCATCTATATATCAAATTGTGTGTTCACCACCCAGAGTCAGTTCTCCTTTCATTACCATATATTTGACCCCATTTGCCCTCATCTACCAGCCCCCTCCCCCCTTACCAAAATCTTGATAACTAGTTAATATAGAAATTCATTATACTCTGCTACCTTTTTGTATGTTTGAAATTTTCTATAATATAAAACAATGTATATAGTGTTAAAAAGAATGATAATGGACACAACTCAAGTATCAATGAATAAATGGATAAGGAAAATGTGATATATACATATATACAATGGAATTTTATTTAGCCATAGCGGGGAAAAAAGGAAATCTTGCCATTGTGACAACATTGATGGACCTTGAGGGCATTATTAATTTCACTAGTAAGTGAAATCAGTCAGAGAAAGACAAATACCATATGATCTCACTTATACGTTGAATCTAAAAAACAAACAAACAAAAAATTAAACTCATGGATACAGAGAACAGATTGGTGATTGCTGGGGGAAAGGGGATAGAAGGTGAGTGAAATGGATGAAGGGGGTCAAAAGGTACAAACTTCCGGTTATAAATAAATAACTCCTAAGGATATAATGTCCAGCATGGTCACTATAGTTAATACTACTATATTGTATATTTGAAAGTTACTAAGAGAGTACATCTCAAAAATTCTCATTACAAGAAAAAATTGTAACTATGTGTGGTGATGGATGTTAACTAGACTTATGACGATCATATCACAATATATACAAATATGGAACCATTATATTGTACACCTGAAACTAATATAATGCCATAAGTCAATTATATCTCAATTTTTTTTAAAAAAGGGAAAGTGTTGACTTGTTTGACCTCAGTTGGGGACATACACATTGGGCAACATAAAATTTTCACCATCTGTGCATGTTTGTAAATGATTGTGAAAGTGCTGCAAGTATTGATTTGGACGTTACAAGTGAAGTTCAGAGAGGAAGCAAATTTGAAAATACAGAATCCACAATAATGAGGATCAACTATATATTTGTCAAGTTAAAAAGATAGAACATATTTTATTGAATAGTCAATTGGCTTGATTTATAACTTTTAAATATTTAGGTATATAAAATTGGTGCTTCAATTTGACTCTACCCACCCACCCCCACAGATATTCGGACTAGGAATGCTCCTCATCCTGAGGGATGCCCCAGACAGAATTGTGAGGCAAGCAAAGTTTGCAGCTAATGCTTTGAATCCACACATTTGGGGGCATGTAATCACTTCTTTCAGCTCCTGTCCTTTTATTCATGAGTACACACACACACACACACACACACACACACACACACACACAGTACCATACACATCTTAAGCAAACTACTCTACCCAGAATGGAAAGATAAGCTAGTTAGAAAAGAAAACTCTGACGCACGTTTCATCTCAAACCTATGTCAGAACCTACCTGCCCCTATCCGATTCCCTCAGGGCCCTGTGATATTCTAGATGAGATATGAAAGTGTTGATCAAGTAAATTCTTTTATGATAGTGGGCTATTGAGCTCTATTAAACTATGCAAATGTGCTACTACTCCCAGGTGATATCAAACATCAAAAAAATTTATCTTTCTTTCTGGAAAACCCCTAAATAATGATTCAGTGAGGATTTTAGACATGGTAGCAGGTCCTTTTGGAAGATATTTGAGGTTGATTCAAATCATATCATCAAATCAGAATCTGTTCATGGGACACTTTATGTATTAATGTGATCCTTTTCCCTATTCATCAGCCAAAAGTATCATCAGAAAGGACAGGAGACATCCCCTTCTGTGTCCTGAAGGAGAATGGACAGGCCATTAGTAAGGGAAGTACAAACATCAAAGGATATAAGCTATGGGGGTGGACACAGACCATAGCTCTTCTGGGCCAAGTTCATTGTGTTCTTGGAGAAGAAAGTTCACGCAAGGAAAAATCTGGGTCAAGGCTGCGTGCAGATAAAGTCTAATAAAGGAACAGTTCATGTGGGGAGTAGGAGCTGAATGAATCTAGAAGCAATGAGCTTTAAAGCCACCTCTTCTAAAAAGCACTCTCAGTCCCAAGTTTCTGGGGAACCGATTTTTCATTGGAAAAACAAAAACAGTGTTCTTACACTTTAAAATTTCACAAGCTATACTTAATTTTTTTAAATTGGGAGCCAAGAATTTTTACTTTGCTAATTGAATACAATTTTGTTAACTAACGTTTTCCATCGTAATTATTTCATACAAGAAATAATTGAAATCAAGAAAGTATAATGGAACATACAATTATAGAATTTAAAAAGTCTTTCCAATTATATAAAGAACAGTTGATGACCTGACACTGACATTTCATGGCCGCCCAGTGAAACATCACCGTGGACTGGCACAGTCCTGCAAGTGAGCAGCTGGAACTTCTGCTGCAGAACCAAGTTCTGGGCTCATTGCCCCATGGCCTTATTTGACACCAGGAATCTGAAGTAGCTTTATCATCAGGAGGGCTCTCTATAGCTTCTTCAAACAAAAGCCTGTGGCCATTTTGGACCTCACCAGCAGGCCTCATTGTGCTGTCATTTCCTTAAACCTTCTACCTTTGGTGTGAATCAGAATTTGTGGTGCCAGGGTGTATTCAAACCTCAAGTGGAACCTGACACAAAAAGGGCTTGATGTCAGATGGTTCTTACCTGGAAAGTAACTCATGCTCTCTTCCTCTCCCCAAAGAGATAGCCCAATTTGGACCCAGGGAGAATGTACGATCAAAGCATAAAGGCAGCTATTGTCTCATAGTGCGATTCTTTCTGTCAGAAAGCAAGATTTCAAAACACAGCCAATAGACTGGTGGGAAAGACAAGTCAGAGAGAGCATCTGCAGAGGCCACAAGCTGAAGGTTGTTTCAAATACTCTTTGGCATCTCATTGAACCCGCTTGTGAGGCAGCCAGACCAACAGAAGTTTTGGCACAGCCCCTGAGAGGCTGTGTGGGCTCTGACACTGGGCAACAGGATGGGGAAGACAAGAGGAAGCCATTGTTATGCCAAAATTGAGGTGTTTTCCCTCTTCCCCAAGTGCATATTTAGTTGAATTCACATAGGTCTTCTTTGGCCCTCAACTTTTGTCTTCCCGACTGTAAACTAACCGTGAGAAATCTTTAGAATTGTCAACTTTTTCCTTTGCTATTTTCAGCTTCTGGGAATGTAATTTAGAGTTGAAAACATGGTAGCATATGTTTCTAAGTTCTAGTGTCAGTTCCTCCATTGATTTGTGATAATAGTATTATATTTGGATATTATCACCTCACACCATCTCACCTCACTTCACATCTACATGCCTCAAGTTTGCTGTCTATACAGTAGGAATAATAACCCTAGAATCCTGCTGGTGGTATAGCCATTACTCCAAATGTGCATGACATTCTATGGGCCTTTTATAGGTCATTTTACTCCACATGGGCTCCTAGAGAGAAGACAGCTCTGCCAAGGTGATGGGTGACATGTGAGTCCTATTCAAAATGGTCCTTCAGAGATGGAAGTACTGGCAGCAGTGATGGAGAAATGACTGACAGAGCCATCAAGGCCTTTGACAGACCTTCCTAAATGACTTCTGACTGGGGAGAACTTTCTCATATTCGTAGTCCCAATTGGGGTCCCTGTCTGGGAACCACTGACCTAGAGCCCTTCCCATTTTCTTGGTGCCTGGCTGGCAACTACAGTGAAATGCCCCTGGCATTTGAACTAAGTTACGATCTAGAAGATGAACTAGCAAAGGTCTCATGAAATGGATGATATCTCTACCTAAAGGAGCATGATGATTGCTTGATCAAAGCAGAAAGAATGACCTAGGAATCAAATCAAAGTATGAATAAACTTAAGGGGGGAAAAACCTGTTATCTAATCAATTGTATTAACGTATGTGAACAAAAGGAACCAAAGAGCAAGTTTTGATAAATGTTAATCCCACCTGGTTCAAAGGAGATACAGTGAATGCACTGAACTTGATGGGTTGATGATGCGGTCACATTAGTTACTCTGCCCTCCTAGGCTACCCAGCATCCTGTGCTCTGATTCAAAATTCACCAGGCAAAATGCTGGTGGTTGTGGTGATTCTATGTCCCTTCGGGAGAGAATGCCCTGAATGCAGACACAAATATTTGGGCCTCTAGATAGGCACGTCCTCTGACAAAAAAAAAAAAGAAAAAAATTGGCATTCTGGTTTACAAGAAAGGTTTACACTGCTAATTTCAGTTGGGTGGATTGGGCCTGGACACTTTTGCGCTCTCTGGAAACACGGACAAGACCAAATTTCTTGCCCTACAAGACTGACTACAATTCGAGGACCCCACCAAGATACTGCCTGAAGGCTCCACCAGCCTCACTGTGCCTTTTGGCAGCAGCATTCTTAGACATCACCACTCATAACTTACTTGCCCTCTCTATACACTGCCCTGTTACAGGTGTTGTGACTCCCCCAATTTTCCAAGTAAAGCACAGGCTGGTCTTTTAAATGTTTATCAAAGTAGGTTGCAAAGTACAAGAGGACAGAAACATCTGAAAAAATTCCTGTAGCACCAGGAAAGGATTTGGACGGAGGCAAAGAATTTGAAGCAACTGAGTAGGAAGTATGATAAGTTGAAGAGTTTGAACTCAAAATGAAGAGACCTGGGTTCTAGCCCTAGTTCTACCAATGAACTTCTTACTTTCTCGGCACCTTCATCTCTAAATGGAAGGATCACCTCAATTTTTCAGGTATACACTACAGTGAATCTGTATATAATCCACTAAGGTTAAAAATTAGAGTGTCAATTATTTAAATACCAAAGTCTTTATTTTCCTCAAATCTAGTGTTTTCAGGGAAAGAGAGTGATTTAGTTCTATAAAGGCACCATGCTTTCACCCAAATTTCTATTGGGCCAGAGACATAGCATGTGAGGGTAAATGACTCTTGGGGCTCAGGGTAACAGACAAATAATTGATCCCAGTTGAACCTCCCTAATGGGCTGGGGGGGGGGGCCACAAGCTGTGAAATGCCATCTGAATGACTACTCCACTGCTTCTGGAACTCTGTCCAGGACAGTTTGACCCCCACTGAGACAGAATTTGAAGCTTCAGGGCAGGATGGAACAGAGGAAGAAGTCCTTGGACACCTGGTCCCAGCCTGTGACCTTTGTCCTAGCCAGCTGTCCTGCTGGTCACCTTTGAACCTTGTGAGTAAGGGCCTCAAGCTCACAGCCAGTGATGGAACAATTCCATCACTCAGGCCAATAACTTCTGGTTAACTCTCCACTAATTTCAAAGACAAACCAGGAACGTGCTCAGGCAGCCAAACATGTCAGTTGTCAGACACCCTTAGCTACAAAACATTAAAAAAAAATTTTATTATAGCAACTTTCAAACATATAGAAGAGCAGAGAAAATGGCATAATGAACTCTCATACACCCATCAAATAGATTTTTAAATTGTTGATATTTTGCAATATTTGCTTCCTTTAGTTTTCATCTGCTAAAGTGTTTTCGAGTAAATAACAGACATTACACTACCTCATCCCTAAATATCTCAGTAGGCATCTCTGGAAAGTAAGGACCTGTTTCTACATAATCATTATAGCATTTTTCACACCTAATAAAATTTATAATTCTCTAATATCACCTAATACCTAGTCTATATTTAAATTCCCCAGTTTCCCCCCCAAAAAAATACCTTATATAATTGGTTTATTCACACCAATGTCAAGTACCACACACTGCATTTGGTGAATGTATCTCTGAAATCTCTTCTAAGTGAGAACAGCCACCCCCTCCGTTTTATTCCTTCTTACTAAAGAGACCAAAGTAATTGTCTTGTAGAACATTTATACATTCTGGATTTGTCTATGTTTCCTTGTGGTTTTATTTAAATTTTTTCCTGTATCCTATTTCCTGTATTTCTTAGATCTAATTAGATTAAACATTGTGCATCAAATTGCATCAAATCTGGAGAGAGCACATGGCCTCTGATCATCCTACCCCTGGGATGTTGATTTCCTCACTGGGGCAAGGTGGTGATTACCAGATCCCACCCCTGTAAATTCATATTTTTCCCTTTGGAACCAGCTCTAGGTCTGGGCAGTGATCCTTTGTGACTCTCCAGTTCCCCAACTCATTGTGTTTTTTAGCAGGCATTCTTCAGTAAGGAAGCTCTTCCCTTAAAACCTCAATCAGTGTTGTTTTCCTGATATACGCCCCTTACATCTGTGCTTGACTCTTTCCCTCTCATGACTAATGCCCAGAGTAAGAAGTTGCTGTCATAGCCACTCCAATGGCTAGTAAGCAAGGTTTTCTTTGTTTGGGATTTTTCTCAATTTGATTAGAGATTCATTGATTTGTATATGTTTAATATGTTTTAATCATTTATAGTCATTGTACTTTTTGGTTTTCAAATTGCCCCACCTTTGGCCAGTGGAAGCCCTCCAGCTGCCCGTATCCTTTTGACACGATCCCATTACTCTTTGAGTGCTCACTTGCTTTCTCAAAATAAGTTAGTTTGAGCTTATCTTATACATTCTCTGCTCCAGACCTGAGACCAGCCATCTCCCCAAGGTGTCTTTTGCCTTTTTGTGGGAAATGGTACTAAGAAACCCAAATCTGGAAACTAGGGAAACTCTTCTACTAGGATAGCATTGAATATTTTTAGTACATATCTTAGCATGCTTATATTATTTTGGCTTCTACTATTGGATTTGACAGCTTTACATTACATTCTTTAATTAAAACTGTGTGGCAATCACTTAGGTTGTTTTACTTCCCCTCTTCTTTCCTCTTTCTTTTCATAGTTTCTTATAGTTTTCATTTTTTTATATATATTTTTTTCAATTATAGTTGACATACAATACTATATTAGTTTCAGGTGTACAACATGCTTGTAATGATTAGATGTTTATATAACTTATGTATTGAATCCCCCGATAAGTTTAGTACCCATCTGACACTATACATTCTAGATCTGACAATTAAGTTCACGAACACATCCGAGAAAAAGTGCTACGTACCTCATTGCTGAATATCACCACGGTCACCTTCGAAGTACTTCCCTTAGAAAGCTATGCACTGATGCCAGCACCTAGTCCACCCTTCAAAGCAATTTTGGAACTCTTTTTCTGCAATGGCCATCAGAGCTGTCATCATAGTACCCTTGATATCCTGAATGTTATCAAAATGTCTTCCTTTCAATATTTCCTTTATCTTCAGGTAAAGAAAGAAGTCGTTGGGGGCCAAATCAGGTGAATAGGGAGGGTGTTCCAATACAGTTATTTGCTTACTGGCTAAAAACTCCCAGTAAACACACTAAAAATACACTCCCTAAAAACACAGATAGAGCCATGCGCTGTCGTTATGCAAGAGCCATGAATTGTTGGTGAAAAGTTCAAGTCATCTAACTTTTTCACGCAGCCTTTTCAGCACTTCCAAATAGTAAACTTGGTTAACTGTTTGTCCGATTGGTACAAATTCATAATGAATAATCCCTCTGATATCAAAAAAAAAAGGTTAGCAACATCATTGCAACAAGTTTGTGAACTGAACTGTCAGACCTCTGTAGTTATTACAATATTATTGACTATATTCCCTATGCTGTACTTTACCTCCCTGTGGTTGCTTTTTATTTTTATACTTTATCAGACACATAACATTTAGATACCATTCTCCTACTCTTATTTCCTCCTTCGATTTAGTCTTAAGTCTACTATTGAATGTATTCAATGCTCATCTGATCCATTCTTTGGCCTAAGTTTCTCCAGTCATCTCTTTGTTGGCTGAAGCTTATCTTCTAGTAGATTGCACAGGATAAGATAACAAGTACTTGCATGTTCAGAACAGCTTTTATGTATCCTTGATTCTTGAAGAATAAATTGGATAGCTATAAAAATCACTGGCTCACACTTTCTTTCCTTATGTAGAAGTTCCTCAACAACTTCTGCATTGAATGTGGCTGTTGAGAAGTCTGATGAAGCCCTGATACTCCCTTTGTAAGTGATTTGGTTGCTTACCTAGAGGCCCAGAGGACTTTTTTCTTTACCTTTCTGATATAGCAGTTTTATTAGGATATGTCTAGAGTTAATTATGATTGGAAAAATTTTCCCAAAGTCCTGGTGTGTCCTTTTAACATGTAAATGGAGGTTTTCTTTTATTTCAGGTGATTTTTCTTGAATTGTAATTTTTATATATTAGATCTACTTCATTGTTTTGTTTTTCTTTTTCAGGGTCTCCAATTATATAAACAGTGAATTTTCTTTGCCTCTCTTGTATATGTACCATTCTCTCTCTCTCTTGCAAGCACAACCAACCATTCCAGAGTCTCCCAACCTCTTGCTTCTCTGCATAGGTTGCTTCGTTAGGACTGCTGCACAGCTATAATTTGGGGACTTCCCATTAGTGCTATTCTAAACTGGATCCTCTAGTTCCTGAACTCTTTCTTTTTCTTTTTCTTTTTTTTATTAGTTTCAGGCGCATAAGACAAAGTAATACTTAGATGTTTATCATTTATATCCCTCATACTGTATGAACCCACCTCCCCCCATCCACTATCCCTCTGACATCGCACAGAGCCATTACATTTCCACTGTCTCTATTCCTAATGCTGTACTCCGCTTCTTGCAAGTATATACATATACGTATACATACATACACACACACACACACACACACACACACACACACACACACACACACACATATATATGTAAACTTGTAGTTGACATTCATTATTGTTCAGCTTCAGCTTCAGGTGTACAATGCAGTGATCAGGCATCTACATCATCCCTGAGGTGGTCTCCCTAATGAGACAAGTGTCCATCGGATATCCTACAAAATCTTTACAACATTATTGATTACATTCCCCAAATTAATTTTCAAAACCCCGTGGCCGTCTTGTGGTTACTGACTGTTTTCTAATCCCCTCACCATCCCCCTTATTCCCACCCCCACCCATCTAGCAACCCTCAGTTTCCTGAACACTTTCTTGATTTATTCCTTTATTTTGGTGGAACATATTTTCTGATAAATTTCTGATAAAATGTATATGGCAGGTAAATTTTTTTTGGTATCTTAAATATGAAAAAAAAGCTTTCATTCTACCTTTACTTTGATCAAATACAAAATTCTAGGTTAAAAAACATTTTCATTCAGAATTTCATTTTTCCACTAGTTGCTAAATGTTGAGGTTAAGGAATCAGATGCTGTTCTTATTTGTTACCTTTTTTATGTGACTTTCTGCTCTTTGGAAGTTTTTTAGAACCATCATCTAGAGTGATTTAATGAAAATTCAAAGCTTTTTCTTGTCTGGGAAGCTCATCTTAAAAGTAGCAAGAGAAAAGCAGTTAGTTACCTACAAGGGAGCTCCCATAAGACTGTCAGCTGATTTCTCAACAAAAACTTGGCAGGCCAAAAGGGATTGGCACAAAATATTCAAAGCGATGAAAAGCAAGGACCCACAACCGTGAAGGGGAAAGCTCTAAGAGAGATCTTAATCCTGATCTTCAAAATTAGATTGACAATTTCAGGTGATCCTAAGCAGGACACAGGACAGTGGTGGTCTATACCCAACTAGACAGTTCCCAATGAAATCCTCCATTTCTGCACATCCAAGAAGGCGTGTATGTGAGACTGACTGAAACGGAGCCCATCTCACACGCTGGATCTAGCCCTGATGCTGTGCACCCACTGACAAAATGCAGAAAGCCCTGAAGTCATTTCACTAACTGTTTGGGTGACTTTCTGTCTGCATCGGTGAGAATTGCAGGATATTCTCTCCCTCAGTTCTCCCTTCATCATGCACTTTCCAGCAATGAACTGCTTAGTCCAGAAGTAAATTTATAGCTTTGTTAGAAAGTTACTCTATGTTAAAACTACTTTGAAATTAAGTCAATTCAGGGTTGAGGGTTATAACCTCATGTGGTATTTCCCTTTTCTAGGTCACCCTCCGGTCCAAAGCCATAAATGTTTTCCTTAGTCCTCTCAGTCTCTTGGAAAATCAAGCCTTTTTCTGGTTGGGTCCCAGTAACACTCTTTGAAGCCACTAGAATCTAAGCTCAGTGTCTGCACCATTTTCTGGTCTCAGAATTAGCAAATCTCTGACTACTCAGCCACTGGCTTTGGTTGCCATTAACTGTCCTCGCTCTGAAAACCACTTCTGGTGTCATCTCCTTCATCCTAGTCTGCCTCCAAATTTCTCTTAAAGTCCTTTCCGTTTCTTCATAGCCCATTGCAACCATGTCTCCAAGGACTCCATTCTAATGTCCTCAGGGAGGAAAGATGGGGGAGCACCTAGCCCTTCTCGTTCCCCTCCTCTTGTGCTTCATTCTGTTGTCTTTATTTCCTCTCCAAGTTGGTCAGTTCCACAGCTTCAGGCACAGAAATACAGTTATCCTTCAACTCCCTGTGAGAACCAAGTTCAAGTACCCTGAAGTCAACAGAGAACAGAAGTTACTCTTCCAGGATCCCAGATAGATCTTTACCAAGAAAGAAAAAGGATTTCTTTATGCTCCAGCACCAACCATGTGCTCTAAAATGACCACTAGAGGGGCTGGGTGAAAAAGGTGAGTGGATTAAGAAGTGCAAATTGGCAGTTGCAGAATAGTCATGGGGACATAAAGTACAGCATAGGGAATATAGTCAATAATAATTAATAACTATGTATAGTTCTAGGTAGGTACTAGACTTATTGAGGGGGGATCACAAGAGGGATCACTTCGTAAATTATATAAATGTCTAATCACTATGCTGTACACCTGAAACTAATATTGAATGTCAACTGTAATTGAAAAAATAAATAAATAAATAAATAAATACAATTTTTAAAAATTTAAATAAAAGGACCACTAGATGAAAGGGTTCTCCCCCAAGCAGAGCCATAGAAAGAAGGGAAGAAGCTGAGGGCTGTGAGGAGAGTATAACATTCTTCAGATAGAAGGCACTCAGAAATTAGGTAGTGGAAAGCCTTCCAAGTGTTTTTAATGCTGGGCCCCATGTTTGGAGATCCAGTTGTGGGAGTTCAGCTTGGTGTTCCTTAACCACCGATGTTGCCCTGGAAAGTATTGTACTGGGCACTAGAGGAAGATAGGTGCGATGACAGGATCCCTTGTCCTTAAGGAACTTCTGATCCGCAGCTAAGACAGACATAGAACTCAATGCAAAACAGGGCAACATTTAGTGGAACATTGTAAGACACCAAGCACTGGGAGGTCTGAAGTAGGACAGCGGTATTCTCCATGTGAGGGATGAAAAGTTGTTCTTAAAGGAGGGAGAATTTGAACTTGACTTTAGAGAAGGAATAGGAATTGACTACAGAGAAAAATCAGGAAAAGTATCCCTGACAGAGGGGACTTCATGAGAGAAGGTGTGGAAAGAAGAAAACTCGGAGCATATTCCCAGAACACTGTGAGGTTGTGGAATAGGGATGAGGAGGAGAAAGAGGACTGTGAAGATTCATGCTCCCCTCAGTGTCCTGAGGCTGCTGGGCACCAACCGTGACTCAAAGAGAACTGCCTTGGTTCACCAGATCAAAGAACACAGCCTGCTTCCCACTGAATCGTTTGTCACCTGTGGTCACCTCTCCACATTCCCTGCCCTGGCCTGGCAACCTTCCTCTTTTGCTTTATTAATGAGTACAAGCTAAGTGTTTACAGTCAGCCATTAAAACAAAAAGCCTGACTTCTATTTCAAGGGAAACTTCTTTAAAAACCTCCTGTAAAGAGCTGACTCATAAACGTGTGCTTTGGTGTAGTTTCTTAGTTATTCTCATGTATGAGATAGCAAACAAGAGATGGGTAATATAAAGGTCTGAGATCATGGCAGAGAGACTCAGGCTTGAGTTTGGTCAGGGAAGCCAGACAAAAAGTGCATAACCGTCCAGAGTGCAAACTTTTGCAGGGGGGGGCATTTCCACCAGGAAGAACTTTGTGCAGGAGACCTCGATGGGCTCAGAGCATCCTTCTTTCCTACCATAATCAAGCACCTGCATGGCTTGATAGAATGAACCCCAAAACAGGACCTAAGAGTGCTGGGATCAATCCTGGATTCACCATCACTCTCTGTATGGCTTTAAGCAACTCACTGCCTTAGTGTTTCATTTTCCTTCTCCCCAAGATGAAGTGTCTTGCTGATATCAAATGCAATGTAACCACTATTTCTCAAAGAAAAACTAAGGACTTTAAAGTCAACCAAAGAGTGTTCAAAGAAATCTTAGCTCTGCCCCTTTTAAATCCAGGATGCCCATTTTAAATGCTCTGCCCCTTTTAAATAATGAGTGAGCTTGTTGAGATTTTCATTTGTTAGTTGGTTTTAGAAGTAAATTGAATCTATAAAAACAATCAATTCAGGGAAAACTGACATGTTTGCAATATGGAATCTCTTTATCCATGAACATGATATATCTCTCCATTTATTTAAATCATTTTAAAAGTATTTTCTAAATAAAACATTGTTTAGAAATACAAACCTGTGTGGTAACACTTAAAGAAAAGCAACCTGGGACCTCAACTTCTGAATGATGGACTGGATTATTCAGACTAACCCTTCCATTGAAGACAGATTTTAAAAAGTAGTGAAATATTTAAAACATTTTTTTTTTAAGTGTCAAAGAGCTAACATGAGAGTAGAGTAATTACTGGACCAAGATCTAGGAAGACAGAAATCTAAGAAGGTGATCCCTGCAATTGGGACTGTTTTTGTCCTGGGGACTGTTTTTGTCCTGGGGACATTCATCTGTCTGGAAGTGGTAAGTGAAAGGCAGAGTCATGCCTTAGAGAATAGAATACAAATGTCAGAATCTAGAACAGAAGGAGTGGGAGCTTGGGAAACAACCCCCCATCTTGTACTGAAACCTTGAAAGCTTATATTTCAGGAGGAAGAATAAACTAGAAATAAAGAAGCCTTTACATGGACTGCAAAATAGCTTCAAGTTATCTAGATAATATGACAATCTCAAGCCCTGAACTAGGATCAAGGTGAATCCAAATTGCTATTTCTCCCCCATACCACCATAATGTAACAAAACCAAATTTTTAAAAATTCTCTTTAGAGAATGACAATATCTTCCTGGACCTCAAATTCTTTCTAAAAATATTTTTTAAATGATAGGATAATCCACGTAATCAAAGATAATCAGACATGCAAGGAAAAAAGATGCCGTAAGATGGAACCAGCAGAAATAACAGTCAACATAAAAAGGCCCACAGAAATTTTAGAAATATTAGATACAGACTATAAAATAACTATGTTTATATCATGTTCATAGAGATAAGTCAAGCTTCAAACTTTGACATCGAACTTGTGATGGATAGTTTCTAAATTGATTCCCAATAATCCCCACTTCCTATTATTCATTTCCTTATGTAATACCTCTCCATTGAGTGTAGGTTGGACCTAATGACTCATTTCTAACAAACAGAACATGGCAATTTGATTAAATGTGCCAAAAAATGTTTAAAACATGCAAAATTTTTGAGCCACCAGTTCCCCTTCTAAGAATTGATTTTGCTAAATAATCAAGAATGTACACTAAGATTCACTTACTAGGATATTAATTAAAGGTTTGTTTAATAATAAAACATTAGAAATAATTTTAATGTCCAACAATAAGGGCTTGTCCAAGTAAATAATGATACAGTCATAGGACAAAATACTATACAGGCATTAAAAGTGAGTGATAGAAAAATAGTGACATGAAAAAATATTTATAATATTTTAACTGAAAAAATTATTGATAGATTAAACGATAAAATGTCTTGGATTTGCTTTAAAAACAATTCAAGCGAGGAAGAAGTGGAAACATTTTAGATAAAACCAGGTAAACCATGAGTTGAAAATTTTAGAAATGAAGTGATTGGGAAATGGGGGATTATTATACTATTCAGGCTGCTTTTGTGTAAGTTCAAAATTCCCCACAATAAAGTTCTTTTTAACTATGTACAATATTCATGCATTTAAATATGGAAATAAAAAATAGAAAAAAAGAAATTGTACACATCCAAAAGTTAACAGTGGTTATATCTGATCACTTTTATTATCATTTGTTTATTTCCATTTTTTGATTTGCACTAAAAGCAAATTACTTTTGTAATAAGAACTTCTAAAATTGTAACATAAAATAGGGCCGATTTCTGAGTTTTCTAGGCTGATACTGCTCCATATTTCCTTTATAATCCAGTATTACACTGTTTTCACCACTTTGCTTTATAGTATCATTCCGTTTTTTTCCACAAGCAGAAACTATACATGAAGCATGAAAATTATTTTTCGTTTTAAGGTTGAAAAATTTAATGCATAAACTAAATTATATGGCTTGCTTTAAAGACAATGATGAATGTATTACTAACTTCTCAAAATGTCCACCTTTTATTTCAGCAGTTCTCAACCCTGGCTATATATTAGTATCACTGGGGAGCTCTTATAAAGATACTATTGTCCAGCCTCTGTTCCCTAAAGATTCTGATTTAATTAGTCTGAGACAGGCTCAGGTACTGGGCATATTTTTAGCTCCCCAATTGATTCTTATGTGCAGGCATCACTGAGAGTCACTGTCTTCGAGCCTACTTTGGACAGCGACTCTCAACCGGGGCTGCGCATTGAAGTCACTGAGGGAACTGGAAAAAACACTGATACCTGGAACCCACTCTCAAGATTCTCATTTAATTGGTCTGGGTTGTGGCCTGGGCCTTGGAATTTTTACCCTTGCCCTTATTTCCCCATCCAACATAAATATGTTTCATTTACTCACGAAGTCTGAGATTTATTTCTTTGCTAAGAATTTGTTTCTGTTAAAATATTAACACCCCTCCCCACCCCATGCTTGCTTCGGCAGCACATATATACTACAATTGGAATGATACAGAGAAGATTAGCCTGGCCCCTGAGCAAGGATGACACGCAAATTTATGAAGCGTTCCATATTTTTCATGGGTGGTGTAGATGCCTGGCCACTGCAGTGTATACCTGAAGCTGAAGCTGAATAATACTGAATGTCAACTATAATTTAATACATATATAGTCACAGGATGTGGAGTACAGCATAGGGAATAGAGTCAATGGAATTGTAACAGTTATATACAATGTCAGAGAGGTAGTATATTGGGGGAGGGAGATTATCACTTTGTGAGGAGTGTAAATGTTTAACTAGTACATTGTTTTGTATGCCTGAAACTAATAAAAGCAACAGAAACTTTAAAAAAAATTAACAGCCCACTAGGAAAATATCCATTACAATTGATAATCCTTGACAGTTTAGTGAGAACAAAAATGTTGTTAATGTGTGTTTTGTATCAACATTCTGAAACGTTTTGCAGAAGAGAAAAGAGTGGTAAGACGAGGAAGAAGAATATGTGAGAGCATGGTGCATATACATGAGGGGGGAGCACGAGAGAGAAACTAGAGTTAAGACAAAGTTTTTAAAAATGGAAGATGACACACAAAGACAAATACTGTATGATTCCACTTATATGAGGTACTTAGAGTAGTAAAAATCACAGAGATGGAAAGTAGAATGTTGGTTGCCGGGGGCTGGAAGGAGGGGGAAATGAGGAGTTAATGTTTAAATGGAAACAGTTTCAGTCTTGCAAGATGCAAAGAGTTCTGGAAATGGATGGTGGTGATGGTTGTACAACCGTATGAATGTACTTACTACCAGTGAATTACACACTTAAACATGATTAAGATAGTAAATTTTATGTGTATTTTACCAAAATAAGAAAAAAAAAGTGGAAGATGACAATGATGTTTGGAAACCTTGAGGTTGAGCCTACACCACTAGCTGAGCTTTACGGAGCTACACCAAGTATTCTCAGAAGACTCAAAGTCACTTTTCTTCATGAGATCAACTCTCCATTCTAAGCTTGGGGTGGGGGAGCTTCTTTGACGTAGAACCTTCCTTTCCCTTATTTTTTCTCAGGATCACATTTATAAACATTTCTGTGACCCCTAACATAATGTAATTGGCTACCTCATTAACCAAGGCTTTCAACTTTGTGAAGCATCCCTGAAGACATTTTTCCGGTGTTTAATGTTTAACACTGATTTTCAAAGGCCACAACTATTAATAAAATCCAGAGTGTCCCAGGGTTTCAATGATTCCCTAATACAACATGCTCTAGGCATTTAATGTTTCATTTGCTAATGCCACTTTTCTTTCTGGGAACTCACATTTCTCAGGAACTCACATTTTTCCAAGATATTTTGTCCCAATATTTTGTTACCACTTTCTCTCATCTCCAAAGTTTTCCTATCATCTTCTGAACTTAAAGCCATAAAACAATGTGAATTTGCTTGTAAACCATTCAGCAAGTATTCAGTAAAATTGAAAATTCCTTCAGGCAATGAGTAAAACAATTACAGGTGACTGGGAAAACCTCCCTGATATTTCAGATTTCCATTATAAAATCAAAGTCTGAATCTAGCTTACTAGTTTTTAATTGTTTTTCTCCTCAACACTCTTGTCAGTGTTTCCTAAACTTGTCTAATGACACAGATCACTTAGGACGCTTATAAAAAACACAGACTCCCAAAATCCTCCCCTGGACATTCTGATTCAGTGAATCCAGGGTGGGACCAGGACTCTGTAACTACCTGTGTATGTCAGGTGATTTTTGCAGCTACATCTCATCCAATTCTCCCATTCCTCATTTCCTCTTGCAACCTTTTCAGGATTTCCTTGCAAGTTCCTGGACTTTGGTACCTGCCCTCAGTCTTGTTATTCAAAACTCGGTCCTTAGACCAGAGGCAGCAGCCTCACCTGGGAGCTGATTAGAAATGCAGAATCCCAGGTCCCATCTCAAACCTTCAGAATATGCACTTTAACAAGATCCCCTAGGTGATTTATGTGTCCACTCAAGAGTGAGAAGCACTGGGAGGTGTTTCCCAAACTTTTTGGTAAATGCCAAATCATGTGGGACCACCTTAAACATGCAGCTGCCAGGTTCCACCCCAGATGAAGAGGTGTTTCTGGGCCAGATCAAAACCTAAGAAACACTGCCAAGGTGGCTTCTCTTCACAATTTGAACTTTGGCTGAGACCAGACTGTAATTTTTTCATTTGCCAAGGAAAAGAGGAAATTTTAAATATCTTCCTAAGTGCTAAAGAAGTTATTGAACAGAGTTTCTTCATCTTAAAGTAATAAATCTGGTTGAAATTCAGCATGGCTCGGCACAGTGTCCTGGGCACCTAAGGCTTCGTCACTCCATCAGTTTGAACCCTTGGCCAAGTTTCTGGTTACCCAAGCCAAAGGGTCTCTGGCTGACTCAAATGCAAGTCTGATGAGATCCTCAGTATCTCCTTTCTCTCTTTGTTAGGTCTCCCAATACTCCTCCAGGACCAGCGAGGTGTACAACATGACTTCTCTGTCCATTTATTCCTTTCAGGGGAGTCCCTGGCCCCCTTCTTCCTCCAGATAGACATTTTCCTCCCTGTCTCCAAGCACCCTTTCCTGACTTTCTGCACTAGCAGCTGAGCAGATGCTTTTTTGATCGTCCTACAAGTCCTTCCACTTTTGAGGTTCTGTCTTCTTCCCCAGATGCATCCATCTCTCTGGGCCTGTGGACTTCAGGCAGCTAGCATTTATACAGCACTTCCTACGTGCCAAGCACTGCCCTTTGCACTTCCCGTGTATTAACTCATTAGTCTTTACAATAACCCTACAAAGTAGGTATGATTTTTATCCTTCGACAGATAAGAACCCTGAGACACATCAATTCATGAACTTGTCCACATTAAGTTTCTACAGCTAGTTAAATGGGACAGCCAGATTCAAATCCAGCCTGTCCGACTCCAGAGTCCATTCTTCAGCCCCTACGCTGTAGTGCCCCCCAAGGCCCACTCCATCTTCCCCAGGATTTTGCTACCTCACACCACTCAGTAACCTCCCACGCCAGAACAGTAGCAGGTTTCCTCCTTGTCCTTCCTGGAGAAATGTCCGTTAAGACACGAAGGCTCAATCATGAGGCCCGGTGTGGCCTCACCACCCTCTCCTGTACTCTTGGCTTTCTTTCAGGGAAATAGTCAGGATTTTAATTTTACAGAACTTAATTTAATTTTATTCATTTTAATGAATTAATTTAACTAATTGGTTAATTAAATTTTAATTTATCTTATTTAATTTTGTAGAATTTTAATTATGAGAGTATCACAATATTTAAGTGAAGCTATCCCATTTACAGTAACAGTGATGATAAAATAGAATAGGGCTGTTCTCTCATACCTGACCTAAGAGTTGAGGAGTTCATCTCAGGAAGAAATGGGCAGGGAAGACTTTTGAGAGCAAATGTCCAAGAGCAGTCCTTCCTGAGTAGGACACCAGCTTGGTAACGTGATTTAAAGTAGTTGGAATGCAAGCACCCTGCTTGGGACAGAGAGAACTGCCTGGCAAGGAGCCTGCACTGTGTTTACCTTGTTGATATTGATAAGAGCTGGAGAGAGGCTGATGAGACTTCACCCTCAGGGGAAACAGGGAGCCGAAAGTCCGTCTCAGGATGAGAACGAACAGTTGTGCACCAGGCACAACAACGTAAGAGTAAGGTTCCTTAAACCGCATGTTGTGCCCTGCTTGTGTAACAAATGGCACTAAAACTCTTCAGAGGAAAAAGGCTGTGTTTCTGCTTTTAGGCCAATGAGGAAACTGAGTCCTACACACCACTTGTCATAAAGAGAACTGAACCTCTCCAGTTAGAGAAGCTCTAAGAGAGAGGTAACTAAGGGCTGCCACTTGCTACAGGAGAGAAAAGAAGAACCCAGAAAGCTGGTCCAGGGCTGAAAAGGGGGCCTGACACCTTCAGGAGAAATGTCCTCTGTGGGTTTCCTGGTAGCTTCTCTGAGAAAGGAGGATTTGAGCTGGCCAGTCCTTGAAGGTTGTCTAAGGACCCACTGTCTTTCATTAGGTGGGAAAACCAAAGCAAACACTGGGCCAAGATGTACATATGAGGAGATACGTGGACCTGCCGACTTGGAGCTGGGGTCCCTGCAAGGCAGCAGGAAGTCAGGGTGGAAGGCAGTTTGGAGCAGAGTGGGGGCAACCCGTCTCCTCCCAAGTTAGGGGCAGGAAGTGAATGGGGACTTTGTGCCAGGGAAGCTATGCCAACCAAACCAACCATGCGCAGTCTTGTAATGTAGGGATAAAGAAATACCCCTCGGAAATGCAATTTCCCTTCATCTCTTAGGAAAGCTCATATTTAAAAAAATTTATTTGCCTTGCCCAAAGTCAGAAAAAGAAGGATAAATTCACAGGGTATAATGCAGTGACTAAGAACATGGTTTCTGTCGTTAGACTCCCTGGGTCCAAATCCTGACTCCATTAATTACTGTGTGACCTGGAACACATTATTTATTATTTCCCCTGTGCCTCAGGTTCGGCTTCTATAATAATTCTGGAGGTAATAATAGCTCTTACCTTGAGGAACAGAGTCAAGATTAAATAAAATAATATAGATAAAGCTCTTAGAATAATGTGTGGTACATAATAAGCATTCAATAAATAGTAACTGCTACTACTGGGTGGCAAGGAGAAGCCCCTGCAGAGGTGGGTCTCAACTTTAATGTGTAACATCATCAGGGAAGCTTCTTTAAATACAGATGCCAGGGGAGTCTGGATTAGATATGAGGAATCTGTCACTCCAGGTGACACCGATGCAGGTGATCCAAGAGTCTTCTATAGGGAACCCTGTCCTGAGGGTTATATGTAGTGGTGGCAACTCCCCAAGCCAAGTGAAAACCCGGGGGCAATTTGTAAGGGCAACGCCCAGAAGGAGAGATGGAGAGCAGTGGGTGCTGCTGTCTTCTAGCCTGGAGCACTCCCTTTTATACTTGTCTTAACTCTATCCAGTTCCTCTGAGCACCTACCAAAATATGGCCTTATACAAAGCAACAGGAGTTTGATGAGGACACCTCAGTATTATTAATACCCAGTGTCTCCCATTCTGAAAGAGGCGTTTTGTGAGAAGTTCCCTCACATATTAAAGCTTTTCTGTTTCTTGACTCTGAATCTTCTGTTTTTAAAGAAGGCTCAAAGATTTCTGCTTTCCCAAAGGGACAAAGCCTGGAATTGACGCTCCATTCACAAGCTTGGGAACTTCTTCTGCAGTGCTTTAGGAAGATAAAACAGCAGAGCTTTCTTGGGCATTTTGAGCAGCCAGGCAAACCTCCAGATGTGCCCTCCAGCTTCTCCAGAGCACCAGGAGCATCCTTAATTCCAAACAAGATTAGGCTGAGACCCAAAAATGCTCTTTGTGGTCTTGGATCATTTTGAGCACCATCCCAGATTGAAGAGAATTCAAAATTGTGCCTAACAGATTCCCTTGAAGTCTCACCCCACAATATCCCAAGTAAGCATTTAGCCTCCTGCTCACTTAGCAACGGCATGACACTTGAGAATTGCCAAGTGCCTGAAAAACACATGGCTTTGTTGTTCTGTGGGATTGGTGCTGGGCTCAGTGCTAGCATTACCTACGTAACAACCACAGGCACAGAAATGGTTTTCTGAGGAGGGAAGGGTGATGGGTTCATTTGCCCTTCATGCTAGAAGGCACCTCAGCTAAAACTCTCCTTCCTTGCAGACTTCTGTGTTCCTTGCCACAGGATTTGAAATTATGGCAAAATTATCCTACTGAGTTTTGTCTTGATTTTTCCAGGTAACTGAAACTCTACATGAACACTTTCTCTTATATCATCATTTCCTTGTACCAATCATTTACCCACTTTCCTTTAAATTATATTCCTGCTTTGTCTTTTTCTAAGTATAATTGAAGAAACATGGGCTTTGGAGTCTGATAGATCTTGCTTGAGCGTGGCTCAGCAACTTGCCAGCTTTGTGAATTTTGGCATGTTACTGAAATTCTGTTTATCTTAGTTTCCTTATCTGTAAAATGAAACTGATATGGAAGCTACTTTGGAGGTACTTCAGAAGGAAACATCCATAGCTACTAGAGTCCTCATTTCTACAACTGATCCATGATTAAGTATCTATAACTTCCTTCTTCCACTACCCATTCCATGTTACCATTGCCCTCAACTAGAAATGTTTCTTGAGTTCCTTAAGGTGAAAGGTGGCTTACTTTCGTCAAAAAATGTAGAGTAGAAGTCACGCATTTTAATTCCCCATGGAAGCTTTTAATTGCGAAGGCTCAACACTCCACCCTATTGTCCCACTACTGGAGTAATCATAGAGGCAAATGTTGATATGGAGGTGAGTTGCTGAATCATCATACAGAAGACATGTTCTGGAGAGTTCCCAACCCATAATGGACTGGGAACTAATGGACAAGAAGTAAATTTTTATAGATTTAAGCCACAGAGATTCAGGGCTTGTTTATTGCTGTAACATAATCTACCTGTTCTGACTGATACAGATATTGATTACAGAAGGGATAAACGTTGTTACTAAACAATAATCTAAAATCTGTGGCCTTGGGTGAAACAGCATGCAGTGGGAAGTGAGGAAACTGATACTGGAGGCTGGAAAGATGGGACTTCAGTTACCTAGTTGTGTACCATTTGGTAAAACTATAGGTAACAGTCACTCGGGAGGCAATCATGTACTCGGTGAACTTGTATGTAGAATTTGAAAACAGAACAAGAGTTGAATGTGTTTATTGCTACTTTGACAAAGAATTACAAAAAAAAGATGAGCTCCAACTTTACTAGCTACTAGGGAAATGCAAATCAAAACCACAATGAGACATCACCTCACACCTGTTAGAATGATTATCATCAACAAGACAAATAATAAGTGTTGTAGAGGTTGTGAAGAAAAAGGAACCCTCATACACTGTTGGTGGGAATATAAATTGGTACAGCCACTATGAAAAACAGTATGGAGGTTCCTCAAAAAATTAAAAATATAATTACCATATGACCCAGCAATCCATCTCCTGGGTGTCCACCCAAAAAATCTAAAAACATTTATCCATAAAGATATATGTACCCTGATATTCATTGCAGCATTATTTACGGTGGCCAAGACATGGAAACAACCAAAGTGTCCTTCGATAGATGACTGGATAAAGAAGACGTGGCATATATGCACAGTGGAATATACTCAGCCATAAGAGAAGATAAAATACTGCTATTTGTGACAACATGAATGGATCTTGAGATTATTATGCTAAGCAAAATAAGTCAGACAGAAAAAGTCAAGAGCCACTATGACTTCACTCATATGTGGAATATAAAATTGAAAGCAACAAAGGCAAGACAAACAAATAAAGAAACAAAAACTCATAGACACAGACAATAGTTTAGTGGTTACCAGAAGGTAAGTGGGGAGGAGGGTGGTAGAAGAGAAAAACAGGGTCAAATATAAGGTGATGGAAGGAGAACTGACTCTGGGTGGTGAACACACAATGTGATATATAGATGACGCATTATAGAAATGTAAACTTGAAACGTATATAATTTTACTAACCATTGTCACCCCAATACGTTTAATTTAAAAAGAACAAGAAAGATGAGCTCATGAAAGAATTGGCTTTTTTCCCCAAAACTGGAACAAAACGAAATATTGAAAATCTAGCAGGATTGAAAAAGGTACCTGCTTCTTAAATTCAACAGTAAAGATAAATTTGAGAAATGAAACAATTAAAATCTGGCTTGAAGAAAGAATCACATCAAGAGCCATACACCTGAGGGTTTACACCTATGAATGAATTAAGGCATCTCAAACAAAATAATCCTATTATAGGTGTGCCACCAGGAAATTCTTTCATTTAGATAAAATAACTCAGGGAAAATGTGCTAAAAGTGTTGTTCTCCTTCTGAAGTCCAAGAAACTCAAGGTATATGCCATTGCAATTAAGATATCGGGATAAGAAAGCAAATATAGAAAATCTGAGAACTATATCTTAGAAGGAAATACAGATATGCCTATTTAGCATTTGAGACTGATTTTAATCAAATTGATAGACTACTACATTTTTGAGATATCTGAACTATCAAAGGAAGCATGGGCTTGGACTGAAGGAGTCACTGACTGTGTAAAAATTTTTTTTTTAAATTAAAGTTTATTGGGGTGACAATTGTTAGTAAAGTTACATAGCTCTCAGGTGTGCAATTCTGCAATAATATCATCTATATATCACACTGTGTGTTTGACCCAGAGTCAGTTCTCTTTCCATCATCATATATTTGATCCCCTTTACCCTCATCTACCACCCCTTTCCCCTCTTACCCTCTGGTAAACAGTAGACTATTGTCTATGTCTATGAGCTTTGTTTCTTCATTTGTTTTTCTTTTTCTTTTGTTGTTTTCGGTTTTATACACCACACATCAGTGAAATCATATGGTTCTTGACTTTTTCTGTCTGACTTATTTCGCTTAGCAGTATAATCTCAAGATCCATCCATATTGTCACAAATGGTACTATTTCATCTTTTCTTCTGGAGAATAGTATTTCATTGTGTATATATAGCTTATAACAACCCTAGGACTCCAAATAGCTAGAGACAACAAGTGGTCTGAGAAAACCGTTCACACCCTTTCCCAATGCTCATTTCACCTGTGGCCAATGAAACTAATATCAAGGGAAGAAACTTCCCTGAGGGTGGGGCCCCGGGCTACAGCGACTGGACTACACAGCCCTCCCAGACAGCCTGACTAGGGCCTAATCTAGGAATGTTCTACGTAAAACAGTCTCATAAGACACATCTCTAAGGCTTTCCGAAGTTTCTCACTGAGAATTAACCATTCCTCCTTAAGGTTGTCAAAACACTATTTTTAAAATTCTCTTGCATGCCAGTCATCTATATGCGTGCATATCTCCCCATCTAAACTGAGTTTCTTGAGGCTAAGTGCAAACTCTCATTCATCTCTGTGTCTTTACAGACCACCACTGCGTAAAGGGCTCTCAGAAATATCTACCCTCGTGGATTTCAGAATTGCTACATATCAATATCTGCTGTTCCCATTTTTTTTTTTTCTCTGAATGGAAATGTTTATTATAGTTATGCTATCCCTATTCCACCACTGGACTCAGGTCAAGTTGCAGAAGATTAGTTGTGTTTTTAGCTCATAAATTTCACACTCAAGAGCCACATAAGGATTACATGCAGAGGCTCTAGTCTTGGTTTGGGGATAATGTCTCTTGTGGAGTGGATGGAGGCATTCTGTGTGGGGGAGGAAGAAAGTGAACCAAATATTTAGTGTCTGGAAAGTGGGCTATGGTAGACATTAGTTTTATTCACCTGTATTTCTAGTTCTCTCCCTTCAAGATATATGGTAGGATATATGGTAGGTTGTGGGTAATAATTTGGAGCATATGTAATATAGGGCAGTGACTTAAGGCTGGAGTATTTAACTGCTTGCCAGTGTGAGGCACTATAGAATCCCTGCCCTGCTTCAGCAACCAGCAACATTCCAAATGGAGCCTCTGTCACCTTGGGTTCCTGAATGGGGACAATATAAATCAGCCACTTATCAACTTAAAAAGGATACGTAACGTGAGCAAGAAATAAACCTATTTTGCAGTGTTTGTGTTACCATAGCATATCATGACTGATTTAGTATTCCCACGAGATCTCCAAGTTATTTTGAAATCTTCTTAATTTGTGTGATTCAGAAAGCTTCCTTGGAGGATGTCCATCCTAAACTCCTTTAAAAAATACAAGTGCACGCTGCCCCAATCCCAGCAGACAACCACCCTGCCCTGCCTATCCACTCTCGGTGATGGGCATGCACTATCTTGTGGGGAAGTACTGTGAAGTACTTTCTAAAGTGGAGCCAAATCTGCTTCCCTATTGTTTCTGCCCATTAATACTGATTCTTCTCTCCCATGCAACTGAAAGTTAGAACAATTCTCCTTCCATAAATATCCTCTAACAAGTTTTCTTTTTTCTAGGTTATTTAATCATTCCTCAGATGGCAGTTTTCATGTTTTCATCCTCATCACCCTTCTCTGGATTGCAGAGCTAGTGTTCCACTTAAAATATTCTCATAGGACAATCTCTAAAGCTTTCCCAGCTTCTCACTGAGAATTAATCATCCCTCCTCAAAATTATGAAAATCCTACTTGTAAACCTCTCTAGTGGTGTCTATGCCTTACAGCCATTATTATATGTATATATGTCTCCCCATCTAAACTGACTTTCTTGAGGGTAGAGATAAATTCTCATTGATCTATACGTCTTTAGGGACCATCATAGCATTGGATACATTATAGGCAGTCAAGGAAAGGAAGGACAGAAGGATTCATGACTGTAATAGACTGCAAAATGACCCCAAAGATATACAGGTTCTAATTCCTTAAACCTAGAATGTTACCTTATATGGTAATAGCGACTTTGTAGATGTGATTAAGAATCTTGAGATGGGGAGATTATCCTGGATTATTTATCCTTATAAGAGACAGGCAGAGGGAGATGCTACTACAGAAAAGGCAAGGTGATGGCCTCAGGAGACAGAGAGAGAGAGAGAGAGAGAGAGAGAGAGAGAGATTTGATGTTACACTGTGGGCTTTGAAGATAGACAAAATGACCACCTGCCAAGAAATGAAAGCAATGCCACTCTAGAAGCTGGTAGTGGGGTGCAGCCCTGACAACAGCTTGATTTGGGCCAGTGAAACTGATTTCAGACTTTTGCCTCCAGAAATGTAAAAGAATAAATGTGTGTTGTCTTAAGCTACCAAGTTTGCAGTAATTTGTTATAGTAATAATACAAAAATAACACAATGTTCAAAAGGATTCCCTGTATCTAACCTTCTGACACAGACTGAACAACCCTCCAAACATCTGGAACAAACCAGCTTGGAATCCACCAGACAGTCGAGAATACACTACCTGCAACTGGTGGGAGCCGCCACATTTTCCAAGGGTAGGAAGCCCATTTCCTTTTCCTTTATTTCAGCAACACAAGCAGTAATTTCCATTCTTACTGGAATAAACCATAAATTAAAATTCACACCATTCCTCTGACTTATTCATTGTACTGACATGATTTAAAGTATTAACTGAGTGTCAATATTCCTTCATTTAAACAAAACACAGTTTATTAAGTTAAAAATTATCCCACTTTCATTTTAGAAAATTATATTTGAAATGGAAATTTGCACCTAAGTCTCCTGATCTTTCCATGAAAGGCAACAGTACCAGCTGCTAGGTTCTCAATTAACAAAATAACAAGATCTAGCAGGCCTGTTGACTCAGGGTCATTTCTTTAGTTTTTCTTTTTTCATTAATTTTAGAACACTAGGAAGGGAAGGAACAAAAATGTATGAAGGGCAATTCTGATGTTAGGATGAGACATTAATAGAATTGAGACTGCTCAGCAATAGGATTTAGAAGCTACAGAGGAGACACATTTGAGGGCCTGCTCTCCCAAAGTTACTGACAATCATTGATTTTTTTTTAACTGAATTTCAGAGATATAGTCATTAAGATTTAGATCTTTGCAATGCTTGATGCCTAGATCTCTAGAACACTTTGTCCACATTTGTAACATTAATACGATAAAATGGGTCTTCACTTAAAAGCGAGTGGGGGACAGAGCCAGGAGTGCAGTTTCCAGGCTCTCAGCCTCACATGGAAAGGTGGTGGCTCAGGTAGTAAACAGCCATCAATGGTGATTGGATCACCATCAGCTGTGGTAGTTGGCTGTCAGCTATAACCAGTGAGCCATTGGCCACTAATATAACTGCTGTGGCTATGCTAGCAGAAAAATGGGGGCTAGCAAGAAGATGGTGGCTGAGCCTGCAAGTGGCGCAGTGAGGGTTGCGGATCGTGTGGCTCCTGCCTCCAGTGAGCATAATTATGTACTTCGGTGAAGCTGTCAAGATCCCATTTTAAATGACATTCCATCCTCTCTTTAAACTTAGCTATAGCCTAGGTCCTCTGCCTCTTAGGAAATCATTGTGTTCTTTTCTTATCCAAGAGCATCTGACTAAACAATTTTGAGATCTATTTTTCTGTTTGCTTAGATGCATTTATGGAGGGCATGTCAATAAATAGAAAGCTTGGTTGCTTAAGAAGAATACTTCTGAACAATTGCACCAAATATATAAAAATGAAAATGCTGCCTTTAAATGCTTATACCTATGGGCAATTTAAGCAGCAACCTCAGCTACTGAAATGACTTGACCACCTAAGACTAAGGATCCATTTCTTGCAGTGCACCTGCAAAGCAGGTGAGGCAATAGAGCTCAGTGACTAAATTATTCTTAAATGCAGTGCCTGAAACTATGTAACAAAGCAAATGTGTCTGGATGTTCACTAATGAGGATCATACGTGTATGTGAAGTGGAAGAGTTTGTAAAGGAAGTTTAATCTTCAATGAGTTGTTTTTTTATGGGGAGAAAGAAGTTGCTAAATTTTATATTGATTTTTTTTTAAGGAAAAAACTTGTTGTTTAACCAAGATAATGGGGAACACCTCCACTTTACTACACAAGTAGGAGGGTGGCTATTCCAAACTCTACCCCAGTAACCTAAATTTCACAAATAGTAATAGAGTAACTTTTTCTAGAACATAAAAGAGCATAATGGAAACTGACCTTTGCACTCTCTGTCACATCACACTTTCCTTTATCAGTCCCATGGTCACACTGAAAAAGAAATCAACTTTTCTCTCCTCCCTTATTCTAATTATTCCAACAAAAATGACAAATTTTGCTTGGTTGGTATAATTCCAAGTCTCTGATAGCAGAGACACTCTATATGACCAATTTCTCTTTCCTGACTTTTCAGTTTCTCCTTCCACTCTTTTATAAGCAGAGAAGGACTCTGAATTTATTAACATTACCTCTTTGGAAAAACCCTTTATCTTCAAGGAATGATTCACAGACTGGCTTGTGAGCAATACAAAACAACGTTGTATCCACGTACAGTGTAACTGGGCCATAAACAACAGCTGGAAATAGAAATTGATCCACTTTCTTGAAGAGGACATTAAGGATTTGTGAATAATCAACTATAGTTCATAAGGAAACAATCCTTTGCTTTCAGTTCCTATTTCAACTGTTGTGCACCAATTTTTAATATTAAGTTCTGTCCTCTGCAGATTATTCCAAAATTACTTTTATTCATCATCCCCTAATTATTTCTCTTGTATTCTCAGCACACAAAATAAACTCTAACCATGCTAAAGGGAAAAGATGAGTCAGAGCCCAGACCGGCCCTCATCCTCATGGGCCAGTTTATTTGTCCCTAAATGTTCTCACACCCACACAGCCTTCCCCCTTCACTGTCTCCCCAGCTGAAGTAGGACTAGCCCTCCAAGTGGCCATCCTCCAAGGATTCTTCAGCTAAAACTCCAACTTTACCTTGCTGCCCCCACACCTGGCCCTTGTTCTGGACCTCATCTTCTCCCCTTTGTCTTCTCATCATTTCCCCATCTGCATACAGGTCCTGACATTCTTCCTGACTCAAATGTGAGCCCCTACAATCCATTCTTCACACTGCAGTCATATTAAGTCTCCTAAAATCCCAAGCTTATAATATATATGCCCCATCCTTAAAACCCTCCAATGGATGGATTGTTCATGCCTCCAGAATCTAGTCCAAATTTCTTATGTGGCCCTTTGAGAACTGGCCCCTGCCTACTTCTCTCACCACTCAGCACCTCCCTGCTTCCCTTTGCAGTAAATCTTACTGAAAGATTTAACTGTCAAACTTCCCATCTCTATTTCTCCCCACTTCTTTTCCATCACATTGCCACAGGGTTGAGGAAAACAACAGCTAAGGATATGTCTTAAGTTTCTATATTGGTGGATAGAATTGATACTGTCATTCATGGAAATATAGAGAAGACACAGATTTGGGGGATATAAGGAATTGTGTTTGAGACATCTTAGCTTCAAGGTGCCTAAGGGACAAATCACAGGTAGAGATACTGAGCATACAGTTGCAGAGAGGGTCATGGCTGAAAATAAAGATCTATGAGTCATCAGTCTGTAATTGGAATTTGAAGCCATGGAGGCTACCAGAAAAATTTGGAAGCAGGAAGAGATGTTGATGGTAGATCACTTAGGAGGTGGGCGGAAAAACAAGTACCAGCAAACTGAGGAATATCATCCAAGAGATAAGAACATAGCAGGAACATACAAAAGACAAAACAGAAAACCTTTCCAGCTCTTGACAGTCTTACCAACTGAGTTTCTCTATACACCACACACACACACACACACACACACACACACACCAATGTAAAGACTGCTTTTAGATTGCTTTTAAATCTCACCTCCTTTCTATTAGTTCTGAAAGTGTTGGGTCCCTGAGAGCCCTGAATTACTAACGTCAACAAAGGCAGGAGATTCAGGAAGACCTCTGTACCACTGCAACCTAGTGGAAAAAGGGATAAGCTGGGCCTTCGTCATCTTGTTCCAGCATATAGAGTGTAACTCAAAATACTCAACAAGCATGTACCTCCACCCAACCCATCCGAGTCCCACTCACAGTGTCACAAAGGCAACCCAGGAACAATGAATAAAATATTAAAGTGAAAGTTTGCCCTAGTCTAGATCTTTACTAAAGAGGGATTAGTTGGGCTCCAGGCACACAGTAGGCCTAAATAGTTTATTAAAAGCAATTCACTTCTTGTCTTTCAAATATGCTGCTCTGTTTTCCTCTCCTCTGTCAGCAACTTATTTATTGATTATTGGTGGGGAGATTCCTCTATGCTATAAGATCATTTCTGTCTTGACCCTGTACTCCTTCCAAACTTCTGTTCAATCTTTTTTCTTTACTTCACCAACAGACATTAATAATCATATCATGGCTCTGCTCAATAAATCTTCAGTATCACAGAGAATAGAATCCAAATGTCTTAGCCTTCTACAACCTTATCTCAGAGAAGAATGCTCCCTGTCCCCCCATGTTTTGGCCATATTGATGTCCAGACCATTTCTGGGGCCCTCCCTGTTTTCTTCCACTTATGCTCATGCCCTTATCAATACTGCCTTTTCTTTACCCTCCCTCCTCAAAACTCCGTGTGCACTCTGACAGTCTTTTTCATCAGCCAAAGCCAGCATTAGCACATCTCTGCCCTGGGGCTTCTCTTGATGTTCCCAAAGTTAATCTCTCCTTCTCTCCTCTCCATCCCATTTTATTATTTTTTCAGTAGCACCTCTCTTAATTCGCCGTATATCAGAGTTTCTCGTGAGTAGATCTGTCTCTGTTCCTCCTTTTCTCCCTCCCCTATCACTTCCACGTACATACTCACACATGATTAAATTTATTGGGGTGACATTGGTTAGTAAAATTATATAGGTTTCATGTGTACATTTCTATAATACATCATCTATATATCATATTGTGTATTCACCACCCAGAGTCAGTTCTCCTTCCATCACCATGTATTTGATCCCCTTTTCCCGCACTTTCTCTGTTGTTGTTTGTGTTTCAGTGTCACGTCTAAAAAAAAAAATTGCTTAATTCAAAACCATGAAGACTCATTCCTATTATTTCAAAGAATATTATAGTTTTAGCTCTTACATTGAGGTTTATGATCCATTTTAAGTTAATATTCATGTATGGTGTGAGGTGAGGATTCAAATTCATTCTTTTGATTATGGATTTCCAATGACCCCAAAAACATTTTTTTAAAAAGAGTATTCTTTTACCATTGAATTATCTTGAGATTCTTGTCAAAAATCAATTTATCATAATGTAAGGTATTATTTTTGTACTTTCAATTCTATTCCATTGATCTATATGTCTATCCTGTGCTAGTACCACACTATTTTAATTACTATAGCTTTGTAGTAAGTTTTAAAATGAAAAGCTATAAATCCTACAACTTTGTTCTTTTTCAACATTGTTTTTGGCTCTTCTGAGTCCCATGCATTCCCACATGAACTTTAAGATCAATTTATCCATTTCTGGAAAAAAGTTAGCTAGGATTTTGATAGGGGTTGTGTTAAATTTGTAGATAAGTTTTGGGGAAATTTGTACATAAATTTAGGGAATATTGCCATCCTGACAACATTAAGTATTCTAATCCAGGAACATGGGATATTTTTCCATTTATTTAGATTTTTGTTTCATTTCTTTCACTGATGTCTTACAGTTTTCAACATACAAGTCTTACACTTCTTTTGTTGAATTTATATCCAAGTATTTTATTCTTCTTTATGCCATTATAAATTGAATTGCTTTCTCAGTTTCATTTTCAGAATGCTCTGTATAAAAATGCAATGGATTTTTGTGCTTTGATATGTCTCATTTTAATTTCTTTAATTAAATCTATTTTAATTTCTAGCCCCTTCAACTGTCTTTTTTTTTTTCCTTTGCAAGTATATCCTGCAACCTTGCTGAATTTGTTTATTAGTCCCAATAGTTTCTTGGTGAATTACTTAGGATTTTCTATAAACAAGGCCATCTGTAAATAGTTTTGCTTCTTCCTTTCCAATCTAAATGCCTATTATTTATTTCTTTATTTTTCCTAATAGTCCTTGCTAGAACCTCCAGTACAATGATAAATAGGAGTGACAAGAGTAAATATCTTTTTCTTGTTCCTGACATGTCACTCTTCACAGTATCTAGTTCCCTGATGAAATTTTTAAGCTCCAAATTTATCTCCATGAATTTAGTAAGCATAATAGTTCTCCAGTTTATATCTAATAATTCTAACATCTGATATCTCTGTGGATCTACTTTTTCTGCTGGTTCCAGATTATGTTGTTTTATCTCTTGGTGCATCTCATTGTTTCTGATAGTTATCAGGTCATTTTCTTTTTAAATTGCTTACAGAAATAATTTGAGGCCTTAGATGGTGTTATCTTCCTTCAGGGGGGATATTTATTTTCCCTTCTACCAGGAACCTAAGGATCCTAGCTCTTGGGTTTTCTGAGTCACCAAAATGACCTACCAAAGTATAGTTCCCAATTCTCAAGGCATATCCTGTTGTGGTCTTAGAACTGTGCAAAAGTGTTTCAACACTTTTTCCTCCCTTAAACTATGCTGGACTCCACTCCTTGCCCCTGCCAAGGTAAAGTATAGTTCTACCTTTCATCCTTCTTCTTGGACTAGGCATGCTTCCAGGGTAGAAATAGATTTGAATGGTGCAGTTCTTCAAGGTCTCAATCTCCAGACTCCAATTCTAGTCTCCTTCCCACACTAACCTGCCATAAGTATAGCCGTTCCAATCATTGAACACGTCCAGGGAAAAAGCCACTGAGGCTCATCTCTCCGAACTATCTTTCTCAAGCTGATCACAACCTCATAATTATTCACTATTATTTTTCCTTACTGTTACTTTTAAGGCTATTTTTTTCTGTCTAGCTTTTTAACTTATCATCAGAGGGAGGGTTATTACCAAAGCCAGAAGATTCCTTTCCATTTTAGTAATATTGCTGTCCAAATTGTAGATAAAAGGATTTTTCTCTTTATGGATGCAGCCCATCTAACTAATGAAGAATGACAAAACTAGAATATCATTGTGGTATAACACCTAATGAAGTAATGAATCTAAGTGTTGAATTAATAGCTTTACGAAAAGAGGGACAGACAACCAGACATCACAAGCCTCCTAATAGAAAGCCATATACCACTATGAAGAAGTCATCTCAAAAAAAAAAAATTTAAATCTAACCCTAATCAAGCCTCTAATCCAGGGGTGTCAAAACTGCGGCCCGCAGGCCAACTGCAGTCCTCAATCCAGTGTTAATTGGCCCGCAGCAAATTCCAAAAATATATTTAGTTTACTTAAATAAACCAGGTGAGGCAATACATGCTTCACCTCGAGTGAGTGGCCCGGCTGTTTGTGTATTTTACCACATATGGCCCTTGGTAAAAAACGTTGAAAAAAGTTTGGACACCCCTGCTCTAATCCATCTACCAATCTACAAGAAATACTAAGGACAAAGGGACATGTCAAAATATACCCTAAAGATGCAATAAGCAAAAATCTAGACTGTGAGACACTCATGAAAAACAACTTGATTTCTTTAACAAATAAATTTCAAGGGGAAAAAAAAAAGATTGGGAGGCTCTAGAGATTAAAATAGATTTAATTAAAGAAATTAAAATAGATTTATGAGACAGATCAAAGAGTCACAAAGAATATTTTTGGATCCTGATATTTTAAAAACTGTTAAGCTATGAAATTTATGATACAATTGAGAATTCGAATACTGACTCAAAAGAATTTGATATTTTTAAATATTATTGCAAAGTACACTAATACTGTTGTGGTTATGTTTACCAAAAAGGAGTGTGTCTATATGTGTGTACATGTGCATACATATACATGTAAATATATACATATGCACATGCATGTACAAACAAATGTATACTTAGATACATAGGTATATATGTATCTACATACATAATGTGTCCATATTTTATATATACACACACACAGAGTGCAACAGTTACGGATAAAGATACTAAGATGTCTGAGACTTGCTTAAAGCTAACACAGGAAAGTAAGAAATGGATGTGAGTGTAGATACAGGGGAAAACAGATTATTGTGTAGAGAATGAGTTGGTGGGAACAAGAATGCAGACAAGGAGACCATTTGGGAGCCCACTGCCATGTTCAGGTGAGAGGTGATGGTGACCCAGACTAAAGCAATGAAACAAAGTGGAACTGGAGATGTATTTGGGAGATGGCCTCGATGGTGAATAGAATGTCTGGGTCAAGGAAAGGGAAGAACCAAAAGTGGATTCGTCATTTCCAGTTTGAATAACTGAGTAGATGTGGTGTCACTTACTAAGATGGAGAAAACTTGCAGATGGGTGTCGGGAAGGGCAGATTGGTGGGGAATAAAATTTTGTTGGCATATTTTACATTTTGACTTCGAGATTTCTATGAGAGATCCATGAATATGTCAAGTGGATAATTGCCAAGAAGAGATCATATAATTTGCAATGAAATTACATCGATGAAAAGATGATTTTTAAATCTAGAGGAATTAATAAGCCTAGTCAAGTAGAGAATATAAAGGCAAATATTTATTGAACCCTAATATATCTTTCACTCAATAGATTTACAGTCTAGAAGGAGGAGACAAGTCAATGGTAAATTCTGTGATAAAAATATGGGCAAAGTAGTGTTGAGTGGGGGTGGGAGGCAGGATCCCTCTCTGTCCTAGCTCCCCATCCAGTTACAGATGGATGGACTGTGAATAAGAGTCAGCAAATGGGAACTGAATGGTGTCTGAAATATTGCCACAATCTGAACTTTTCAACTTCCTCCAAAGGAAATTGCCATTTTCTTTTAATTGGGGAGTATTGGGGAACAGTGTGTTTTTCCAGAACCCATCAGCTCCATATCAAGTCATTGTTTTTTCAGGCTAGTTGTGGAGGATGCAGCTCAGCTCCAGGTCAAGTCATTGTCTTCAATCTAGCTGTAGAGGGTGCAGCTCACTGGCCCATGTGGGAATCAAACCTGTGACTTTAGTGTTATGAGCACTGCCCTCTAACTATTGAGCCAACTAGCCGCCCACAGGGGCTCAGCACCAAGCTGAAGCCGTTGTCTCTCACTGGCCCATGTGGGAATCGAACCAGCGACATTGGTGTTATAAGCACTGGGCTCTAACCACTGAGCAAACTGGCCGCCTGGAAATCACCATTTTTATTGATAACATCACTCTTCTAGGCTTGTCTTCTCAACAACTGAATTTAAAAGGCTTTAGGCCCTGGGTAAAATGTCATGCCCAGCATTTGGGATACCCTCAGTATTAGGAAGAGGTGAGGCCTGTGGCTGCTGGTCAGAGCAACCATGATCAAACTAGGCTCCAATTTTCCTTGATAGGAGGCCACTGGGAGAGCCAAAGAGGCTGAGGGAAGAAGGAGGGCCCAGAGTACATTACTGCTGGCTCACAATTCCTGTTTATGCAACACCTCGTGCCCTTCAAGTTTTCTTCCACCTTGAATGCACAGGCTAAGCGAGCACTACTTTATAGGCACAGCTGATTCCAATCTCTTATTTGTCATGTCCTAATGTTTTATGGTGTGTTGAGAAGACCCCTGGCAAAAAAGACTGTGATTAAATGCCTTTTATTATTTTCTTGTTTGTGATGTATCAGGCCAGAGGCTGTGTGTAACCTGATCAACCTAGTAAAGTTTTTAATCCCTTCTATTTTTATGGCCTATCAGGAAAAATTCCATTTAGGGGAAAAGTAATGACTTTCAGAACTAATTCTCAAACATTCTATCAACATTTTACCAAAAATGGGGCCCAGGGATCTCGGCTCCTCTAAGTGCTCCTAATCGTTTCTGTTTGGAAAGTGGTGTGTTCAGGCACTTGAGAAGCAGAGGCTTGGGCAATGGAGATGTGGAGGGGTCACCAAGAGTGTGTGTCTGGATGTGACAGGATGGAGAAATGGACACAGGAGTTACGGGCATTCCCGTATGCCATTAGGATGCCACTTTCCAGGGCCTTTGGCCCACTGAAACTAAAGATCTTGCTCGCTTGGTTACTGTTTTGATTTATCAAAATAGTAATCACAGCCCAACTCACAATCTCCTTTGGTTGTCACAATAAGCCTGTGAAGTGCATACACCACATATGACAACCCCCACTTTATAGATGGAGAACTAACGCTGACAAAAGCTAAGTGACTTGCTCAGGGCCATACAGCTTACTGAGCAGCAGTTTGACTTGGTTGCTTCTGATCTCCGCATCTACTTTAGTCCTATATATGGGCCAAGCTACCTACTGCACAGAGGTTTGCTCCCAGATATAAATATCTCCCACCTCTATTCAAACAGCCTGGGAACCAAAGGAGAGGAGATTTAAGAGTAGTATACACAAGAGTTGCGACATCCTTCTGTATATAACATCTTCAGCCTAGTGGTTCCTACCTTGTTTCCACCTCACTCCCATGAGAGTGATGTACACACCTAGGTCTCTTCCTCACTGGAGGAATGCAGCCATCCGTAACTCCACTTCATTCTCTTTCACTAAAGAGAAGCACAGCAAAATCCAGGTAAGAGTGATATTAAAATTTGCTCTAATTTATTTTCATGTAAGTCATTCATAAACATTCCATTATTAATAACAGATTATTAGTAGTGTAAATTACTTGCAATTAATATCAAACTGTCACCAGAAGCAATACCTGTTGTTCCATCCCTATGATGACACTTACTAAATGTGTGACCTTGGCAGGTTACCAAGCTTCTCTAAGACTCAATTTTCTCATATGTGAAAGGGAGATAATAAGAGTATCCACCTTATATACCATTGTAAAAATTAAGTAGAAATGATGATAGATAGATAGATAGATAGATAGATAGATAGATAGATAGATAGATAGATAAATTGTGTATGCAAGTTATCATAATGTCTGGCACGCATTAACCACTGACTAATCTTAACTATGCTTTTATTACTTTATCCCATATCTATCCAACCCAATTCCTCCACTCTCCTTTCCTGTCAAGTTTTCATGGGCCTGTATGGAGAGCAGCTTATGTTCTGAACTCTCTGGTTAAAAAATAAAAATTAGAATGGAAGCCTCATCAAATCAAGCAACATTTATGTAATTTCTCCTGGAACCCAGCCATCCTGAATTAGCTGGGTTTACCATATCAAGAGATGTATTAATAATAGGGATGGATTGAGAGTTCAGTCATCAGTCTTCATTGGTGCATTGTTGAAGCAGTAGCTCCCCTCTGCATTTCAAAGGCCACTTATCCACTTGACCATCCACTGGGTTAGTTTCCTAAATGTCGGAAAGGCCTAGCTGCAAAGGCCTGGCTACACTGTTTCCTCTCTACTCACTAGCATCAGCACTTGCATCAGGTCTTGTCCCAAACACTTGATGAGAAACTGTCCAAGTACAGAGAAGCTGCCCGAGCTATGAGATTGCTTCAAGAACACTAGCCGAGGTCAGACCACAAGTCTGCCTTCAGATCATCCCAAGAGAAAAAAGAGACCTATCTCCTGGAGGAGGCTATACACAGATGTGTGTCAGAGGAACCACACTGGTGAATGGCTCACAAACTGTGAATCCCAGCACCGAAGGACAGGTGCGTCAACAAGAGATAAATCAGTGATGGACAAGGCAAAAGCCCAATGTAATATGAGATCATCTCAGGATCACATAAGTCATCAAAGGATTCATGAGACTCTGCCAGAGGAGTTAGCTATAGTCATTCTATCAGCTGTCAGATCCTTTTCTTAAATGTTCAATATGACACTGATCCTCACTGCTCAGTCAAAAATCTATAATGGCGCCATGCTTTTTTACAAGGGGTTCCTGTCAGTGCTCTCCATATCAAAAATGAAGATGTGGTACCCAGCCTCAGTTGAACCCCCAGGGCAGCTCTCCTGCCCCTTCACTCCCTTCCTTGATTGACTCCCCAGCCCAGTTCTACAATCACCATGCCAGACTTTTTCCACTCTCCTTAAGCCCTCAAATGGAAACCCACACCACACTCTCCCACATCCTCACCTCCAAATGCACATATAAGCTAACATCCTATTAGGTTTTATGAAGCCTGAAGTTTACACAATTTGGGGAGAGGGATTCCTTAAGGAAAGAAATACAAAAATCATTAATACAATATTTTGTATTCATAAGAAATAACACAAAGCACAAACTTTTTGTAGCTGGAAAATACCACAATGTCATAATATACAGAAAAAAAATTGCACAATATTTTTAGTAATGAGCTGCCTGACATACCTCTACCTCTATAATATTTTTTCTTACCATTTTTTGCCTACATACCCTTTAATCATCTCTTCACATGACAATGGCTTTATAATATCATGATTATTTTTCTATACAGAGAACAGAGAGATAATTCAGTCTCTCCCTTAGCATGGTTGATCAAAATTTGTAGGTTTTTTACACTGATATTTTAAAAAAGTTCTTTTCAATTTCCCAATTCTGTTATTGGTAATGTCATGTAAATTTTCAGGACCATTGTCAAATTTAGGAAAACCACTATTAAGTTTTTTCACCTATAAGCTATAAAGTAGAAATTCCCACAGATTAGCTTATAACTCCTTATTTTTCAAATTTGTTTCTGCTCCACTATTGACACACTTCTGGTGCCAAGCATTGTAGAAAATGCATATGTTAAGTTATGGCCTTTTGCCCTGTTCCTTCACGTCATGATGCCAGGTTAAGTCAGCTCAGTGAGCAGTAGAATGTTCCCAGAAGCAATTCCTATAGCAAGTTTGCTAGAAATTACTTGACTATATGCAGAAGTGACTGATAACAAAATAAACATAACCCACTAAACCCAAATTAAATGTGTCTCCAACTCATCTTCCTGTTTGCCGGATCCCAAAAATGTCCTCACTACTCCATGGTCAATCCACATGAAGAAAGTGTGACAAGAGACAGCAATCTTAACTGCAGCTTAAATGTCGTACTTTTGCAAATTTTATAAAAACATGTGAGCATATTGCTAGGAAATACAGGGATCCATGAAAGTAAGGGATTCTGAAGCTTTAAGTTTCATTAGGTTCATGGTAAATCCACCTCTGCCTCCTCCTCCTCTAAGTGATTTCACTTCATCCTACATGAACTTCCTCAGTTCCTCTCCCTTCTAGTCTAAAATGTTTCCATATCTTCAGCTATCCTCTGACTGTTCCATTTTGTTTCTGCAGAAAAACCATTCTAACTTATTTGCAACACCAACCCTTCCATTTAATCATGTCTCTGGTGAGCTCTTGGCCCATCAATTATCGCTTCTTTCTTATCTCACCCTTCCCTGTGTTATAAGCTTTTTTGACTGAGCCTGGAAATATACCAAAGTCCCAATACACCTTTCGGTGTTTAGACTGTGCTCTTCATCTTATCACCCATATCTACTCTTTATAAAAAATAGGCAGAAACTCTGAACAGACAATTTTCCAAAGAAGACATACAGATGGCCAAGAAGAAAATATGCCCAACATCACTGATCAGAGAAATGCAAATCAAAATCACTGTGAGACACCACCTCACACCTGTTAAAATGGCTATTATCAGTAAGACAAGTAATAACAAGTGTTGGAGATAATGTGTAGAAAAAGGAACCCTTGTGCAGTGTTTGTGGGAAGGTAAATTGGTGCAGGCACTATGGAAAACAGTATGAAGATTCCTCAAAAAAATAAAAATAAAAGTACCATATGACCCAGCAATTCCTCTGAAGAAAACGAAAACACTAAGTCAGAAAGATCTCTGCACCCCCATGTTCATTGCATGATCTCACTTATACATGGAATCTAACAAACAAACAAACAAACAAAGCTCATAGATACAGACAACAGATTGGTAGTTGCCAGATGCAGGGAGTTGGGGAGTGGGGCAAAATGGGTGAAAGGGGACAAAAGGTACAAACTTCCAGTTATGAAATAATTAAGTCACGGGGGTGTAATGTACAGCATGGCGACTATAGTTAATAACAATGCATTGCACACTTGAAAGCTGCTAAGAGTATAGGTTTTGAAAGTTCTCATCACAGGAAAACAAACTTCTATAAATGTGTGTAATGACAGCTGTTAACTGGATTTATGTGGTGATCTTATTGCAATATATACAAAATATCAGATCATTATGTTGTACACCTGAAATTAATATTATGTTGGATGTCAATTATACTTCAATTTAAAAATCCCAAATAATAGAGGCTTTTAAAAGTCCAATCTAAGATTCTTTCTAAAAATTTCCAAATAGAACTTAATTTTGTAACCCTCCAATACTGTGCGGCTCCTGATTTGACAAAGCAAACTTAAGATCTGTGTGGTAAATTAACACTCTTGCTTCACCTATAATAAATAATAAAGCTAAATCTAATGAATTAGCTCTACTTTTAAGATCAAAATAACTTTTTCTCTTTTTTTGAGATTATTATGATCACAAGGTGAGGGGGAAGTGTCAGAAAAATTCATGAAAGCTTGGAAATGAACAGAAACAGATTAGTGGGTGTTTTGCCTAGTTCATCAGGTTATCTCAGACTTTCCATGTCTTTGAGCTATTTTACAACTATAATAACTAATAGCAATGCAAATAATAGAAATCTTTTTTTCCCAGAGTCAGGCAAATTATGTCTAGCAAAGGGACAACTAATTCCCAGCACCTTCCCTCCTTGTAGAAAAAGCCAGTTTTCAAATTAAAAATTTTTTTCTGACTATACTTGCATGTCTCCTTTTCCATGTAAGTACTAACGTTAACTTGTCTGGTTTAAAAATGCTTTTGGCATTTCCACTGGAGTTGCATTACATTTATAGATTAATTTACAAAATGTTGTCTTTGTGAAACTGAGTCTTAATGTCCAAGAATAAAGTATGCCTTTCCATTGTTTTTTCCAAGTCTTCTTTTGTGTCCCTCAATAGCATTTACAATTTTCTCTTTATGGGGCTTCCATACTCCTTGTTACATTTATTTCTGAGTATTTTGTTGTATTTGCTGCTAGTAAATGAGATCTTTTCTTCCATCCCCAGAAGTGTGATTCATAATTGATTCAAGCAAAGCAGGATGGTCTCATTTCTCTTAGATGTGAAGAGAAGGTTTTCCTCATTGATCTCATTGATTTAAAAAGAAAAAAAAAAAGCATGGAAAGAAGCAGACCCTCTCATGAGGTGTTGGGAGGAATTCTTTTTTTTTTTTTTTTTTTTAATAAATTGAGGGGTTTTTTTTGTAACATGCAACTGAAAATATCTTGTCTGATGAAATAACTATGATTTTATGGAATGTACCAAACTTTTTACCTCTCTATCTGCACTTAATTTCTACCCTTTAGTTCTTTAGCTAGAATCTGTAAGCTTCCTATAATAAGCACTGATGACATTAGTACATTTCCACTCAGGAGTAGTATTCAGACATGCACATGGCTGTGGAAATAAATGAAGATCTACCGAATGAGAACAGGCAAAAGCTATTTATTCAGAGCTTTCTACCCTAGCAAGGAAGTCAGTCGCCATCACTCATGTTTTGACAGAGACTCAAAAGCAGGCAGAGAAATGGGAAAGTTTTATAAACAGCCAAAAAGGGAAGCCTTCAAGTATGTCCTAATTGGAGGCTGTTTGTGGGGAAGTGGTAGGTGGGACGACTAGTAGCAGGGCACCTTACGTGATTGGCTAAGGGTGCATCTTGGGCTTTCTCGGGCTGGTCCGAAGTGAATTTATAGATAATGGGTTAGTTTCCTGGGATGGCTGTTGCAGATTGTGGGTCAGAGTTCTATTTTTATGTATGGTCTGGCCATTTTCTGTTTGTAATACCAGTCTTTTACTACTACAGCTGTAATGGTGGCTCAAATACTGAAATACTTCCACAAGAGGTTCCAAAGTGCCCTCCCTGCCACTCTTCTGGGACCCCCAGACCTCTCCATGCAACAAAAGGATCAATGTCTTCCACAGCAAACACCCCCCAGGATCCTACTCCTATAATGGCCAATGTCCATTCTAATTGATGGGTGACTATGCCTTACTGATTGTTAAATAATATTTTAAATATCACCCCCACTTCTACTTCCTCTCGCTTTCTATATCCCCTTCCTTTTTCTCCACCACCAAACTTTAGTAGATTACATTATTTGCTTAGTTCTTCTTGACTTTACTTTCATACTATGGTAGATTGATTGAATTCATGGCACCAATTCTTCACCTCCCTCTGCAGCCATTCCGTTTGCCGTAGGACTTTGCAGTTTCTTCTACATAATAGGTAGAGTCCATTTCTCCTTCTCTTGAATCTGGACTTGATCGTATGACTTAGCCAATTGAACGTTAGCAGGCTTGAAGCAAGTAGAAGCCGAAAAAAGTACTTGTGTGTTTCTGCACTCTCCCTTGTTTCTGTTTTTTTGCTACAAGAACGTGACTAGGCTAGCCTGCCAGAGAAATGTGACAGGTGCAAGGGTGGGAGTTGAGTCAGCTCAGCCAAAGCCATTATAGACTGACCAGCCAGCCTCCAACCAACGAGCTAGTTGACCAGACATATGAAGAAGCCCAGCCCAGATCAGCAGAATGATACAACCAATGTATTGATTTGTGAGAAATAATCATTGTTTTAAACCTAAGAGTTGTATAGTAATAGGTTACACGACAATAGTTACCTGATATATATGCCTTTATTTGGACTATTTTTACTGGATTTTAATATATATTTGATCCTTAGATATGTAAGTTAAGAAATCATACTTGCAGTACCTTCTACCTTCTCTTCCTCAGCTTTTATCAGTTCTATCATGCTTCCCTTAATGCTTGTATTTTCTTTGAGCATTGTGACTACTTGAATGAGTTCTTTAAAATCTTGACAATATGTTTAGTCACTATTTTTATCTGATTAGTGTCAATATTTTTCTTGGGAGAGTCTTCACCTTTCACTTGTTTTTCCTGTTCTTTTCCTCATTTTTTTCTTGTGATATAGGTGGTGTACTTGTTCCTTTTTTATGATTATTCATTTTGAATGACAGAAATTCTTCCTGGACCAGCCACTTTCAGGAAGTTTTAGTTGGAGGGGTTCCAAGGCAGTTCTGAGCTAATAGGTATTTGCCCTAAACCTTAGTGTAGCTTCTTATAACAACACAGTGTGTATATACGAGTACTCGTATGGTTGGGGCAAGGGAGGACATAAGCATTCAATCTATATAGCGCATGCATGAGCTTTCTGATACTCCTCTTCAATTCCCTAGATGCACTGAATCTACTCAATTGGTTTTTTTTTTAAATAGATGGACCTTGAGATTATTATGCTAAGCAAAATAAGTCAGGCAGAAAAAGTCAAGAACCATATGACTTCACTCATATGTGGGATATAAAACTGAAAGCAACAAAGGAAAAAGACAAACAAACAAAGAAACAAATACTCAATAGGCATTTATAGAGTTGCGGCTACTACTATTGGTGTGTCATTAAAATAAAATTTTTTAAAAAAAGGTTAAAACTTACCTTTTAACTTTCTTGGATCAGCCTGTAATTAAACCTTTGTGATTCAGCTTTCAAAGAACCTCTCAAGAAGAGGATTCTGGGAAGCTGGGAACGTGAAGCACCAGGAAGCTGTCTCCTAAAGACACAACTGCACTGGCAGTATCTGTATGATATAACCAGTGTGGAACTCTCAAGTCAGTTGAAGATTGACAACTTCCAGCAGAAGATTTGGATGGTAAAGTCTGGTGAATTTGGGTCAATTTCAGCTCTTAACATGATATTAGTTACCCATCCTTCACCCCCAGCTACATGGCAGGCAGCTGTGCATATGTTCCAGGAACAGTTTACACACAGCTTGACAACCAGGGTGGGCAAACAGGACGTGGTCCTCCAAACATAACGGATCTATGCTCTGTGTATTGATTGCTGCTACTGATCACAGAGGTACAAAGAGACGGGTGACCATTGTTGTTGCGCCAGCTCCCTTCATTGCAAGCCCTTCCTCTCTAAAGTAACTTTCAGAGATTATAGAAAAACATATACTCTTAAAACAAAAAACAAAAAAAATACCCTGTACTTTTATTTTTGTCTCTTTCCCCTTTTAGGAACCAGATATTAAAGACTAGGACACTTAAAAACAACTGCATAGACAAGGAAAATGACAAAGTGACCATGCATGCCCAGGGAAAGGCAAGGGCTCAGAAAAGATCAGAGAAGACCTTAAGTTTATACTCACACTGATATTTCACACAGCCTACAACAATCAGAGAACAAACCAAAAGAACCCCACAAAACAATAACAACAACAGCAACAACAAAAACCCCAGCAAACTCTGGGATGGGGGAGAATCTGATTTCCAAAGTTCCTACATTATTAGATACAAATATTCAGTTTTCTACAAAAAGCACAAGGCATACAAAGAACATGAAAGTATGGCCTATTCAAAGGGGGGAAAAATTAACAGAAATTCCCTGAAAAGACCTGATGGCTGATCTATTAGACAAAGACTTTTAAACAACTGTCACATTTTATTTGCTTTTATTTGGCTTCATTTTTTATATCTAAATCTTTGATTCACTTGAAATTTATTCTACTGTAATATAAAGTACAGATCCAATTTATCTTTTTCTAGATGGTTTTTCTAGTTGTCCCAAATTATTTGAATAGTCCATCTTCCCCCCCCCCACTGATTTGAGCAATTACTTTATCATCTGTTAAATTCCTGTAGGTATATGGTTTTGTTTTTGGACATTCTATCATGTTCCATTGGCCCATATGTCTCTTTCAAACGCCATCATCATACTTCTAAAATTATTGATGCTTTATGCTTTAATAGCTGATAGAGTGAGCCCTCTCCCATTGCTCTTCTCTATTAGAATTTCCTGGCTGTTCTTTCTTCCTTTCTTTTTTCATTTTATTTTTTTATTGAGGTATAATTGACATTATAACATTATATTAATTTCAGGTGTACAATATAATGATTCAATATTTTTATATATTGCAAAATGATCACCAAATGATCTTATTTGTTTCATTTGTCATATGAAGTTTAGAATAAACTTTGCCATTTCCAGGGAGAAATATATTGGCATTTTTATTGCAATCATGTAATATGTATAACTTAACTTTGGGAGACCTGTCAACTTTATGAAATTATTTTCTAAGGCCATGCAAAAATTTTACATTTGTTCAAATCTTTTTTTGTCTTTCAGAAGAGTTTTCAAGTTTTCTTCATATGTGTCTTGCTGAATTCTTAGGCATTTTATTTTTTTGATTGCTATTTTAAGCGAGAGCTAATCTTTGAACTGGTTGACATATGTAGATATAGTTATATATCACTACTGATTTCCCTGTATTAATTTTGTATGCTATTATTTCATTGAATTCTGTTATTATTTCACATAGGTTTTCAACTGATTCTCTCACAATTTCAAAGTATACAGCTATATCATCTCCATATATCATAGTCCTTTCTCCTCCTTTACAATCTATATGTCTCTACAATTTATTTTATTTTATTTCCTAATTGCATAGGCTAGTACTTCCAGCACATCATAAAATAACAATGCTGGTAACAGCCACTTATTCCTGATTTTAGCATAAATGATTAATTTATTATATCAATAAAAATTTTCACTATTTCCTTTTTATTCCTCTGATGAAAATTTATTGTTGATTTTCTAATAGGGAACTTGCCTTGTATTTCTGGACTAGACCCACTTTGTCGTAATGGATTTTTCTTGTAAGGTGCTCCTGATTCTGCTTCCTAATATTTTATTTATTCATTTTCAATGATAGTCATAAGTAAGAATAGTCTATTTTTCTGTTTTAGTGTATGTATCTATGTCAAGTTGTATTAACTAGTATGTTCTCTCGATAAATAAACTTCTCTTGTTAAAATTATTCCTATTTTATCCTTTTTGAAGCTATTAAAGGAATTGTTTTAATTTCATTTTCAGATTATTTATTGCTAATATATTGAAATACAATTGATTTTTCATATTGATCTCACGTCCTGTAACCTTGCTGAATTGTTCATTAGTCCTATAGGTCTTTTGTGGGTTCCTTGGGATTTTCTGTATACAAGATCATGATATTTGCAAATAGTTTTACTTCTTCCTTTCCAGTCTAGATGCCTGTTATGTCTTTTTGTTGACTAATTGCCAGCTATAGACTGAATACTTGATCCCTCCAAAATTCGTATGTCGAAATCCTAACCTCTAGGAGGTTAGGAAATCCTAGCACTAGGAGGTGGGACCTTTGGGAGGTAATGAAGTCGTGGGGGCACAGCCCTTGTGAATTGGATTACTGTCCTTATGAAAGAGACCTCAGAGAAGTCCTTTGCCCCTTCTGCCATGTGAGGACACAGCAAGAAGATGGCTGTCTACCAGGAAGTGGGCCCTCACCAGACACCAAACTGGCAGCACCTTGATCTTGGACTTGGCCTCCAGAACTACGAAAAATAAATTTATTTCATTTATAAGCCACCTAGTCTATGGCATTCTGTGAAAGCAGTCTGAATGTATTAAGAGATTGCCCTCACTAGAACCTTCAGTACAGTGTTGAACAGACATGGTACGAGTGACAACTTTGTCTTGTTCATGATCTTAGAGGGAAAGAATTCACTCCTTCACCCTTAAGTATGACATTAGTTGTAGGTTTTTACAGATGCTCTTCATCAGGTTAAGGAACTTCGTTTCTAGTCATAATTTGCTGAGCATTTTTATTTTGAGAATTAGACTTTATCAAATTCTTTATCAAGTTCTTTCTCTGTGGCTTTTTCTGAAATGATCAAGTGATTTTTGTCCCTTTTTTGATTAATGTGGTATATTACATTTATCGATTTTCAAATGTTAAACCACGCTTGCATTCATGATATAAATTCCCTTTGGGACCTATAATTCTTTTTATAGGCTGATAGATTGAGTTTGCTAGTATTTTGTTGAGAGTGATTTTTGCATCTATGTTCCTGAGAGATTGGCCTATAGATTCCGTTTCTTGAAATGTCTTTGGTTTTAGTATCAGGGTAAAACTGGCCTCAGAGGATGGGTTGGAAAGTATTCTCTCCTCTTCTACTTTCTAGAATAGTTAGTGAATTGTATGCTAACTTGTCTGATATTAAGATTAGGATGCTCATTTTGTTTATATTATAATTGCCTGGTATACTTTTGTCCATTCTTTTACTTCAAACCAATTTGAAACAGTTTATTTTAAAATGTGCATTATAAGAATATAATTAGGTTTGGTTTTGTGATCCCAAATAATCATTTTTTGTTAATAGTTAAGTAAAGGGTTTAGAGTCACTTTGAACAAGTTGCTTGTCAATTCAATTTTGAGCATTGACATTTTGGCAGAGATTTTCCATGTAACATTGGCTATCATAGAAAACACTGATTTGGGGAAAAAGAACACAGGTGGATTGTTAATTATTCATACATGCCTTTCTGCCATGAAACTGATTATGCCACACAGTTATGGAAGTGAATCTAGTGAATACTGCAGCTAACTTAAAGAGTTGAATAAGCTGTTGAGATTGATAGGAACAAAATAGGGGAAAGGAAGAGGAAGACATTTATATTTTTGGTAACCTTCCTATGTGTCAGATGCTTTACCTCATTGACTCATTTACTATTCCTCAAAAACTTCCCAACTAGTAATTTCCATCCCTATTTTACATATGAGGAAACTAAGGTTGGAAGAGTTTTCTGCCACTAAAAGTGTGATTGTCAGACCACCAGCATCAGCATCACCTGGGAGCTTATTGGAAATGCACCCTAGGTCTACTGAAGCAGAGTCTGCGTTAAGAATCAGGAGATCCAGATGGCACCTGCCTGCTGGCTGCACAGAAGGGCCCCACATGGGGAACCTGGGGGCTGTTCCTCCAGTTCTTGCCCCAAAGTTACACAACTCAATCTCTCCCCATATGTCTCTGACGCCCCCAGAGTCACCGTCCCTCCACCAGAGCCCAGGCTCCCAGGTGACCTTGATTCAGCTGATCCACTGACCACATTTTGAGGAGCAAGGCCCACTGGATATCAAGGCCAATGAAACTCCCACAGTGATGAGCCCCATTTTATCTGCTGCCACTGAACCCTTCTCCCCATCTTTCTGCCCCTGAAAACCTCAACCAGAATCCTCCTTGCCTTGAAAAAAGCCCTCACCAAACCAAATCCCCAAATGTTCCTAACAATAAAGTCAAGAAAGTGGAGGGGAAAAAAAAGAATCAGGAGATCCAAGGTGGGGGGTACATAAACACTGTGCTTTCCTTCTGTGAACAAATTAAAATTACTACTAAATTATAGAAAATCAACCTGGAGTACATAATCACTGTGCCTTCCTTCTGTGAACAAATTTAAATTACAACTAAATTATAGAACAATCAACTTGGAGCACCATCTGAAGTCTGGCTGAACAGCAGTTTTATAACGAGGGATATAAAGAAGCCACGTCAAGACTGGTAGGAAGATGCAGAGATGCAAAGCTGGCTAACCTCAAACCTCCGTGTGATGGTTGAGAACCAGGAGGAAATCTCAGCCACAGAGATTCTCCCCAGAGGAGTGAGGGACCTCACCCCCACACTCACCTCCCTGGCCCAAAATACTGGTGCCAGGAAGAGGAGGCCCCACAATATCTGGCTGTGAAAAACAGTGGGGATCCTGACCATCCAGGTGGGACAGAAGGTGGCAGAAAACCCAGACGTCCTCTTAAATGGCTAATTCACAGATCCTCTTGCTCCCAGGTACTCACCTTGGGCTCCAGCGGAGGGACAGTAACGTGGGGAGTGTTGGAGACACACAGGGGCCAGACTGAGTTGTGTGGCTTTGGAAGGCGAGCTGAAGGACAGTCGGCATTTTCCTGTGAGGAATCCCCGTCCCATGCAGCTTGGTAGGTTAGCGCCATCTTCTGTGTGTTGAGCCCTCCCCCTACACTTACAGCCAAATCTGAATCTGATTGGCCTGGTGAGCTCCATGGCTCAACCTTGGTGACTCAGTGGGACCCCACCCCACTCAATTCCCACAGTGCCAGAGGCACTTTCTCCAAGAGCAGCCAGCCCCACCCGCACTACATGTTTTCTTATAAAACTATCCGTGTCCAACAGACCCCAGGTGGGCCGTGACTGGCCTCATTGTACTCTAGGGGTTTTGCTGAGTAGCTTCAGGCTCAGCACTGGCACCAAAGCAGAATTTACATTAACCCGGTGACTACTACTCTTCCCACTCTAGTGACTCCCTGAGACCCAACTCACATACTACACAACGCTGAACCTTAAGGGAACTGGCAGGTGACAGCAAGCCTCAGGGTGACTTGGCATTTTGTGGGGCTAACCCAGGCCCACTACTGGTTGCAGATATCCTTGGTTCATAGCGTGGTCTCTCCCACGCATCTCTGGGGTTAACACAGGCAGCGAACAACAATGAATTGCTTTGTAGCTCTTACCAGCTAGACCCCAGCTGGCCACAGGCAGTGGGTGACATGGGTCTGCACCAGAGCCCCTTGCAAGAGGCCCCAGAACAAATATACTTGGAGGTTGGCTTCAGACCATAATTTAAGAGACCTCTGGAAGAACATCAAGCTTTGCATCATAGGGATACCAGGAAGGGTACCGGAAGAGGGAAAGCAAGAGATTGAGAACCTATTTGAAGAAATGACTGAAAACTTTCCTAACCTCGTGAAGGAAATAGACATACAAGTCCCAAAAGCACAGAGAGTCCCAAATAAGATGAACCCAAAGCCCAGGGAATATAGTCAATAATATGGTAATAACTATGTATAGTGCCAGGTGGGTACTAGACTAGTCAGGGGGATCGTTTCTTAAATTATACAAATGTCTAATCATTATGCTGTACACCTGAAATTAATATAAAATAATATTGAATGTCAACTGTAATTGAAAAATTTGAAAAGGTGGGGAAAAGGTGAAGGGAAATAAGAGGTTCAGATATTTAAGTATAAAAAAATAAGTCATGGGGCTGTAATGTACAGCATGGAAAATATAGTCAATAATATTGTGATAGCGTGGTACAGTGTCAGATGGTTGCTGGACTTATGTTGTTCACTTCTTTAGGTATATAAATGTTGAATAACTATGGTGTACACTTGAAACAAACATAATATTGTATGTTGGTTATACTTTAATAAAAATCTTTTTTTAAAAAAAGAATCATTAGTGATTTTCCCAAGGCCAAAATATAAATACAGCAGAACCTGATTCCAAAGCTTGTGCTCCTTTCTCTGCAGCTGCAACAAAGTAACTTGATAGTCAGAAATGAAAGTCGTAAATATAGCTGAGTAGTAGAGTTCATGTCGTAACATCAGGCATCACTTTTCTCATCTGCTGAGGAGTTCATTGCCATCATAAAAACTGATTCTGTCTCTCAGAATAAATAAGGTGCTTTGGACATCTAGAACAACAAATAAATTCTGAGGCAATAAAAGTTTGTCATATTGAACACTGACATTTTAAAACCATCTTAATCCCCAAATCCTTTGTTATATAAGATTTCTATTTGTTGCAGTGATAGCTAAGCTTATTTCTGAGCGATGCTAACAGCTTGGTGCACACTGCATGCCCATCCGTTCTTCTACATCCATCCAGACTGGAAAGAGCATTCTATTACACCAGTCACTCAACTGCAATGTGGATAACAAAGGAAATTCTTCCATGGAATGTCATAGTAACACTTCTAGACCTGGGCCTAGGCCTTTACGTAAATGAAAGTTAAAACAAATCCATTTCACACCGAGTTCCAATTCTAAATGAAAGTTCAACTCTTACAAAATCCAAAATTGGCTTTCTCTTTACCAGGTTTCTCAGCCTATTTCTCACTGACTTTCCTTCTTCAGTTTTAGTGGAAATATTGTTTGTTTGTTTTTCTTTTGCGGGGAAAAAAATAGTCGATGAACTTAGGATCTAGCCCAGGTGCTCTGAGATGGGCTGGCTTGTTCTGCTCTGTGGGCTTAAAAGAACTCTTTAAAGAGTAAAACCATAAAATAATTCAGTATTATAACTGCTTCCAATGAGACCTCCTAACTTGAAAAGACTGGATCAATCACCTCAGAGAACATTGCATACTGTACTCTTCTTGCTTCCTTTGGAATTTTAGAACTGAGGACCACTTCAGAATAAGGTTCATAGAAAATTAATACAGTTCCATTTGTTCAGCTGCAAAAATCATCCTCAATTTTTGGTTATTTAATTCTCTCAGTAAAATGTAGCTGTTTTTAAAGCATCAGTTTTATGAGGACACACAGTACTTATTGATGCGATGGGGTCATTTGCATCTTTTCCCAGCTGGCAAACTGTCTATAATGACATCCTAGGGATGAGACAATTAGAGAGAGAGAGAGAGAGCTATTACATCTCAGGATTTACATGGAAAACAAATCCTTTAAATTAGTACTTGCCCCAGGCCAAGAGACCTTTTAGGGGGTGTGGGGTAGGATGAATGGGGTAGAGAATCAGGTAAATATGATTAAGAAAGAAAAGGTTTAACATCTCTTAAATAAAACACATCTGGGCTCTAAAACTGCTGTCACTAACTATGTTGCTTTGCAAGTTCTAATACCTATTTAAACCTCAATTTTCTCATCTGTAAAATGGGACTACTATATATCTTGTAGGGTTATTGTGAAAATTGAGTTAATGGATATAAATCATATGACATGTAACAAATGGTGATTATTCTTGTAAGCCAATTTAAACCCTCCTGAAAAATAAAACCTGAAGTTTAAAGACAAAAACTGAGAGCAAGAACAGAAACACCACCTCTTTGGAATAGAATTTTCCTCTCCTTTAGTGCTGAAGCCACAGACCAATCACTCCCGATACAGTGAAGGACATCTTGAAGGTTAAAGAAGCCTGACTGTTTTGGAAAGGAAGCCTGCCTGAACCAGGCTAATGCCGTGCCTGGGTCAGTCGAGAAGAATTTGGAAATACCAGCTCTAAGCTCCCCATATAGTTTTCCATCTCACCTCCTACTCTCTCACCCATGATGACGCAACATTATACAGTCTGGCTTCACTAGAGCCGAGAGGCCATAGCCTGGTTGAAATACGGTCAACGACATAGGGCAGCACGAAAAAAGCCAACGGGTGACTTGACTGTCTAACCTTACCCAAATCTGTACATCAAAAGGAGAGAACTTTTCTCATTCAGACTCCAAAAGAGGGTACAAGAGCAGAAGCAGCAAAGGAGGGGAGACTAGAATTGGTTTACGCTCTGCAGCAAACTATCTGCCTGCACCCTAAACTGTCAGCACTGGTTGTTCTCTGAGATAGAGGAAGGGACGATTAGGTTGGTGCGAAAGTAATTATGGTTTTTGCAATTACTTTTAACCTTTTAAACCACAATTACTTTTGCACCAACCTAATAAATGATCATTTATGGGGAATCTGGACCTGCCACTCTCCCACAGACCCCTTCTCTCACTTCTCACCACATTCTGTTGGAAAGGCAGGTGTTATAGGCCCTCTTACAGAGGAGCAGAGGTTCAGAGAGACTGGCAATCTTCCAAAGTCACACAGCTAATCAGTCAGAACAGAGATTGGAGCACAGGTCTGTGCATCATCTTACAAACTGTATTTAGTGTAGAGAGTATTTTTATTTTTGTGAGTTTGGGTTTTTATTTGTTTGGTCAGTTGGTTGGTTTTTCTTTGGGTTTTGTTCTCCCATAAACACTGTTAACTTAACCCATAGGTATAAAATCCAACCCACTTCTTTCTAAAGACTTTGGAGAAGATACTTTAATTGCTCTTAATATTAAATCTTTCCTGGAAAGTCTTGAGATTTCAATATTTCTTTATTATTGTAGGAAATTTAAAGGATATAAGTAAAAATTCTACCTCTGTTGGGTTCTTTTCCACAATTGCCTGTGGTTTCTCTGAAATAATTGACTAACTTATCCTTGTTGCATTCGTATAATACGATTCCAAGGACTGAGCAGTTTTTAGAAATTATCACCCAGTCTTTTCAGGCAGGGGCAGAAGGAAAGGCTGAAAAGTACCCCAAAGAGTCTGCAGCCAGGACACCCACTTAAAGACCTCACATATGTTTCTATATAATTTACTTATTTTCTATCTTTGTTCTATAAAATTGAAATGTTTTCACTCACTTTATGCCACATATCAGGGGATAAATTACTACGCCTCTTTAAAGTCTCTCAGCATTTCATGTGGTCTAAATTATAAAAGCAGAGACGCAGCTTCCAAGGCAAAGACCATTTGCTTTGTTGAGCTACCTGAAGGGTTACGCGTGAACTGACTCTCATCTGCTAAGGATATCAGTTTCATTGAGGTTTAGTGTTGTGCATTTTGTTTTTTTAAACAACGTATTGCTCTACCAGAAACAATAGGGCATTAACTAGCATAGTCCTCTTGGTTGATTTGTTTGTTCTTTATCTCAGAGGAGATGTCCTCAAGCCCTGGAAAGATAAACAGTCACAGAAATAGATGGTGCTAAGCAAAAACACAACGTAGTCCATCCATTCCCTTCTACTAATTCTTTTCCTACATGCCCACCATTCTTCTGGTCATCTTGGTTCTTATTCTTCAGTGTCCCCTTCAAACATCACACAAGTGTTTCTTTCCTCAATAACTTCTTTGTACCCATTCCTTGATGCAACCAGCCTTTCCCATACTTTCAACTATTGGCTCTATGTAAATAGTATTTACCATCTCAAATCTTTATGTTGGTCAGATGAAGGGAAGAAGGAAAAAAATTAGAAGGGGAGAAGGGAGAGAGAGGGAGGGATAATTTTACTCCTAAAATCTTTATTCCCAGTTTCTCCCCCACATTCCAACCATAAACTGGACATGCTCACCTGAAAAACCCACCCACACCTTAAACACTTGAAACAGACGTTGGAACCAACTTAAAAAAAAAGTTTTATTGAAATATAACTGATATAAAATAAACTTAAGTGTACAATTTGATAATTTTTGACACATGTATACTCCACCTATGAAACCATCACTTACAACCAAGATAGTAAACTTACGGATCATCACCCAAAGTCTCATGTACCTTTGAAATCCTTTTTTCCCCAACTCTTCTCTCTCCTCCACTCCTGTCTGCCCCTGCCCTCCCCGAAGAAACTGTTCTGCTTTCTGTCATTATAGACTTGTTTGCATTTTATAGAGTTTTATGAGACTGGAACCATATAGTGTATACTCTTTTCTAGTTTGGCTTCTTTCACTCAGTATTATTAGGGAATCATCCTTGTTGATTGTATCCATAGTTCATGCCTCTTTATTGCCAAGTAGTACTGCATTGTATAGATGTACTATCATTTGTTTATCCATTCACCTGTTGATGGAAATTTGGGTTGCTTACCTTTTGAGGCTGTAAATAAAGCTGTTATGAACATTTGTGTACAATATTTGCATACATTATTTTTATAGATATATATTTATTCTCTTGGGTAAATAAATTTCTTGAAGTAGAATGGCTTGTTCATGTAGTAAATGCATATTTAACATTTTAAGAAACTGCCAAACTGTTTCCTAAAGTGACTGTACTATTTTACATTCCCACTAGCAGCATTTGAGAGTTCCAGTTTCTCCACAACCTCTCCAACACTTGGTATGGTCAATCTTTTTAATTTTTGTCATTCTGAGAAGTATCTCACTGCAGTTTTTAATTTGCATTTCCCTAATAAGTAATGATATTTAACACCTTTCCATATAATTATTTACCATCCATATATCTTCTTTGGTGAAGTGTCTATTCAAATTATTTTCCCTGTTTTTTTATTGGATCGTTTTCTTGTTGAGTTTTGAGTGTTCTTTATATATTTTAGAATCAAGTCCTTTATCAAATATATGCTTTCCAAAGATTTTCTCCCAGTCTGTTGCGTCTCTTTCTCATTCTCTCTTTACAGTGTCTTCTGAAGAACAGAAGTTTTAAATTGTGGTGAAGTCTAATTTATCAATTTTTTTTTTGGTGATTTTGGTATCTTTTCTAAGAAATATTGCCTACCAAGGTCAGTTGTATTTCTATACACTAATAACAAAATATCTGAAAAAGAAATAAAGAAGAGTCCCATTCACAGTAACATAAAAATAATAACATACTTAGGAATAAATTTAACCAAGGAAATGAACAATCTGGCCAATGACAACTACAAGATTCTGATGAAAGAAACTGAAGACACAACAAATGGAAAGATATCACAGGGCATCTTCCAAGACCGTTGGCCTCCTGTGATGTCAAGGTAGAAACACACACAGCCCAGAGTGGTGACAAGGCTGATCCTGGGCCCGCAGACAATGGCTGGAAAGCCACTGGGCTGGCAGTCCCAGGAGGCCCAGGAGAGGGAGGCTGGGAGGGGAAGGGCAGATAACAGACACCCTTTGCCTTCTAGTGTCTGTAACAAAATAGAGACGTAGGCCCTCCAGGAAGAGGAAAGGGGATATGTAAGTATCTTCTTGTTTTTTGTTTTTACTTTTAACAGACCTCACTTTGGTAGGAGGTAAAATAAAGAGCTTTACTTTCCTACCCCCAGGTTCCATTTTACCAGAGAGGGCATGTGGCATTTCAAAGAAAGCACAGCTGTCCAAGTGTGAATCAAAGCTATTTATCAGTGGGCTCCTAGTGCCACACCCAGCCCGAGAAGTGACAGTGTGTGTTTGGCTCTGGGTGTGTGGGTTTCCATTTGAAAACCACAAACATCTGTGGAGGTGATCATCACCACCATTCGTCAAGAATGTGAGGAATAAATGCCCTGAAAGAGCAATGCCTTCTGCTAATCTCATCTGATTACATTTCTTCCTCCATAAAATACCTGAGTTGGCAGGAGGGGCTCAGGTAGTGACCAATCACTTTGGAGTTAGAATCATATAACTCAAAGAGTCACAGCTAAAAAGTTACCAAAGTTCATCTGAGGAACCCTTCCATTTTCCAGAGGCCTATGCCCATGGGAAATAACTTGTCAAGGTCATCCAGAGAGCCAGTAACACACAAAAAAGATGCCAGAAAGTGATCCTCTGTCCTGCCTGCAACCCACACTTGGGTGATATCAGATCCCCAAGAAGAAGCTCATTTTGGCCACCAAAAAGGAGGGGGAGAAGTAAGTCATTTAGATGTGAAGGAGCAGGGGATGGTTCCCCTCAGTTGAAGAAAAATTCCCACAATGATACACAGAACAAAATGAAAAGAAACTGTTTTCTCAACCACTCCTGCCACTAAGTGCGAAGAGTGGTTTCTACACAGAGTTCATTGAGAAGGGCCAGCGGGTTAAGCAAGATCACACTTTGTGCCAGGAAGCAACGTTATTTCTGCCAACTACCAAGAGGCTAGTGTGCCCAAAGGCACGTTAAGGAAAAACAAAACAAAACAAAACGATATCCCATGTTCATGGATTGGAAGAGTTAACAGTGTTAAATTGTTCGTACTACCCAAAGCCATCAACAGATTGAATACAGTTTGTATCAAAATTTCAAATGGAATTTTTCAGAGAAATAGAAGAAACAATCCTAAAATTTGTATAGAACCACACTCACACAAAAAACAACCCCGAAGAGCCAAACAATCCTGAGGAAGAAGAACATAGTTGGAGGAATCACATTCCTTGCTTTCACACTACACTACAAGTCTATACTGATAAAAACAGTATGGCACTGGCATTAAAGTAGACACATTAGATCCATGGAGCAGAAGAAAGGGCCCGTAAATAAACTCCTCCATATACAGCAACTAATATTTGATATAGAAGCCAAAAATATTCAGTGGAGAAAGGGTAGTCTATTTAATAAATGGTGCTGGGAAAATAGGACAACCACATGCAAAAAAAAATAAAATTGGACCACTTTCTTACACCACTCACAAAAATTAACTTTAAATGCATTAAATACTTAAGACTTGAAACTAAAAAATTCCTAGAAACAAAACATAAGAGAAAAGTTCCTTGACATTGATCTTGGCAATGATTTTTTGGATATGACACCAAAAGCACAAGCTACAAAAGCAAAAACCAACAAGCGGGACTACATCAAACTAAAAAGTTTCTGCATAGCAAAAGAAATCATCAACAAAATGAAAAGACAATCAATGCAATGGGACAAAATTTTGCAAACCATATATCAGATAAGGGGATAATATCCAAATAGATAAAGAACTCATAGAACTCAATACCAAAAAGAAAATCAATTAAAAATAGGCAGAGGAACTGAACAGACATTTCTCCAAAGACATACAAACGGCCATCAGATACATGAAAAGACGCTCAACATCACTAATGTTCAGGGAAATCCAAATCAAAGCCACAATGAGCTATTACATCACACCTGTTAGAATGCCTATTTTCAAAAAAGACAAGACATAACAAGTAGGGGCGAGGATGTGGAGAAAAAGGAATCTTTGTGCACTGTTGGTGGGAATATAAATTGATTCAGCCATTATGAAAAACAGTATGGAGGTTCCATAAAAAATTAAAAACAGAACTACCATAGGATCCAGCAATCCTACTTCTGGGTATATATTCAAAGGAAATGAAAATGGGATAATGAAAAGATATCTGCACTCTCATCTTCATTGCAGCATTATTCACAATAGCCAAGACATGGAAACAACCTAAGTTTCCATCAGCGGATGAATAAAGATGTGGCATATATATATAATATATGGCATATATATATTATACACACACACAAATGGAATAATATTCATCCATTAGGAAGAAGGAAATCTTGCCATCTACAACATGGATTGACCTTGAGGGTATTATGCTAAAAGAGATAAACCAGAGAATGATAAATAGTGTGTAATATCACTTATATGTGGGATGTAAAAAAGGTAGACTCGTACAAATAGAGAGTAAACTGATGGCTGACAGAGGCTGGGGAGTGAGGGAGCTGGAAAGATGTTGGTCAAAGGGTACAAACTTGAAGTTAGAAGATAAATAAGTTCTAGAGCTCTAATACACAGCATAGCGGTTATAGACAACATGTGTTACATACTTCAAAGTTGCTGAGGCTGGATCTTAAATGTTCTCACCACAAAAAAAGAAATGGTAATTATGCGACATGATGGAGGTGTGAGCTAACACCATGGTGGTGATCACATTGCAGTATAGAAATGGATCAAATCCACACGCTGTACACCTTCAACTTATGCAATGTCATGTCAATTATATCTCAATTAAAAAAGAATTCTAGGTCAATTCTTCTGCCACCTCGACTTTCATTTGCCTCTTAATAATTGTTAAATGTACAGAATAATAAAAACATCTTACAGTTTAGTAAGGCTCTTTTAAAAATATTTTTCAAATGTCATTCTGATGGTCCCGTAAGACAGGTATTACATTATCTACACAGCTAATACGTAGGAAAGGCAGGATTCAAACACAGATCGTCCTTGAAAACGACTCCAGGACTTAAAGCCAAGAGATGAGAAAAATGTTAGCATCCTGGACAAAGATGAGATTGTTCTTAATTTCTGATATGCTGAGTTTATGGAGACAGCAGGAGTCAAATGAGATAGGTAGCAACTTTGAACAGCGCGCCAGTTTGAAAGATAATTTAGTGCATTGTAGCCTAAGCCAGTGTATTGTTATATCCTTCTTTTGCAGTTTTAGATCTGAATTTCCCAGACATGCTTAAGTATCTTTCTATTCCAAGCCAGTTCAACTTGGACACGTTCTAAATAAAACCAGAGTAAGGTACTGTGTGTACAGGACTATCTGAAGCACAATACTGACACCTAGTGTACTGACTGAATTGTTTATTTCATTCTTTCTATTTTCCCTTTTTTCTGTCCCTCCCGTCTTCCCTCCCTCTCTTCCTCCCTCTCTACCTCCATCTTCCTTCCTTCCTTCTTTCCTTCTGCCTTCCTTCCTTCCTTCTCTTTCTTCCCTCTTTCTTTCCTTCCTTTCAAGAATGGTTGTTAGCATATAGTTTAATAATAGCAAACATTAACTGAGAACTTAAAACATGTTAAGTGTTGCGCTAAGCACTTTAAAAACATTTATCTTCATTAATTATGAATAATTCTTTATCATTATCCCTATTTCATAAAAAGAAAAAAAAAGGAAAGAGGCTTAGAGAGTGTAATCAAATGTTATTATTGCACATGTTAGGATTCAAATGCAGACGTTTGACTCAGGAGCTGGAACACTCAATCACTATTTTTAAAGGAATCAAGTCGGATTGCTTTATAGGACGGTTAGGTTAGTTTATATGTATTCACTTCAAGTACATGTTTCCAGTGACTTCATTCAAGACTAATCATAAGAGTTAATGCAGAAAATATGGCAAATCTGAGGTCTGCAACTTTCAGCCAGCCCTCCTCTGGATTTAGTGCCTTTCTATGGCAGGATGTCAGCCCTAGAGTTATCCATGTCCTTTGCCCTCTCATTGTCCTCTGAGGGCAGAGAAGACTCTCACAGTCTTTTAGGTAGGTTCTGGTTACCTCTGGCTGTTTCAAAAGGAGAACAATTTATCTTATGAGCAATATACGTTATAGTGTAGTTTTTCGTGGGGTAAGCCTATCTTCCCTCGGTATCTTCTTTCTTCTAGACGGAGTGCTCCAAGAAGCCAGAGCATGTGCCTTTCTCATTTTTGAAGGCAAAACCCTCAGCATATAGTGGCTACTCAATAATGTGCTAACTACATTAATGAAAAGCTGAGAATCTGTTACTTCTTTTCTAAAGTCATTTTCTTTGCACCTTTTATTGAGAATATGCAGGTATTTGAGTTCAGTTGCTTGGCACTGGGTGCTAAGACTATGGTGGTGAGTATAATACCCAAGTGAGTTGCTTAGCTTCTCTTGCAGAAAATATGGTCCCCAGATGTGACAGTGTCTCCACCCAAAGGCTCTTTCAAGATAAACTTTTATTTCCCTTTTTATTCTCCTTCTTTCACAGTTCCATTTCAAATCTGATATTAAGATGCATCAACGGTTTTAATACAGTGGGAATAAAACTGTTAGAGAGTTAAGGAACAAGCTCAGTGTCATGCTTTTCAGTTAGTTTGATCAAGCATAACTCGGCTGCTTCCCTTTTGCCTGTAATTACACTTTCATATTTAAATCTTTATAATTAAATCTGAAAAGAATCTGTCAAAATACTTTAAGACTAGTTCTTCTAGACTAGATTTTACTCCCCATTTCCAGTATCTAGTATATATTGGATTCTCAATGAGAGTTTAATATTAGAGAAAATAATAAAAGCTAACATTGAATAGTTGACATATGCAAGTTATTGTTTAACACAGCATACACAATATTTCATTTCACAATGATAAAAGAAAGTTATTATTATTGTTTCAATTTTATAGATTAGGAAGCCTTCTCAGGGAAATTAAGTAATTCATCCAAGGTCAGGCTCCAGATTCACATATGACTATAAAACCAATACTTTACAACTATGAATCCCAAGTTCAAAACTGAGCTTTCATTTACCCCTTTTGGATGAGAGAGAAGCAAATCTTTCCTAAGTGTCAGGCCTGGACTTCAGTTTGAAAATGTTCTCTAAACATCTACCTGAAACTGGTCGTGTTGCCTTTTTAGACTCTACTCAAAAATATCCTCAACTCTTGATGTAGAGTTTCCTGTAACTTCTTTTCTGAGAAACTCTGCAGTAAGTTAATTAAAATTATAATGTATGTTATTAATGACTGTTGTTTTCTTGATTTAAGGGCTTTATAAGTGAAGCAGAAAGAAATTTAGAGTTGACTTAATACCACATTATTTCTACAAAAGTTGGACAAGTCCATAGTCAGCAATATGGCCTCCTTTTACAGAAAATCAGATTGTTATATCCCTGACTTAGTCTGTTCCAGGAAAGTAAACTTCTTTGTCTGAAAACTGCTAATACTACAGCTACCTAATTATATCTAATAGAGTAACATTAATTTCATCACTCTCCCAACTATACACATTTTGTAATCACTTCAGTAGATCTCAAACTTCAATGTGTAAATGGGATGATTGCTAAGAGTTGGGATTCCCAGACCCTCGCCAGAGAATTCTCAGAGATTCAATGGCTCTGGTATGGAGGCTAGGAACAGATAGTTTTAATAAACACTCAAGATATTATAATGCAAGTGGTCTTTGAGTCACATTTCAAAAATTTCTATTTGAAATTAAAATTCAAGTAAATATGCCACACTAATAAGAATATGATCAAAAAGATGTGAATATTTAAGAAAACTAGATGCCTCACTGCTTTCTGTGATGGAGGCTTTTGGTCACCTCGTTCAGTCTCTTGAAAGATTTGTCTATTTTTTTTTCCCCACCAGACAGTTGAAAGTTTGTACCGTGTTTCCCCGAAAATAAGACCTAACCGGAAAATAAGCTCTAGCATGACTTTTCAGGATGACATCCCCTGAACATATGCCCTAATGTGTCTTTTGGAGCAAAAATTAATATAACACCCGGTCTTATTTTTGGGGAAACATGGTATGCTCCCCAAAACTTGGCAGAAACATTGGCCTCATTATTTATTAGTAACATATTGGTCAAATAGTAAAACTTCCGTTTATAAGACAAGTTCTGGAGATCTAACGTACAGCATGGTGACTATAGCTAACAATACTGTATTGTATACTTTAAAATCTAAGGAATTAGATTTTAAATGTTCTTGCCACACACACACAAAAGATAATTATGTAAGGTCATGGATGTGTTAATTATTGTGGTATCATTTTGCAATATATATATGTATCAAATCACATTTTACACCTTAAATTTACATGTTATATGTGAATTGCATAGAAAGCTTGAAAGAAAACACAAACTCTGTTCATTATTGAATGAAAATTCATTGACCTAATATTTAACTTTGGTTATAATTAACGTCTTAATAATATTGAGACTTCTAATTCAATAACGTGGTATATATCTCCATTAATTTCTGTCTTATTTTTACTCAGCAATATTTTGGAGTTTTCAGTGTACAGGTAAGGAAGTATTTTAAGTTTACTCCTAAGTGTTTTATATTTTAATACTACTTTAAATAATATTAATTTCAATTTCAGTCATTAAGTATATAGAAATAAAATTGAACATTGACTTTGAATCCTACAAGCTTGCTAAATTCACTTATTATTCCCAGTGGCATTTCTTTCAAAAATTTTAAGCATTTTCCAGGTAATCATGGCATTTACATAGGAAGACATTTTCATTCTTTCCTTTGAAATCTGTATGCTTTTTGTTTATTTTTTTGTGTGTGCGCCTTGCTGTACTGTTGAAAACCTCCAGTATGAAGATAAATAAAAGTAATTAGAGCAGACATCCTTGCTTTATTCCCAATCATGGGGGAAAAGCATTCAGTTTTTCACCATTAAATATGATATTGATTATAGGTTTACTGTATATATCCTTTACTAGACTGAAGAAGTTCTATTCCTAGTTCGCAGAGGAATTTTATCTAAATGTGATGTCAAGTGTGTTTTTCCAAAATGAGAATTTAAATTTTCATCTAAGCACTGCTTAAGCTAAATCCGATAAATTTTGCTTTCATTTTCACTCAGTCCAAATATTTCTTCTTTGACCCATTGATTATTTAAAAGTATGTTGTTTAACTTCCAAATATTTGAAGTTGGTCCAGATAACATTATTAGTGTTAGTTTAATTCTGCTGTGATCAGAGAAAATACTTTGAATGATTTCAAACTTCTTAAATTTATTGAGACTTGCTTGATGGCCCAGCATGTGGTATATTTTGGTGAATGTTCCATGTGGGCTTAAAAGTACATTCTGCTATTGATAGGTGGAGTGGTCTATAAATGTCAATTAGGTTAAGTGGAGAAAACATCTACCTTAAGGTGGGATTATTGTGAAAATTAAGTGATACAAACTCTAAGGTTGAATCACACAAAATTGTGGTTCTTCTAAATAAAATATCATTGAATTTCATATAGTTGATAGTGTCTGTCATATGGTAGGTACTCAATAAATTTGCTGAAATACACTGCTCTATTTCTAAAGAAAATAAACTTCATTTAAAAAGAAAAATCTAACCAGAGGGCAACGTATTTTTTGCACAGTATTTAAAGGTCTGAATTCATGTCCTAGGTCAGCTACTTAATAGCTGAGTGGTCTCAAATTAGTTACCTTTCTACAGTGTGTAAAATGATATACTTATCTATTTTGAGAATTAAAACATTCTGGTAGAGAGTAAGTTATCAGTACATCATAGCTAATATTAAAATTTATAAAGGGTATATAACAAAAACCAATAAAAGAATCAGGAAGGCGAAACCCATTCTGAAGTAAAACCTGAGAAAAATGCAGAGGTCAACAAGACAGATTCTCATAACTATGACCACAAGAAGAAAACAAAAAAGGCATAGGTCTTAAGTTTGAAAGAGATAGTTTATATTTAGTATACATAATTAGTATCATATAGTTATAATTTATATATTTAGATGTAATGCAACACACACACACACACACACATTATCTATCTATCTATCTGTCTATCTACCTACCTACCTATCTATATCCTTTCTAAGTGCCAGGGACTCTTTTCCTCAAAATAATGCTGTTAAAACTAAAAGGTACATCAAACATTATAAAACGGCAATGAAAACAAATTTAGGTTACAAGAAAACATCTTGCTGCTTTAGTGTGGGTAGTGGTGGTGAAAAGAAAAAAGACATGCTATCAGATCCTGGCCCTACAACACCATTCATCCTCTGCAATGCCTTTGAGACGAGACTGACAAGCCAAGGTATATGTAGACAGGTGCTGAAAGGGTTTTCCAGGCATCATGAACAGCAAATGTAAAGTCACAGAAGTGCTGAAGCATAATTTTGGGGGATTAGAGAAGAGGATGGAAGAGGTCAGAGATGAGGCTGAACAAGAAAACTCTTTAAGAACTTGAAAAGAATTTAGATTTTATCCCATGGATAATGAAATGCCATTAAAGAATTTAAACAGAGGAGAAGCACAATCAGCGTTTCCTATTACATAACTCTGGGGTTGGTGTGAATGAGAGATTGGAGACAGAAAGAGACTGGAGGCAGGAAAACGAACGAAAAGGCTTTATCTATGAAATATGGACAATGATATGTACCTTGTCTGTCTCACTTAGGGTATTGTGAGATGACCAAAAGAGAATATGTGCAGAAGTGTTTTGAAAACATTTAAGTATTAAATAGTGATTATATACAGAAGGTGAGCCAACTGTGCATAAGATTAGAGAGTTGGTACTATTTCTAAAGGATTATAGAAAACAGATGAGATGACAAAAAACCAAAAATTGGTAAATATTCTTCAATTTTTCAAAAGTATGAAAAGGTACATTTCCAGAAATTTGACTGGTAAACCTGACCTCAATCCCCATTCCTACCAAGAATCATGCCTATATTTTTAAGACATTCAGAGCCAACATGCGATGGGCTATGTTTCCTCAGCCCACTGTGAAGAAACTACTTATTCAGAGATTACAAAAGGATGCACCTACAATATGGTGGCAGGCATCCTCTAAGATGACCCTCCATGATCTCTGCATCTTGGTATTTATGATGTTATGTAGTCCCTTCCCCTGTAGTAACTTGCTTCTAACCAACATTGAGAGATTGTCACTTCCATGATAAGACTACAAAAGATTCTGACTTCTGTCTCGCTAGCGGACTTTCCCCCTTGCTGGCTTTGATGAAGTTGTCATGTTGGGGCAAGGAACTGAGGGCACCTGCTGACCAGCAGCCGGCTAGAGACCTGAGGCCTTAGTCCAACAATCCCAAAAGAACTCTGTCCTGTCAACAACCACATAAGTGAGTCTGAAGCAGAACCTTCTCCCGTCAAGGCTTCAGATGAGACTCCAGCGCTGGTTAACACTTTGAAGCCGTATGAGACACCCGTGAGGCAGACGACCAGCTAAGCTGTGCCGAAATTCCTGACCTACAGACACTGTATAATACGTGTGGTTTTAAACCACTACTTTTGTTGTTGTTATTTATGCAGCAATAGGTAACTAACACACACTGGTAGGATTACCTTGTACAAACACAATGGCTGAAGAACACTTAATTGAGCCAATATTTCCCCCAACAAATAGCAATTGACTACAAGCAAGATACTCTAGCACTCTCTTGAGAAGACAACTGTTTCTGTACTGTCATAACAACCTGATAAAGTAGCCTTATTTTAGGAGGTAGGAGTAAAATACGGAAGCGGCATGGCCCAGAACTTCATTATAACATCATGTTCCCATTATCAAAGGGTGATAAAGAAACAGCCCAGAAAAGAGCATTGAAGAAAGTTAAATGGAAGTAGGCAATGAAGAAAGATTCAAGGACAAGGAAAAATTAGGCTTGGGGTAGTCTGGGGTTAAGTAAGTCAAACATGTTTTCAAATACATAAGGGAAAAAATGCACATGTGAATATTGTTTGGTAAAATTATGAGGTTTCCCTGGAGATTTTAAAGAAAGAACAGCAAGTCTGAGATCATCCCAGCTTCAAAGCCAAGGCAATAAGCAAGTTGACTTCTCAAAGTTTAGATTCTACTACCTAAAAATGTGGTGGTGGTTGTGGTGGTCATCAGAGAATTCACTACTACTCTGAAGACTGTGCACAATTCAGCTGGCCTCAGCAGTCAATCTATGTTTATAGAATACTTTATACATCACCACTTGAAAGGTATTGATTATTATATTCTTTTCTGCAATGAAGAAATTTTTGAGTCATTAATATTTATTCTCTAATATTTCTATGGCATGTGATACAAGAGACCTCCTGAAAGAAGTGAGCATAAGGAATACTGAAATTCCATGTATTTCTTAAAACTTGGAATTGAGGTAACAATGCACTTTTAAAGATACTACTGTCAAAACAACAAGAAAATGACCAGACCATAGCAACTGTTTTAACCCGTTGTTTCCCCTCACATAATTAGAACATTGTTGGAGTACTACTGAATCATATTCTCCATAACCCAGTCAAGCTCTGTGCTTCCATAATCTACACATCCTTTCAAAACACCACAAAATATTACTTTTATTACTGCTGCTATAATCTTTGGTTGTCTAGAGAGCTATCTTAGAAAACTCCACAAATACTGTTATGTAGATGAAATGAATGTAAATATCAAAATAAAATCTTCCTTTCTCTCTCAAGTTACACTCTGCTATAGGGCACTAAGGGAAACTTGTGAATAAATGTTCACCATTCAGCCCTTTAATGTAGCACTTCAAAGTGGCATGAAATATACTGTGCTAGGACACCAACAGATGCAGTACCACATAACTGCACTGAATCATGCCACAAGTAGCTTTAAAAAACTGAACTTTTCTCAAATCAAACAACTGTAACCAGAGTTTGCCGTAGCAGAAGTTGTTTCACTTTTTGAGCAAGAGTAGGAAAGGACTTTAGAAAAGTGGGATATGGAAACAAATACTATAGTGAAGTTGGGTTCTTTAGTTTTTTATAGTTTGATTCCAGGTAACAGTTTCATTCTAGATAATGTCTCACACAGAGGACTTTAACTCCTCAGAGTTCAGAGTAAATAATTAAATAAGTAACTTTTCAAGTTGTTTTAATCTTTTTTTTCCTGGCCAGTATTTGTTTGGTTGAGGTCATGACATAAAAGTGTCCTATAGGAGAATGGTATCTGCAAGATGACAGAATAGGAAGCCCTGGAGCCTCCTTCCCTCAATGAACACACCAATTCAACAACTCATGGGTCAAGTCCCTTTGTAAAAAAATCCAGAAATTAGTTAAGAGGCTAAATTCCAAAACATTGACATCAAATGCGGGGGAGGACATGGAGCAACAGGAACTCTCATTCATTGCTGCTGTTGGACAGTCTGGCAATTTTACAAAAATAAATATATTTACCATACAATCCATCAACCACATCACTTGGTATTTACTCAAAGGAGCTGAAAATTTATGTCTTGCATAAAAACCTGCACAAAATGTTTATAGCAGCTTTATTCACAAGTGCCCAAACTTGGAAACAACCAAGGTGACCTTCAGTAGGTAAATGGATAAATGAACTACAGTACATCCAAACAAGAGTATTATTCAGTGATAAAAGGAAATGAGCTACCAAGTCATAAAATGACATGGAGGAACCGTAAGTGTATATTAGTAAGTGAAAGAAGCCAATCTGAAAAGGTTGCATACTATACGGTTTTAATCGTATGACACTCTGGAAAAGGCAAAACTATGGAGACTGGAAAAAGATCAGTGTTGTCAGGAGTACAGAGCAGGGAAGTATGAATAAATAGGCAGAGCCCAGGGGATTTTTAGGGCAGTAAAACTATTCTGTGTGATACTATAAGGATGGATGCAGATCATTACAAATTTGTCAAAACCCACAGAACATGGAAACCGTGAGTGAACCCTAATGTAAACTGTGGACTTTGGGTGATAATGATGTGTCAATGTAGGTTCATGGAATTGAGTAAGTATACCACTCTGCTTCTAGCCATTGACAGAGGGAAAGACTCTGCACGTGTGGGGGAAAAGAGGTGTATGGCAATTCTGTACTTTCTGCTCAATTTTTCTGTGAACCCAAAACTGCTCTAAAAGTCTGGTTTTTTTAATTAAGTTAAAAAATAGATTTCATAGGTACAGGTTATCAACAACAGCCTAATTTCTTAACTATCTCAACATTTTCCCTATCCTTCTTAAGACTTGTGATCATTGAGAATAATCAAAAGAATACCCTGCAAGCTTTGAATAATTATAGAAAGTGCCAAAGTGCTAGATAGGTGGTCCGTGACCCAATGTATTGCCACAAGGACAGCAGCTGTCTGTGTACATGAATTCTGCTAAGTTGGTACCATGTTTCCCCGAAAATAAGACCTAACTGGAAAATAAGCCCTAGCATGATTTTTCAGGATGACATCCCCTGAACATAAGCCTTAATGCGTCTTTTGGAGCAAACCTTAATAGAAGACGCCGTCTTACTTTCGGGGAAACACGATATAAGACAAAGATCTCTTTAGTTGATAGGCATATCTTATTCAAGCGGATAGTAAGAGTATCCAAATTCTCTTTGACTGAGTCTACTGTATATTATTTGAATTGTGTTGTTATGCAGATTTTATTTTAAACAGTACTTTCTATGATGTGATTTGTCATGTATGATAGCCTACAAATTGGCTGAATATTACAATATTATGTATCATTTTCAATCACTAGGTTCATAATGTATTCATTATGCTCATTAAATACTTTTACCAAAAAAAACCCCTTTTAAATATTATATGACATTTAAAAAGAAATGAGTATTGCCAAAAAAAGGAAAAACCTTTTAAATACACTATTTAAAAAGCTCAGCTATCAGTTTTAAAATGACATTACTTCCTTAAGAATTAGAACTGCAGATGCTTTGCTTTCTACGCCAGATTAAAGAGCATCAATTTATTACCAAAAAAGTAAAATTGAAGAATTTCAATACAAATCTCTCTTAAATTTTAATGAAGTAAAAGTTAACATTTTTCTATATCAAAATCACTAAATCAGATTTCCCCAAATTTCATAGTGGTTTTAAGGGATTCTAGTTGTTAACAAAACAACTTTAAACTTTTGCATTTTCAAAAGCTGTACTTTGTACATCGTATTAATATTTACTGAAATATTTAGGAGTTTTACATACATAATCTAAGTATACAAATAATTTGTATCACATTACAAGGCCATTCATCAAGCTAAAATCTTGACCATCCTGCTTCTAGATTTAAATTTAAGATAAAGCAATGACTAAAACTTTGGATAGTTTTTGCTTCCCTCCCCACCCCCCACCCACAACATACACTACACAAAAGGGCTTGTGGTATCACCCTTAATAATGAATTCTAAAATCTCATCTTGAGCTAAAAGAAATTTCTAGAGATCATTTAATCTTTGAAACTTTTTCTAGGCTGAATCTCACCTGAACCATTTTTGATGAAGTTATCTCCCTTTTCCTTCACCAAACCTTCCCATGACTGTGTGTGTACTCCACTCTTTTATGCTGAGTTGCACAAGTTTTTCCCAGGGTCCAGTCTCATTTATGATTTAAAACTAATTACTGACTAAAACTGCATCTCCTCATCATCACTCATAACATTCCTTCTCATACCAAAAAATAGTCAATTCTGACCTCTCCACTTTACCATTCATTAATTCTTCCTCCAAATCCTATTTCTTCAAATCATGTGTGTCACTTGTCTCTGATTTTTTTTTCTCCTTTCCCCATGTGGAGTCCAAAATCAAGCACAAAACTCTTACAAATGTTTATATGATGTGTGTGGGCTCTGGAAAATACTATGTTAAGATGGCCATTTTTCTCACAATGTTCACATGATGCCATATTATGAGCAGATAGCAAATATGCAGCTTCTATTTTCAAGTGATTTTTTCACTTTTTGAAAACTTACTTTCAAGAATAAAAGTATACCATAGAGAGAAATGACCAACCAATCATTACTTTTTCAATGATTTGGTAAATGCTATTGGTCAACCAGTCTTGAGAACTAATTCATCCAAAAATATTTTAAAAATCCGTAAAAGGCAGTTCAATATGGTGACGCAGGAAGATCCTGAACTTACCTCCTCCCGTAGGCACACAGAATCCATAGCTACATATGAAACAATTTTCTCTGAGGAAGACGTTAAAAACTAGCTGAACAATTCCTTCACACTGAGCAAACAAACAAAAAGGCCACATCAAAGAAGGCAGGAGAGGCTGAAATCCAACATGTCCATAAAACGCACCACTGGTGCAGCAACTCATCATTGGGGTTAACTCAGAAGCCCGGAGTTTCTCCCTAGGCGAAGGGTTCTACCCCATATCAGGCACCCTAACTTTTAAGAACTGCACCTGAGGCTAGCCCCCAGAACATCTAGCTTTGAGAACCCATGGGGCTGCTATGCATGAGACCCAAAGCGCTGTGGCAAACTGATAAGTGGCCCTTAAAGGGCCCGTGCTCAGACTAACTCACCCCAGGGCCCGGCAGAGAAATAGCCGTTGAAAAATACCCAGACTTCTGTGCAAGTGATTTATTTGCTAATCTTGCAGCTTTGGCTGGAGGGGCAGGGGCCTGCTGAGATACTCTTCAGGATGGAGGCTGGTAGGCTCCATCTTTGAACTCTCTGTCAGACTCCAGAGTGCCAGAACTCATTCAACGCAAGAGAGAAAAAAAATCTCACTAAAAAATGTGCAGAAGACCTAAATAGACATTTTTCCAAAGAAGACATACAGATGACCAATATCACTAATCAGCAGAGAAATGCAAATAAAAACCAAAATGAAATATTACCTCATACCTGTTAGAACGGTTATCATCAAAAAGACAAGAAATAAGTGTTGGCGGGGATGTGGAGAAAAGGGAGCCCTTATGAACTGTTGGTGGGAAGGTAAATTGGTGCAGCGACTATGGAAAACAGAATGGAGCTTCCTCAAAAAATTAAAAAATAGTACTATATGATCCAGCAATTCCATTTCTGGGTATTTATCCAAAGAAAATGAAAACACTTATTTGAAAAGATACTTGCACCATGTTCATTGTAGCATTGTTTATGATAGTGAACACATGGAAACAACCTAAGTGTCCATCAATGGATGAATAAAATGTGATACACACCAACACACACACACAGGAATATTATTCAGCCATAAAAAAATAAAATCTTGACAGTGTGACAACACAGATGGACCTTGAGGGCACTATGCTAAGTGAAATAAGTCATATAAAGAAAAATACTGTATTAACTCACTTATATGTGGAATCTTAAAAAAACAAAACCACAAGCTCATAGATGCAAATAACAGATTAGTGCTTGCCAGAGGCAGTGGGTAGGGAGTGGGAAAAAAATGGGTGAAGGGGATCAAAAGGTACAAGCTTCCAGTTATAAAATAGTCATGTGGATATAATGTACAGCATGGCAACTACAGCTACTAATATAGTACTGCATTTTTTAAAGTTGCTAAGAGAACAGACCTTAAAAATCTTCCATCATAAAAACATTTTTTTTGTAACTATGTATGGTAACAGATGTTAACTAGATTTGTTGTGGCAATCCTTTTGCAATATATACAAATATCAAATCATTATGATGTACACCTGAAACTGTGATATGTCAATTATCCCTCAATTTAAAAAAGAAAAAAATCAATGACATTCTTCCTCAAATAAATGGGAAAAAAGCATTGGTTGAAAAATGACAACAAAAGAGAAAAAGCTGTATCTTTTCTAATGTGATGCGATAAAAGAAACTGAATGAAGTGCTGTTTTAGGCTTGCAGAATTTGCTCTACTATACACAAAGGATCCCATTCCAGAAGAAACTAAAAATCCACTTTTATTAATGATTTTTTGGAGGTAAAGAAAACAACATATTTACATACATGTTTACAAACATTAGCATAAAATGATTTTTACTTTTACTTTTAAAAGATTTTTTTTTCATTTGGCAAAATACTGAAACATTACTAACCATAAGCAATGAAACCCAGTACCTTTATAAGAGGTCATTTCTTCTCTTCACCCTTTTTCTTACGTTCGTTCAATACATTTAAAGGCTTCCTTAATTGACACTGACATTTAGAAGGACAATGAACTAAGGTAGTATGATTATTGGTAGGGCTGCTCAGTTAAGAGATAATGCTAAAATATGAGTGCTAATTAAAAATATGAGACACAAAATAAACAAAACAGAAACAGACTCAGATACAGAAAATACACTGATGATTGCCAGAGGGGGTGGGGGTTGAAGGGCTGGGTGAAAAAAGGTGAAGGGATTAATAAGTACAAATCGGTAGTTATAAAATAGTGACTGGGGAAAAAAAGAATATGAAATACAGTAATTGTATACTTACAGGCTCTTATTCTCCCATATATGTTCCAATAGAAGATGGTGAAACAGAAAATGAGAGGGAGAAAGGGCAAGTAGGAGGTAGTGGTGGTTGTTCGGGTGGGGAGTGGGAGGGATGGGTTTTTTGGGGGAGGGGAGCATACAGCATCCTAGAACACCACTACAAGGCGGATGTGCCCAAGCCCATTCCTGAACCCAAAAGCGGGGTTGCTGCTATATGAAAGGTATTCAGTCTCCTGAAGGGTATTCAGTCTCCATTAAAAAAATGTCACAGCTAAGGATATCAGAGAATGAATAGATTACCTACTACCAGAAGCCATAGGTTTAGAGGTACTTTGAAAAAGTTTCTCCCAGGTAAAAGCAGCCTCCCCAGGGCTATAAAACGGGGCTGTTGTTGTAGATGTTGTTGTTAATATACAAGGGAAAACAACAACAAAAAGAAAAGGAGGATGGACATGGATCAATGTCTTTTCTCTTCATAGCATATTAAAAATGCCATAAAGACATATTAAAAATGTCTTTTTAAATATTAGGAGATAATAAGCATTATAGAATTAAACCAGTAATACTATTATATATAATTACCCATGTCAATTAACTAAAACAGGGGAGAGAAACAGATAAATCTTGGCATTTACTGCTTTAGTCCTCAAATACATAGAAGATAATTAAAACACATAGTATCTTTTCCCAAATAATCAATTTAATTTGTCTTCAATAGTTTAAATTTAAAAAAATATTTTGAGTATTCATATTCATTTTTGTCTTATATTTTCTATTTCTGAACCTCATTATCTTCATTTGAAAGAACATTATTCTTCACTGAACATGACAAAATCCCCATGCTCAAAAATCTCAATATCTCAGTATTTTGCTACACTATCTGTTATTTTCTTGACTGTGTCCCCAGATCTGTAAGTACAAAACTTGGTAAAGGTTTATTCTTTAAGAACATTAAGTGTTATAAGCTCTCTTATAAGAGAGGGAAATAAATTATATCTCCTTAGCACAGTACTGCTTATCTTGGGCATAAAGACTAAAATTCAATTAATATAATTCCACTTACAAATGTCTAATTTTCCTAATGGGAGTGGGAAATACTAGGGTAGAAAATAGCAAGAAAAACTAAAGATTCTAACCAGAAAGCTTTCTGTTACCATGTAGTATTGAAATTACCATAAAATTTTTGTTAAAAAATATTTTCTAAGCCAATTTATAGCAGAAGTAACTTCAGTCATATCAGTTGGTCCCAGAAACCTGAAGCTATTATGGATAGACATCTTTTCACTTCAAGAGGTAAAATTTCAAGGAAAGACAAAGGAACATGTAGTGAGTTGTACCATATAAAAGCTGTTACCACGCAGTGAACCAAGGTTCCTTTCAAGTAATAAGCTAGTAATGATTTAAATATTACATATTTACATACATTTCTATTATCTAAAAATTATTTAAATCTCCATTTAAAAAATAAGCATAAATTTTAAAATTTTAAAAATTTGTTAATGCAAAATCTCTACATTATACTTAACGTGCAAATTACAATCAAACAATTTTGAATCTATTAACTCTCCTGTATCTGAGTGGAAACCGATATCCTTTAGATATTCAATCACAAACTCCATACAAAATGCCTAAATTTCAGCGTGTTTAGAATAATTGGTTGAACTTTCCCCATTCAACAATGTAAACATTCAGTTTAAAATTACTTTTGTTATAATAAACAGCAAAAAATGCAAATCAGGTACTGCAAGGTATAGTATTTTCCTAACACAAAAACAATTATGAGAACTAGAAATGACAAAATTATCTGTGGCAATTATGAAGATCTGTTTTAAATAGAAATTTTAAAAATATTTTAATTGTTAAAACATGCATCATTGTTTCATTCAAGTTAATTTTCTCTGACAACTGTACCCAAGAACTTTTAGGAGTAGACTTACTGTAATATCCATCAAAGTAACAAACATCCAGAAATATAACATTGTCGAATACATGTACTTAATATTAATAAGAGGAGGCATTTTTTAAATGTTAAAAAGGCCAGGCTGTACTTCACTACTTCAAACATGTATTATTGAATAAGTGTTCTACTGGTGATGAAAAATATGTAAACTTTTAAAGAAACAATTTTTCAAGCTTGTTTTACATCAAGTTATCATGAGATTGTTCACATATAACACAAGAAGTCAGCTTCCAGTAAAGATTTTTAGAAGGTATTTCTCATTTTTAATCACTTTATCTAACATTCCTTAAAAAGTATTTAGTGTTCAGCAAACAGGCCAACTTTCCTGATACATTTTAAAAAGCATCTCTGGTTCTTATACCAGATTTTCAATCTACTATATTGAGATATTTGAAATGCCAAAAGCCTGGACTGGATTTAGTAATAAATTAGGTAGTTGTCTAGATGTCATATGGCTAAAAAATAACAAGATTAATTTTTTTTAAGTAACGTAACTTGTATTTACAAACTAAAAGTTATTTTAAGACTACATGCTTATTCCAATGTACCACTGTGGAGATTTTAGGGAAATTTGAGCCGTTTTATGTTTCTCAGAAGAAAGGCAGACTTATTCTTTTATAACTAACATATTTTCTCCCTAAACCATATTATCCCATCTAATCACCCAGCTGACCTTTAACCATTGCAGACAAATACAACCTCAAACATCAATAAATGCCCTGCCATATACTCAAGGAACATGGCAGAATCTGAAGGTATCAGGAGGCGACTACATTGGGGAAAGCATACTGTAAACACTCTTTGGTATTTTTGCTTAAAAAGAGATGTTTAAAGATGTTACTTTATAATCAGGGTAATTAAAATATATTCTTTAAATATTGTTTTTCCTGTCGGAAAATATTTGTGCATGGTAATCTTAGGGTGGCCCTATAAATAGAACTACAAACTTGCTTAAATTCATTTATGTTCCATCTCATTAATCTAATCAATAGAGGATATAGTTCAGGCACACAAATCACAATTTTTACATGGGAAAGAAAGAAGACTGATAACATGTGCTGAAAATAAATACAAATTTACTGCAACAGTTTAAAACAAAACATACAAAAACCAGTATTTCTAATTCAAGATATTAAAGAACTATAACAGATAAACTTACGATGCACTAAATTTAATATATAGCTTATTCAGTTTATAAACTCCATAGTCCTTAATCCTTATAAGATCACAAAACGGGTCACAGAATAATCTTTGGGGAAATTATCCAGGAACTAAATTTATCCTTACAGTCAACATTAGGCAAGGCTAATCCTGGTCCCTGGTTATAAATAAGCAGATCTGGTGAAAAATGAGAAAGTTGGATTCAATTAAAAAACAATCTATAATTTTGGTTGAAATAAATTGTCTTAATTTAATTTCTTCCAAAATACCCTTGAATCCTTTTTAAGTCATTTGGATAATCAGCCTATAATTTTATTTGTAAGAAAATAGGTATGGTAGAAATATTTTCATATAGATATTTACCTTGAATTTCTACCTAAGATTTTTCACCTTGAGTCTTTAGTTATGAAATGAAGAAAATTAAATTGAACATGGATGTGATTGAGACAAACTAAAATAGTCAGAATATTAAAATACTTGTTTTAGATCCTTTCCAAAATAACTGTCTTCAAAAAAAATCTTTCATCTCTAACAAGAACCCTAGTAATGATTTATTTCCCAAACCAAATATGTTTTAAGTTTGTTGCAGAGATAGACTCTGAGACACGTATTCAAAGACAAGAAGCTCATTTGGGAGGTAATCCCAGGAAACATAATAAAGGAATGGGAAGTGAGACAAACAAGAGGAAGAAAATGAAGAATACATATTTAACAGTTTCCTCCTGTGGGCAATGAGGTCCAGTCCCACTGGAAATTTGAGGAGAGAATATGAAACATGCCTCAGAGTGGCACCAGTAATGCAAGGAAGCTGGAATTATTATCCTCCAATTCCCATCCATCACTGGCTGATGGCTGGTTCCCAGGGCATTATCTTCCTAGCACTTCCACTCTGCCCTGTGTGCAGGCGAGAAAATCCAAGGCAGACTTGCAGGTGCTCGTAGGACACTTTATGCATGAACTGGAATGGTGAGTCTATCGTCTGTTGTAAAGTCTCACCATCAGTAAGACTCACATACCAAATAACTTAAATTTCATTTTTGTCACTGTCCCATTACAAAGAAGCAGTGCAGTTTAATGATGCAATAGAATAGTATTTTGAGGTCTAAAAGTAAACCTCCGAGCAAAGAAAATACAAGTCTGCAGTCATTAGAAACATTTTAATCCACCATAAGAAATCTATTTTTGCCTGAATTAATCAAAATAGACATTTACATAAACAATTCCCATTTTTATTTAAGTTGCAAAAACCCATTATTATTTGAATTCAATATGATCTTAAACAGCCAGCATGAGAAATAAAACACAGAATAATATGGTATAGTATTTGTAACACAAAGAACTGAAAATTAGAAGAGCTGAATTCTTGTCCTAGCTCTGAAACTAACTAGCCATGTAAACTTATGTAAATCACATTATTTGTATGGGCCTTACGTTCTCTATCAGTAAAAATAAGATGATAATGTCTGGCTTACTTATTGTAGATATTAAGAAGAAAGAAAAAGTTGTAAAACGTATTTTAAAAATTAAAAGTACAATATAATATTAAATAAGGTATTTTTATTATTGTCATAAAGAGTCAAAGGTAGAAAGGCCCTTAGGAATCATATTATTCAATTCTAACTCATGTTAATAAAGTAATAAACTGTTCTAGAAAACAGCAGTGATTTGTTCCAGCAAATCAGCAGCAAATCACTAGTAAACCTGAAAATGGATTCCAGTGCAAAGCTTCTAGCACTCCATAGTATCTTTCTACTTGAGAGTTGGCGGGACATGGCATTGGGTAAGCAGCTAAAGCACATTTTAATTAACTGTTTTAAAAATTTTGCAACACTTTTAGATGATGGTAAACACCACATGATACTGCAAAATATAAGCTAAGAATAGTGGGCCAATGGTTTCAAATTTACCAGATCACTCACATTACCATTCATTTCATTTGGCATTACACAGTGCCTAGGAATATTAAGTTCTACCATCTTTTGAAATTAATAAAGAAGCTGATTTCTACAATTAGAAACTGAAAATGGAAAAAGCCAATTTAAAAAGTGCTTCCAGTTGAAAGCATTATGTTTTCCTGTCCTTTAGGAAACAGTTCATATGAAAATTGCCTTTTGTTCTCCTTCCTTTAAAATTCATCAAAATTGAACGAACACCAACTAAATTGTGTATTATGTGCTAGATTCAAATGAATAAATTTTAAATGGGGGAAAAAAACTTAGAAAAAAATCTGCATTTATAAATAAAGTTAAAAATATTTTTATTAAATCTAGTTCAACAGTCTAAGTATTTAATTTTAAAAATTCACAAACTGTCATTCACATATCATTCTAGTTTTTTTCGTTTTCATCTTTTTAATACTTTTCACTTAAATGTATATAACATCACATTCAGTAAGTAACTCAGAGAATATCATAGTCAGCAGAAAAATTAAAATATTTTCCAAAAGTTTACATTGGCAGATTTAAAGACCAGAACTCAGGTCTTGTTCATAGTCAAATACACTTGGCCTTCAATAGCTTCTCAATAATGGTATTTATATTCTCTTTGGTTTCATTATTAGGATGACAAAAAAAAAGTCACTACATCTAGTAAAGTTACAAACCTCACTTTGCAGTATTAAATATGCTTTTGAACATAATTTACAATTTATATGAAACACCAATTGCATTACATTATGGCTTTCAAAATCAGGAGAACTGTCTTCTAAATTTTTTTCCATTATTTTTATAAGATGATTGGCCAAAACCTTGCATTAGAAAACACACACACACACACACACACACACACACACACACACACACACGTACTACATCCTGGGTACAAACCACTCTGGGATCACTGCAGAACTTTAAACAAATGACAGATCTAAAACCTTAAAGTTCTTCACATAGTACCACCCAACAAGCAGAATATATCAATGAACTCATTATAGGCAAACAAAATCCATCCACAACAGTGAGTTTTAAATGGCAGAGATCCCAGTTACCAGCATTAGTTAAGGGTAATTTTACCAAATGTGTAGCACGGTCTAAGAGGATATTGTGTCATGCCACTCAGTTCTATTTACAGGGTAGGAGAAGAGGAGGAGTGCAAAAAAACTTATCTGCCAGCTGCTCCTGTTTCCTCTTTGACTATTTTGACATTAACAAGTGTAAGAAAGAGCTAGCTCCTTCAATACCCTTTTCTGCTACTGATATGGCTGTTTTAGATTCAAGAAGCATCTCTGTTTAAGAAAGCTTAAGACACTTATTCAAAGTTAAATTTCTTTTAGTAAATGGTAGAACTTTACCTTACACTTAAATGTTTTCACTAAAACAAAAAAAAGTATATTAATTATTGTAAGGGTCCAGTGTTCCACCACTAGCAATTAAGTAACAATCACTTTATCAATTTATAATCTGTGTTGAAGTTAGTGTTAAATAATCAAAATCAATTTTTACTTAAACGTGACTTCCCTGAAGAGTTTTATACAAATGAAATAAGTTTCATTTCAGGTTACTAATTCCATTTGTTTTTTTTCAGCTTGGTGATCCATAATTTTAGATCTACACCAATAATATACCCAAGTGACGCTGATGCTGACATGACAGGGATCCTACTTTAGAACCACTGATCTAGCTTTGTTTGAATACTTGGAATGATTTTATGAGTACAGAGCAGATTTTCACTTAGATATTCTCATGCAGCACATTAAATGTGGAATCAGAAACTTCCATTTCTTACAATTAATTTTTCTATCTAGAAGAACACAGAATAATTTGATTCCTTTTTATGCATAGCAGTCACTCAAGTATTTGAAGAAAACTCCCTCTCTTTAAACTTATCTTGTGCAAAATAAATATCACTAATTACTTTAACTGCATCCCACTTCCCATAGTACTCGGCCTTTTGAGCATTCCAAAGGTTGTCTCCCTATCAACACTATAGTTCATAATGTCCCTCTTAATATGTGGCACTAACAATTTAACACAATAAAAGTTTTAGTTTGAATATTGGAATGCATGTGGCTTACTACATCTCCTAATGAATAACAGTTTTAGAAGTACATTAGGTCTTTCAGCAACTGTAGCACAGCACTTCTCAACTGCCAGTCTATGGACTCATACTGCCTGATGAAGTTTTCAGTGATTTAGAATAAATGAAAAAAGAACAGTGTAGTAATTTTTCCGCCAACTTAAAATTATTCCCATTAAATAACTCTTTTATTCTGATTTTATGTCCTTCCTAAACATTGGGGGTGGGATAAATGAAGTGATGGTGATGTAAGATGGTAGCTATTTTTCCAAGTCTTTACATGGCAAAATAAAGTCTCACATTTCACAGTCTCTCTTAAATTATTGGTCTAATGTCCTAAAATACTCAGGTATTAATAAAAAGGTTGATCTGATTCATCCTCTACTACCATCTAAGTAGCCAAGTGCTTAGAATAATTTATATAATTGATTAATTTATGGCAACAAAGAAAACCTCTCAATGAGATCCAGCAAATAAAAGGGCTTAAAAATGCTTTTAACACAAGTTCCTAAGAGTCTCTAGTTTCCCTTATCCACTTCCACTTACCTTTATAATCCTAAAAACACTCAAACCCAGCAAACTAGACTACATCAAATTAAGAGAGGGGTGGGATGATACAACCACTTGTTGCAATTTAAATTACCAGCCAATAATTTGAACTACAAGTGAACCACACTATCTAGGACAGGGGACAGTAAACTGTTGCCCATGGATCAAATCCAGCTCAATGTCTTCTCGTGTTTGAGTGAAACAGCCACATTCATTCATTTACACATTGTCTATGGCTGCTTTTGTGCTACAGTAGCAAAGGTGAATAGCTGAAACAGAGATTGTTTGCAAATTTTGGTCTGCAAAACCCAAAATGTTTACTATGTGGCCCTTTACCCAAAAATTTGCCAATATCTAATCTACAGTAATGAATTATTAATATTTACTACGAAAGAACAATTTGAGATCTGCAACAATAACCATTAACTAACTCAGGATGCCTGCCATCCATATTGAAATATCTAAATATAAACACTGGGCTATCTGAATAGTCCTTTATCCTACTTTGTATGCAGATCTGTTGCCCATCCAAGATGAAGCACTTTACTTACCTGCTCACTGAGCTACTCTTTAACATACATTTCTCAAGGACTCACTAGTGGAATAGTAAAGAATCCATGAATATACTGATCTGTGTAATCTAAAGTTAAAAAAACAAAAAGTTGCTGCAAATAACTCAAAGTAAAAATAAAGAGGAAATTGTTGAGAACTACATAATAACTTCCTTTACATTTTAGATTTCAAATACAAAACATTTTTAAAGGCACTTAAAGTAGGAAAGCTTAAGTTCAACAATTTAGGTAATAGTAACCACATTAAATAATGCAAATTAATTTCCTTTTTGTGTTAAAAAAGGTTTTCATTTTCACGTGTGTAGAGTTTAAATCAAAAGATAATACTTCTAATCTAATTCAATCATGTAGCTTTTTAACATAAGTGACACCAGAATCTCCAAAGAGTAAAGTCAGAACATTAAAGTACTTTGAAACTGGAAAGTGCTTAAAAGATCACCTCCACATTTTACAGATGAGAAAATTTCGTTACAACATGAAATATTTAGAGTGAGAGAATTAATTAGTGGCAGAGGCAGAAGTAGAACCCAACACTCAACTACCAGTTTGGAACTCTTTCTACTTAATGATTGAGTATGAAAAATGTTTCTAGGCTAGGAAAGGGTGGAGTGATGTTGAAATATTCTAGAGTTTTAAATGTACAGTAAACATACTCATAAGGCTACTGCCCACTCAACCTAAGCAACCTGCTTATGTTTTTTATTTATCAATCAACTATAAAATTACAGAAGGAAAAAAAAATGATTCATCGTAAAGCCACTCTTATTAGAATAATCAAAAGAACAACCAAATATTTGCTTAACAAACTGTCAAAGATTAGAAAAAACTCATAATCAATAGTGGAGAAAGAATAGTATGATGAGTACTCATATATTGCTAATTTGGCACAAACTTTCTGAAGGGTAATTTGGCCATATTTTAAAGAGCCTAAACAGTTCTTAGTATCTAAACCAATTATCCCATTCCCATGAATAATATTCTAAAGAACTAGTCTAACATAGTGTTCAAATTTCACATACAAAGATGTCCATCCCACTATTATTTATAATTGTGAAATATTAGAAACAATCTAATATCCAAAGAGAGAACGGGTTCAATTATGGTATATTCATACAATAGAATATTAGGTAGCCATTTTAAAAAATCACATTTTCAAAGACATGGGGAAGTACTTACGATGTTAAGTTATAAAAAGTAGGGTATACAACTATATGGTCAGTATAATCTCAATATTGTTATTATGCATACACACAAACACATATACACACTCATACATATAAATAGCATAGACAAAGACTGAAAGGAAATACAAAAAATATTAACAGTGTTATCTCTGGATAGTGAGATTGAAGATAATTTTTTTCTCTTCTTTATACTTTTCAGTATTTTCTAAATTTTCCATAATAATCATGTATTAGTATTATACTCAGAAAACATTAAAAATTCACTCTATAGTCAATTTTGAAATTTTTATAGTCTATATAATAAATAGGGAATAAATATTTATAGCGCTCAAAAGTATATCTAAATGATGGGAAATAAATTAGTAATATGTAAGAGTATAATTTCCACACATGTATAAGTGGGCAATTTTGAATCCAAAAGATAGCATTATTTTATCTCAATTCTTGAGTATAGAAAGTTGATATTTAGTAATAAAAAATGCAAATCTTTAAATAAAATTGGTGCAAGGCATCTAAAAATTGTGCTATTCTGGCATAACATTGAAGATATAAACGCTCTCCAATGTAATGTAGATACCCAGTGTTAGATTAAAATAGGTATAATCTAGTACATGCATGGTGGCCAATAATTAACTAATTGAATTACACTTTCCCCCAAAATGACTAGAATTGGTCTATGCTAAAGAAAGAAATACAACACCATACCATTATTTTAGTTGGAAGAGCCGCACCAAAAATCATGACAAAAAAATTATAGAACGGTAAGAAAATCCAGTGGCTTTTTGTTGTTGGTACTGTTAATGATTTCTTGCTAAAAATTCAAGTAAGAGAGTCAAATTGCTTAAAGCACTAAAAAAGTATAGCAGCAGTGTATGGTCTGCAATGATTTGAAAAACTCTAAGAACACTCTTCAATGTTTCCTCATTTGCAGACTACTGCCTAGCAAACACAATCTTTGAAGTAAAGGACTACATCTGTGTTCTTTTACCAATCTCGAATATACAATATAGTAATGACACAAAGTGATGTCACACACAAAAAGGCAAACTGTATGTAATTTTAAGAGCTAACTTTAAAATATGATTCTAATATCTGTGATAAAAAAATCACATAAATATGCAAAATATAAAATACACCCTAACATGTTTTTATATAAGAGCTGAAGTTTACCACTTTTAACATAAAAATTCTGAGATGGAATTAATAAAAAAACAATTTTCTTATATACCACAGAGCAATAAGTTTAAATCAGACTATTTTGAGTTGTGTAGCCCTTTATTAGCAACTAAAATAGAAGGTATCTGTTGTACAACACGGGTAGTAATTGACTATAACTGGAGATTTATTGTATTCTAATACAGATAATTTATAAATGCAATTTCTTTATTAAAAAGCTTCCACCTTTTTTTTGTTTGTTTGTGTACAATTTGCAAAACTATTCTGAAAGCGGAATATAAGTGCACAAGTCTGCAAAGAGTGCAAATTTAGGAGATGGTAGATGCTTTACAAGTTACTTTCAAAAAGCTGCCACACTGGGCTTTTACACTGCCATCTTTTTTGATCAAAATATTTGATGCCAGCCTTCCTTCCACTGCCCTAAACTATAAAGCATTTTGTAATGAGTTGAAATTAAGGAAGGACTACACCTACTAGAAAAGAAGAGAAGAAAGTTCTATTAGTTTGAGGTTTCAGAATCCCCCCAAACCAGGACCAGCATCTTGGTAAGGGCTGGGCTGGGACCCCGAACAGAGTATGGTTATGTGCAGATGGCATCCCTGAGGACTCAGAGCTTCAGTGGACCGTGAGTGCTCCAGCTGCATAACTCACTGAACTGTCTTGCCAGTTTCTACACTGGCTTGACTGGGCATAATTCAAAAAGGAAAAGCTCATATTCATTCCATTCTTCTGGAGCTCTGTGATAGCCTAGAAAAAAAAAAGGCTGGTTATGACAGACATATAAAAAATTAGCACTCTTCGAACTAATTGGTAGTGGTGGCTTAACTTTGTCCACTTCACAGCAGAAACCTAGATCTCGCTGTTTCACACTTCTCGTCACTCGTTTCTCGAATTTCTTGTAATCTCATGTTAAATAGGAATAAAAGCGAATGCTTTATTTCATTCTCTCAAAGAACTTGCCCTAATATAGTTTTTCGATGAATATCAGGTATCTTCTACCCCTCCCTCTCCCTGGATTTCATAAGGCCACTAACAAACAAACAAACAAAACCTCATAACATGGAGTTTTTTGTCTGACTGGCTAAATGTGAAATACATATAAATTAGGTTTCAGGTCTAAGAGGGATACCAGGATTTTCACTTTAATTGTGCAGAGGTTCATCATTTACTTTATTAAAATTTTATTTGCTCCAATTTGACCATTAGAAATTAGTACAGCTCATTCTAGTTTAAACCTCAGAAATTAGTTTTAGGCCCTTAACAGGAGTTTTCTTCCAGTCAATCAATACTGCTTAAGAGAAAATCCTTTCAAAATATCCAAAATGTACTGTCTTTCAAAGGATTAACACTGGACTTCAAGTTCCTACACTAGACTATTCTAGACTACATTACCTTCTCCATTATTTCTCTGCCTTTGAAATGAGCCCATATTACATCCTCCTCCTATTCCTGAGTATACACTTTATTCTTTCTTAAAGAGTCCTGTTTTTTCTTTCAGAAAATCCATTCTGTTATATTTGTTAGGGGGAAAATTAATGTTATTATCTCTTGAAAATCCAGCTAACCAAAACTTCTGCCTCTTACCATTCTTTAAATGAAATATTATATATTATATATAACATATATGTATTATATATTATATATAACATATATATTATCTCTCTTGCTTTATTATCTTATAAATATCTAAAGTTCAAGAGCAAAATCTTCCGCTTATTGTTTAGAGTCTACTAAACAAAACCAAGAAATTAATAAGAACATATCTCTTGAAAGGTTACTTTGGTTTACATTTATAAAGAGCATATTGGAATTGACTGAGAATCTAGAGAAAAATGGGTTTCTATTCTAAATAACTTTCTGCATTTAAAACAATGTATTGGCTTGTCTTCTAGTAATAAATAATTTTATTCAAGTAACAAAAACAATGGAAATAAAAATTATCTTAAAGGTACTAGAAAGAAAACTGACTACATGTACCTAAAACCAACACTAATAAGGTATCACAGATAACAACAATTAAGATATTTTGAAACATCGTAATATTAAATGTTAAAAATCAAGACTTAGGATACTCACATTTAATAACACCCCAATGGGATGTCTTCCACATATAGTATTATGATATTTCTTCAAGTAATTGCTAAAAGATACAGGATCTAATTGTTCTATAATACTCATACCCTAAAAGAGAAAGAGAGAGAGAAAGGGGGAGGGGGAGAGAGAGAGAGAAAATGAAAGAAAAAAAAAGGACACAATTTATTATTTCCTGGTTACATTTTAAAACTGTTACTTAGAGCTAAACAACATAATTTTGCAATTAAGGAGAAGTAAATAAAATACCTTAAATAAACCTTGTGAAATACCAAACTCATTCACCAAAGGTAATCTCATTATAGTCAGCTCTCAATAACATATGCACACTTTATTAACAGAAAATTTTTAATCCCCAGTTTAGTTTTCTCTCACTTCTGGTACGTTTCTACACTACCTTCACCAGTTGTTACTTAGCTCACAATCCTCAAACATTTCACAATTTTATATTTTTCTTATGTATTTATAAAGGTAAATCTGTAAAAATTTTCACACAAAATCTAAAATTAAATTTGATGTTGGTTTTTCCCATATCCATTATATTTCTCATACCACTGGCATTAATAATCAAGAGTTGATTGTAATTTAACTATCTCCATAACTATACTTAAATATCAACAATATGCAATGCATTTAAAATTATTAGTAATTATCTAGGTACATGTTTAAAAAAAGATACTACAAAGAAAATAATTTACATATTTTTAATTAATTTAAAGCCCATAAAAGATTAATAAAAGCTTAAGCAAAATTGGTCTTTTATGAACAAGTTAAAAAGAAAATCTCTTTAACATTGAAATTAGAATGCTCTATTTTCAAGGTTTTAATTTAGAACCAAAGTTCAGGCTACTGTTAAAACAAAAACTATGACTCGGACATTTGCTTACACTCAATTCCGTGTTCTGCAAATACATTCAAATAATACTATGTTCATAATACATTAATATAAAGCAACTTTAACTCATCTGAGTCAGGTAAATGAATTAAAGATTCTAACTCATTCATTCAGCAATTACCTTACCTTGTTTTCTTATTCTGGTAAAATACATTTATATTCAATAAACTGGATTAATATTTTCTGGGAAAAATGTAAATGGTAGTTTAACTAGGGAATTAACTGATATACTTTGTTTGGTTTTTAGAATTATATTTCAACATGTTTCAACAAGACAAGCACAGTAGAAAGGTACTTAATCAGATGAACACTCATCTGAAAAATGATAGTTTTCAGTAGGTGACATACAAATATTGCAGTGGCAACATCAAAATTTAGTTAATAAAGAAACTTTTTCCAAAATATTCAAATTCTTATCACATTTTCCAACAAATATATCTGAAGGCTAGGCATATGCATGTATAATCAACTTCCAATTGCTTGCACATCAATTAGCCACTCTCAGACTTATCATAACACAACCAGTGTTTAATGCTAAGTTGGTTTTCCCCTGCCAACAAGGAGGCTTCCAGGTCAACAATCTCCACTGACATTTGGTGCAAGCTCAGAAAACTACGCACTATCTTAAAAGTTAAACCTAAGATAAACCCTTAGTATCACAAGTCTGGTGCAAAGAAAATCACACAATGTATTTCTAAACCAAGTAGTAATACAGAGATGAAGTAACAAATCTCTTCCATAAATACAGATAATCAAGATATAATTCCCTAAAGATGAAAAAACTGACACATAAGAAAGGTTAAAAGCTTGCCTCTAAATTTCTAATCCTAGGCTCTTTCTCATTGACTACTCTGCTTCATGAAGTATAACAAAAGACATACCAACAATTCTTTAAATAATCTCATATATCTACAATTGATATAATATTGTAAGAGAACTTTTAATGCTCTTGGATGAAGTCTAGGACAGCTTACCTTAAATAGAATTTCACTTATTAATAAGTTATGTGAAATTGAGGTTCCAGTGTACATTCTAACATTAAAATCTCAAAGCACATTTTTTTTAACAAACTTATCATACTTATATATTGACATAAAGAATCAAAGAGAAGGAGACTAATGATCACACTTTAGAGGACAAAGACCTCAAAGTAACTGGCCAAGAAATTTCATATAGAAAGATATAAAATTATAAATGTAGAGAAGATGCTACTAAATAAAGTGTTCAAAATGAAGTTATGATGAATTACAACAGGAAAAATAAAAACATTGAGATAATGGAAGTTAAGGGGTTAAATTTAAAATTTTAATTCCCTAAATTGTGTTATGTACCCACTAGGGCAAGAATCAATGTCATTGCACTCAATTCTCTAACAAATACGATAGTTAAGAGGTAGGCCTTTTTATAAAGGAGGGATAGAGACAAAAGTTAAGGCTTTTCTCATGAGTAAACCTCTACAAGCAGAAAATTCATGAAGTACACAAACAATAGCAATAATGATAATAAAACTGCAAAATGGGACATCCACTAACTAATACGGAAGACTGACAAATATGCTTGGTAGATATTTAGGTTTTGATGCTAACAATTTTGAAATTATTATTACAAAATTCAAGAAGATGAAAACACTAGTTTGATACTATTGCCAAAATTCCAAGATGATGAAAAATAAAATGCTTCTCAAATATGCCTAATTAACTTTTCCTGTTCCTCAAATACTGGAAGATATGATCGGTGACTCTAAAGTCCAGCTGATGGAAAGCTTGCCTACAGCCTAGTATATTGAGTATTTGTTCAGAAGAACTTAATGTAACATGAACCAGTGAAGTGAGTCATTACCCATTTAGCTTTAGATACAAATCAGACTTTATAAACACCAAAAGCCTATGCATCACAGTCTGGATTTCTGAGGAATTTAGCAGCTCAGCAAGAAATCTTCAGATTGAAAGTTAATTCTCTACCTGGAGAGGGACAAGGGCAGATAGAACCTATCACTGTGCTGACTCTCCAATTGATGGGTGAAAGTCTGTAATGTCAAATCCCAGTGGTAAAATTGGTAACTACAATATTGCCACAGGATATGAAAGACAGTTTGGGGAATAGAATCAATAATGTAAAGATTTTATAGCACGTCAGATGGTCACATCTTATTAGGGAGACCACTCCATGGACGGTGTAGATGCCTGACCACTGTGCTGCACACCTGAAGCTAAAGCTGAATAATATTGTATGTCAACTATAATTTAATATATATAAATATAGTCATGGGATATGGAGTACAGCATAAGGAATAGAGTCAGTGGAATTGTAATAGTAGATATATACGATGTCAGAGGGGCAACAGATTGGGGGAGGAGGGTCATCACTTTGTGAGGGGTGAAATGCCTAACTATTACATTGTTTTGTATACCTGAAACTAAACAAAACAAAACAAAACAAAACATCCTAGTGGCAATCCTAAACAGGCACTTTGAACTGATAGAACTACAAATTCAAGATTCCAATAAAACAAAGATCTTCCCTTTTTAAAAAATTTATCTATATATAATATTTAGTTTAAATTTTATTTAATTTTTAGATGCTATCACCCAGAAGTAATCTTCCTCTAAAATAACAAACACAAAAGAGTAGCAAAACTTTTTTAGAGGTCTTTAAGAAACAAGAACTAGAATGGTGCCTTTAATTATAAACACATAATTAATTACCACATTATCAAGTTATTAGGATTCATGTTTTTAAGTAAGGATATACTTTTATGTTAGAGATGAGTACACAGGGAGGTAAAATGAGAAAAGGAAATATTCTGGTTTCTATAAGCGGTATCAAGAGAAAATCTTATAGTGAAAAAAAAACTTATGGAAAAAAAAAAAGTCACTCTAAAGACAGCAGTACTAAGAAGCAATGTACTATCTTAAAGATGATATGTAGCTATTTTAAATCACTATCGTAAAAAGATATCTTAAAGATAATGTTATAAAACTACTAAAGACTATTAAAGAAACTATTGGTTCAAGTGAAAGAAGAATGAGTAGACAAATATGAACAATTTCACTTTTAAAAGAGTAGGAAGAAGGAAAGAAAAGCCGTTGAAGTTCAAAGTAAACAAAGTGACTACGAATAAATGTAGAAGGAAAAGAAGTTATAAGGATGACTACAATGACATTTCCAGATTCTCTCTGCCAAATTCTAATTTGCCAATGTCCATATTGAAACACTGGTCTACATCAAAAGGGGCACAGAAAAAACAACATGTGATCATGTAATATATATAAAATATGCAAAAATATGGCTAATGTTTCAAGTATGTGATCTAAAAAGTTAACAAAAATCAATATCTTAAATTATGTTCTGCTTTGGTCACTGTAATTACTAAAATTGCAAAATACTAGTTACTAAAAGACATGGTCAGTAGTTGATAACATTATGACTTTCAGAATCTGTATGTCTTATAACTAGTTACATTTTTCCCCCAACTACAATATTTGAAAGATCTAGTTTGCTTTCCTATATATTTTTTCTTTCTTTATGTGTTTATTTTACATAATATTCAAATGCTAGAGATATAAACATTTTCTAATAAGAACAGCTATTTTTCTTTTGCTTTGGGAACTTAGAAATAATTTCATTTATTTTCTAGCTTTTTAATAACCACATTTAGTAATACTTTTATGTTAACAAAAAAAGGACCAAAACTTAATTAACGCACTCATTTTGAGCAGGTTAAATCTAAAATTTTATACTTAAAAATAATCTCTCTTCAGTCTATCAAATTTTCAAAACGTAAAATTATTATAATTCAGAATTGCTAACATTTTTGTAATGCACAGAGAACCATCGCTTTGTATTTGCTCTTAAAGGACTGCATATAGGAACTAAGATATTGGTTCTCAAATGAATGAAATTATTTATAACAGGAAATTACGCTTTAGAAAAGGAATATATAGAGGAATATTCACCATTTGATTACATAACTCAATTAAGAAAACACATTATATAAGTCTGACTAACAGTAAGTGTACATATATACATGTACGCATAAAAACATATATACATGAGTATACAGAGCTAACCATTCTTATTATTTTAATCCATTTATTCTAACTCCCAGAATTGACTTATAACTTGAATTAACAGCATGCTAATAAAAGAACAACACTTTGAGCCATTTGAAAATTCTATGTTTCAATAAATGGACCACAAAAAACAACTCCAAATGTTATTATCAAATATTAAAATCAAGTATATTAATATGAAGCAAATATTCAATATTTATTCAGAACTTGTATTCCAGATTATTAATTTTTAAAGTTATGTTCTGGTAACTTTGGATATCTACAGTAAAGTAAATCAATTGTAAATTTAGAACTCAACCTACAGCTCACTTGTTCTACTTATATTTTTAAACAAAAATTTTAGTTTCGAAGACTTAGAAGCTAGCAGAAAAGGCAACAATTTCAGGAGAAGTTATGAGAATTATGCTAATGGGTAAAGGTTACTCTTTTTGTTCTGCCTGAAAGTAAGAAACCAACGTCTAGCGAACTGCTCATATACATCAAGAGAGACAAATAAAGCTAGTAATCTTCATATAAACTAACAATCAACATAGAGTTAGTAGAAAGGCTAAAAGAATTGTTAAGTATGGATGTTTATATATAACACATATACAGAGCAACAAAGAATATTAAAGTATTTAAATGTGACCACAATTCTAAAGAGTTTCAAATGATGTTATCATGTTCACTCACTTTGGAGCACCAGGTAAGCCAATGCTTTTTGGGAAAACTGCGTGCTAAAAACACCACTGATTTACAAATTCTTACATTTGCAAAACTAAATGTTGTCTAATTAAAGTTCACAAATGATTTAAAAAGCTGACTAGAAAACAGGGGAGGGATGACGAATAGGGAATTTTGTTCTACTTCAACAGGTCAGAGGCTATAGTGACTGGCCGTTCACATTTACCTACAAAGCTCACTCAGAAATAACAATATTGGGACTCTTTTCATACGACTAAAAGGGGATCTCCCGGGGTAGGTATGGGCAAGCCAATTTTGAAGAAGTTCCACAAATTATTTCAGCTGTAAAAACAGGGTTGATGATTATTACAGCAGATAATCTCACCTCTGCCCTGGCTTTAATTACCATCTAACAATCTCTCCCTAAACTGTTGCCAATGCCCACTGTTACTACTCCTGCCCTGCTGTAGAACCTCTTCTCTACAACAGCCAGAGTAACCTTTAAAGTGAGGTAAATTATATCACTTTACTTCCTATTGCACTGACACAATTTCTTCCCTGAAATATAAAGCCCTACATTGTCTGATCCCTGCCTACCTCTTTAATCACGGCCTATACCATTCTTACCCTTATCTGTGATACTCCTGCTATACTGACCTTTGCTCTTCTAACACAGCTGCCTCTTTCCCATCTTAAAGTCTTTACACTGGCAGTTCCTTTGGTCTAGAATGCTCTTCCCTCTGCTCTTTACTTGCTGATCTTTACTTGGTTCGCTCTTTCATATCATTTATATCTCACCTTAATGTTCTTCCTCAGGGGAAGTCCTCCAATCAGCCTCAAATCACTTACTATCTCAAAACCTTTTTATTCTTTTCTGTATAGCACACATCACTATTAGAAACAAACTTACATACATCCTTACTTTTTTAAAATAAATGGACAAAAAACATCTCCCTCACCTAAGAATACAATTTCTGTTAGTTCAAGTCCGTTTGTTTACTGCCGTATCTCCACCAGTGCCTACCTAGGATTGTAAATGCACTCAAAAATAATTTGAGAGATGAAAATCCAAATGCCTACTTGACTGACATCTCTATTTAGCTGTCTTAAAGACAACAGCAAATAGAACATACCCCTAATAGGATTTATGATCTTCCTGCCTCCTAAGACATCTGGTCCTATCTTCTTGTGCTTCTGACCTAAGTGAATAGCAACACCCAACCAGCAGCATGTAAGCAGATATTTAGGAGCCATCCTCGATCCTTCCTTCCCCACCAAATATACTCCATCTCCGAGTCCTACTATAAATTTGTCTTTTAAATATACTGAATACATCCACTCTGCCCTCTCTTCCACCATCACCATCCACTGTCCAAATTACCATTTCTCACCTGATTACCCAACTAGTTTATTCATTTCTCCTCTGGCCTCCCTGCAACCCATTTGCTACACTGCAGCTATGGTCTATTCAAATACAATCTGATTTTATCACTTTCTTATTTAATATCCTTGAAACAGCCTGTTCTAGATTCTCTAGCTTCATTTCTCATCATTCCCCCATCTATTTATCCATCAATTTATTCAACAAAGTACTAAGAAGAAAAACAAAGTAGGATAAGGTCATGTAACAACCGTTCACCATAGGGACATGATGAAAAATTATGGGCAGATTTTTGGGTTGTCCCAATAACTAAAGATGCTATTGGGGGATTCAGTGGGTGGAGTCCAAGGATGATGACTGCAATACAGGACAGTGCTACACACAAAGAACTGTTCTCATCCCATGACACTTTTCCATGTTCATGTAGGTGAAAAACATGCTTGTAATTATATACATCCTAACTCCATTTTACATACAAATACAAAGAAGTTCTGCATGATTTTAATACACAGATTTCCCAGGAATGGAACAATCTCATAAAGTGAAGAAAGACTATACTTTGTTTAGTTTACAACTTTACTAAGAATTGATCACCATTTTGGAAAATCAAGACACCGAGCAATGCCACTTAGTAATGTGAATCATAAATATGCAATTTGCATTTGTAGCTGTTATGTTAATGATACTATGTGTGCATGCATCTAACTACCTCACTGTGTCTTCTAATAGAGTTGTACCTGGGCATTTACATTATTAAATATACATCAATTATTTTCCTTTTATTTCCTTCTCATATTATATTAGGGCATTCATTTAATTATGGATATACAAAGATTATATTCAATAATTCATTCATTTGAAAAATATTTATTAAGCACCTACTTATGTTCTAATCACTATTCTAAGCATTTTGGATACATCAGTGAACAAAACAAATATCCTGACTAACAAAACTGTAACACATATGTAAAATATGTAGTTTGTTAGAAGAAAAAGTAGTAGAAGGTAAAGTGTATTGGGAAATGCTGAAAGGGCGCAGTGTGTAAGATGCAAAATCTAATGGTGTGTTCAGTAGGCCTTATTGGGAAGGTGAACGGTGAGCAAAGCCATCAGGTAGGTGAGACAGTCAAGAGCAAAAAGGGCAAAAGCCTTATGCTAAGCACATATATGGCATTATTGAGGAACCGTATGGAAATCAATGTGTCCACACTATCCTCAATATTTCTTACATCTCTATATTGTAATAACTTCATTCTAAGGCTGTTCGAAAACTAGACTATAAGTTCTATGAAATCAGAAACCATGTTTTCTCTTCTTGATATTGTCAATACTTCACATGGTATCAGACACACAGTAGATATCCATTAACCATTTGCTATATGAAGGAAGTAAGTGATGAAAGAAACAGAAAACTGTTCTTAGGTAACTGGTAACTAAATCTCAGAACAGTAAGAAGCAGAAGTGAGAAAATAATTAAACGACAACATCATAAATCCAAAAGAAAATCGAGTAAATTAAAATCCAGACAAAATCCCAAAGGTAAAAGTATCAAGCCATAATTAGATTTAAAGTAAAAAGATAAATTTAAATTCTCCTAACTAAATTTGCATTCATTCTATTTGGCTTTTAATAAAATATATCATGTGATATAATCTACCTATAGTTTCAGACCCAGATTCCTTACTAAAATGTTTTAACTACTATGGTCTAAATGTTCCTGTACTAAAACATGCATTAAGCTTTTCGCACAGTGGTAAAGTTGATTTTAACAGATCACAGACTTAAAGGTTGACAGACTTTAAAGACAAGTTAGAGACCATCTACTATAAGTCTCTCATCTTACAGATGACAAATCGAGGACTAGAAAATTGAAATGATCTGTCAAAGGTCAGAGCAAGTTAGTGATATATCTGCTAGGTTTAATATTCTATTTATGAGTAGATACCAAAATGATTTATATTACTTTTTAAATATTAAAAGAACTACTATGACTACCATACTACTTCAGGGAAAAGGACAGGATCAATGTCTACTGTATTCCTGGGCAAGACAAGAATAAAATCATATTTTAAAATTCCATATTTAAAACAACAAATTGAAATTCCATTTAAGAAAAATCTAAATGGCCAAAAATAGAATTAAATAATAAAAACTAAAAATTTGTTCTAGTTGTTTCTGCTTAACAGTAAGTAATGGCATTAGTATCCTGTTGTCCCTAAAAATAACACACTCCCCCAAATAGTATCTAAAAGCTGTCTCTAACTATTAAGTAGTCTCATTAATCAAATAAAATTAAGATGAAGGAAATGTCTACTAATAGAACCGGGATTATTTTTATAATCAATACTCATATGACTACAAACGATATTTTGTACATTTAGTTGAAGAGGAGGGAAAGAATTATTAGTCCATTGTATATTTCAACATATTAAGTCTTGAATCACTAATCTGAAATTAAAGGAAAAAACCTTAGAGCATTAAAACCCCACACCTGAAAGACTTACCATTTTATCTAGATGTTCAATGGATCTATAAATCTCCCCCTGGGATTCATCATAGTAACTGTAACGGAACCTTTGACCTTGAAACAAATATCATGTACAAAATAAAATAGGGAAAAATTAGAAGCTAAAAAGAAAGCAAGCGCTTACCAAATAATTTCAGTTCTCATGGAAGGCAAGACACAGCTTAAGCCTCTGAGAGAATCATTCCCAAGAGCCCTTATACATAAAAATAAAAGGCATATTTGGGAAGGTAATAAGAAATGATATGTCACCAGTGCTTTATGATGTTAAAAACTATTTCAAATTGTAAAACCTTAAAGTCACGAGCAATACAAGACTAAGGAAACAAAACAGCTTAAAAGTTAGAAGCATTGTTAAACATATTATATCAGTCTATAATGGAGAGTAAACCCAGAGAATATGATGTAAGAATATTTGGTTTAAGGAAACTGTCTCAATGTTACAAATCAATGAAAGCTTAGCTTTTGTTGCACAAATGCAAAGATTTGATCTCTATTACAGAAAAAAATGTATAGATCAGAGATACATGTGGCTTCTGTGATTTCTACGACCTCAAAAAATATTATCTCATCTTTGCAAAACTTTCTGCTTGGAAAAGGATCAATACAAGTGCCTTAAAATAAGATTCACAAAAGATAAATAGTCCTACTGTGACAATAAACTCTCAATAAGGATACAAGCACAGAACATTCAATGTTTAACTGTTCTCCAAAGAACAGAGAGGGTAAAATGGAAGAAGCTCAAAAAGAAGACAGAAAACAAAAGACTCAGGAAATAAATTTTGCTTCCTACTATAGTCATAGGAAAGCCAACAGTTAAACATATTCATAACTCATTGTGGATTGTAATTGAATTGCTTATGCTGCATTTCATGTACATCTAAACTTTTCTTTCAGCAATGCCTTTATTTCCAAGAATTCACTACTTTTACATTTCCTTATTTTAAAAAATTCACCAAAATGCTTTCCTAAAGGCATTATAGTACAACAATCACATATGCACATACTATATGTCTTGTGGTTCATATATAGTTCACATATCCAATTATTACCCTCACACCTGAGATGGGTTTCTTTGACTGGATAATCATGATTTTTAAGTTTTCTGTTTATCTTACTAAAAAATATCACCTTCTAAATAAGAAGCGGTGCAAAATTATAAAACTCTTTTGATGTCTGTTTGGAAAAGCCACACATCACAGTTCTTAACACTTCATTTACTTGTTCATGATGATCATCTTTGATGGCCACCCTACTACAATACTCATTTCCTTAACTGTCATATTTTAACTTTCACATACACTAATACATACAATTACTCAATGTGACAGTTCTTATTTCCCCCCCAAGAACCATTATTAAATCAATATTGCAACATACAATTCATGATATCCTAGAATCAAGTAATAGAGTTCTGAGACAATTATCTGCCTTCTTAATATAAAAACCTTTTTTGGTAAACATTGAGATCCATTACAGTCCTTGCAGTAAAAAAATTCTTAAACAGTGACAATTCATCTCTCAGTGCTCTTATATTAAATAATTTATCAGACATTTCTTTCAAAATTTAGGGTTAGGTATAGATTTGTTTGTCTTTAAAGAATTTATGTACTTACTCCTACCTAATAATGAGAACAATATAACTGACCCCAGTTTTCCTATTTTCGAGATGACTATCAGAAGGCTCAAAGCCAAATCTAAAGTCTGTCACAATAATTTATTGATTCAAATCATTGGTATTAAATTTCTACTTCAATTTCACAGTTCTTTTGATAAAAGCTGCCCAAAAACTTTGAATGAACAATTAAATGAATAATCTCAGACAAAAAAATTCTGACTCAATGTCAACATAATAAGAAATCAAGATAAATATTCTTTAAATATTCTTCTTTAAACATTCTTCAGATATATATGAATACATTCTGTTTTTCTTCCTTTGGGAGATAACTGTTTTAGCTGTCAATAATCTCTGTGACTAGGATATAACTGTCTTTTCTGAAGACTGCTACTCTCAGGAGCAGAGAAAAATGTATGTACTTTGTGACTGCCATTTGTTACTCAAAAGTTATTTTTGCTTACTTCCAAGTTCAGAGCTGCTGTTTCAAATAACTGCCTCAATTGTTAAATAAAAAGTGTAACTGTATTTTAAAATGCTGTCATGTTCATAAGGATCATTTTCAATATAAGTTTCACTGAAAAACTACTTCTGAAGAGTATATAGAATGTCTGAAACTTTAAATACTAAATAGACGTGATTTAACAAGATAAAATGCAAAGAAAGTCAACGAGCCAATGCTTAATATTTTGCTATCTATTTTTTGCTACTCTCTAGTAGCCACTTTGCATTTAGTAGCTAAGGAACTGAGTAGAAATATTTGATGAGCACTAAAGAATCTATCAGTTAAGCTAAATCTTACTGTGTACAGCAAACACTGAAAAAAATCTCACTTATAATAGCTCAAACTGTCTCACAATAATTTTTTTAATTGCACAAATATTTAAATTACCTGAGTAATTCATTCTGACCAATATAAATACAGAAAACACCTAATCTGAAAGAAATAACTGCCACCATCCTAGCTTATGTGTATGTATGTATGTATGTGTGTGCATACATGCACTTAAACACACACACAACTTTAGTTAAACACCACTTGAAATTTGAGCTCAAAATATCTTTTTTGTTTCTAATTACTAAAAAAAATAAGTTTTTCAAGCTTTTATTTAATAAGGAATAACACTATTATTGACACAATGTATGACAACACTAGCACGATACCCTGATCATAAATGCCCCTTTAAATATTTATTGTTGATTTAAAATGTTATGATTTCATGTACCGCATGAGCAGGTATGTTTTGTTTTACAATATTTCTAACATTCAAGAAAGCTTATGAACCTAAATTGAACAAATACAGTTGCTTATACACCTGGAGAACTAGACTTGTGTGTACTTTTGTAAGTATGAATAAAGCGTATCGCATAGTAAGAGAAAATTACTTACCTGAAACTTATCCTTTCAGAAGGTACACTGGGAAAATGGATTCTTTGAGCCCCTGTTTCAACTCCAAGTATGAGCTTTCTAGCTTTAAGAGCCACTGACACTGCCCCTAGGGACAGCACAAGCTTTGGAACTCCCCTAGTGAGTATGTCAGAAGTTTCTTCAGGTGCCTTCCCTCAGTTCTTTTCAAATTCAAAAGATGAGAGGAAAAATAACCCAAGAAAAAAAATCCTGTAAAGCAGAAACCTTACTCTTTGAGGGAAGGAGGGTAGCTCATTTGTGAATCCATTCCAGAGCACGCTTTCTGAGAAAAAGAAATACAGGTAAGTAATTTTCCCATCTCCAAAGGTGACTGGTGATTAATGAGTGGATTCACAGAGTGTGGAGAATAAGCTCCAGGGATGTCTTTTTAACACACAACAATCAACTAATGAGGACAAACATAACAATGAATGGTACAAGAACCAACACTACTTTTTAAGTACCTCAAAACAAAAAGTTAAAAAAATATGTTAAATACCTCAACATTAAGCTATACACTGGATTGTGGAAACAAACAATGAGCTTGGAAAGTTGATCTATAAAGCCCCCAAAAGACCAGTCAACAAGACAGACTTTCAGACATATGTCCAGTAAAAATTGTACTGTTAGACATTCACTTAATCACTTTATGTCTATATATTAAAATGTTTTCAAATACTTTAGAAACCTGACAACAACCTGTGAGATAGATTATTAGGCCATTCTGTATTAAGAACCTACACTGGGGACATTTATAACTGAAATCGCTATCAAAGAAAAAAATGAATTTCATAAAAGAAATATTATCTAAGTAGCATCAAATAAGGTAACATTTTTATAAGCAAAATATTATAGTCCTTTCATTCTGCAGTCTTAGTTATAATGTAAAAGTATTAGCCTTCTCTCAAACTTGCAAAAGATCAAAAACCTTAAATATGTGAAATCAGAAATGTACTAACAGTTGAGAAGAAAAATATCAAAGCTAGGATAAGACATATTTCAGGAATTAGCTAACTTATGCTCAAACCAATTTAAATATTTAGAAAATAGTCATACTCTCATACCCAAGAGACTAACAGCAGAAAGGAAGAAGAGTACGCATGAATAATCACTTGTTAATGTATATTAAACGAAAATGCTGAATAGCAAAAGATATATTAAAATATTTAGAGGAATACCACTTTTTATAGGTGGCATACTTATGAAAAAGAAATTATATAAAACTAGACAAAAGTTAAGTTTATAGATAAAAATCTAAAATTGCTGAAGTGACAGTAGCAAAACTTATTTATATTTTAACAAAATAATATAATTTATCACTAACAATTACCAAGTAAATTTATGGAAATTGATTTGTACTTAAAACCACCATAAAAGAAGAATTAAATAAAAGCATGAATCCACTTTTAAAGAATCAAGTTCTGTTAGATCCAGTTTCACTTAAAACTTCTTAAAAGTTAACTGAAAATTATGTTAATGAAAGCTGTTGATCTAAATTTGGAAATGTAAATTTCAGAGAGGTCAGGAAAACACAAATATTAACAGAAAATATGGAGAAGAGCAAAAATAAAACTTAGGGAAATAGAATGAAAATTCTACTATTTAGAAAAACTACAGACAAATTTCTCTTAGATGGAGCCATCCTATGGGATGTAGAACTTGGTAAGTATACAAAGTGTGAGGACAACATTACTTAACCATAGTAAAAAAAAACAAAACCAAATACTAGCAGCAAATGTCCTTTCACTTATGCCACTCTTCCTGATTATAACAGGAAGGATGAAAAGAGGTGGGATCATTATAAGTGTTACCAGGGAAACATCATCCTACTGGGCTAAGTAATGATAAAAGGCAGGAACTGAAATGTAGGGTTTGGGGGGTGGGGGGATGGCAAATTCAAATGAGGGGAAGGAAGAAGGGCATAATAGACTCTAGATTCCCAACCCTCCCTTAGCTTGCTTCATCCAAAAAGAAAACTTGGGAGTATTTCAGCCTTTATACTTTTTATCTCTGTAATATCTCTCTGAAATCTAAATAAAAAGTTAAATGGGATCTGCAAGATGAACATCTTTAAAGCAAAATACACTTAAAAGAAAAAAAGAAAGTCATCTGTATAATGGACATTGGCTAACAAATAAGGTCAACAAAACAAAATCCTTCCAACTACATATAGGTCTCCCATTATTTCTATCACTTAAGTTTCTCTATTTTTCACAGAAGCTGGACAATCTATAAAGAAAAGCAATGACTAGAAATGAAAAATGTCATCATTGCCAATACTATAATGTACTACTATTCAACAAAAACCAAAATAATTCCACTGTATATATCTGAGTAATTTGTCAATTATACCATAATCAGTCAAGTGATTTTTTTTCAAAAACCAGCTATTTAGAAATGTGGAATATGTTAAGAGCCTAACTCAATGAAACTTTTAAGGTCTCTGAATAGTTAAGGAATTGAATCCTTCCTATAAAATAGTTGAGAAGTCAGTGTTATCATTACTTCAGTATGGTAAAAACTGTATAGTATCTTTAAAAAAAAAAAAAAAGTAAGAAGAATAAGCCACTAAGTACTATCTTCATGAGAAAAAGCTAGATTTTGGAGATGGGCCTACAATATTCATTAATTTAGGAAACATGACTAATGCCACTAAAGCATGAATTTGAGAAAATCATGCTTAATTGCTAAGTAAAGAAAGTTTAATCCATAGGTAGCCAATGATTCATATTACTTCAATAGGCATGTAAAACAGAAAATAAATCTTACAAGAATAACAGTTACTATTATGACTGTAGAAAAAAGACTACCAATTTTGGAATAGTATCCATGCAACATTTTCAACTTACCACAAACCTCCATCAAATTTCCTAATAAGAATTATTACAGTGCTTTCTACAAGTACAAAGTAAGCACTTAATGAATATTGTTAGTGAGAATGACACTAAAAAAAAAATAGTTGAAAAAGTTCTATTACTTAACCATCAAATGTAAATATGTTTTAGTCTCTGGATAATTCCCATAGCTAACATTTATCAGCCTTTGGACATTTTGAGTTCTTTTTTGTAATTATCACCAGGAAATTCTACCTTACAATTTAAATACCAAAATTTTCATGAAATCAGAAGAGCAAATAACCTAAATAATTTTCTGAGAATGTAGGTAGAATGTAAAACAAAATTCATGTTTCTCTCTCAACATTGTACTTAAATATAGTAGTGAACAAGGGTTTGTTTACTTTAGAATTCATTAACGAGGTATACAGGATGACTACACAGAAAAAAGCAATAATATTAAGGTGTCCACTAACGTTTTATGTGGATTTATGTTGTGCTTGTACATGGTGCCAACCTAGAGGGAGAGCCTAGACTCTGAAGCACAGTATCAGGAGAATCAATTATTTAAATCATAGAGTGATTTAAAGTCATTCATAAGAGCCTTAAAAGTGAAGAGGGAGGGGGCAGCACATACTTCAAGAATTGTTCATTTCTAAAACATTATTACCAAGGAAGATTCACAACACTAAGAAAAATAGCCTTTTTTCAATGAGACACCTTAGTTTTTAAGATCAACTGTTACTAAACTTCAGAATTTCTAAGAAAAGAACTCTTTTTAAGCATCGACCTAGCCCTCAGATCTAAGTAATGTACTATATCCATAAAAAGTAATTTCTGCCAAAGGTAGCCAACTAACCAATAGAACTTGTTATTTAAGAACCCTGAGGGCCTGTTCAGAAGTTTGGCAAGGTAAGAGAGCTTCCTGCATACTCTAAACCAAGACTTTAAAGCTCAGAACCATTGACATTTTGGGCAAGACAATTCTTTGATGTGGGGGCTTTCCTGTGCATTATAGGATGTTTATTTAGCAGCTTCCCTGGACTCTATTCACTAGATGCCAATAGCATCCCTACCTCCCACCCGACCTCTGTTGCGATGATCAAAAATATCTCCAGGCTTTTTCAAATGCCCTCCTGGGAGGATAATCAGCCCCAGCTGAGAAATAAGTGCCTTCAACAAAAATATTTGTCTGTACCATTAGGGAAGATGGATCTCAGGGCCACTCAAGTTAGCACGACTTAAAAGAAGAAAATACCAGCCTAAATAGGTCAGATAAATGTTGAATCAATTCTGGCAATCAATGGGTAAGACATGAAAACCCAGGGCTCCCTTTATCTCACTGAGGATGTTTTTCTGGCCATTCTAGCATTTGTATCACAAAAATTATGGTTTTTGTGTCTTGTGTTTTTCTCTATAATCAAAGAAATAATTGAAGAATGAACAGATATTGGCATCCTTAAACCAATGAATACATGAACCTAAGAGATGTCCTAAAAAAAATATGAATCAGAAATGTTCTAGAACCATAAATGACAGTAAATTTTACCCAGAGAATTTGAGAAACAAAATTTACTAAGAGACATCCACCAATGCCTCACTTCCTTTGTGCTCTATTCACTGTGAAGCTTCCTTATTCTTTTAATTCACGATTACAGAAATCATTTAGGAGTCCCTATGAGCCTTATGAACCACTACCAACAAAGACTACAGTGCTAACAGCCAACATGTTACAATCTTTGAAGGGCAGCTCTAAATTGATGGCAACTATGGGCAAAAATTAAGTATCAAAGAAAAACAGGAAAAGAAAAAAGACTAATTACAAAACAGGAAATGTGGAAAAGGACTACTATAGCATACAGTGTGCTTCTATGTTCTAAAGAAGAGAATTTGTTTTATCCACCAAAAAAAACAACTTCAGGGAATCTACCACACAACTCTACCTGGAAATGGGGTTAAAGGATCTTAACTCCCACTAATGCAAGGGTGCCCTCACAGTGTGAATCCAATTATACCAGTCGCCTTTGGAAATGTATCCATAATCCACTATTATAATCTGATCCTTTTCAAATGGCCAAAAGACTTTTTTATTCATTTAATATTGCTGCTAAAAGTAAAACTTTCCAAGGAAAGTGATAAAGAACTGAAAATCAGAGCTTAGAATGAAAAGATACCTTTAACCACAGTATATAATATCTACCATGATATGTTAAAATCTAGAACTTACCCCAATGGCAGAAATCAGAAGAAACCACAAACAGATTACTAGGATCCGCTAGATATTTACTGAAGAGTTTTCCGAATTCCTGTTCTTTTGACTCACTCAGAGCTCCAACCAGTACAGGAATAATGGTAAACTCATCCTTATGGCTTAAAAAAAAAGAAAAAAAAAGTCACTTAAGAAGTATAAGAATAAAAGTAGTTTTCAATGTGTTTGCACTAAAAAGTGGAGCATTTATTAATAGTGGTAAGGATAATACACATGATGTTGAATTCTTGAAATCTATAAATAAATGTTTAAAGACCATTTAAAAATATGAGAGGTATAGAATATCAAAATATCTATTTAAGTTACAGAAATATACAATACTTCTTTAGGTAAACAAAGCTACTTTAATACCAGGTATAAATAATATCCTCAAAAATAAAAATAAGCCCATCAGACCATCACCAAGTCTTCTGAATTACCCACCAAAGCTACAATCATCTACCCAATCCTTCTGCAATTTTAAAAGAACATTAAACTCTTCCTCACCTATTTTAATCCTATCCTGTTTATAATACCACCATTTCTGGCACTTGTTCTATAAACCTGCCAACTGAGACCTACAACACTTAATATTGGCTTCCATAAGATTCACCAACTTACACCTACACTAATAAACAGATACAGGACAGACTGAAGATACAACTCAAATTTCACTGGCATCTAGGGTGAACATAGAATTCAAGGAAGTAGATATTAATTTCCAGCAGCAAGAAAAAGACACAAGGCCCACCCACAATGTTTATAGCATAGTCACAAGTCCCTTTTTCATTCTACAGATTGACGGATCTATTGAAAAGGAACAGAGCAGATTAATAAAGAACAACTATGATGGGCTATAGAAATAGACATTTATCCAAAACCTTTTAAAATTTTCATTGTAGTGAAATTTTACTTACATATATTCATTATTATTTATATTCTAAATGATCCCAGATTTGGACTTTTACAAGCGTGAATCATGTTTGTCTGACTTGTTCTGAACAGGACTTAAGGGGGGAAAATTACCATTATAATAAATGCTTTTTATATGATAATCTGACACTAAACTGATGTAGGACAAACAAAATTCATAAAGGGGTTTTAAAAATACTAAATTTAAGTAGTCCCAAAATAAATGTTAGCCCAGCTTCATAAAGCTAAATTCAGGGCACCCAAGCGCCTCCCCCATCAAGACCCCCTTACCCTTGTCAATTGCGAAATAAACAGATCATACAGATCTCCAGTCCCTCTGCAATGCAGGGGCTTCTTGGGCAGAATCTGCATCTATGGAGTAAGAAAAAAAGAGGAAGCTGGCAGAGGAAGCTGCCATGGGATATCTCTTTCTCTGACTCTTACCAATTTGCTTAACAACTGCATGAATGAATAGGGGCTCCTCAATAAGTTAAGAGTGATTATCATTTGAGAGAAAAGAATTTGAGCTCTAGTAAAAATTCAAGAAGATTGTTATGAACTGTTCTAACTTCAAGTACTACCTACATAAATAAATACACTAGGATCATCAAAGAGTTTGCAAGTAATTTTGACCCGGTAGGAAAGCAGTTATATAGAGTATAAAACACAAGAAGTCAGAAGAAATGGGTTCAAGTACTTTCTCTACCACATACAAATGTCGAAAGCATGGGTAAGTCACTAACCTATTTCCTTATCTGTAAAATGATCATAATTACAATACCTATTTCATAAAACTGTTACAAAGCCAGGAATACTATAGGAAAAGTACTCTGTCAACAACAGTTGGCTCACTCTGAAGAAACAACACAGTCTACTCTCCACAAGAGCCACCAAACCATTCAATGAACCTGTTTGAGCTTGTAAACCTATTTATACAGAGGTAAAAGCCTCACACTACTTTGAAACCAAAGCTTTGATTCAAGATTCATCCATCTACCTCTCTTTGTCATTTCTCTTTTAAAACAATTACTTGTTGTTCTCTAGCCCCATAAAGCATGAATTAGAGAAAAGAACATTTGGCTTTGAATGTAATGTTCCTAGGTTTTGGAATACAATTTGTGAAGTTGGTCTTCCCTAGTGAGAATACAAAATCTCGCCCTCAAATAACAATTATAAAACTGGATAAACTGTCAAAAACTACTATTTTGTGCTCCAGAAATCAACCAAAGGCATAAAAACATGAGGAGAGTTGATTCATGAAAAATTACTGAACTACTTGGGAAGAACAGTGGAAGTCTGGCATCGTACCAGGAGCTGCCTCCACCCGCCTCCTTCACTCCACCAACACGGTAGTTCCAGCAAGGTAAGGTTGGCTCTGAAAACCAGGTGCTTTGCTGTTGAAGGGAGCTGACTTTGATTTGGACCAGACAGCAGAATACCCACACCCAGAAGGAAACAGAAAAGCCTACAACCCTCACAGCCTGAGATTACTGTACCAGTTGAGGCAAGTCACAAACCTGAGAACTACCTGGAAATTTAACAGAGATAGATCCTGGAAAGGAGAGAGCCACAAAGAAACCTAATACAGTCACATATTCTGTGGAGAGGATTGATGACCTCCACACATCCCTGGCTGACTAGGAAGCAGCACATTATGTGCTGGGGAGACCCATAAGGTCCCAAATTCCCCCAAGAATGCCAGCTAATTGGGAAAGTGTGAGCATGCACAAGGACAGTAGAGGCCTGAGAGAGACCAAGGTCTCACACATCCCTGGCTGACTTGAAAGCTGCAGGAACGCACAGAGAGATCAGAGAAGACCCAACAGAAATAAAGAAGGCAAACTTGAACACAGCCTGAACTTTGAATGTGCTCCCCAAAACACAAACAACCTACCAGCAGAGGATGAAAGCCTTACTGGCTGGAGGTGTTCAAGCACAACCTCCAACCAACCATTAGCTAAGCACTAAACAATGCAGACATAGGGGTAAACTCTAGAAAGCCGAAGTAAAAAATATAAATAAGAATTTTCAAAAAGCTGAGGATATATATCAGTAGCTGCACACTGTGGGAGGCAGATTCTGCATTTAGAATCCACAAAAGTTACTTTCTAAAAAAAGGAATAAATAAATGAATGAAAGAAACCACCACCACCATCACTACCATCACCTACAGGAAAAATTAATAAAATCAGAATCGAGTTGCTATAATATACTATGTAAAAAGTCTAGTTTCAAGAAAAAATTATGAGCCAAAAAAAGAAACAGGAAGTGTGACCCGTTATCAGGAAAAAAATAAATAAATAAAAGTAGCCAGTAGAAGCTATATCTAAGTGGGACCAGATACTGGATTTAGCAAAGACTTCAAAAACAGTTATTATAAATATGTTCAAAGAAATGAAGGAAACAATGCTTAGGTAAGTTATATATATATATAACTTATTATATTCATATAATATATATATATGAATGATGACAATGACTTAACTATTAACAAAGAAATGCAAATTATTAAAAAGAACCAAATGGAAATTTTAGAGTTAAAAGTATAGCTGAAATGGAAGTCACCAGATGGTCTGAAGAGCAAATTCGGTATTACATAAAGAATCAGAAAAATTAAGATAAAATAAATTATCTAATCTGAAGAACAGAGAAAAAATTGAAGAAAAATGAACAGAGCATTAGAGACTTGTAAACAACATCAAATATACCAGGATGCATAAAATGGGAGTCCCAGAAAAGATACAGAATAAATATTAGAAGAAATAATTAAAAGAAAACTTTCCAAATTTCATGAAAAACATTCATCTACACATCCAAGAAATTCAACAATCCAACTAGGATAAACACAAAGAGCTCCGCACCTAGACACATCATAATGAAATTGATGTAAACCAAGGACAAGGAGGAAATCTTGAATGCGGCAAAAGGAAAATGACTCATCACTACTTACAGGATCGTCTTTTCAACAAATGGTACTGGAATAACTGCAAATCCATACGAAAAAAAGGTGAACTGAGACCTTCACCTCATACCACATACACAAAAAATAACTCATATTGTATCACAGACATAATAAGAGCTAAAATGGAAACAATTCTAGAACAGGGGTCAGGAAACATCTTTTGAAAGGGGCCAATAAAGGGAATCTCTGTATCAACTATTCAGCTGTCACCACAAAGAGAAAGCATCCACAGATAATACGTGAATGAATGGGGGTGGCTAAGTTCCAGTAAAAAATTTATAATAACAAGCTGTGGGACTGACGAGGTCTGCACATCGAAGGCTGCGGATTCCTGTTCAAGAAGATAAAATCTTTGTGACCCTGGATTAGACAAAGATTTCTTAAATATGACACCAAAAGCAGAATCCATACAAGAATAAAAAAAAAGGATAAAGTGAATTCATCAAAAACTTTTGCTCTTCAACAGACATCAAGAAAATGAAAAAGACAAGTTATACAATGGGAGAAAAATCCTTGGGAATCATATGTATGAATAAAGAAGTTGTAGCCAGAATATATAAAATCTCTTAAAACTCAGTAAAAAGACAAATTATCAAATTAAAACTAGTGCAAAATACATTAATAGACATTTCATAGAAGAAGATACACAAATGACTAATAATCACATGAAAAGTTGCTCAATAACATGAGTCACTGGAGAGATGCAAATTAACACCAAAATGAGGTTACACTACACATCTACCAGAATGGTTATAAGCAGAAAGATTGATAACAGGTTTTGGCCAGAATGTGGAGAAACCCTCATGCATTGCTCCTGGAATATAAAATCGTACCATCACTTTGGAAAACAGTATGGCAGATTCTGAAACAGTTAAAACATAAATAGATTTATCACATGACTGAGCAATTCCATTACTATGGTAAGTACCTGTTCAAGAGAAATGAAAACATACTATGTTCAGATAAAGACTTGTATAAGATTGTTTATAACATTATTCATAATAGCCCAAAATGGAAATGATCTAAATGTCCATCATCTGGTAAATGAATAAGCAAAATGTTATGTATTCATATAATGGAATAACTTAATTAATATTAATATTTGGCAATAAAAAGGAATGAACTATCGATACACGCTACAACATGGATGAACCTCAAAAACAGTGTGCTAAATGAAAAAGGAGACACAAAAGACTACATCTTGCATGACCCTATTTATATAAAATTTCCAGAAAATGCAAATCTATAGAGACAGAAAGCAGATAAATGGTTGGCTTATGTTAAGAGTGGGAGCAAGAATTTGCCCTCAACTGGATACAAGGTTTCTTTTTGAGTGACGAAAATGTTCTAAAACTAAATTGAGAGTGGTTGCACAACTCTATACATTTACTAAATATCACTGAGTTGTACTCATCTGTAGGTGAACTTTATAGGATGTAAATCATGCTTCAATAAGTTTTTTGTGGTTTTCAAAAAGGAGAAAATCCATCTTTGTGGCTTGCAAGCTGTGCAAAAGTTACTTAAAACTGCAGCAGGTTACTTAAAACTATCCTAAGCCTCCATTTTGTCATCAATAAAAACAGAGTTAACAATATTTACAAGGCTCTTGTGAGCACTTTAGTAACGTAAAGTTTTACCCCTTCTTTTTCTGTCCTATACCTTATACCATGCTGCATAAAATTAATATATCTAAGATGCGTAACAGACTAAAAAGAATTGAAATCCCAGAACCAATAGTAGTCTCTTTAAAAACAAATAGTACCACTGTATCACAAATGCTCCTACTAGCACAGAGCATGGAAAGTCTAAATTCTAATGTAAAAATTCTAATATAAAAATGTGAATTCTAGTTAGTATAGTTACTGTTAATTCTAGTTAATACTATATTGCATATTTAAAAGTTGATTAGATCTCAAAGTCCTCATCACAAGAAAAAAAGTGAATTCTAATTTAAATATTCTAAGTGATAAGAAAATAATTGTCAGTGTTTTTAATTAGTGGTATATAATTAATTGAAATCTTAAAACTGATGACATTTTAAACCAGATGAAGTGCCGTATACAAATAGTTATTTGCTAATTCTTCCTCTGGAATTAATTTGGATATTTATCCCCTGAACAGCATTAATGAATATGAGAATTTTCTTATCTATACCAATTCTTCCAAATTCCTAAAGATTTATGAAGCAGTCCAGAGCTTCTCATGGTGAGAATCTAAAAAATCATAACTAAGCCAGTCAGAAGGAAAATTCTCCTTATTCCTAAAGGTGCTGAAGCTTTATTGTTGCCCCATAATACCACTGTATGATCTAGTCACCATTCCTCTTCTAGACAGAAAATATTCATAGGGAAAAAAAATTTAACTTCAAGACGACCAAAAATACAAATAACCCTAAGTATAAAAGTCACAAAAGAAGAACACATTTGAAAATTGCACAGTAAAAGACACATTGCCATTAATCCCCCTCAAAATACCCACCCCATCACTTCAAACATACTTATCCCATCTTTCTTGCCACTCCCTGAAGCAGTTCTGGAAGTCCTCTTTCATGAGTGTCTTTAGTTGCGCTGTCATGGCTGCCTCGATGTCCTGAATAGATTCAAAATGTTTATCTTTCACGGTCATTTTGGGGAAGAGCCAGAAGTCACACAGTGCCAGGTCCGATGAATAAGGTGGATAAGGACAGACCCTAATGTTTTTGACAGAAATCGCCGTACGAGAAGTGATGTGAGACACGACGCCTTTCCTACTGTGATCAAAAAATACGGTGAATGCTGCTGCCAAGTGCCATCCAATGTTAAGGCAGGGATCTTTAATATGGGAAGTGGCGCATCGAACCTTAATAACAGTGTGTGACAGGTTTCAACTTTTTCAGCGCAGTATAGTTGGGTGTGAGCTATAGCTGACAGGAGGGGGTTTTAAAGTGTGCTTTAACTCATCCTCCATCATGACAACGCTCTGTGTCACACATCACTTCTGGTATGGCAATGTCTGTCAAATAAAAACATTACGGTGTGTCCTCATCCACCTTATTCATTGGATCTGGCACCGTGCGACTTCTGGCTCTTCCCCAAATTCAAAATGACCATGAAAAGTAAACGTTTTGAATCGATTCAGGACATCGAGGCAGCCACTACAGCTCAACAAAAGACACTCATGAAAGAGGACTTCCAGAACTGTATCAGAAAGTGGCAAGAACATTGGGATACGTGTATTCGAAGCGAGGGGGAGTATGTTGAGGGGGGTCAATGACAATGTGTCTTTTACTGTAATAATTGTTTTTAATTTTTTACATTCACCGTATTTTGTGATCACACCTCATATGTCCAGAGATGAGAGCCATTCCAACTCTGTTAAAGATAGAGTGGCAGTCTTACTTTTTTCTCCAACCATTCCTAATATTTGAACACCTTGATTGAGACCACAATCAGAAAGCAAAATCTTAAGATCTAGTACAAACCTTAGCTATAATAATAAGAGTCAGGATGGCATGTAAGTGAGTCAAACATTCAGAAAGTTGAAATAGCTACTTGGAATACAGGAACAGGTATTCTGTAGGAGAGTTAACATAGTAGGATTGCTGCACAATCTTTAGAAGGGCCTGCTTTCAGACGGTCCTTGGCTAATATCTGGGAACTTGCCTTTTATAATATTCTTTATGTTGATTAAGGGTGTTTTACCCACTCGGGACACTGAAACAGCTTGCCCAGATGGTTTATAAACATTGTGATTATGGCTAACACCTATTTTCCTTTCGGGAGTCTGGAATTTCAGTAGCCGTGGCTAGTTTCGCAAGCAGAGAGTGCCTACATGACCATCCCCCAATAAAAATCCTGTATTTTGAATCTTAATTTGGCTTGCCTGGCCAGAAACATTACACATGTTACACTCCTGGAGGAAGCATGTTCTATTCAGCCCACCTCAATGGGAGAGGGGAATGTTGGAAGAATACACCTGTATTACTCCAGATTCTGCCTAATGTGTCTTTTTCCTTTGCTGGTCCTGTTGTGTATCATATCTGTCCTAATAAACCATAGTCATAAATACAACTGTAAATCATCTTAGTGAGTCTTCAAATGTGAGGCTGCTTGTAGAACCCTCGAAACAGGTGTTAAAGGCAAAGTGCAATAAAGGAATCATAACTGCAGAGTTTTAGGGAGCCCTATAAGGAAGAATTTCTCTCGTTTTATTCCTCTGATCAAATTTACCTTCAGACCACAGTGACATGCATACAGACTTTATGAAGAACACACTCTTCACTGTGAGAAAAAAGAACAAACTAAAGAGATCCAATAAACATCAGGCAGAACCAAAGAACTGGGGAAGGGGGAGGAGAGAGAGAAAAAGGGGCAACGTAAGCTAGCTGTCAATGACAACTAAAATTTACATTTAAATTGTTAAAAATCTTTACTGTTTAATCCATTAATTGAATCTAATGAGATTCCCAAAATTAATTTCAAAGGTTGTATCTTTCTAAATTTCCATTCCAGTAGGAATACTGATAAGAAAGATTTTACAAGGGCAGGCATATTTCTGATACTCGAAAGCCATACTAAACTCTATTCTGTAAACTCAACCATTTGAAGCAAAACAAACAAACAAAATATCATAAATTGGCCAAGTTTGTTGAGAATCATAGAGAAATTCCAGTATTTTGTTAGAAACAGTCAACATTTCCATATCCTATGTTCCTTTGAACTTATACCTATTTTTGTCTTTACCTTCTCTGATACTGGCATACTATTAGGCCTTAAACTTTTGCATTCTCTTACAATCATCTCACCCCCCGCCCCCACATAAGCATTTACCATCTTCTGTTGATTCTAACTTTTAAATGTGTGCCATAATCGGCTCAGTTTGCTACCCCATCCACCATTACCTTATTTGTAAGCACGATGATTTCTTACTAAACTATTTGTATCAATCTCTCCCAACTCTAATCCATCCTTCACAGTACCATCACACCATCAAGGAGTAATAATACTCTTGGTCAAGTTCTAATCATCTCCCTCCCTCCTTTGCTGAGGAACTTTCATTAGGTCTATACCAATCATGGAATAAAATACAAATATCCTAAAATGACATTCAATGCCCTCCATAATCTGGTCCCAACGTACTGTTCCTACTTTCTAATCCTGCCCCTCCTACTCCATGTCTCTACAGGTCACCTACTTAAAATGCCTCCAGCCCCAGGTTGATATCATATTATGTGTGAAAAGTTGGATAAGGTATAAGATAACAGGAAGTGGTAGAACCAATCGCCAACTAAACATTCATATATATTGAAAAACATTTTCTAACTACTCAGGAAATACAAAAACATCTACGGACAGACCTCAGTTATTACCTAAGCCTTTTGCAACTCCCACCAGGTTATGTCAAACCGTTTTCTGTTCTTAAAACAAGCCCTGGGCTTTCCTACTTCTGATACTGTGTTTACAGTACTACCACTCCCACAAACACCTTCTGCCCCAGCTGTAAAAATTACAGCCATCTTCAAAGTCCACCCAATTGAAGCTGTCTCTGCGCTCGTACATCCCTTTTTCCTGCTCCCATAAATTCTTCAATTGCACATACTACATTTTGAATCATATTACATTGCTTTATATGCATTTCTTATCGCTCCTACAAGGCTGTATGCTAAAAAACACACAATGTATGCTTATTTTTCTATTCCCCATTATTCCATGCACATAGATTAGTATAATTAGGTAGCACTATAACATTTGAAATATTCAGATTAATAAAATTTTTTTAAATTTTGGAGTAAATGTCATCTTAGAAACAATCAAATTTTTACATAAATTAAGTAGTAAAACTTAAGGGGGAACAAATTACCATTTGGGGGCCAAAATGAGTTTTATTTTCTAGCCTACTTAATTATTCCCTGTATATTAAATATATTGCTAATTTTTTATTTTAAAAAAAAACACCAGAAAAGGAATCTCTTATGTATTCCTGAGGCAATGGTAAAAGTAAAGGAAAAAAATCTTTTCCCGACCTAAAATAGCAAGTTTTAAGTAATAAAGTCAGAGCTATAAACTGATAAAAAGTCCTTCCCAGAGAAGGAAAATGATATAGGTCAGAAACTCAGATCTACATAACATAAAGAAAGCATGTCAGAAAAGAAATAAATGAAGATAGGATAACATCTTTATTTGATTTTTCTTATTCTTTATTGATCTAGTAGGTAACAATTCATTCAAAATAACAGCAACAATGTGTTTGATAACGAAGCTTATGAATGACGGCAATGTTATAAGGGACAAGGAGGAGAAATTGGGAACACAGTGCTACAAGGTATTCATACTGTGAGGCAGTACGGTGCTATTTAAAAGTACACTTACATTAGTTGTAAATGTACATTGCAAACTTTAGGGCAACCACAAGAAAAGTAAAGAAGAAGGAAGAAGAAGACAGAAGTCAAGAATAAGAAGAACAAGAACAAGAAGAAGGAGAATTACTATTACTATTAATATTAATTATTATTTTAGGGTATGAAAAAAATTGGAATCACAGAAAGTGCTCAATTAAACCAGAGAAGAAAGAAAAACAAAGGAAGACAAAAAAGAAACAAAGAACAAGGGCAATGGATAGAAAACAGTAACACATATGGTAGATATTAATCTAACTATATCATTAATCTTTTAATAGGTGAATGAATAAACTGTGATACATCCATAAAATGGAATATTATTCAGCGATAAAGAGAAATAGCTACCAAACCATAAAAAGACATGAGATATCTTGAAAGTATATTACTAAGTTAAGCAGCCAATCTGAAAAGGCTACATACTGTATGATTCCAACCATATGACTATATGACTGCCAAAAGGTAAAAGATCAGTGGTTACCAGCGACTGGGGAGGGTTGGAGTTGGGGAAAGAATGAATAGGTAGAACACAGGGGATTTTTAGGGCAGTGAAATTATTCTGTATGGTACCATAATGGTAGATACACGACATTAGGCATTTGGGGAAATCTATCACAAAGAGTAAACCATAATTAAACTATGAACTTCAGTTAATAATAATGTATCAATATTGGTTCATCAATTTTAACAAATGTATCATTTAATACAAGATGTTAAGAATAGGAAAAATGTTTAGTTAACAGTATTTGATACCATACAAAAGCATCTGATAGTAGTATTCTCACTCAGGGAACAAAAAAATATAATTGAATAACATAAGAATTACAAGACTTAGGTTCAACTATCCATGTAAACTATGCAAAATAAAGATTTTTTTTAAAACAACAGTCTAAGTACTTTAAGAGTTATCAAATCCTAACCACAATTAGTAAGACTGGCTACCTAAAGCAGAAGACAGAGCAAATTTAAATACACTGTTCTGTGTTTTAAGTTGTCCATGTTCCAAAATATTAGCAGTAATAAAAAGTATATAGCTAAGAAGATAAAGGTTTTTACAGAGAACATGAACAGTTTCACAGTGCCATATTTTTCAACAGAACACTTTCAAAGTTACTAAAGCATCCTATTTACTCTGTACATTTTTCTGAACAAGTAGCAATGAAACTGGGACAAAGGCATTGTTCTGTATCTTGAATGTGTGGATATATACAACTCAGCATTTGTAAATACACATAGAATTCTATGCCATAAAGAATGCATTTTACTGTATGTAAATTACCCAATAAATCAATTAAAATTTTAAACTGTAAACAAACAGTGAATCAGGATGATATAGAAAAAGAAGTAAAGGAGAAGAAGAGGTAATTCAACCGAGTAAAATGAAAAGAAAAAGAGAAGTTGGGATCCAATGTTTGTTTTAAGATTCCAAGTTTTTTCCAAGATAGATGGTTTCTACATGTCCTAACTGAACTCTCCCAAATACAGTTATATACAATAGTGAAAATGATGAATTTCTATGGTAAAGATAATATATGGAAAAAGGATAAGAATAAAGTACATAAGATATGATCTCTTTTTTGCATGTCTCAATTTATATAAATAAATACATGTGAGGATAAATCATATATGTACAAACTTATATATGCACCCATATATGGTAGTATATGCATAATGATTTTTACTGTCAGTAAACACTGGTTGAGGGGACACAGAGGCTTTCACTGTTCAGTCTGTACTTCTTGATGCTGTTTACCTTTTCAAACCATGAACATGTACTTTTTTAATGTCAGTAAGATTATCTAAGCAAGGGGATTATGGGTCATTTTATGTTTTCTCTTTTATACTACTCATTTTTTAAAAGTTTTAATGAATATCATTTTTAATCTGCTTAAAATAATACAAAATTATAAATAATACCTTAGATAACTTTTTTAAACCTGTAACGATTAATTATAATATTGAAAAATTAAGGGAAAAGTTATTTAAATGGTCAATTGATTAAAGTATTACATAGACACATACCAGAAAGTCTCATGGATACTTAATAGAAAGGAGGAAATATGACACGGAAATATGTTCATAATATGAAAAGCAGTTAATAAAATGGAACATTTGACCTCATTTTTGGAAAAATATGTAATAAAAGTATCAAAAATGGGAATATCATTATTAATTCATTCAACAATTAATTACTGAAATCCTTTTGTGTACCAGGTACAGTGCTGGGTACAGAAGATACAGAGTAGACCAGCTACCTTCATATATTGAACAGATTAGGTAACTACCAGACAAGGGAAACAGACTTATATATAAGATTTATATATAAGACCCAAAGAACTATTAACTGCAGTGGTACAGTGGTAGGCTGTGTGCAAATATAATCACCAGAAATTCCTCCCACTCTGAATGCTCATGCCACTCCTCCCATCAAAAGTAGAGTCTATTTCTCCCTCCTCTTGAACCTAGTTTTGCAACTTGCTTTGATGAGCACAATGTGGCATAAGTGATACTGTGCCCGTTCCAAGCCTAGGTAGTAAGAGACCTGAAAGTTTCTACTTTTGCTTTCTTGCTACCGTTTCTTGCCATGTCCTTCATGATAGTCCAAGGTTATCCTACTTGGGAGAGACACCATGTAGAGAGAGAGAGAGAGAGACCTTGAAGTATGAGTGACAACAGGTAGAGAGATAGCACCAAGATGAGAACTAATGTACCTCAGAAGACAACCAACATCCCAGCCCCAGACAGGAAGTGAGCGAACATCTTAGAACATTCAGCCTAAATCAATCTGTTTCAACTGGCAGGTGAAATAGATGAGCTGTCACCACTCAGCCCTGACCAAATGTCTACCCCACAGAATCATAAACAAACAAATAAGCACATTGAGGTGATCTGTCACATTACAATAGATAACTGAGACCAAAAAATGGTACCTGAAAGGGTACTGCTGTAACAGAAATCTAAAAGATACAGTACTGACTTTTGGGACACAGAGGCAGGCAGCAGCTGAAAGGGCAACAAGGAGATTGGAAACTGGAAGAGCAGTAAGGAAACCACGACAGGAGGCTTGAAAAGGGTGACCCATACTATATATATATACTGGCAGAAAATAATTAGTATAATTGTCACCAGAATAACATAGAAGATTAAGAAGATGCCCAGTGAACCTGCAGATCTAGAGAAGATTTCCAGGCAACATATTCCAAGTGTCAATGTCTTCTTTATAGCCAAGTGTGATAAGAAGGTACAAAAGAAAAACATTTCATAAAGAATTAAAAGCATAATTAAAAAGAAAAAAGTTGACCCTTGAACACAGGTTTGAAGTAAGTAAGCGGGTCCCCTTATATGTGGATTTTTTCAATAAATACATACAATACTGTAAATGATATTTTCTTTCATATGATTTCCTTAATAACATTTTTTCTATAGCTTACTTTATTGTAAGAATACAGTATACAATACATATAACATACAAAATATGTGTTAATTTACTGTTTATGCTACTGGTAAGGCTTCTGGTCAATAGGTTAAGTTTGGGGGAGTCAAAAGTTATGTGCAGATTTTCGACGATCCATGGGGTTGGCATCCTCAACCCCCATATTGTTCAAGGGTCAACTGTATTTCTAAGGAGTTGATTGGCTGGAAAATAACTGTTTCTCATAACTAGCCTCTTCTGACAGCAAAAAATTGTCAAAGAAACAGCATGAGCAAAAAGATCAAATCCAGAGTGCTGCCAATAAAACATGGGCTCACATCCTCAAGGCAAAAATGTATTTGTAAGATCCTTTGTGAACACCTCAGAAAGATTTAAGACAGTGCTTATATACTCTCAGGTAGGCAAATGGGCTTCTAAGAAACTTAGGGGATCCTAACTTGTAATCTAAAGTAGAGAGAGTCCTCTATCAGAAAGAAACGTAGATATGATTTTTGTCTAATAGAATGCACTTGTAATCTGATATACAGAAAACCCACAAAGTGTTTAGTGGAGATTTTTTGTTTGGAGGGGGGAAAATACTGTTCCAAACGAGAAAGAGGACTTTAGGTTTTTAAACTGTCACATGCATGAAGCAGACTGAAATTGTTACTCAGGTACAAACAAGGCTCATTTCAGGGAGAAGAGACAAGAGCCCACAGGACTCAGCCAAGAGCTGAGAAAAATATTGAATTATAAAAGCCACTACCCCAGAAGACAGAAACAAGCTGTAATCTAGGACATTCTCTGTTCCCTGGTTAGCTTTCAGAATTGCTTTGGACCAAAGACTGCTACATGCTTCCCTTTCTTTCACTCTCTAATAGCAGTATCTGCTGTGGTTAACTGTCCCTGTCTCAAAATTATGTAGTAAGTGTACGGGAGAGCAGGGGCTATAACTTGTCGTCTTAGTTAACAGGTATCCAAATCAAGAAGAGCTGTAACCCAGGAGCTTCATCCACACGCAGATTATAAGATAATGGACTTTGAACCTGAGGTCATAACTGGATGAGATTTCTGAGCGTCTTAGGAGTGTGTACAACATGTTGGAGAGATGTGAACTGTCCACCAGAGGAAGAACTGTGATAGTACATCTGCAAAGATGGCTGCCAACAATTCTAGTATACACATGCTGCTCCTCCCATCAAGAGGTGGAACTGATTTCTCCTTTACTTAAATCTTGGCTGACATTGTGCTCTGTTTTGAAAAACAGAATGCAGTGAAAATGATGCTGTGTAGTTTTAGGTCTAGGACATAAAAGGTTAAGAAACTTCTGTTTTGTTCTCTTGCTACCCTGAATCACCATGCATGGAAATCTAGACTATCCTTCTAGAGAGAGGCCAAGAAGAGAGAAAAGCCCTGTTTGATAAGCAAACAGGCCACCTAAAAACAAAAGAGGTGTCTCAAGTAAAAGCCAGCATTAAGGCCATCTTGGATGATCTAGCCCCATTTGAGCCACCTCTGTCAACATCTTGGGGACCAGAGTAAGGTGATCCCTACCCAAATTCCTGACCCAAAAAATTGTGAGCAATAAAATAGTTGTGATTTTAAGCTATAAGTTTTGAAGCAGTTTGTTACCCAGTAATGGACCACTGATACAGGTAGTGAGTGCAGCAAAGGCTACAAAGGAAAGTACTGGGTACTTTCTGAGTCAATATTAGGGATGCCTGCAAGATAGGGAAGGTTTTCTTGAGAAGTGATATATTTAACAGTGGTTATTTAACACTATCTAACCAGGGGTAATTATGAACAGAAATTTTGCTCGTTGGTTTCAAGTTTTCTAAATTTTCCACAAGGTACATGTATTACTTTTGAAATAACAAAAGTGCCACTTTGTTAAAACTTCCTTAAGGATATTGCTGGCAGCTTGTTGGTTCTATTGTTTTGAAATTTATTAAGTCTAAAATTCATATTTTCTAATGACAAAATATGCAAACATTTAAGCCAATAACGATGTTTTCTATTATCCTATGTAGTTGAAAAACAGAATGTTCTGATTATACTAACATTCCAAGAAATAAACATTATATATAGGCTTAACAATTTCTGAAGAATTAGAATGTATTAAAACACAATTAACCTAAAATTATACTGCTTATAATATCACACTTATTTTTGAAAACTCCTCCAGATTTATGTAGCTCTTCATAGTTGTCATTGTGAACAAATATGGATAGCTAAGACTGAGAGAAGTAAATAGTACTTTGATAAGAGAATTATAGAAATGATCCAAAAAGACTAATAATGGACTAAAATCAACAAGAAAAAATTAAACACAAGTAATTGAGGAGACATACATTTAGGATTAAGAAGAAATCAACCACAAAAGTATAAGAGGAGAAAATAATCCAACTTAACAGTATGAAAAAACCTTGGGTTTTAGCTGACCACAGTATATGAGCCACACAGAAAATGTTAATGCAATCTTGAACTTCATTAATGTAATTAACTAACAAATATTTACTGAGAACCTAAAAAGTACCACATTCTTTACTAAAAGAATACAGTAATGAGATCCAAAGAAGGAACAATCTCACGATATTTAGAACTAGTCAAACATACATGGAATATTATGTCCAAAGAAAGGAAATGGTTGAAAAAAATGAGAGAAATGCAACCTACAAAAGAAGAGTATCTAATTTGAACAACTGCCCTAAAAGAAAAAAGAAAGCTTTTCAAACAATTCTTTCGTTTGACCAAAATAAATTAATGACTATCGTGTGACTGGCATTGTGTAGGCACTGATGTGCACGGGGAGAACAAAACAGAGATGGTCCCTGTGCTTACTCTGCTTACAGTCTGCTGAGCACCCGATCACTGGAGCACCTTGAGCAGATACCTAATAAACACCCTGTCAAGCATATTATACAAGAGATTCACATACTTTGTGTAAGGCTGAAATAAATTATCTCCAGTGTTACTCCCAAATCTAAAATTTTATTATTACTTACAGCACCATACCATAAAAGAATGTAATTGTTATTTTGAGATAAAGGTCTAATGAGTAAAATAACAAGCAAATGAATACACACACACACACACACACACACAAACACACACACACACACACAGTGTGGATTTTTTTTTTTTTTTGATATTTCCATCTAATAAAACAACCAGGTCATATGTTCAGCCTTCATAGGCAAACTACTCAAAAACAACTTCGATCCACAGTAAGAAAATCCAAACTCAAATTTTTATTTCATTTCAAATAAAAATTTTTTTTAAATCTCCTTACTCTAATGATTAGCTTACCCTAGTTAAAATAATTCCAAAGAAATTAATATCTATGATTTCTCTGGGATTTCTTATATTAATCAATATACCTTTCCATGGCTTTAGCTGTATAAGGCAAATGCATTTCAATACTGTGTTCATCTTCATCTGTCTGCAGAGACATGCGTTCAAACATTCCTGTCTTCCATAGTTCTCCGTAAACTAAAGAGATTTCAAAATATAGTAAAACAAATATATTAATGTATATCCTTATCCTGTGAGACTCCACCCAGTAACACAAAACTACATGCTTTGGCAAGAGACAGACGCACCACATAATATTCTCCTTCATTTTTCCTCTATTTTTATTATTTTTTTTAAAACTAGCTTTTTACATACCAGACAAAACAATAATACATGTAATAACTTACTCGGCATTTTTATATGTTACATAGTTATATTAAAAAATAATTTAAATTTTTCATCAGTTCCTTTCATTATCTCTAAAATCTAAGCGTTTCCTTAACTTTAATTATCACATGCTAACAAGAGCATAGCTGACTAGAACTCCTACTGAAATACATACTAGAAAAACCGCTGGTCTCCTTACTCATGAGGTTAATAATACAGTTTTTGAATTTTGTTTTGTTCTTTAATAAAATGAATAAGATTATTATCTCACACCTCAAGTTTCTGCCACAGTAAGAACAGAAAATTCCCACTAAGAATGCTATTTTCCTCAAAATTAAAAATAAAGCTTTGGGATAGACCAGAAAATAAATTCACCACTGTACCATGCCATAAATGATATTAAAATGATCTAGTAATTCAGACCCTTCTAATGAATTATACTTAAAATTGGATATTGTACAGCAAGACAATGATGAAGTTTAACATATAAAAAATGATATGAGTATTGTCTTATCATAGAACTGAACCATCATTTTTACAACTACATCAAAGAATGGGTTTACCAATACCAAAGAAAGAACTACAAATGGTGCTATGACTTTTTTCTACAAAATTATACCTGATTAAAAACCTTCCATTACTTCACTGGCAGGCTATCCAAAATCAAAATTTTATGGATGCCCCAACAAGGTTTTAAAACTAAAGTGTGTCCCCTAAAACCATTCCAGGGAATAAGGCTAGTAATACTTTAGCTTCATTAATAAGATATATTCTAACAACAAATTGCTAATACTTTATGATATGTAATCTAAGTTATGAATCTAAGTTATGAACATTTGCTTCGTAAATGGCTTATTTCACTCTACAGAAGTATTTTTTGCAAAATCTCTGGGAACAATAAGAACTCAACATACTCAAAATATAATTTGATTAACTGGAAGGATACACATCAAATCCATAAAGGTGGTTACTTGGGGGAATATAAATTGAGTGCAGATGAGGAGAAAATTCTGAGTCAATTGTGGATGATGAGTACATGTAACACTAATCTCTGTACTATTCTGTATTTCTTAAATTATGCTCCTCCACACCTCCAAAAATATTGTTTAAAGTCAAAAGATTTTACTTTACATTCAACACATGAGACTCAGCTAAATAAAAAATGAGATTTCTGAAAGTCTACGGGAAAAAAAATCAAAATGAGTCGTTTTAAAAAAAAAATACACTTAAGATTTATGTACTATAGTAACTTTCATCAGTTTCACAACTATAGTCTCATTTTCCCATAAAAATCATTCGAGAGGAAATAAAGGCATTATCACCATTATCTATTTACAACAAGGAAAGTAATATACATAGAGGTAGACTAACATGCCCAGAATCTTTCATCAAGTTGTTGTGGGTACTAATTTCTTGTCTCATGGTACAATGAGTATGTGGTATTTCCCTGAATATAAATGCAACCGCTACAATCTGGAGACTAGTGAATCTGACAGATTTTTGTGGCTGGCAGAAAACCTGTGGTTGTCTTTTAGGCATATGGAAGATTTTCTTTCTTTGTTTTTATTTTTTGTAGATTAGTTACAACAAATTTTATTTTTAAAATTGAGATGTTACTTAGGATATTCATATTTTAAATTTTTTAATTAACTTAGAATTCCTTTAAAAAAAACCTTTAGCTGTTTAAAAGCTGTAAGATTTCTATATACTTACTCTTTTGGTCAATACGAAGGTCATACAGAGGTGTCCTATATATATCCACACTGGAAAGTGCACACCGAGAGAGGGGCACATGATGAGAAGGCCCAAGGATGAAAATTCTCCGGCTAGGAGATATACAACAAAAACACAGAACAATTGCACATCTACACAAACCTTATTAAATAAAAGGAAGAAAAATAAGTAACTTCTAAAATTTACATGTAGTACTGTTTTCCTTGATTGGTTTCATTGCCTACTATTATGTCCTAAATTGTGTTCCTTTCAAATTCATAGTTCCTCAGAAATGTAATAGTAGATAAGGTCTTTAAATAGGTGATTAAATTAAAATGAGGCCATTAGGGTAAGACCTGAATCCGATATGACTGGTGTCCTTACAAGAAGAAGACACACCAGGGAGCACATACACAGAGAGGTGACCACATGAAGAGGCAACAAGAGAACACCCATCTGAACACCAAGGAAAGAGGCCTCAGGAGAAACCAACCCTGCCAGTACCTTAACCTCTCCAGAACTGTGAGAAAACAAATTTCTGTTGTCTCAGCCACCTAGATCATGTTATTTTCTTATGGTAGCACTAGTAAACTAATATACCTACTAAAGATTTTCTCCTCAGCTAATTAAGTTCATTTCCTTATCTCTGTCTTTTTGTTTGTTGAAAGGCCTTTAAAACAACCACATTCAACACCAAAATATCAGTTACTGATTATCTTCAGTAAACCATCTTGCTACGCTTAAAATCATCTCTGTAATCACAATGGCCAGTTTACAGGTTTTCAATAGCTATAATAATTGAACTTTAAACATTTCAGCTATTAAATAAAATCTCAAAAGTCTAACCATTCTAAACCCGCCTTCTAAGGTTTACCACAGCTTTAATAAAAATACATAATAGTATAAATTCTAAAAATCTATACAAAATATCATTACAAAGAAGCATTCTGATAAAGCTATTTCCACATTTCTTCCATGGCAGAGAAAAAAGGCATCTTGTTGAGAAGAATTCTGTGTAATAAGCTTTCTCTGTTCCCAATCAAGTAGAAGCCGTTCTCAAAAACAAAGAAACTTGATTATGTGTTATTTGCACTGCAGGCTAAAGAGGACTGGGCTAAACTGAGCTTAAATCTTTACAATCCTTTTATCGTGACATCAAGAGTAAAATTAACTTCCTTTCATTTTATCTCAAACATCCCTACAATCTAAATTCCAAAACTATCCATTTTCTCTGTTGTCCCAGATTCCTAAGAATGAAATCTACTCTCTCTCTCTCTCTCTCTCTCTCTCTCTCTCTCTCTCTCTCTCTCACAGATCCAAGACAACAAAATTCTAAGAAAAAAGGAAATATATGATAGGCTATATACCTAAAAAATTAAGTACTACTCATTGTTCAATTAATGGACAAAGACTGAGACATGAGCTAATTAATCCTTTCACATCAAAAACTTGCAGACCAAGGAATGTGTACTTTAGCAATATATTCATTTTGATAAAATTCTATTATGGCTAAGAAATTAAACTATTACTTGCTATTTGGAGGGAGGTTGGGAATAAGAAAGATGTGGACAAGGAAAAAGCTTAGAGTCCCAAAACCCTCTAAAGACATCACACATAGCAAACATATAAGACTTCATCCACAGGCCATTTCTAGTCAGAAACATATCTTTTCCTGCTCCCCTCATTCCTGCTAATACTCATTTCTTGTCATCACCTTTATGATGAACTCTAGTTAACCATTTCAGAAAGAAAAGAACAAATCTATAGATTCCTAAAGGAACAAAAGAGATACCACTACATTCTCCTATCTTAAAAGCACATAAATATCACAATTTTTAAAATTAAAGTCTAATGTGGGACATAGATAATGGTAACTCTGAGTGTTTAAGTGACTTGCCTAAGGATACGTATTTATATGAATCAAGAATCAAGTATGAAAAAAAGGCATTTTTATGTTTGAGGAATTTCTGTGAAAAGAAAAAAGGGATGGAATATTTAAAATCAGAATACTCCTGGGAAATCCAGGATAATTAAAATATGAAATGACTTTTAAAATATCAATCTAAATTCAAGCTATAGATACATTTCATGGCAAGTGTAACAAGGTTCTTTCAGTGGCCAAAAGATGAGCACTACTCCAGAAATAAAGACCCAAGGTCAGCTTGGAAGGCCTAACTGCATCCTTTAATATCTATTTACCTTGCTTGCATTTTTGTCAGACCCAACCTAGATGAAAAGATGAAGAATGCTGGGGAAAAGAGCTTCCTCCAATCTACATTATCCAACTCTGTACCGAACAGATTCTTTCTAGTTTGGCAGAAACTCACCCAGAGGCAACATAGTGAAGTTACACATTTGGTTAAGAGAGATAACAAGAAAAAAGAGGCTTAGGTCTCCCATCAATATAAAATCCTTAAAAGTGATGTACTCAAGAACAAACCAAAAAAGCCTAGGTATCACTGAAGAGAAGGGGGAAAAGGTGCATATTAAAGCAGTAGTAATCACAAAATAGGTCTCTTTGTTAGCTGTATGCTAACAAAAAAGAAAATTAATAGTGTAAATAAAAGATAACACGTTTGTTTGTTTTTTCTTTTTGATACACTACTACGTCTATAAATACCACAGAAAAGCCATGGAAATATTTTGGAGAGAAATAATATAAGCATTGGACGCAATGCCACTTTCAATTTATTTCTGAAATAATTGCAAGGTGCTTTGTCTTTAGAGAAGTGACTTTTAAATATTAGAGTATCATCACAGTTGCCACACATGTATGTAAAAGAAACCTTTCATATGGAAAATGAGGGAAAATCAGTAGGCAGTCTCTCAGAAATAAATGTAGTTCACATGTGATACCACATTTGTGGAGTTACTTACTATGATGAGTGTCGTCTGTGCACCCAATACATAAGCTATCCGAGTGTCTGCTCTCACAAATATTCAACTACTTATTCTAAATAATGGAACACAAGTAATTTTTAAAAAGCGTTCCATGGCAAATGGAGATATTTTTTAACTAAAGAACAAAATATCATGTGGCCCCAACGAAGATTCCTTTTGCTCTTTTTCTGCCCTGCAAGACTTTCTGAAAGATATGAATCAAGTTACTGTCTAAGTACATCCGGAGTTCCAGTTTTTAATTAAAGTTGTAGTAATAGGAAAAGACTTTGCAACTACAAATATGGAAAAGGACTTAACTAAATGTATCATTTAAAAATTGTCTTTAACAGCCAGAGTACTATTTTTGAAACATAAGTTAGATCACATTGTTCCCCTGCTTAAAAAGTCTTTCAGTGGCTCTTCATGATCACAGCATAAAATCCAAAATCCTTAAAATGGGTTCTAAAGTCTCAAATGAACTAGCCCCTTCTTGCATTACTCTTCCCCTGCTCACAGCACTTTATGTACACTGGTCTCCTTGCAAGTTCCTTGATGCCACGGTATACCTTTGCCCACTTCAAAGCTTTCACATGTGCTATTGTTCCTTTTGCATGGCTTCAAAATCATTTCCTCAGAAATGCCTTCCTCAACACTGTATCCACAGTCTAAATCCAAGCACCCTGCATCACAGCAGTTCTCGAAGTATGAACTGTGGATTCCTCAAGGCCCCCTCAAGGAGTCCACAAAATCAACAGTATTTTCATAATTATACAAAGAAGGTATGTGCCTTTTTCACTGTGATGACATTTGCACTTATGGCACAAAAGTGAGACTTGGGCAAACCGCTGGCACATGAGAACTGCGATCAAGGTAATGGAACCAAAGTGTACCAGAAGTCATGTATTCTTCACCTTCACCCACACCAAGTTTTTTCTAAAGGCCAGTATCACCTAATTTCATTAAATCTTGAACTTTGAGTACAGTTTTATAAAAATATTCTGTATAACAAAATGCATTCAATTTGTGGTTTTAAATGCATAAAGCACTTCTGTTACATACAGATGTTGAATCTCAGGGAAAAGCATTAGTGTGATTGTGAGTTGTGAGCTACGCTAGAATTTTTTTCATGGAATGAAATTTTTACTTCAAAAATGACTGCAGACAAATTTAGGTATTCGGCAGAAATTTTCTAAGATGAACAAAATGAGCCTGCCACTTCAAAGAAAACATTGAAGCTTTTAAGCGAAAATCAGACTTTTGCAAAATTCCTATCACTGTGAAACTGACAGCTTCCCAATAATGAAAGATTTTTCTGATGAAATTGGTAGCGATATTAACAAATAAGATTTTTTGACATTGTATGATAAATGTCAACATTTGAAAGATCTGCCTAAATCAATGCACAAGTTATTTTCCAAATGTCCCATGTAGGATGTTACAAAAATCACGCAAAAATAAAAGATCCCTTCGAAGTGCAAGATCGCATAGTATAAAAGATGATCCTGGTTGACATGCAGACAATGGATTAGTGTGGAGGGGAAGAACAGAAGCTGGTGGTATAGAATTTAACCTTCTCTCTTGGACTTATGTTTTCTCTGTACTTCTCATGGTTCCCAAAAGGATTTCTTTGTGTTTTCTCAAAGGACTCTGGAGACTCTGCAAATCTCAGGGAGGGCCACTTTCAAAAGAATACAACTACGACTGTGAATTATTATTACACTTAGACCTTCAAAATGTATTTATTCAGAAATCAATTAATATATATTAATTATAAAAATAAGCTGATTATATCACATCCATCATTTGTCTCCCTTTTTACTGATCTCCTTTACCATTTTCTTAGTCCTTGGCTCTCTTTCCTTTTTATTCTCTTTCTTTTTCTTTCCAGTCTCACTTTCCATCAACTTAAATTTAACAAATACTTTACACTTCTACCAATACTGGCTCTATATCTCTACATGCATTCCAAGTCCAAATTTAATTCAGGGGTACCCTTCCAGCCCATAACATCAATAAAAATTCTGCCAAATAGGAAAAAGTTTAGAAAAAGCTGTTATATAAACTAACTTTGATTATGTAATAGCTGGTTTACAGGCCCAGGGTCAAATGAAGGAAGCTTCTGAAAATCTTTCCAATTTAATTTCTACTTACTCTTATTCAAGAAATAATTTAGTTAAAATTGTATATTAAATATGTATCAAGAAATATTTGTTAAAGATGTCCCTCAAAACTTTATAAATGAGGCAAGGCTAATCAAAACCTCATCAGTTCGGCAACATTACATTTCATTTATTATTTAAAATTCACTAAAAATAATTTTCAACACAAGTATGATACAATGTGCAGAGCATACTACATAAAAACAAAAAAAGAGCTGTGGGTGAGATTTTCTTTTTAAATTCATGGCTGCTATGAGCTACTTCTTTTGAGTCATTATCCTTCATCTCCATTAGTACAGGTCTAACCTTTTTTAACAAGCAACATAGGACAGAATTAAGATGATTAATTTTATCTATTCATACAGCATGTGTACAACTGGCAATACTGACTGGACCCTGATACTGGGTCACATGTAGTGAATTAACTATTTAAATAAAAATGCTGGTAAGAAAATTAAGTAATTTGGGAGGCTATTCCCAATATTGCTGGATTATTCCCAGCAGAAGCTTTTGAAGGTTCACACATTTCTTATTTTAGAGAGTAGCATACTAAGCTTTTGAAAATTCACAAGTTTATCATTTTAGACAGTAGCATACTACGCAGTCTCACTTTGCCAGAAAGATTTTTTTAAGCTAATTTCAGAGCTGTCATTGAATTATTAAAAGCTTATATGCTTTAAACATCATATGAAATATACTGTCAGATTCTAAAATAATTCAGGTACCTTACCCTGTCAATGATAAATTATTCTTATTTCATTAACCACAACTTAACAAGTACAATAAAGAATTTTAAATTACAAAGTGGTTAAAATACAAAGGACTTTGCATTTTTTCTTTAAAAAGGCTCATCTCCAGGTTTTCACAGAAAAATTTAAAAACCAAAATATTTAACTGTTAGTGCTTCTGTACCCAATTTCAACGTGGGGGGTGGAGTATTCTCCATACCTCCAACAAGGCATTCTGTGACACCCCAGGATGTCCAAGAATTCAACTCAATTCTGATACTATCTACCTGGAGATAGCATCTGATTCCAGAGGTTATGGGTTCAGTTCTACAAGACTGCCCCCCAGCCCCACCTTCAGATGCTAACCGGAAGCCCAGGTTGTCACTTGTGCTTCTGACTGACCAGCTACAGGTTGGAGATTCGAACGACCCCTTCCGTGGACTTTAATTCAGACTTCAGTCACAATTCCAGGTTGTTAGCTGTACTTCTGACTGACTGGCTATAAATCAGAGATTGCAATGACCCTCTCCATGGTTTCGATTAGTTTGCTACAGCAGCTCACAGAATTCAGAGAAACACTTTACTTCTAAGATCACTGATTTGTTACAAAAGGATATCTCAGGAACAACCAGGTGGAAGAGACGCATAGAGCAAGGTATGGGGAAAGGGCGTGGAACTTCCATGCCCTCTCCACCTTGCCAGTCTCCCTCAAATCTCCATGTGTTCACCAACCCAGAAGCTCTCTGAACCCTGTCCTTTTGGGTCTTTTGTGGAGGTTTCATTAGTCGTGACTAATTAAATCACTGGACATTGGTGACTGATTCAACCTCCAGGCCCTCCCCACTCCCCAGAGGTCAGGAATGGGACTAAAAGTTGCAACCCTCTAATCACATGGTTGGTTCTCCTGGCAACAAGCCCCCATCCTTAGGTGGGGTCCAGAAACCAACTCATTGCACTTCTCTATAACAAGAGACACCTTAGTCACATTCAACACTTAGGAAATTCCAAGGGTTAGGGGAATCACTTAAGTGACCAAAATATATTTCTTATAAGTCACAATATCACATTAACCTTCTAACATTTCCAGAACTAAACATTTTACGAACTAAAGGGGAGACAATAAAATGTTCAGACAATAAAAAATAGTATTAACACTTTCCATAACCAATATAAAGTATAACCAAATTTATAAAAAGTCAAATTCCTAATGAAATACAGTATATATTAACAATAGTATGCAAAACAAATTACTTCAGTGACAAAGCAATTATGATATAATTCCCAATCTTCTTCTCCCATAAATAAAATGGTCTCTGACTATATTACTTACGTAATAGATGGATCCACTTGTTTGTAAGCATGAGCAGCACAAGACCCACAGTACGTATATCCTGCATGGCTACAAAACAAAATATTTTTTAAACTTAATCATCAGATTCAAAATCAAGACATTCTGGGGAAAAAAGCTTTTGAAAGAAATATAACTACGGTAAACAACAGAATTGAGTGAATAGATTAAAAACAATGTAACTAAAGATTCAACTTCTAGACAATAATAGGAAACATAATTGTTCTGTGTTCCAATTTTAAAATTTAAAAAGTATTTTACAATTTTTTTGGTCTGAAAACAAATTAGATTTGGAGCTATCTAAGGCTTACTTGAAGTTGCTGATGTAATGCTAATACTATATGAGTTTTTAACATTCCTCTTCAACACCATTAGTAAACTATTACATAACAATGATAAGACTAAGAGCAAGTCAAATCAGGCCAGAACTAATACCCTACAGTGAACAACTCACTACCCTCTGTGTCTTTAGGAATAAGATAATTGACTTGGCTTCTGTGTATTATGTCTTTTATTTTTCTCTCTCCACAACTTATCTCTTTCATCCTGTGGTCTCAGTATTAGATTATTATCTATAGAATTATAGAATGACTGTTTCCGGAACTCTTTTTTTTTTCTTGACTCATTCAAGTTATAGGAGTCTAGAAACATTTCCCTTGGTGCTTACTTGTTAGTATGTAGCCAGTGGTATGTTGGTAATGGTTAACAATTGGCTCTGCAGAATAAAAATGTATACTATACACCTGTACATAATTTATTATAAATTTTACTGAATTAAAACATGTATCACATAATTTACAAATAATGAAAAAATACACAATACTCTTTACTGTAAATTCCACATAGCCAACCGTCACAGAATGCTTTCACTGATTTTAGCGGAACTCTTATCCATAGCCAAGTGAAGGCTGTAACTGACAGGAGTAAAACAATGAAGACATCATTCATTCAACAATGACGTGAATGACTTCTTTGCTGTTTAGATAATAGTTTTCATTACTAGAAAGAGTATTTCCTTCCTCACTTTTTTGTGCTATTCACAATATAAAGGCTACAGACACAACATAATTTTAAGTATAATTTGCATTATTAACCTTTCCCCATTACTTCCCTAAGTACAGAAAAATCAACAAAAAATAAAGCCCTGACTTGTAGCCATTTGCCAATTACTGTGGAATAAATCATTCCCCACCATGGCCAATTTCAAGATGCACAGTAAATTAAAAACAAAAAACACAGACTTGGAGAAAATGTTTGTAAAGCATATATCTGATAAAGGATTTATATCTGAATACGTTAAAAATGTCAAAACAAACAACCCAATACTTAAAAAAAAAAAAAGGGCAACCATTTTTGCAAGACAAAAAGTTATAAAGATTGGTTACCTAACAATGTGAATGTATTTAAACTGTACTGACCTGTTTATATAAAATGTTAAAAATAGTTAAGATGGTAAATTTTATGTTATGTGCATTTCACCACAACTAAAACTAAGTTTAAATAGGAAAAGATGTGAACAGATAACTTCATCAAAGAATATACTGGGATCGCAAATAAGCGTATGAAAGATTGCTCGACATCATTTAGTCATTAAGGAAAGAAGCAAATTAAAACTAAAATGATCTACCACTAAACATCCACTAGAATAGCTAAAATTAAAAACAGTGGGCATACCAAATGTGGCAAGGATGTAGAACTGAAACTAAATATACACTGATGGAAATGTAAAACAGTACAACTACTTTGAAAAAGAGTTTGGCAATTTCTTAAAAAGTTAAACATACTGTTGTCATGTGACCCAAGCTATTCCACACCTAAAAAAAGAAAAGGAAAAAAAGAAAAAAGAAAGCATTATGTCCACACAAAGATTTGTGCACAAATGTTCAATCCCTCTGTAGTATGTTCAATTTATCTGTAATAGCCCAAACTGGAAACTAAATGACTCTCAAAAGATGAATGGAAAAACAAATTGTGGTCCATCCATACAATGGAATATTCATCAGCAATAGAAAGAAATGAACTATTGACACACTCAAATTAGTAATGCTAAAAAAAAAAAAGTAAAAATCAATAAAGAAATATGCTAAGAGCCAAAAGCCAGACAAAAATAAGAAAAAAAGAAAAAAAGTCCATACTGTATGATTCCATTTAAATAATTCTAGAAAATAAAAACTAATCTATAGTGACAGAAAGTATATCAGTGGGTGTGGAAGGAAAGGGCACAAGGAAATTTTTGAGGATGATGAATATGATCATTATCTTAATTATGGGGATGGTTTCACGGGTGTACACATATTTCAAACTTATCAAATTGTACACTTTACATATATGCAGCTGTATGTTAATCATACCACAATAAAGTTCTGTTTTTAAAATGGTCCTCAGCTGAACTAGCTTAAGATATGAAGGGAGAAAAAGAGATTCACCTATGTCAATCGCAGCAACACAAGATAGTAGGGTGCTGAATTAGGAGCTAAGTAATATGGGATATACACTAAGCACACTGAAATCACTGAGGGCTTTATTGGTTGGATTAATTGGCTTTATTGGAGTCACTCTTATCCAAGGGAGACTATCAAGTTGCCCCATATGGAAATGCTCTCACAACACACTTCTAATCTTAGCTAGAAGGAAATGTAAGTTGTTCTACAGCTCAGCACATAGAGTTCTGCTGTCATCCTGTACTGATCTTGAATACTCTAGCCTAACCAGGGGCTCTATTTTATCTGGTTATGTCCCCCATCTTCTAGCACCCAAGACCCCAAGTACTGACTGCCTCAGACTCCTAACACCTGTTCTTGACCTTAACATTACTCACTGCTCCTCATCAATTCAGAAATATGCTATCTTGCCGGGTCACGTGGACCTTAAAAACCATCTGATTTATCTGGATGCCCTTCTCTGTCTCTGACATCTCAGATTTTCAACACTGCTTTGCTTTCAGTTGTCACTCATTTTCCATCCCTCCCCTTCCCATCCTTATACCTTAAACTGGTTCTTCCATCTTAGACTCGGTTTTCAGACTTTAGTTCCTATATCCCATTTTTGAATTTAAAGGTCTTGAACCCCAGTCCATATCTTTAAGTTAAACTATCTTTCTAGTCTGAGTCTCTCCCAGTTTTACCAATCCTGTTCCTACCCAAGCTCAGTTCTTAAAAGTTAAAAAGGCCTCTTAAAGGCGTTGGATTCTTGAAGTATGGGAAGGATAGAAATAGTAAGAGTAGCAGGGCAAGGGCACAAAGGAAGGGCATAAAGGCTGAAGAAAGAACATGAACAAATGTCCAAGTGTGTGACGTGGATGAGAAAATATGAGGCTGGCCTGAGTGGAACAGGAGAGTCAGACGGGAGTCTGGGCTTGATAACACAAGTTACTGAACAATTGTCATAACCTCTTGAGCAAGGGAGTGGCAATCTAGAACTGTTACCAGTCTAGTACTGAAGAACGTGAGCTGAATGGACATACTAGCAACAGGAGGTGTTACGTGAAGCTCTCTTGGAATGGGGCACGAGGTAGTAACGTCATGGTCGTGAATGGTGTCAGTGGCAGTGGGAAATGAAAAATCAATGTTCTAAGGTCTAAAAAGAGAAACTGATACATCTTAGTGACCAAGTAGGCGTAAGAGGATGAGGAGTGAACTGTGATAATGGTAATAATTCACTTTTACCGAGTGCTTACTATGTGTCAGGCACTCCTCTATGTCACTCAAAGCATTTACTCACTTAATCTTCACACCAACCCTATGAGATAGGAATTATTATTTTCTCATTTTGTAGGTGAAGAAACTAAAGCAGAAAGGTTAAGAAACTTGCTCAAGGTCACATAGATACTGAGTAGCGACGCCAGGACTTAGAGTCAGACAGCAGAGCGCCAGAACCAATTCTTAACCACCAAAGGGACCTTAACATATCTGAAGGAAGAAAGGAAGGATTCCATGGAGTAGGAAAAGCAACACGCCTAGAATCTGGAGGAATACTTACAGAATCAAATATCCTATAAGACTACAGGAAAGGAAGACAGTTTTGAAAAAATGGTTGAGGTAAATATGTTTTATATTAGGTTGGTGCAAAAGTAATTGCTGTTTAAAAGGTTAAAAATAATTGCAAAAACCACAATTACTTTTGTCCCAACCTAATAACAGAACTCAGATTTCATGGTTTCAGTCTTTTTGAAGTGGAAGACTTAAAATTGTCTGCTTGAAATAAAGACAAAATAGTTGCAAAAAGAGAGGATGAGTCTTAATTTAGAGAACACATTGCAAAGAATTAAAAAAGAATCAAGTATACCATCCCTCTTGACCCCCATCATGAGGAATTCTAATTCATGAAAAGGACCAAGATCATTTTCAAAAAGAATTTCTAATTCTTCCCTTTTCCTGGCCCAGATATAAGGTAATGAAGAAAGCCCAAGTAATAATCATCAAATCTCACCACTGATCCTCAGTTCCTACACCCTTCTCTTGCTAATAAAACTTATGATTCTACACGTATGTGGAAACAAGTTTTCATTAAGGCATCACTCCTAATAAAGGAAGCTTCACCAAGGGAACATCTAAGGTTTTTTTCTTTTGTGCTAATGGCCAGGAGACCCATGAAAATTTGAGCTCTACAGATATTTGAATATGCATTGTAAAAGTATGCCCCAGTCAGTTGTTTGTTTGTTTGTTTTTTAAATACTGAAAGCATTTGCTACTATGATTTTTTTTTTTAATTGGGGAAGGGGAACAGGACTTTATTGGGGAACAGTGTGTACTTCCAGGCCTTTTTTCCAAGTCAAGTTGTTGTCCTTTCAGTCTTAGTTGTGGGGGGCGCAGCTCAGGTCCAGGTCCAGTTGCCATTTCTAGTTGCAGGGGGCACAGCCCACCATCCCTTGCGGGAGTCGAGGAGTCAAACTGGCAACCTTGTGGTTGAGAGCCGGTGCTCCAACCAACTGAGCCATCCGGGAGGCAGCTCAGCTCAAGGTGCCGTGTTCAATCTTAGTTGCAGGGGGCGCTGCCCACCATCCCTTGCGGGACTCGAGGAATTGAACTGACAACCTTGTGGTTGAGAGCCGGTGCTCCAACCAACTGAGCCATCCGGGAGGCAGCTCAGCTCAAGGTGCCGTGTTCAATCTTAGTTGCAGGGTGCGGAGCCCACCATCCCTTGCAGGACACGAGGACTTGAACCGACAACCTTGTTGAGAGCCCACTGGCCCATGTGGGAATCGAACTGGCAGCCTTCGGAGTTAGGAGCACGGAGCTCTAACCGCCTGAGCCACCGGGCCGGCCCCCCAGTCAGTTTTTTAAAAGCTATTAAAATCCTTAACACAAAGTCATCCCTGCTAGCTCTTCCAGGTCACTCTGGTTCCCAACGTAACTTCTCATGAAAGCAAATACAAAATTAAACTTTAGTACGTATAATTTGGCATTAGGCTAAATCATGCCTCTAAAAACTTTCTTTTAACAGGAAGTACTTTTGCTTCTCCCATTACTCCTACACAGCAGACCCTTTCCATCAGTACAGCTCCTAACCCTCCAGAATCTCTCTGCCCCCCACAGAGCTTTAATCACAAGAGGATGCAAGGCCATTGTCCGTGATTACTTACTGGTTAAGTGGCAGTTTCCCTCCCACACAGCAACCTTGCAGTGGTGTGATTTAAATTCCTAAGTCAGGAAAATTACCAATTACTACATGACATGGACTTTCACTCCTTTATTCTGAGACCTTCAAGGTTATAGGTGAATAGTTTAAACTGTGACTGCCAAGAGTCTACCACACATTCTATAAGAATCTTTTCATCAAAGGGGATATAGAAAATAATAAAAGAATGCTTACTTGGATTCGACAAAGTCAGGTTCTCACACTCCTAGTTCTACTTAATACCAGCAAAAATACAAAATAAAAAGATTGGAGTAGATGAAATGAGAAGATTGGACCAGATGAAATAAGATCTCCAGCATAAGAAAAGTCTGTTGAGCTCTACTTAAGCTAAGGTCTCATCCAGAAAACTAGAAACTAAATTTAAAAACACCTGTGAACATGTGGGAGTCAATCTGAATGACAGACAACTGGCCCTAAAAAGTTTGTAGAAACAGCGGCCTCCACATTGCCTCTGTTTTATTTTGCTGCACGTTGCTTTTTATTCTTTTCTTTCATAGGCACTGCTCAATGGCCCTCAAAATTCTGGCTTCAAAAAAAATATTAGCAGATGATTATATATTTTTTTTAATATCCAGGTTAGTCATTATTCAGAATGCTTTATTTTTACAAAACGGAATCTCACAAATATTAAGTTAACAACACTGTGAGCTAAGGCAAGTTATTAAAGTCATTCAAGTCAGACAAGAATAAACCAACCACAATGTTGCATACCTACATTTTTTTACCGCTAGGATATATAGGATTTAAGATATTGCCATGAGTAACCTACTGCTGACATACACAAGGATGAGAAATAAAGAAGTTGTCCATCTCCAGTGACTTAAGAACTATGTAATTTATGAAGATTCATTGCCTCGTGATATACACTGGGAGAGCTCTACAGGTATGCTTCACTACACACACACACACACACACACACACACACACAGGTCTTCTGGATAAAAGATTGTTAGCTTTTAGCTAAATTAGTTTTAATATTAAAAGTAATACATGCACACAGTAAAAAAGGTCAAACAATACAGAGGGTACAAAATGGAAGTGACAGTACCCTTTAGCCCATACTCCTCTCACTAGGTTAATTACTAACAATCAACCTCTATTTTAAATATGTCTGACAGGGGCTTCAATATTCATAGTATCTGCTTTATAGTAAAAAATAATTTTATTATGTAAATAAGCCCCTTCCCCAATTATCTGATCATATTTTTATATTCAACAAGAGGTTTGTTAAGTGATGCATACCTGTACAGTTCCACTCTAAGGGTTGCTGAGATATTCCTGCACACTGCAATACAAACAACAATTTTGGCATCAAGGTGTCTGGCAGTCATGGTAGGAAGGCTTTGGAACTCCTACTTCATGAGATCATTTCAATATATATCCCTGGGCCACATACTGTCTCCTGTGCCTCAAGATAAGTAAGGCAGCTCTAAATTCAAACAAAGGATATTTTTTAATCAAATTAAATTCTTTTGAAACTCCCAAATGTGCTTGCCTATGCATCACATAGGTTAGAATTCATTAAGATTGATCAACAGTTGGTTTATGGGTCAATATTTATTCTTTAATGACATCATTCTATTTAATCTACATCAATATAAAAATGAGTAACCTGTTTAAGTACTTTCAAAAGTGTGTATCTAGCTTCTGAGTTTGTTTGTGTAAGGCATCCCTTATATGAATTATGTCTATCAAGGCAAAATCTACGAAAAGCTGGTCCCAGAGAGCTAGAATTTAAAAAATTTAAAGTATGTTTTTGATAGACTTTATTTGAAAATTAGAAATCTTAAAATTTTAGTTTTCTAATTCCTATATAAGCATATTCTTACAAAGACCCTTTTGTGCCTCTGTAGCAATAAAATATTTGTTGTTGATTTTCTACCTAAAAAAAAACACAAAAAAAACCTAACTCTGGAAAGGAAAATAATTACTTTTGGAAACCACATAATAAGATAAATGACTATACTTAAAGTTTCCATATGTTAACAAAATGGAAATTACCTATATATGCATAAATGTAACTACAAAGTTACTATATAGCAGAAACATGCACACCAAAGCCAAAACTATTTTCAAATATCCATTTTAAAACTTAAGGTAACTTGGAAATCTTTTACAAATCAATATATTTCTAACTTGAGCTCAAACATTTCATTTCCCAGACCATTGCCAATGATTTCAATTTTAAACTTGCTACAAGGAAACAAGTCTAGCTACTTTTTCATGAATAACTAACTTCAACTTAATTATGTGTTGATTCAGCTCAGCTCCCACATTTAGAACAAGTTTTAACTAGGAAGGTAGCACACCATAATAGTCAAATACCAGCAAAGTAATGGGAAAGACAATACAACCTGTCTCATGAGTTACTATAAAGTGATCCATTGTTTCTCACCCAATCAACAACATATCTCACTTATATAAACTTTCCCTCTTATCTCTGCATATAAAATTTTCTTTTCCTACTGGAACAGTTCCTCAACATTAGAGTACTTTAACACCTTCCACTTTGAATAAAAATTCTCTCCTGACACCATGTTCCCACTGCTATATTTCCTTCATTTACAGCAAAATTCATCAAATACTATCTATACTGACTATCTCCATTTCCCTTTCAGATTTTTTCTTAAACCACACCAATTGTGCTTTCATCCTCACCACTCCAAAGAAATTGTTCTCATCAAGGTAATCAGCAATCTCCAGATTGCAAAATCCAATTATCAAGTCTCAGTCCTTATTTGACCAATCAGCAGAATTTGACACAGCTGATCATTTTCTCCTCCCCAACGTGTTTTTCATTCTTTTGCCTCCCAGGGACACCACCCTCTCTTAGTTTTCCTCCTTGCTCACTGGTCCTCCTTCAATATCTCCTTTACAAATGGTCATCTTCATCCTGACCTCTAAATAAAGCTGGCTTGCCTAACGGCTTAGTCCCTGGACGTCTTCCCTACCTTTATTTTACTCCCTAGGCATCTATAGCCTGTTTAGACTTTAAGCGTGATATATCCACCAACACAACCCTATACTACAAGATTCATATAACTAGCTGCCGATTTGAAATCTCCACTTGGATATCTAACAGGCATCTCAGCATGAACACGGTCAAAGTCAAATTCTAGTTTCTACATAAACACTTCTACTCCCCACCTCTACCCGTTTGCCCCTTATCAGTATAAAAGCAATTCCATCCTTTCAGTTTCACAGGCCAAGACTTAAGAGGCATCCTTAACTCTTCTCCTATTTTATTGGTCCTTCCCTTCGAAATGCATCCAGCTGCTTCTCATCATCTCCACCAGTAGCCCCCCAGTCAAAGCCACCATGGCCATCTCTTCTCTGTAATAAGCCTCCTAAACCGGACTCCATTCCCACAAAACAGAACATCCATATTGTAGGCAAGAGGAAGCCTTTTCAAACCTAAGTCAGGTCATGTCACTTTTCTGCTCAGAACTTCTCATGACTTGCCATTTCACTTGGAATAAAAACCAAAGTTTTTCTGACAGCCTACACCGCCTCTCCAGCACCCCTGCTGCCTATCTCATGCACTATTTTCTCCCTCACACAGGCCACTCCAGCTACACTGGTCTCCTTGCTCTTTTCTCAAACACATTAAGCATATTCTGCCCCAGAACCTTTGCACTTGCTGTTCCTCAGCTTAAAACCCTCTTTCCCTGGGTATCTGTGTAACTTCTCTCTCACATCATTTAGGCTCAGATGTTACCTTGTCAGGGAGACTTGTTCTTACTATCCTATGCAAACTAGCAAACTCCCTAACTATCGTGTCACTCTCAATCCTCTTAATCCGCTTTACTTTTCTTCTTAGCACCCATCAGCACCTGACACAGAATAAATTATTTAATTGTTTGTCTGTCTTCCCCAAGTACTAAAATGCAAGCACTATGAGAGCAGTAATTTGATTTATTCAAAACACAGCACAAAGAAGAGCACCTGGCATTTAGCCTGGTACACATTTGCTGAGTGACTAAATAAACTGCAAGTCATCGTGCTAAAAAACAAAAAGTTTTATAAAGATTAGCTCATTTAATCGTCAAAAAAACTCTATGAAGGTAGGTACTACTATTATTCCAAATATACCAATGAGACAAAGGCACAAGAGATTAAATAACTTGTATGTCACAGAGCTTGTAAGTGGTACATAGAGACAGCCTCCTGTAGCTATTAAATGACATTGTTAGATAATACAAATGGAATAGTTAACAAAATGTTTGGCATAGAAAACACCTAACATTTACGGAATACTTATTATGTGCCAAACATTAATGTAGGCTCTTAATGTGTATTTACTCATTTAATTCTCATATTGTTTAATAAGTGATTGCTATTATTATTTTCACTATTATTTATCAGGGTACCAACCTTAACTCAATAGAAGTCACATAAAAGAAGCTACTGTGAGAGAAACAGCACAAACTCCAACCTTTACTCTTCGAAGAAAAATGTTAACATGTGCATAAAATAATGTGTTTTGAGGATTAGCACTGGAAACCAAATCAAAATTAACTGAATTCTTATCATACACAAACATATCATTACAAGTATTGCTAACTTGTAGTTCTAAAAAGTCCTCTAACATTCAAAGACAAAATAGTCACAGATTTTCTTCATTACAAAAAGAAAAGTCTATTCCTAAGGTGAAGGGTTAAGTACAAATGGGTAGTTACAAAATAGTCACAGGATGGAAAGTACAGCATAGAGAATATAGTCAATGATATGGTAATAACTACATATGGTGCCAAGTGGGTACTAGACTTATCGGGGGGGATCACTTTGTAAATTATACAAATGTCTAACCACTAGGCTGTGCTCCCAAAACTAATATAAAACAATATTGAATGTTAACTGCAATTGAAAAATTTTAAAGAATAATAATCACTGAAATATTTTTTAAAGATCTACTCCTCCCCCAAAACTCTGGTTGCTACTCCATACTGCACTGTATTATGCTTAATACATCTTTTTCATTATAAGTTACAAATTATCTGGATTAAAGTAGATCTTTTTAATGTTTAAAATAGAATTTATTCACTTATACCAGTTATTACTGAAATTACCAAGTTTACTTAAGGTAAACAACCCTCTGCTTTAAAAATTAGTTTTATTACCAAAAATAAATTTTGAAATTACTGCATCTGAGAAAATACAGTAGCCAATTTCTTTTATCCTGGAGTTAAAGTGAAAGTCACAGGAATCCTGAAAATTACTGGATATAATTTTGTCAGCTCAATATAGCATTTGGTTTTTTATTTTTAGTTTAACTTGTAGACATTCATTCTTCATTAATAATTAACATATGAAAGATTCTAGGTAAAGACCCTTAATACTTACGGTGCAATAATGGCTCTAGCAGGTCTTTTTGTAGACTGTACTTGTGAAAGCCAACCTTCTAGCTGTGCATTCAGCTGCGGCCCTATAAAAAGAGAAAGAGGGAAACTGGAGTCAGCAAAACAATGTACTATAGATACCCATGCATAACACAAAGCCCTCATTGAACCTATTTGGGACTAAAATAGCTTAATGGGCAGTGGGATCATCAGTATGGATGTTAAAGGTTGAAACTTAATCAACTACATACAAAGTCTCAAGCAAGCCATATGCTAAGGCCAAGTTCTGATTAAACAAAATTTGCCTTTATTTGCTTATTTATTTATTACCATCTTCATTCCAGAACAAGCACAACAATATGATCTACAATTTGAGGTGATGTTTAAGCAAAACAAGAAACAGAAAACTGTTAGCTCATGAAAAGATAATAATTGAGTGAATATTTCTTAAGAGCACCAAAGACTGCTGTAATCACCAAAATCACACCCATGGATCACTCCCACACCCAATAACCTTTTCTTCCATCCACTCCAGCCCCCTCCTCCCACAATCAGATCAATAACCAGTAATTACATTACCTCAAAAATCTCAGTTTCAAGCATCGCACTCTCTTCACCTCCTACCTTTCCAGTTCACTCCTAGAATTATGTTGGTATAAGGACTCTGCACTCTTATATCTGCCCCAGTCTCCTGCACTAACTAGATCATTAAGTACAAACATGCAACACCAGCAGATTGATTCCTCCCAACTACCACCCCATTTCCCACTACCCAGCATCCCGTCTTCTTCACTTCTTACCCAACCTGAGACCTATCATTCCCTTACCTATGGACTCACTCCTTTGCTCATCTCTTCCTCCATCATAATCAAATCATTGTTAAAACCAACTTTCCGCTTAACACAATATCTCCACCACCTGAACAGGTGAGTAGGACTGAAAAGAAACACAACCATATGAACTATGACATTATACCTATAAATTTCAGCAGACCATTAACAAAGCTCAAAACTCACACCACATTAACCTACTGAGTTTGTTCTCCCATCTTCAAGATAATTACCTCATACAACTTCTCCTTTTACCTTAAACCTTGAACCCCTTCCCCCTCTCATTCCCAGCAGATGATCACTTTCCATTTTGTCAAGGAAAGACAAACAGTTGTAGGGTGGCCAACCATCCTGATTTGTCCAGGACTTTCCCAGTTTTAGTGATGAAAGTCCTGCAACCTGGGAAACCTCAGTCCTAAGCAAACCTGAACATTAGTCACCCTAAGTTCAGAAGAGAACTACTTCCTCTTCCCACCATTTTATTCCACTTTCCCTCCTGTTTCAACAAACTGTCCTTGCTCCTATCAAAAGCCAAACAATTTACTTCTGCACTGGATCCACTGTTCTCTTACTCAAGGACTCTGCTCTTACAACGGTCCCAGTCTCCTCCCCGAACTTGTCCCTTTTTACTAGATCATTATCATTAGCCTGCAAATATGCAATATTAGCAGACTTATTTCCCCCCTAACTACCATCCAATTTCTCTGGCCCCCTTTTCCTCTGGCTCTCTTTTTAAACTTTTAATCATAACATATTTAAAAATTACAAAAGAATCTAGATAATAATAATAACAAATACCCATGGACCCACTCCCCAAACAAACTAAATCTTAATGTTCTACCTTATTAAGATCTTCCTTTAGTAAGAAATAAGACATTAAAAACACAGTTGAATCCATTGCCGATCCCATTTATACATCTCCCTCCTTAGAGGTAACCACTTTCTGATTCTGGTGTTCACTACATTATTACACTTTTACTAATACATGTATCCATAAATAATACATTATTTTGTTCTCCATGGTTTTAAATGTTATATAAATATGCTGTATATGTCCTTCTACAACTTGTTCCACTTAACATTATTTTTAAAAATTATTCATGTTGATATATGTAGCTCTAATTCATTCATTTTCAATACTGTATAGTATTGTAATGTACGAATACACCCCAATTCATCTATGTATTCATTGTCCTGTTCACTGACATTTTAGTAGTTTCCATTGTTTCACTGTTAACTATAAGCCTCTTACGAACGTGTGTTAAGAGTTTCTCTGGGATTTATCTAGAAAAGGACTGGATCATAGGGCATGAACATCTTCAGCTCTACTAATACATTGCTCAACTGCCCACTAAAGCAGTAGGATTAATTTACCCATTAGTGTCAGGGCAAATAAAGAGGTTTAATTCTTCCAGTTAAAAATAAGGACACTCACCACAAACTTCTCATAGAGCATTGTCATTAGAAAACTTGTAAATTCTTTCTCTGCCCCTCTGAAATGTATATGTTTGTAAAAGCTAAATAGATTCTAACCAGCAATCCAGAACTGTCTTTCTCAAGGACCTGGTAGCCATCTCTTTGAAATGCGATCATTAAGGAAGACAGTGCCCCTTTCTGCCAGTTTTTGTGGGAGGATAGGAGACTAACTTGAGCCAGTCACCCAGCTAATTACAAAATTACCTCCTGTCATAAAGATAAGTCGATTTTTCCTATGGATAGAGCCAATTAGCTAAAGACAATATGTCACCCCAATTACCCAGTGAATTTAGGATGAACTATGTGTGATACACGTTGCTATCAAGTTTTCTTACAGTAGTGTATCTTGAAAGCATGTATGTAATCAGTTGTACCTACTTAACTACATAAAATGGTGAACTCCCTTTAGGTCTTTGCAATTTTTTAGCAGATTTCCTATGATGTGCACACATTCTAGACTAATGCTTATTCAAAAGTAAAATAGTTTTCTTTCTCTTTTTCCTTTGAAGAGAGGCTTTATGAGATGGCAGGAAGTTTTGGTTTAAATTATTTCTCCAACATCAGTAATGGTTAAAATGGTAAATTAATTTACTATTTCCCTACATCCTTACCAATATTTGATAATTCTCATAATTTTTAATTTTTGCCAAGTTGATGGGCTTCCTTTTTTCCTTCTAATTTCTCCAAATCCATTGAGATTAATCATCTGCTGATTTGGAAATCCTTCTGTATATATATATGTTTAGGACTATACTCACAAACAAGTCAAGTTTAAAATGGACAGCCCATCTGTAAATTGTCAAAGTACAAAATAACTCTGATTCAGCAATCAAAAATGTAGTTTATTTTTAAAACTTAAATTTAAGAACAATTACCAAAAACATATGAAATAATCTCAATATTAACTCAAGGAAAAATAGCTCCTATTTTCAAAGTAAATTAAATTTTTAGCTGCCTAAATTTCATATTAACTTAAAATAAGCATTGCACTAAATATTTGCATATTACAGAAGTTTGCAAAACAGAAATTGAAAAACAGCTAAAAGCAAAGAAAATAGTCTCCCAATTCAAGCACCCCACCATAACCAACTTCACTGATTTTAAGCACTGAACCAAGCAGTTTTAATCAGTCCTTCTATAAAAGAACCAATTTCTTTCAGAAGCATCCTAAGGTTAAAGCCAAACTCCAAAATATAAAGTCAAACAAAAGCAGGCTGTCAGCATGTAATATTTTGCTATTAATCATTGTGTGGAATCTGTTAAAATCAAACTAAGAAACTTTGATCTGTGGTGGAAAATATACAAATACTACAATTAATATGCTAGACTTTTTATAACAGTGGCTCATGGATCTCTGAATTTCACAGGCCAATAAAATTTCAAAAGAAATCTGGAAAACCAATATTGGGATGCCAATTTTTTATTTTACTAAGAATGGATATTTAAAACATATCAACCATTTATCTATGATCACCATGATTTCATAAAATAAATATAACAGCAAAAAGTAAGCAGAGCACCATTTTAAGATAACCTCAATTCCTTAAACTAAATAAATTAACCACACTTCATTGACTCCAAAATACCATCAATATTAAGGTACACCATTATTTTATATACCACTAAGAAAGGGAAAAAATACCTCCCAATTAAACTAGAACATATGGTTTCTTATCACTTAAAATTTTTTTTTACTTTATATTTATTGGAACAGCTCTTTTAAACATACTTAGACATGATTTTTTCATATAACACTCATGTTTATATAAAAAAAACTAAATTCAACGTATTCTTAAATTTTTAATATTCACAATTTAATATCTAAATTCCTTTTAAGTCAGAGTCATCAGTAATCCTTCTTTTTCTTTCCTTTCCTTTTCTTTTTCAGTTTAATAGACATTTATTCCTTCAGTTGAACAATCTCTACACACTAAATAGATGGTTTAAGATTTTTGAGTGGAAAGGAATTTAGGTCTCAAGAGGTTTTATGAGTCTGCTACATGATTTCTGGAGATCATTTAACTGAGCCTTTTAAGACCCCTGAAGAAAATAGAAAAATTGGTTCAAGGAAACCAGCAATTAGATTTTGGAATCAAACTACCTACTCTTAAGTGAGCAAATGCAGAATTGCAAATTGGGGCAATTCCTTTTCTGTATTTCCTACACACTCTAATTCACTCTGGGATACAGAAGCCTAGCCTGGAAAACATGGGGCAAACAGAATGTGCTGGTATGCTTTAACATTAGGGTGGGCACAACTGATGGCGTGGAAAGTTTGTGGAATGGTAAGAATGTTTTTCCATTATGTCATCCTCTGTACCATTTAAAGAATTAGTGATGTAATACTTCTTCCTCAATTGCCTGTGGGACTCTCATCCAAGCCAACAGACATTGTCCAAATCTCGACGCCGTACCTTTTTTGATCTTATCAAAAGCTATCACTAGATGTAACTAACAGAAGGTTTCAGGAGACAACTCAAAAGTGGTAATCTCTTCCATAAATGGTCCTTAAACGGTATGTTAACTGAATCATCAATGGGTTGCAGTTGTCTAGTCATACCAGCAGGATTAATGATTCAGTTCACAGGCAGGTAGGCAGTGACAACCATTTCACTACTGACAATGATTTTATCATGCCATTGGTTGTAAAACACCTCATTTCCAGAAATGCTAAAATATGGGAAAATGTACATCTTAAAATCAATAAAATACAGTAGCGCTATGTAAACCACACCCACTACAATGTTCGGTGTTTATTTCAATGCAGAACAGTGAAAAATTCATCAAAGACCAGTATGTGGGAACCACTACTTCTCACTACAATGAAAAGTGTTCCTGAGAAGCCTTACCAGTAACTGCAGTAATCTCATTTACTTTAAAAATAAATGACATTTCAGCAGTTTTCCTGAAATCGTTTCATTATTGACACCCTTTTGTGACCACATAGTACTTAGAATTTATCGCTACGCTATTTACAAAATTTACTATCTTGTTTTTAGATACATCTCAAGGGGTGCTGTTTGTTTTTATGTATTTATGATAGGGTCCTCACATAGAAAGGAATATGCCTTTGGGAACACAAGAACTGTCACACTGAATCTGACCCAAAACCTATCCAGAGAAGTATTGCATCAACCTAAAAACACTTGCTGTGAAGAACACTGATTGTTCTCCTTGATATAGACCTCAAAGGGGTTATTAAGACAAATTCAAATGTCTTGAATTCCTTATTATCCCCTAATTTATTTAAACATTGTAAAAATGTATTTATATTATTAGCTAAACTTTGTAGTTCAGAATACAATCGATGGGGGCAATTAACCATCCAAATGAACAATCTTTACTGTGTACCAACCAACTTATAGTTGGCCAACTGGAAATCACTTACCACTTTTCTGCCCATTCATATACAGTTTCTCAAAATTTTCATAGTTAATCCCAGACCCACTGACATTTCACACCTAAAAGGGCTGCAAATTTGGAGGCTAACAGGGTAGTTCTACCCTCCAGGTCACTTACAAAACTAATCTGAAAATAGGTTTAGCGTTGATCCCTTTAACAGTCTATTAATTTGGATTCTTTATTCCCACCTCTATTCTGTTTATAAACAAATTTTCTCTCCCTATCAAATGATGCCATTAAATCCCTTGATAGTACCTGGTTCAAGTGTCTTATCTAAACTTGTTTTAAAGATCAAGATATTAATTTTTGCCATTTTTCATTATTAAAAAAATATGTCCAGTATAGAAAATTGGGGGAATACATACTAAGGGAGAAAAAGTAATAATCCTACAATTATAAAAAGCACCCAAATTAGTATTTTCCAAATTTTTTTCTAGCCTTTAAAATGATATACAATTCTGTGACCTGCTTTTATTTACATAACATTTTAGCATAAGCATTTTCCTATATGATGAACTCTTTAAAGACATTTTATGGCTGAATTAATATTTCTTTATGTGAATGGATCACTGCTTCCTTAAACATTACTTGTATGAATAAGATGTTTAGGTTGTTTCCAATTTTTTGCACTGTTATAAACAATTCTATATTATGTATCCCTATTTCCGTATTCAAAATTATTTCTTTTGTGAATCTCAGAAATGAAATTACTATGTAAATAATTATGAGCCTTTTTAAGATTTCGATACATATATTCAAAATGTTATCTAAAATTGCATCCATTCATTATCATGCACTACGAATGACCATGAGCTCACTACTCAAAATAATATTTTAAAAGATTAAGCAATTTAACCCAAACCCCCATTTGATAAAAACTAAAATTTAATGTCCTATCTTAATTATATTTGGCCTTTCAAAATAAAGTAAATGTCTATTTCTTTAACCAAAGCAATTTTAATTTCTAAGAAAAATGTGATTTGACTTCTAGGTTTTATTTTCTACTTGGATCATGGAATAAGTAATATGACTGTTGTCTTCTTGCCAGCCACAAGTTATCTATTACTAATGTTTACCAAACAACTATGATCTATTGGCCTTCACAGAAGACAAATCAAATTTAAAACCAAGCCCATTATGCTGCTGTTTTAAATTACTCACAATCCTGAAGATTTTTCATATGCTCCTGCAATAAATCTTTTCAACCAATGAGATATAATTTTTCATCTTTTTAGAAGCCATAATTCTTTCTCCTGTAATAGTCAAAAAGTGGTCCACAGACCAGGATCTTCTAGTGTGTTTATTTAAGAGAGAGCTCTCTGGGTCTTACCCCATAGCTATGTCATCACAATCTCTGAGGATAGTGACCAGGAGTTTTTAAAAAGCTTTCAACAAGCTCTCCAAGTGACTGTGATACACACTGAAATGTGAGGCCCACGGTCATAAAGGAGTTTATGTGCACATGCTATATGAATACATGCAGCTAACAGACTCCTAGAAGGTTTATAATTGAGATTTTTCATTACAATAAGTAAAACACATAATCTGTAAATTAGCAATGTATAAACGCATGAATTTTTACCTCCGAACTACTTTGAAGCCATAAGTGATACACTGTTTTTTAAAATTTACGTAAGTTTATATTTTAACAGTGTTTCTAGCCTTTCACTTTGATCAATGCCTCGCCAGCTTTTCCACTCATTCCTGATGACAAAGGAAAGGGAACTCAGATTCATAGAAACTAAGTGATACACAAACTCAAATTCTCTTTTAAATCTTATTTTAGTCCAAAAATTCATAAGAATATAGTAGACTGACAACACAATATCCATAGTCATTTCAAAACTCCTATCTGTAACTTAAATGGAGGTTAGAAGATAACACCATAATTATCTAACACAGGGTCAAGTACTTTAGTGAGGGAAATACAAACCCAGATCGAAAAGGCAACCATCTAAACTAGTCAAATGCTTAAAGATGGGTCCACAATACTTCCTTAATGCATATCTAACCAGGAATCATTATTTTCTTCCAATTGCAGCCAGCATGTTTCTTTTTTCCCCCCTTTGGGTTACAATCAGCCAGTTGATACCAGTGGATATACATAATTTGGTACCAAATCCAAACATAATCTGTGGAAAAATAAAACAAGTCTGTCTCATTGGAAAGAATCGGGACTAGGATAACACTTCCCACACAAGGTAACACTTCTCAGGCAATTGCTAAAAAATAAAAGTTTCTTAAGATAAAAGGAAAAGTTAGAATTTTCGATTTTCATATATTTTCACCACAAAACAGATTTGTAGACATTACCACATTCTCAACACCTTATTCTGTGTAATACAGTTTTTTTTTCTCTAAGAATTTTCGCTTAGAGAGTTTGATCACAAAAGTAGATCAGGCCCAGTGGACTACACCAAATGAAACATGTAATATGGCTGCATATGTGTGAACTGATGGAACAGGAGATATAAAACAATCTAAGCAATCCACCAAAAAAACAAAATGGTTAAATAAATTATGGCAGATCCATAAAGTAGATTATTCAGCAACTGGAAAACAAGGAGGCAATATTTTGTGACTCTATGGAAGATCTCCTAATTGAGGCAAAAAAGCATGGTACGAACAGAAGGTACAACATATTGCCATTTTTGTGCGTGCATATATATCATACATGATTATGTACTGGTTTGTATTTATGTAGAATATCTCTAGACAAACACAGAAGAAATGGATAACAGTGACTCCCTTCCTCACAAGGGAACTAAGAGCAGAAGGAAACTACTTTTCACTATACACCCTTTTGTATCTTTTGCATTTTGCACTATGTACATGCACTACCTATCCAAATATTAAATATAAAAAAGATGGTGCAGTCATATAACGTAATACCATGAAGTCAAAAACAATGATGCTGCAGACATATGTTTATTGACATGGAAAAAATCTTATAAATGCTAAATCTAACTAATAAACCATTGTTAGACTTAAAACAATACCTATATTATTAATCTAGGTTAAAATACGTAAAACCAAACTGCTGACAACTGCTATTTGACCAGTAATACGGAGTATTAGGATATATATGGACCAATGTGAAAGATTTCCATATTAGTAAGGAGGGATTCCCCCTTTTTACTTCACTCCCATAGATGTGATATCCATCAGCGAACTTCTGGCAGATAGAATCAGAGAACATAGAAACATTGTAGAAAAGAATGATCTAGAAAAGAGGACATTAAATACCTTATTAATATCTTTCTTTATAATTCTTCTCCAATGAATAAAATGTAATAGCTTCAATAGTTTGTGTTGGGGGGGCTGTTTGTTTTTCTTTTTTCTAGCAAGGACATGAGTTATTCTACACCCTGACTTCTTCAATAATCATTTACCAGATAATCTAGAGAAGCTATTTTGAAGTAATTAACTATAATCTAATGCAATTTCTGTTTTTGTACTTTTGTTGTGGCATGTTTGAGGCCTGTTTTCTTCTTTCACTAAGCATTGGTATTACATGTGCCAGCTCATCCATCTAAAGAATTATGTTTCTGATTTCGCAACCATAAACTCAAACAAAAGGAATCTCAGCAAATTCTTCCTTGATAACTAGCCAAGCAAACATGCCTAATGTAGACTGAGAAATGGGAATGCCAGGTATCAGATATGTATAAAAGAAAAAGTAGTCAGGCATAATAGCCATCAATACAAAGCTTTCCAAGGAGTTCTGAGATTGATAATTTAGGGTAGAAACTAAGTTTGGATACTAAGGAACACACTGGAAGCTTTGGAACACAATATGGAAGTTGAGTTGTATGTGTGTATTCACTCTGCCAAACCCTTTCCGTATCCCTTTGGACTGTTTTCACTGAACTGTCTAATGCTGAAGCAAAAGTGTTAATGTAAAAGCTGCCTAAATTGAGGAATACTTGGATTTAAAACCCAAATGGAACCTCTCCCATTCCCAGAAGATCATACCAGAAAAGTTCTGAGAGCTGTAGCCATGCTGAGGCACTGGCAACTTTAAGAGGCCTTAGATAACTGTCACTGGCACCTTCTTGCAAACCACAACAACCACAAAAATTCTATTAAAGAAAGAAAAACTCCTTCACAAACCCCTCTACAATTAGGCCAATTCAATATCTGATAGGTAAGTAGGCAGATAGGAAAGTAAGTAGGTAGGTAGACAAATACATAGACAGACAGACAGACAGGCAAAGAGGTAGATAGATGACAGACAGACAGACAGACAGACAGATGATAGATAGATAGGTAGGTAGGTAGGTAGGTATGTAGGTAGGTAGATAACCACCCAACCAACCTTAATTCTGTAAGCCAGCACTTCCCAAATTGTATTAAGAAAAATTACAATTAAAAGAACTTTGTGCCTAAATAAATTGGAGGAGAGTGAGTGAAAGAGTCGATGATGACTAAACTTGGGGGCTAGAGAAATGATAACACCAGTCCCAATGACAGAATTAAGGAAGACCATTAAGTTTATTTTAAGACGAATACTTTGACTTGGACACACGGAAAGTTTTAGGAGACAATAAGGCAAACAATATGTCCAATTGGTAAAGAATAAGAACCTTAAACGCAGAAAAAGGGATCAACAATAGAAACAGATTTCAGAGTCATTTAATTAAGGTGGTGAAATACAAAAGAATGGATAAGAACCGTCTGAATGTGTACAAATTGATGATGACAGCACAAATGTTAAAAATGTGAGTCATAGGGTACAGATACTTGGGCGTACAAATAACAAGTTGAGCCGATGAGGGAGAGAAAAGAGGTACTGCTCAAGACAGAGGGAAAATACAGTACAAGGCAGACAAAGAGACAAGACCTTCAAGAAGAGTCACAGAATCCAGTGCTCTGTAATGAAGAGAACAGAAAAAATGCCTATCAACATATTTGGTGATTATGAAAGACTAGTAACTTAGAGAGATTTGTTTTCTGTGGTTAAAAGTGAAAAATGAGTTTACAAGTAGTTACAGACAAGATGACTTACAAGAAAATGGAGATAGCAAATGAAAACCACTCTAAGAAGAACTGAAAGCAGCACTGCCTCCTTTTGCATCACCTCTAAGTCTCTCAATTTGCAGTGTCCGACACCTCAAATACATTGGTTCATTGCCTTTATGAAGTATAATCTTAGGTATTAGTGATCATATTTTTACACCTTGCAACAAAGAATGGGCAAGTCAACGTGAAGGTATGCTTTTGGAATTTTATCCAACTAGCAAACCACCTGAATATGAGAGTGCAATTTTTGGAAGATAGTTTCTAAGACTTTCTCTACACATTCACATTAAACGTATTACAGGTTAACAATCCTGTAGCTAGCTTTATAGAACTCAAGCCAGTATTCCATGTTATAAAAGAAAGTGATAATTAAAAATACCAGCATTTGGTATCGGTGGCAGAGCTTTCACCTAACGACTTCAAAGCAACATTTAAACATCTATTAATTATGGCCTCTGTAAACTATCCTGTTTGCTGCAGCACAATGCAAGCATGAGCATGATTACATTCTATCCTGATGACACAAGAAATGTAAAATATATGTGATTAATACTCAATAATTTACAATAAATGGGGATATAACAAAAGTTATTTAGGATAAAGCACTTCAGAACGAACGAAAAGTAAAATCTTCTTAATCTTAACTTCAATAACTGTCCTCCAGAAATCTTTAGAAAAGGACCAGACTAAACATTTTTTATTCTACAAATGACTTGTTATGTGAATACTGTGAACAAGGTAACAAACACAACAAAAGTATACTGTTTTCAGCACTTTAGCTGAAAACTTGATGTTCAATTGAAAAAGAAGGTGATAATACAGCACAAAGAACTACAAACTAGGAGGTCGGTCAAAAACAGAATTTACAGTACACCTACATTATGTGTAACAGACACAGTACTGCGTTCCTCAAAATCTTATTTTTGGTTAACTGCCATAGGAATCATATGACATTGTTATTATTATCTCTAGCTTACAAATATACAAACAATAAAAAAAAGCAAAGTTTCTTCAAGTTCATATAGCAAATAAATGGCAATGCCATGACATGGAGCCACGTTGGTCTGTCTCTGAACTGTGGGTTGTCCTATTCCACAGCGCGCTGCCTACTCTGGGAAGCGAGTGATCCAAGTTACAGTCCTAGCTTTTCCACATTATCTAGGCCTCATTTTCCTTTTCTGTAAAATGAAGAGGGTAAACTCAACTATGTCTGTAATTCTAGGCTACTGTAATATACTAGGTAGAATTATTTAGGTTGATGCTTAAGGAATATAATTATCAATCATTTGTATGAATTTCACTAGGTATAACTCTGCCAAGTATTATATGTTTTCAAGTACTATATCAGAAATTAAGAAAGTCAATATGGGGCGATCATTTCATAAATTATATAAATGTCTTTTCCCTATGCTGTATACCTGAAGCTAATATAATATTGTATGTCAGCTGTAATTGAAAAATTAAAAACATATATATTTTAAAAAAGAAATTAAGAAAGTAAAATAGGAATGACAGAGCAGACACCAAGAATCTTAAATGGAGGTTCTTGGAGAGTTACTTAAATGGAGCGTTATTTAAGAGGCACAGAATTTTACAAACTTGCCAGTCACCAGCCAGTGATAGTTACTACTACTGCTTATTTGGCGATTTATCATTAGAGTTCCAAATGGACACCTTTCTTTTGAATAATGGATGGTACTTACGACCTTTTTTCTCCTAACTATTTGCCGTTAAAACTAGGCCTGATATTCATATCCCAGAGAAAGCTAAACCGCTTCACCTAGCTCTACATGCATTTCAAGGATCTCACATATGCTGTTTTAGCTAAAATGTTTAATTTAAGTTAAAAATCTTTGGAAAGAATACTATATTTAGGCAAAGCAATCTAAGTTAGTAGATGTTACCACACTTGTAAATGGTATAAAACCAATATTCTGTCAGTGGGTATCTTTAGGTGTCAAATTACGGATACATACTTATTTTGGCCATCTCTATATATTCTTTGTCTACAGTAACTTAGTATTTTTATGATGGGCACAAAAAACTTTATATAAACATAGGATAATACAGGACTTCATTCTATAGAGGAAAATGGAAACAAAAATACTAAATTGTTTTATAGTTATTGAGATAATTTCACTAAATGGAAATTGCTACTGTGTAAGAGATGTTCATAGGTCCCAATCATTTGGTAGTCAATCATTAGTAACATTTTAATAGAAATATAATTACTTAATAAAACTTGGTGGATTTTACTAATGTGTTTTTAGTGGAAGATTTTAAATTTTTGATTTACTGTTTACATAGAGTTCCAAAAGTAGTTATTCTGACCTCTATTCTCAAATATTATCTTGAAGAGACATCTAAGAGATTGACCAGGTACTTAGACCACAGAATCAAAACTCAGAAGTGCCAGACAAGAGTCCGGAGTCCTGCCTGTGTGCCTCAATCTGTGGCTCAAGAGCCACATTCAAAGGAGAATCAACTGGTGAGCTTCATAAAAAATTCAGACCCCAAAGCCTAACCCAAAAAGACTGAATCAGAGTATGAAAGCAACGAGCCAGAACCTGGCAAATAGCACTTCATCAAAGATTATTTTATTTCTTCCTATAAACCTTAAATATCTTCCCCTAGCCAACCCATGAAACCATCTCGCATGATTTAAATAGTTCCAGGTATCTCGTCTTGTGAAGTAATCCTAGTATCTGATTCTGCCTCACTTGGCAATCGGATGCATCTTCAGACTTGAGCTCCTTCTGGCTTCAATTAACACTAAGGGGCCCAGGGCTGCCTACACCCAGGCAGGGCTGACTGCAACAGCTTCTAAATGGCATCTCCATCTCTGCTCGGGAACTCTCATGCTAATCTCCTGACCTGAAGTTTCTAAATCTTGCACTGCTTACAGTATTATCTTAACAATATTAGCAGATTTCCATCTTCTCATAGCAAACCTTCTAGTTAGTAGACAGCCTTTGTTCTGTTAGTGACCAAATTGCAGAGTGATAAATCCTCCAAGAAGTGCCTCAGATTAATTACAAAGGAGTCCTCCTTCTCTTTCACTTTTCATCTCCTTAATTACAAAACTACCCTCCACTTCATACCCTCGCATTCCAAACTCCACACTTTTTTTTAAAACTTTTATTTATTTTAAGTGTGTTTTTCCTAGACCCAGCAGCTCCAAGTCAAGCAATTGTTTCAATCTAGTTGTGGAGGGCACAGCTCACAGTGGCCCATGTGGGGCCCATATGGGGATCGAACCTGAAAGCTTGTTGTTAAGAGCAATAAAGTTATGAAACATCTATGGAAGATATATAGTACCAAAATCTAAATCAACTGAATCTTGTGTTTCTAACTGCATGCCACACAGAAAAATAAAACAATGGTCATGTGTAACAGAAATGGTGAAATCATAAACGTTCTAAGGGGGTACATTCATTTTTCTTTATGGAATACCATAAAAAAATAAAGTTTTTTCCCATTTTAACAGTTTGCAACAGTAAGTAAGACTAATGTAAAAATATTAAAATGTTAAAAATAAATAAATACCACTTTGGCAAGTATGACACCTAAATTATGCATTTTCCTAGGACAAGCCTCCTTTAACTAGACAAAGCTGGGGTTTGAGGAAAATTCTCCTCTTCAGATCTGTGACAGAGACAGGAGTCAGCAGGCAATGTATATACAATAGGGTCTTACTGGACCCAGTTAAGTGAAAGCCTACACCACTCCTCCTAAACCCATGCCCTACCACCAAGGCACATGGGAGATGCCACCCAGATTTCCAGTACTTAGCTTACACATCCTTTGGTGGGTATCTTTAAAAAGGCAGTAGTGTCCTAGTTTCATTTCTTCCCCACACCTCATGTGGGCTGAGTACTAAAAAACAAAGCGTCTTTGCCTAGAAAGAAACTATCTCTAGAGCGACTGAAATGAAAGGAGAGAAAGGAAGAAAGTACACAGCAATGATGAGCAGAGAAAGAAGTCTCCACTCTCACGCACGTTAAAATATGGCAAAATAAAAATCCTGAAAATGTCAAAATATACACACTATAATAACCCAGCATTAGTGGTCACTAACAATCCACATTTCTAAAAATTGCTAAAACTATATACTCACATATTAAAAATACAGAGACAAAAAAAGAACACACAATGTCCAGAAAGTTGGACATACAAACCACTTTCTCTTCAAGTGGTCCATAAATTGTGAGTAAGGTAAATTTAACTTCCAAATTCTTAATATAGGTAATTTCAATTACTTTTAATAAATGTTTCTCATGACATTAGTGCTCCTCAACTGAACACTAAATAGGGGGAAAACAAAGTGGCAAATGAGGAAGCAAATTCTCAATTTACAATTTTAAAGTCGAGTTGAAAGTAGAAAAGCACTCACAAACACTCATGAAAGTAGAAAAGCACAAACAAGCTGAGCGTAAAAGCCTCCCCATGTACATTCCAAATTCGGAAAGAAATAGAAGTCAAACCTATCAAGAATATATTTTCAAAACCAACAAAAAAACGGCTCTGAAGTATGAATTCAAGAAAACGGCTCTGAAGTATGAATAATTAAATATATCAAATGTCAAGGGAATACCTATTTCTAAAAACTCACAATATTAATTACTATGATCACATTCTTACTATTTATACATATCAACACAAAACACACTTTTTTTTCCTTTTAGAATTCCAACCTTTCATTCCTGGAAATTAAACACCAAAATCTTCCACAAAAAAACAAATCTTTAGATTATAAACTTAAGATTTATAATGAGACAAGATGAAAAGGAAAATATTTATCAAAAAACTGATATGCATGTATGACTTTTAATCCTCGTTTTCAATAGCAAGCAATTATTGAGCCCCCTGTGTGTATAGGACACTGATTACAAAAAGGTATCAGTGAGAGCCATTTCCATCAAGAGGCTTCATCTAGTTGAGGAAACAGCTAAATAACACAAGGTGAGATATACCCAGTGCCTGAGGAATGATTTAAGAGTTAAGAAGGAAAAATGCTAGGAAGAAAAATGGACTTAAATTAAATTAGATCTTAAAGTAGAACCAGAGAAGCAGAAGATGGCAGAGTATTTCCAAACAGAAGGAAGCTATAAACAAAAGCACAGAGGTGGAAATGACAATTCCAGCTTCATGAAACAAAAGTCTGCATAGTTGAGAAGGGGAGAGCTAAAATAAGTAACTCCAAGTTTGCTTGTTTTCCATATGGACAGACAATGGGGAGCCACCAAGTTCTTATGCTTGAAAATGTGTTTGAATTACAACAGCAATATATTGAAATACATGTACTGTATAGTTTATGCAACATGCATGGCTAAAGTTTACCTTTACATATATGGGACATTTTTAAAGATTATCTTGCTTTTATTGATTTTACACTATGAAACTTCACAAAATAAAATGTTTTACAAGTCAAATGATTTCCTAACATTTATTTTCAAATAAACACATATATTTAATAGTCTAGAATATTAATTTATGAAAAGTCTTGAATGGGAAGCAATACGGAATGGTGGTTCAAGCTCCAACTGTGGAGTCAGCAGGTCGGAACACCAGCGCAAACTTCGTGACCTTGAACAACCTAAGCCTCAAGTATTTCATGTGGTTGTTGTATTGAGAGAGAAATGCAAGTGCAAAAGCCTGACAGATAAGGACTCAATAAATGTTGGCTATAATCACTAGATAGAATCCAGGTGCCCTACTACTACTAGTTGTTGGCTCATCTGAATTTTTCTGAGCGTTTATTTGTACTTGTTTTCTACTTCCCAAAATTCTTAGTGTATTTATAAAATATTCCTGATTAACTGATATGTAGAAACCAACCATTTATTATTATAATAGATTATGAACAAACTGGTAGACTGACTGTATCCATGGTCAAAACACAGTCTTAACTCAATTATTTAAAAACAACACTTTAAAAATTTTTAATTGAAAACTTTTGACTGAATTATATTAATGTTAAAATTGACATTAGCAGTGGAATTTAAAATATTTTAAGAACTTCTCAGATTGTTAAGTCACTGCTCTTCATTCACTAATTGTTTTGTTATAAGCATAATAATTCTTGATGAAACTTTTTTGAGTTCTCGCTGCCATTTCACATGGCTTCCCATTAAATTAGAATAAAACCCAAACCATTTTACCAGCCCTACAAGATTCTAGATGATGTGGTCCTAGCCTCCTTCTCCAACATTCTTCATTACATTTCAGCTATATAGTCCCTCTAACTAAAAAATCTCTCTCCCTGAGAACTTCACAGCATCAAGGATTTCAATTTAATTTTTACCTCCACATAAAGGGCCCCTCTAGCCCCTATCTAATTTGTCCCCTTGTCATTTCTATAGTATTACCTCTTCACCATATTCAAACACAGAGACAGGTAGTACCAAGTACAGTAATATAAGGCTTACTACCATATGGCCCTTCCAATCTGGTCCCAGCTGCCTAGATCAGGAATGGCAGTCTGAACACAAGAAAAGCCAATTTATAGGCTGGCCTACAGCCAATAAGTAGCCTCAAGAGTCAAAGAATTCTACAGAGATGGAAACTAGATAAACTAATCAGTTGGTGTCCAAAACAGTCGGTTCCCTCCCTTCTTCTCACAGTTTGAATTAGCCAATAGCACCAATTAAAAATAAATCAGACCATGAATTACATAATGGCAAAGCACTAGAGCAAAATATTCATCAGAATCATCTGCAGAACTTTAAAAAAAATAAACAAGTCCAGACTCCCAAATCCTAGAAGAGTCTACCTGACTCCATAGTTGTGGTATAGGGCCCCACAGACAATTGTCACATAGAGCCTCCGGTTGAAATCCACTGGGGACTAAGCAGAGAACACGTTCTTCTAAGAGGTCAACAAGATGACCCAGTATCAGAGCTCTCTGGGTCCTAAATGCTCATTTCCTCAACTGCCCTGTCTGTCTTTCTTGATACTTTGCTATGCAGCAGTTTAGATTTCTGTGTCCCTTACTTTCCCATAATAAATCTCCATTAGTTAAGGAATTGTAAAGCTATCTCTCTGGCTTATAACCTGAACAATACAGAATCTCACTTGCCCTGTGAAAGCCACATAATCCAGATGTTAAGAATCATCGGATAGATAGATGTTCTTCCTTGAATATTCGGCCTAATTTTTCAAAACACTGTGAAACCTATCAATTTTGTACTCAAACTTCAAATATTTTTACTAACTGGAACCACAAATGAGAACCAAACGAGAAAGCATCTGCATCGACAAAACTGGTATCTACAAGTAAGTCTACATGTGAAATTCATGCATTTTACTCCCAGGAAAGTTCCCTAGAATTCACTTCAAGACTTATTTTACTTGATCCTAATAAATACCAACCACCCAATAGATGAGAAACAACTCAGAAGGGAGTTAAGAGACTGTTAGAAATAGACACAATAACATCTACAAGAAATCACAAACACGCACATACACACACACTTTCAAAAATAGATTTTATACATTTGTCAAACCGACAGAAATAAAATCACTTAAAATTAACTTAAATATATGCAAGCTAAACAAACAAAAATTTACCAGTATATCAGGATATCTCAGGATGATACAGAGATAGTGACAAATGAATCCAAGCGTATGGCACCACCTCACCCAAGAGGGTAGGGGAAAAGCAGCTATAAAATTTAGCAACATTACTTAACTTTGGAGAATGATATTTTGATTAGAAATCAAAAGCTAAAGACAAAGGGAACTGTACATATATACTCTACTTGGTAACTCTGTTTCACAGAGAGGTATGGATTAACAATTCTCAGCCTGCTTTACATATATACTAGGGTTGAACAAATGAATAAATGGATGGTAGACGGTGGATGGGAGACAGGTTTCTTACTACTGAAGAAGGAAATTAAAGATAAGCAAGTGGAGAAAGGTAAAATAATGGATCAGAATTAGAAAAATGAGGATGAATTAATGATTAGCTGAATATATAGAGAGGGATGGATACAAAAATAATTAATTAGAAATATGTGTGTACATGAGTTAGTAAAAGTAAATATATTTCCTGTTTCTACGCAAAAATTGGGTCTAGAAGCAGTGACATTAAGGGGCAATAAAAACATCCAGTGCCCAGATGTTAACCTCTAAATACCATTTCCCAATAATAGAAAGCAAGAATCCTTTAAAAAAATGGCACATTCTATGGCTGGGGCAGGAAAAATACAAAATAAGCATAGAGTATCTTATAAAAGGAAGTGCTCAAAAATCAAAAGAATGGGGCATGTCAAGGGGATGCAGGAGCCAACTTGAAAGTGCTTACAATCACCAAAGCTGGAAAAATTTGAGCAACAAAAATAGCATGAGATTGGATTACCCTCCAAAGTATGAAATAAATATGCATGTGTCCATACTGATATAAATGACTGAATAAATAAGTGGGAAAAGGGACCATTATTCCATAAAGAAGAACTCCAAATAATACATTGTAGATACTTCCCCCTCCAAAAATGTGGGCCGGACTTCAGTGACTCATATTCAAAGAACAAAATATGGAAAGCGGAAGACGGTAAGTTTACAGTGGAGAAACCTGGCAAATACTACCTTAACCAAATGATCAAGGTTAACACCACCAAGGTTAATACCATGTACTCCCAATATGATAAGATGAGGAGGTCACCTCTATAGTATTCATTCCCCAAAATCATAACTCCAGTCTTATCATGGAGGAAAAAAAGAAAAAATCAGACAAACCCAAATTGAGGAACATTCTACAAAATCCTGAAAGTATTCCTCAAAACTGTCAAAGACTAAGAATCTGTCACAACCAGAGGAGACTAGAGACATAATAAATAAATGCAATGTATCTTGGATTGGATCTTGGAACAAAAAAAAAAAGGACACTGGTGTAAAAATTGGTGAAACTGAATAAAGTCTAGAGTTTAGTTATTAATAATACTACTGACCAATTACTGTTCTTAGTTTTAACAATGTATCATGGTAATGTAAGATGTTAGTATTAGGGAAAGCTGGGTGAGGGGTATACAGAGTTTGTACTCTTTGTAACTTTACTGAAAATCTAAAATTATTCCAAAGTAACAACGTTATTAACAATAACATAAACACAAATACCATAGAAATCTGGGGTCATGAGAATTGAAACAAGTATCACCCAATTACTAAAAACCCTAAGAGTGTCACTGGTTGTTTAAGAAAACAAGAGAGGAGTGATGTCTGCAAAATGTCCAAATAAGATGTCCCTCACTTGTATCCTCCTCACTCAACAATTTGACATCCATCCATGAACAAAGTTTCTTTGTGGGAGCTGTGGGATCCGATACCATATGCAAAGAGAACTGGGAGGAGTCTCGCCCACCCAGTTGGCATAGACCTGGGTCCCAGCTGTGAACCCTGCAGTGGCCGGTGAACCAGCTCCAGCCTCTGGAGAGCAATATGGAAGTCCCTTGATGAGAGAGAGCCTTTGTGGAAGTCTAGGAGTCCGCGGAGAGATTCCAGCATACCATTGGGGCAAAAGAATACAAATTGGCACGCGTGTGACTTGTAACCCAAGGCAGCACAGCTAAGTGCCAAGACAAACTTTTTGGCCTGTGATTTCTCCCACAGGGGAAACGAAGGGATGTGACTGAGCACCCGGCTTCTCCAGATGCTGCCAGAGACCCCACTTCTCCACTGCAGCATTACTGACAATAGCCAAGAAGACATCCAAACAACCTAAGTGTCCACTGATGGACGAAAGGATAAAGAACACGTGGCATATGTGCATAATGGAATATTACTTAGTCATGAGAAAAAAGCAAATCTTGCCATTTATGACAACATGAATGGACATGTTAAGTGAAATAAGTCAAACACAGAAACAAATACTGTATGATCTCACTTATATACAGAATCTAAAAACATCAAACTCATAGAAACAGAGAGGAGAATGGTGGTTGCCAGGGGCTGGAGAAAGACAGAAATGGGGAGTAGTCGGTCAAAGGGTACAAACTTCCAGTTACAAAATGAGTAATTGCTGAGGATCTACTGTACAGCGTAGTGACTATAGTTAACAATACTGTACTGTATACTTAAAAGTTGATCAGAGAGTAGACCCTAAATGTTCTCACCACAAAAAGGAAATGGTAATTATGTAAGGTCGTGGAAGTTTTAACGAACCTTTGGTAACGAATCTGTGGTAATCATTTTGCAACATCTTGCAACATAAAGGTAACAAAACATCACATTGTACACCTTAAACTTACGCACTGTTATATGTCAATTATATCTCAATAAAGCTGGAAAAAGAAAGTATGTCATTATTTTTTTTAAATAGAAGATGTCATGTAATTCCAAATCCCTAAAATAAAAGCTATAATGCTGAAAGTGGTAATTTATATAAAATACTTAATCCAAAAGGAGTCCTTCTTGCACAGTTATAAATAGCAAAGCTTTTATCTTACTTACATACTTATTTTCCACCAAAAATTACTGTTTCTCCTTCTAATATTGGTCTTAGCAACTGGTCAGAATCACACTTATTCACTTATAAAAATTTCTACTTCACAGGTAATTTTATAAACCAGAAAGCCTACTCTGTATGTGACGTTTACATTAATAATCTAGTAGAACAGTTATTAATATAAAGTCCTTAATTATTAACAAATAGAACCATTACCTTTATTTTATTAAGTTTAAGATAGTTATTGAGTAACCAAAATAATTTTCTTCATGTAGTCTTTTCACTTATTCATTCATCTATTTATTTAATAAAGTTTACAAAATGTCTATTACAGGCCAGGACAGTTTCTGGTGCTGGGGGGACAATAAACAAGACAGGCGAGTCTGTGTTCTCATGGAGCATCTACTCCAGAGGATGAAGGCAGACAGTAAGTAAACAAATGAAGTAACTTCAAATTGTGATAAATACTATGACGGAAATAAACACAACTATTTATTTCATGGCCATTCTATGTGCAACAGAGAAAGAGGGAGTTACTTACACACACACACACACACACACACACACACACCCCTCAATCAAGCATGCAGCAACTGTATTGAGACCTAAAGAATAAGAAGACCAGGCAAGAAAGAGCTGGGGAAAGAGATTTCTAGGAAGAGATTGAAAGCAAGTACAACGGCCTTGGGGTAAGCTTAGCATGTCAGAGAATCGGGAGGGAAAATGACCAGGTTCATGAATCCTAAAATATAGTGAACAGGGAGGAAAAATGACAAAATATGAGGTCGGATACATAGGCAAAAGCCAAATCATGTGGGCTATCTATAATCAGAAGCTTAAATACAAAAGGTAATCATTGAAGCAGTAATCACGCAGCAGTACATTACCCGATTAACATATTTTTTCAGTTCTAAAACATACACTTGGTAAAGTAAGCCCATTAAGAAATATAATTAAACACATAATTTAAGACTAACTTTGTTTTCATATTTTTGGCAAGTTGGTCAGACCAATAACCTGATAATCTAGTCAGATTAATCATTCAATCATTCATAAAGCATGTAGTGAGCTCCTGTTCTGTGCCAGGCATTGCTTTGAGTGCTGGAAATACACAGATGACAGCGGTGATATCACCTACTCTGAGCGGTAAGTACGAAACTGATCGTGGTGATGTCATGGTCTACTGAGCAACCCAGTTTTCTTCCTGAAGGCTCAAAGCAGTGGTTCTCTACTATATGCTGCGTATTAGAACTACCTTCGATGTATGGTAAAAATGCAGATATCTGGGCCCCACCTATCAGCAATTCTAATGCATAGGTTTCCAATAATCCCTCAATGTACTTTGAGAAACAGAGGTGAGGGAGGAAGTGTATCAAAATCACTTATGATTTAAAATTCACATCTCCCCATTGTCCTCTTAAGAATCATGCTAAAATGAGCCACTGTAATTGATGAAAGGAGTATGTAATATGGCACAGGCTGTGCTAGGGGGTGTGTGTGTGTGTGTGTGTGTGTGTGTGTGCGTGTGCGTGTGCGCGCGCGCACGTGCAGAGATACTAAGATTGCTAACCACTACAACGGAGAGTTCCTGGGGTTTTGTGGGGTTTATTTTTATTTTAATTGCCAAAAAAGAAATAAGGATCTCTATAAACCAGTAGTTCTCAAAGTAACATCTGCAGATTCCTGAGGAACACCAAGACCACCAGGTCAAAACCATTTTCATAATAACGTTAAACATATTAATTGCTTCTTTCACAGTATTAGCATTTGCCTTGATGGTTCAAAAGTAACTGTAGGTAAAACTGCTGGTATCTTACTAGAAGTAGCACCAAACTATACTAGTAGTCATTACATTATCACACACTCACCAAATTAAAAAACAAAAAGCAAGTTCCATTTACGAATGTCTTTGATATAGCTGTAGCAGTAAATATTACACATTTTATTAAATCCTTCAGTACACACTTTTTTAATATTCTGCATGCTGAAATGTGAAATATAGATGGTTATCTCAAGGGAAAGCACTCATGTGACTGATTGCAAGCTGACCTAGCTGCTTTTTCATGGAATACCATTTTTCTTAAAAGAACAGGCAAATTACTTAATCTTGGATATTTAGCAGCTGTTTTCTTGAAAATCAACAGTGAGCCTATCACATAAAAAAAAAACTGTCAATATATTATTAACTACAAAATTCAAGCTTTGAGAAAATTTTGCAAAACTTGTTTCTACCTTTACGGGCTTAAATGCCTTCCAAATCAAAAAATTTTCCAATAAGAATGGTGATATTAATAAATGTGATTCCTCGATAGTGAATAACGAAATGTGCAAATATTTAAAAGATCTGCATAACCCAAGGAACAAATATTTTCCAAATGACTAATACATGGCGTTAAAAAATCCTGCATGGATGACAGATCCTTTCAAAGTAGAGGACAGACCAACTGGTCTTAATGAAAACAGAGCATGGAAACTTCTCTGGTGATTTCAAATCACATATTGCAATTCATCTTTCTAAAACTGCCTTAAGAGGTACACCATTTGATTGTGTTGACAGTTTCACAGATCTATTACATATGTGTAACTTATTGTATGTCACCTATATTTCAATACAATTTTTTTAAATTACCATTTGGATATATATAGCTTCAAAGAAGGATATCCACAATTATGTGAAAAGCTTATTAAAATACTCTGCCCTTTTCCAACTACATATCTGTACAAGGCCAGATTTTCTTCATATGATTCAAGTAAAAGAACCTATTACAACAGAGGGCATGCAGTAACAGATATAAGAACATAGCCATTTTCTATTAAGCTAGACATTAGACATTTGGAAAAATGTAATAAATGTCAATCTCATATTTTCCTTATTCTGGAAGAGACAATGACTTTCATTAAAAATGCTACATATGTTAACATGTAATGGGTTTATTACTGTTATTTTAAATGAATTAAAAGTACATTTTTTCGGGGGGCGGGGGGAGGCCAGATGGCTCAGTTGGTTAGAGCGCGTGCTCTTAACAACAAAGCTGCCAGTTCAATTCCCGCATGGGATGGTGGGCTGCACGCTCCCCCCCACTCGCAATTAGACTGAAAACGGCGATTGAACTTGGCGCTGAGCTGCACACTCCACAACTAAGATTGAAGGACAACAACTTGACTTGGAGCTGATGGGTCCTGGGAAAAACACACTGTTCCCCAATAAAGTCCTGGAAATACACACTGTTCCCCTTCCCCCCCAAAAAAAAAAATCTTAAAAAAAAAGGAAATATTTTTAAAGTTTCTTAGTTTTAGTTTCTCATTTAATAGACATTGATAGCTATAACCCCTACAAACAAAAGTTCTTTGGAGTTATCAATAATCTTCAACTTCAGATCATCTTACTGAATGTATCATAAATATCTTCCTTTGAAGAACCAGAATAAGCAATGACAAAAAACGGGGTATGATAGGTAGAATAATGCCTCTCTGTTATAATACCAAAAGATCTTCAATTATCAGATTTGTTAAGTACAAAAAGGCAAACAATAAAACAATTACACAATATGCTACTATTTGCTGAAAAGGGAGAAGAAATGATGATGGTGCTTGTATATGCATAAACACTCAAACTGGTAAAAGCAACTACCTATAAGGGAAGGGGAATATGGAATATACAGCGACACTATAGGGATGACACTTCTCAATGAATACCTTTAATTTTTAAAACATATAGATATATTCAAATTTTTTTAATTTATAATTTAATTGATTCTAAATATAATCTATTCAGAAAATAATTCTAAACCAATATTAAGCCATAATTCAAATAGTCTTTCTTTTTCTTTCTTTCTTTTAAATACAGAAGGAAGATTTATTAAAGTAAGAGAAGGGTCAGCTGGGCAGAGTCTGCTGGAAACTACTGCCTTCAAATATATTTTCAATTTCTAGGTTACTCTGATCTCAGAAACACAAAAAATCTTACCCTTTTTATAGGCTCTGAGGCAAAATAGTATTGCTAACAACTAAATACTTATGCCAGAAGAATCAGCATTGGCCAATCTGATTTCTAGCACACAAGAGGGAAATGTTTTTTAAACCTAGAAATAAATCTATTATCTGAAAAAAAACAAAATAGTAATGAATAATTAATTTTAAAAAATCAGGTGAAAACAGCAGTTGGCATATTAACTCATACTTAAAAGACGTCACTGGTGGAATTAAAAGCAAAATTAGATACTGCACAAGAAAAAATCAGTGAACATGAAGACAAAGCAAAAGAAATTATCCAAAAGAAAGCAGAGAATAAAAAAGAAAAAAATTCTCAGTGAACTGTGGGACAATATTAAGCTGTCTAACATACTTTTAATTGGAGTCTAGAAAAAAAAAGGTGAAAAAAAGTACTTGAGGGAATAATAAAGAACATTTTACCAAATTTGCTGCAAACTATAAGCCTCAAATCCAAGAAACTTGGTGAATCCCAAACAGGATAAACTCAAAGAAAATTATTCAAAGGCACATGATAATAAAATAGCAGGGAAATGGTAATAAGCAAAACATACAAACAAAAATCTTAAAACAACCAGAGGAAAAATGACACACTGTATTCAGAGGAACAAATATTTTAAAAATCACAGAATTCTCAGAAACTATGCAAACCAAAATACAATAGAACCTTTATAAGCCTGAAAAAAAAAAAAAAAGTAATGTCAGCATACCTACTGAATTCAATGCCTCCCAAACTACCTTTCAAAACTAGGGTAAAAAAAAAAAAAAATTATAGTAATCAAAACTACGTGGTACTGGCACAGGATAAACAGACACATAAGCCAATGGAATAGAACTGAAAGTCCAGAAATAAACCCAAACATTTATATGCAATTGATTTTAACATTCAATGGGGAAAAATAGTCTCTTCAACAAAATGGTGTTGAGACAACTGGATAGCTACATGCAAAAGAATGAAGTTGGACCCCAAACCACTCCATAAACAAAACTTAACTCAAAATGGATCAACAAACTAAGTGTAAAAGCTAAAACTATAAAACTCAGAAGACAATACAGAGGCAGATCTTCATGGTCCTGGTTTTGCCAATAGTTTCTTAGATATAGTATCAAAGCAAGAGTAACAAAAGGAAAAAAACAAACAAAATTGAATTTCATCAAAATTAAAAACTTTTGTGCATGCAAGGATATTTACCAAGAAAGTAAAAAGACAATCTACAGGATGGGATACTTGCAAATCATGTATCTGATAAGGGATTAATTTTCAGAACATATAAAGAACTCTTACAACTCAATAACAAAAACACAAACAACCCAATTCAAAAATGGACAAAGGACCTGAGCAGACATTTCTCCAGAGATGATACACAAGTGGCCAATAAGCACATGACATGATTGTTCAACATCATTAGTCATTATTGAAATGCAAATCAAAACCATAATGATGCAACTTTACACTCATTAGAAGGGCTATTATCAAAATAAGTGTTAACAAGCATGTAAAGACAGCAGAACCCTCGTGCGTTGCTGGTAGGAATGAAAAATGGTGTGGCTACTATGGAAATTAGGTTCCTGGTTCCTCAAAAAGTTAAACATATAATTACCATATGACCCAGCAATTCCACTCCTAGATAGATACCCAAAATAACTGAAAGCAGGGACTCCAACAGATACTGTACACCAACATTCATAACAGTACTATTCACAAAAGGTATAAATTACCCAAATGTCTATCAACAGATAAATGAATAAACTGTGGTATTTACATACAAGGGACATTATTCAGCCTTAAAAAGGAATGAAATTCTGATACATGCTACAAAATGTATCCTGCTTGAAAACATGCTAAATGAAATAAGCTAAATATAAAAAGCCAAATACTGTATAAGCCCACTTAAATAAGGCAACTAGAACAGGCAAATGCATAAAGAAAGAAGAACCGTGGTTGCCAGGGGCTGGGGGAAGAGTCACCCTGGAGTTAATGTTTAATGGGTACAGACTTTCAGTTGGGGAAGATGAAAACATTCTGGAGATGGAGTTTGGTGACAGCTGCAAATGACTCTTATTTAATGCCATAGAAGTGTACACTTAGAAATTGGTAAAATAGTAAACCTTATGTTATGTATATTTTACCACACACAAAAAGTGTGTGTATATCTGGAGCCTTGCCAGATAGTTTATGCTAACATATGATTTATGGTGAACTGTTTTTGTTCTCCTGGCACCACATTGTTCTCTCCTGAGTCACACTGTGTAAGTATAACCTCTGCAGGAGAGAGAAGGGCTGGTGACTGAGTAGCTAAGGTCAGCCATAAGGGTGTTCCATGCCTACATGACTGACCCCCAATAAAAACCGTGGAAACCACGGCCTAGGTGAGCTTCCCTGGTTGGCAATTCTTCACACTTGTTGTCACACATCACTGATGGGAGATTGGTACTGTCCAAACAACTGCACTGAGAGAGGACAGCTGGATGCTTGCACCTGGCTTCTCCAGGACTCCACTGCATGCACCTTTTTTCTAATTTTAATCTGTACCCTTTCTGTGTAATAAACCACATCTGTAAGTATAACAGATTTTCTGAGTTCTGTGAGTCCTTCTAAGAAATCATCAAATCTGAAGGTGGTCTAGTGACCCTGATGCAGATAAAAAAGCATATACCATATAAATATTAACCATGAGAAAGCTGGATTGGCTTTATTAATATTAAAATAAGGAACATTTCAGAACAAGAAGTATCACCAGAAATATATAGTTATATACACAATAACAAAGAGTCAATTCATTAAGAAAACGTAATCCCAAACATGCACATCAGTTAAGATTCAAAATACATGAAACCAACAAATCAACAAAACTAAAAGGGGCAGGCCTGGTGGCTCAGGTGGTTGGAGCGCCATGTTCTTAACACCAAGGTCACCAGTTCGATTCCCACATGGGCCAGTGAGATGCGCCTTCTACAGCTAAGATTGTGAACAATGGCTCTCCCTGAAGCTGGGCTGCCGAGGTCACCAGTTCGATTCCCACATGGTCCAGTGAGATGCGCCTTCCAAAGTTAAGATTGTCAACAATGGCTCTCCCTGAAGCTGGGCTGCCGTGGGCTACTGTGTGCTGCCAGGAGCGGCCGGTGGCCAGCATGAACAGCCAGCAGCCGCGAGAGCTGCTGTGAGCGGCCAACCAGCGGCCGACTGACTCAACCGTGGGGAGCACAAGGCTCATAATACCAGCACGGGCCAGAGAGCTGTGTCCTACACAACTAGACTGAGAAACAACGGCTTGAACCAGAGTAGGGGCGTGGCGGTGGAAGAAAGGGTGGAAAAAAAAACAGAAGAAAAGACAATTCCAGAATTACAGTTGGAAATTTCAACACTGCTCTCAGGAATTGCCAGAAATAATAAGCAGAAAATTAATAGGAATTTAGAAGCTTTAAATACAATAACCTAACTTAACCTAATTAACATTTAGCAAGCATTCTGCCTCACAACTACAGAAAACATACATTATTTTCAAATGAACAGTGAAACACTCACCAACACAGACCATGTAATGAGCCATAAAACAGTCTATTGTTAGCTGTCTGGGCCCAAGGGAGAAAAACAGATGCAACATTTCCTAAACTTATTTGACCATAAACCCTTTTTGCAAAGGCTTCTCCAAGGACTACTACTTCCCAGAACACTTAGGAAAAGCTATGCCATCCATTTTCAACACTTCTTACTATTTCTCCTCCTAATTGTGACCAACGAAATAAGGGAATCAATAAAAATAGCCTTTCCTTGACTACCCAGCTAGGATGAGCCAATCTTATGAAGTACTTACAAAAGTCCTAAGGCAGGAATAAGCTTGACATATTTGGAGAACAGCAAGGGAGCTAGAGTGGTTGGAACCACATAAGGCAAAGAATAAGTGGAAAGAGATGAAATCAGAAAGTTAAACAGGTCAGCATGTAAGACCTTCTACACCTTGGTAAGGATTTTGAATGCGGTTCTAAGTATAATTGGAGGGTTTTGAGAAAAGAATATTATCTTATTTACCTTTTTAAAGGATTTCCAGGCTGCCGTGTAAAGAACAGAATGGGAACTAAGTAGGCAACTAGTTATGAACCTTTATGACAGATGGCTAAGACCAGAAAGACTTAGACCAGACTTAAATGTGTTTGCGAAAGAAAAAAATGCCCAAGCAAATCTAAAAACATTGTATTGAGATGCCTTCAAGCATTTTCTTTAGCTGGATCACAGGACACCTCAGTCTCCTCCTCATAAGATCCTTAATCTGTCTTCCTTACATGATTACCCTCACATCCCCAACCTCTTCAAGTTGAAAATGTTCTACGGCTCAGTCATTGAACCTCTTTTTTCTAGCTACTCTCATTCGTATGGTGATTTTAGCAAGACACTTGGCTTTGAATATCATCTATATAATGGTAATTCCCAATTTTACCTCTCTAGGCTAGACCTTTCCCCTAAACTCCGGACTCATGTACACACTTCACTATATAGTAAACATCCCAAACTTAACAAAAATCAGAACTGAGCTCCTAATATTCCGCCTCCAAATGTATTTCCCTTAAATTTTCCCTCAGATAATACTATGTTTCCCCAAAAATAAGACCTAGCCGGACAATCAACTCTAATGCGTCTTTTGGAGCAAAAATTATACCTGGTCCAGGTCATATCATATCGTATCATATATATCATAAATACCAGGTCTTATATTAATTTTTACTCCAAAAGACATATTAGAGCTGATTATCCGGCTAGATCTTATTTTCAGGGAAACAGGGTATCAACTTTATTACAAGTGCTCAGGGATAAACCTTAAGAGACATCCATAACTCCACTCTTAATCTCACACTCAACTTCAAGTATGTCAGCAAATCCTTTCAGCTCTACCTCCGACGTATATCTGGTAACTAACCACTTCTGACCCATCACCACAGCTATTACGCAAGCCATCATCATCTCTCACTTGGATTACTGCTTTCCTTTGACCTGGTCTCCCTGGTTCTGCCCTTGCCACTGCCTTCACCATTCCCCAACTGTAGTCTCCTCTCAACATAGCAGTCAAGTGAGTCTAGTAAATCTAAATGAGATCATATCATCAACTGCTCAAACCCTCCCAAGGGCTCTCGCTCTCAAATAGAAGTCCTTTCAATGGTCTTCAAGGCCTAATCTCATCTGAGCACATCTTGGTGCCTCTGCTCAAGTATTTATCTCCTAACCTCACATCACACTACTCTGCCCCAGGTCACTTCATTCCAGCGGCAATGGGCTGCTTGCTGTCTCTCAAATATTCCAAGCTTGCTCTAACCTCAGGACTTTTGAACTTCACGTGTCTTCGGGCTTAAAACTATCTGGCCCCTCAAATTATCTAGAAGGCAAGCCTGTTCTTCCACCTCCTTCAAGTCTTCACTCAAATGTCATCTCAGTGAAGTCTTCCCTTCACGTACTATTGAAAACTGCAAACTTCTCTCATCCTTTAACATTCCTTATGCACCAGCTCTGCTTTATTTGCTTTATGATTTTCTATACAGCACTTTCCTCCATCAAACACACTATATATTTTACTTATGTATTTTATTTATTGTCTGTCTCCTCCAACTAGAATATAAACTCTAGGGATTTTTGTCTGTTTCACCTCCTGCTACACACCTAGTCCCTAGAGCAGTACCTTTCACATAGAATTCAGTTGGTTCAATATTGAATCATTGAATGTTAAATAAAACCTCTCCAGAAGTGCCAAGTTTTGCTGGGCCCAATTCAAATTCTGGGACTAACCTAATTAAAATATACCAATTCCTTTGTCAGCATTTATAGTACATGAATAATATTCAACATTCATTAAGTATTTTAGTCATGCTTTTATTATTTTATAATCTAAGATATTTACCTGATGATTATAGATTGCTTACTGATTCCAAATAGCTCAACTTCATACTTACTCTGGCATTACTATAAACAGAAAGAACAGAAGGCCTCAGCTAGAAGGCCTAGGTTCAAATCCTGGCTCCACCATGTACCAGGAGTATGACTCAGGCAATTGAGTCTCCTCCAAGTCAGTAAAATACCAAGGTGGGGGTGGATTCAAGACTTGCCTGCCTTACCTATCCTACACCTAATCATATTATTGTGAAAATCAGAAATGTATGAGAAAATGCTTTATAAACTATAAATAAATGTGAGTTAAATGTCCATACTGTAGTTAGAGAAAAACCTGAAATGGAAAAATGCAGTGTTTGGAGCAACATATCTCACCATACCTCCCTGCCCCTTCACACTAGACTCTAGTTTTGGTGTCAGACTGGCTCTTCCACTCACTTACTGTACCTTAAACAAGTTACTCAACTGCTCTGAGTCACTGTTTCCACATCCATAAATGGATACAATACAAACCTTGTAGCATCCTTTTGAAGATTAAAGATTATATACACATATATGTAATGTACCTACGGAATGCACTTAATGAACATTTTTTTTTGTCGCTATCTTGTTCTTTCAAATGGAGAAAAACCCAAAAGCAGATAATACAAACTATGCCACAGAGATAGGAATGATGATTTTGACTTGGAAACTGCCTGTGAAAAAACAAGAAAGAGCTAAACGTAAATCAAACAATAATTTCAACAGTTTGCCTATTAAAAATTAGTTCTTTCCTTCTTGCCTTTCTCCAAGATAAAATAATATGATGAGATGCAAAGAAAAATCAGCATATAGAAAACCATATTTAGTAACATAAAAAGTTCAATTCAAAATTAAATATTATATAGTCTTTCAATTTCTCATACACCATGATATATCTTGACACTCTAGAACTCAAGGTATATGACCAAAAAAAAAAATTGTGAGATTCCAACTACAGAACTCTGATATAATTTTATTAAATATGTTTAGAAATAACAAATGAATGAAAACAACTTAAAAAGTCAAACTTCAATTAAGAAATATATCTATAAACATGTCAAGAATGCTTTTTGAAATCATTAGACTTTGATATATTTCCTCAATTCTATGACACCAGCAATGATAACATGTATCATTAATATAATAACCATTCTCGGGGGGGGGGGGGGGGGAACCCTCCCACATTAAATATACACTTAGATACAAAAAATACCACTTTCAGAAAACACCAAAATGTAATGGATCCTTCTGGGAAGCTGAAAATTTCTATTTCTTGATCTAGGGTCTGGTTAAATAGACTATGTTAAATTTGTCAATATTCTTCAAAGTGTACACTTGATTTGTGTACTTTTTCTATATGTACACTTGCTTCAACAACAAAAAATTATGTAATGGACCACCACTTCGTACAGATACAGCTATCAACCAGATGAATTACTGATCTAAATATGAACGGTAAAAAAAATAAAGCTTTTAAAAGAAAACATAGGAAAGTTACTTCATGACATTGAGGTGGGTAAAGATCTCATAAATGGAAACAAAAGAGCACTAACCAATTGATAAACAGGACTTCTTTAAAATCAAGAACTTTGCCACTAGGCCACCAAGATCCTGAAAGAGCTAGATATGGAGTAGAAGATACCTGCAGTACATATGTTTAACAAGACTGTATCTAGAATATATAAAGAACTACAAATCAACATGAAAAAAGATAAACAGCCTAATAGAAAAAGGGCAAAAGGCTTAACACTTCACAAAAGCAGAAATCCAAATGGCCATTAAACATGGTGTCCCTAATATGAAAAGGTGTTCAATTTCATTAGTCATTAGGAAAATAAAATTAAAACTATAATGTAATAACACGACACACCCTTCCAGAATAACTAAAAATAAAGGCTGACAATACCAACTATTGACAAAAATAAGGAACTGGAATTCTTATACACTGTTGGTGGGAGTGTAAATTTGTAAAACCACTTTGAAAAACTTTAGTAGAATCTACCAAAAATGAACATACCATATAACTATAAGCACGACCTAATATTCTACTCTAAGGTATATACGTTCACTAGGAGGAAAAAAAGTACAAAACGTTCACAGCAGCAAAAATATAAACCTCCTTAAATGTCCATTATACTAGAATGGACAAACTGTGGTATACATATTCACAAAATAGAATACAGCCATGAGAAGGAACAAACTACAATACCACATGGATTAATCTCATAATTGTAATGTTGAGCAAAAGAAACTCAAATAAGACATATTAGTATATGATTCCACTTAAAACAGACAAAACTTTTCTACAGTATTAGAATACAAGAATCACAAGGGGGTGGGGTGGGAAGTGCAGTACTTATGTTTCTTGAGCTAGGCGCTAGTTACAGAAATGTGCTGATTTTGTGAAAATTTAGCTGTACATTTTTCTATATGTAACTCACACTTCTTTTAAAATCTTACATTAAACATGGTCCCCAGTCGGTGGCTTGGGATTTCTAATCCTCTCCTATCACAAGATTATTCACCCATACTACGCTCACACTTAACTGAAACAGTCCTATGCCACTCCCACTGCTCTTCAGAATTTAAACATCAATATCTCTGTCCACATCTACTATATGTCAAGCACTTTAACATTCATTTATTCAAATATTTATTGAATATCTACTATGTACAAAACCTGCGCAGAGTACTTAGAATACAAAAAAATGAAGAAGACATGGTCCCTGGCTTAAAGGAGTTCTTAATCTTACGTAAAACCACACATACAAATAACAAGTCAATATATAGAGATAAACACAGGATATTATGGGAACACAAGGAACATCAAAAACAGCCTGAGGGAGTAAAGGCATCAGGGCTGGCTTCTTGGATGTGTGGACACCTGAGTCTTTAAAAGGTAAGTAGGAGTTATCCTGACAAAGTGCACTCCAACAGGGGGAACAGCTTGAGCAAAAGCACAGTGATAAGAAACGGCACAACGTATGTGAAGAAACATCGAACATCGAACAGCTGCCAGATGTTGCTTAAGGATAAAGACAAAAACTGGGATGGGTGGGAGGAAATGGCCAAAGAGATAGGAAGATGCCAAGTCACAAAGAGACTTAGACCTTATCCAACCAGCAAGATGGGACAGTGAGGTTGATGTAAAGAAATTATGTGGTCAGATAAATTATTTAGGGAGCCATATAGAAGTGGACTTATGGGGGATAAGGCTGACAGAAAGGAGGCTGGTTAAGAGGCAGTTATGTAATTGTCCTGACAGAAGATAGGGGCCTGAAATAATGAAATGAAAGCTGTAACAAATGTGGAGAAACTAAGAGTACAGACACATGCTGTTGGTCTAAAGATCACACTTTGACAGTCACTAACTAGGCACTGGCAAATTTTTTCTATAAAGGACCAAATAGTGAGGATGTCAGGTTTTATAGGCCACATGCAGTCTCTATTTCATTTCTCGGTTTTTGTTTGTTTTTTAAACCCTTTAAAAATTAAAAACCGTTCTTAGCTAGAGAACTTTAAGAAAAAGGCAGCGGGCTGGATTTGTGAGCGTAGTTTGCTGATCCCTGCTGTATACCGTAAAGAAGTAAGGATTAACCTTCCTATGAGATTAATTTTCCTAAAATGCTACTCACACATTTGTCCCCTACTCAGAGACTTCTCCATTGGTCCTAACTGCCTACTGAACAAGACAAATCCCTACCATGCATAGCATTCAGAGACGTCTATACTGTACCTCCAACCCGGCTCCAACCCTGTGTGAATCTTCCATTCTTATTAAATTGACCTACTTACATTTACCTGCCTCTGAATCTTTGTGGTGTGCCTCCATGTTCTTTCCTCCTTTCCAAACCTACACAAATACTCTTCCTTCAAAGCATAATTCAAATCTTACACCAAAGTGATTTCACCATCCTCAGAACTCCTAAGAGCACTGTCTCAATTTATCTGAGATTTATGTGCTGTCTCGAACTATTACTACTTCAAATAAACTGTAAATTCCTTAAGGGCAGGGAGTAATTTATACTTCTATCAATGGATCTAGCATATAACAAAGGGTAAACAAAAATTAAGGTAGGGGTGTGTGTGTGTGTATGTAACATATATATATATGTACACACATACATTATTTTCTAAACTAGCTATGTAACTGAAGCAAATGTGATTTCACCCTTATTTATATCAGTAACTGAACACTTTAACTCTATGGACACAATGTAAATGCTGCAGGAACCACAGAATGACAATCCAGGAGCACACTGTTCTCCTATTACACATTTTAGGATTAGTTTACTAGGGAAACAATAATAATATAACCAGAATTTTTCCAATGGTCAATGTTAGCAATATAGGTACACTGGGATAATACTAAAGGAATTACTAAACCAAGTCAAAGTTTACTTACCTCTATTTTTACTTATTTTTAAAATACAAAATAAGCTTTTATAACTAAATTGCTTTCAATTCACCACTATTACTCAAGTTTAAGGTCTCCCCCGCCCTCACACTCACACACACACACATACACACACACGCCACACATGGTCTGAATTTTTTTTTTTTAATAAGATTTCTCTGCGACAATTCACATTACCAAAATGGCATTATTGATTTCATTCAGAATTTAGGAAAATAGAATATATTTTAAAAAGATAAGAAAATAGTTAATTTTAGTTCATTAATGATAAATAGCTATAATCACAGAATGTTTTGAGCTGGATTAAAGGATTCTTCCTTGACTTGAAATTACTGAAGAAGTCTTTTTCAAGTCCGAAGTGTGAAATATACCTTATTTGACTACACAAAGAATGTTCAAGACTCTATAAAAATTCTTCCATAATCATTTGCCCACATTTCAGTGCAAACTACAAAAAAAATTAAAACATTTATACAAAGGCATAGAAAACAAAAGCAAAAGAACTTAACCCAAAGATGACCATGAAAGTGAATACTGACTTTTTTAACTCTTCAAAACACATTGAATAAAGCTTAGTAATTTACAACACGGAAATGAGTAATAATCATTGATAAATTTAATATTAATAATGCACTAATTGGAGGACAAACCCAGGAACCAGGGAATCCCATTTCTCAATTCCTGTTCTGCCACTGGCTTAGTTTGGTCTTAGGCACATACCCTTAGGTTGATGAGAAAAACTTAACTGACATTCTAAGGTTGTGAGAACTGATTAACTGTTTATAAAGTACTTTAGGACCATGAAGGGGAGCCACTGTAACCATTAAATGTCATATGCTTAATACAAAACTGTAGCTACCTGTTAGGCTTGCAAATCCAATCATCATGATTCTTTTGTGTCTTCTGAGCAGCAAATCTTCAGTGAGTCAGTAAAGTGCATGTATTTAATGAGCTAGTTTAGCAACCTCAGAGAAATAAATTTTCTTCCAAATGTTTGTTTTCTCACAAACCATGTCTCCATCCAACCCAATTATTTGCAAAGGGAAACACGACCCGGTTCACATTAAAGTTAAGTCCAGTAATTGACAAGCCAATACCAAATGACTGAAAACTATTAGGAATCACAGTGGAACTTTCTTTTGTTAACTTACCAGAAATGTGACTCCTGAAAGTAATCCCAGAAAACAGTCATTCTATCATGAGCTTTATTAAAGGGAAAGTCCCTACACTTCCTTACAGAGCTCGAAAATGTTTGTAAAGTGTCGACACAAGATGAAATTCACTCAAAACCCAATTTGTTAGGTAGCCCCAGCACCTGATTGGTGTTGAGCGACTCCAGGCTGCTCAGGAAAAGTGCTGATCCATCTCCAGCTGCCCCCTTCGTGAATGACAGTAACAATGCAAACACTGACAAAAGAGCTGGGAGGCCACCTCTAGCCTCTGCTTAGAAATACTTCCACCCTACCCCCAACATATGGAGCTGCAAATCCCAGAAAAGGCCCTCCTCTTCCACATCTCACACGCGGAGACCTTGTTTCTCGTCTGGCAACGTGGGAAAGTACTACCCTTCACTCTTCAAAGACAGCTGAGCACCTTAAAGAGCAGGGGGAAATGCTGCCGCTTTCTAAACTGCCAGAGGAAAGGGGAAGACTTCCTTCCAGCAGACGGCGAGCAGAATCGGGTGTGCACGGAGACACTCCGAGAACTCCCCGGGTCTCGGGCCGCGGGCGAGGGGAGGAGAGCGCGTCCCCCCGTGGGCGAGAGGGCGGAGGGTCGCCCAGCTGCGGGTGGGGGAAGCGGGGCTCGGTCGCCGGGCAAACCGTCCTCCCGGGGGTGGCAGCGCTCGGCCGCCCGCATCCCGGCAGCCGGAGGAGGCGACAAGTAGGCTCGGGTCCAGGAGCACAGGGAGCACATTCCTTCCTCGAGCCAGGTCCCAGGGGACGGCGCAGGCGGCCCGGGGCGGCAACTCTCCCTCTCGCCCAACTCTAGGGTGAGCGTGAGGGCGGCCAGCGCGGGGCTGCCCGGCGGGATGCCGCCCGGGTGGGGGAGGCGGCGAGGCCGGCCTCCGGCCCGCTCCCTCCCCACGCGGTCCGCGACCGGCGGCCGTCCGCGCCCTCGTCCCTCCCGCCGCCGCGCGGGGCAGGGCCGCGGACCTCCGCGAGCCGGGCGTGGGGCCAGGCGGCGGCGGCTGCGGGCGGGCCGGCCGGCCTGGGGCCCTACCTGAGGCTGTGTACCAGCTCCCGGCGTGACTGGCTTCCCGGCAGACCACTCGGTTGGACATCTTGGTGCCTGTGCCGCCTATGGTGCACGAGGATGAATGAGGAGGCGGCGACGGCGGCGGCAGGAGCGGCTCCGCGAGGGGACGAGACACCGCGGGCCCAGCCCAGGAGGAGGCGGCAGCGGGGAGGGGATCGGCCCGGCCCAGGAGGAGGAGGAAGAAGAGGAGGTGGCGGCGGCCCAGGAGGAGGAGATGGCAGCCGGGGCGGTGGCGGCGGCAGCAACAATCACCACAAACTCCGGCGACCGCCGGAAGATGGGGCCCGCGGCGGCCTCGCCGAAGCCCGGAAAGCCCTGGCCCGGCCCCCGGTGTCGCCGCTGCTCCCCAGCCGGGGCTGGTTCAGCCGAACCGCCCCCACGGCCCCCTCCCCTCCCAGTTGGCCTCCCAGAGCCACCGCCGGTGACCCCACCCCGTGACTCCGCGCCCGCCCCCTCCCCCCACCCCCCGCGGGACTCCCCGCACCCACTCCAACCCGGGGCAGGGCCCTCCTGCCCGCCCGGCCGCCGGCCCGCCGGCCCCGCCCCGCCCCGCTCCTCCTCCGGCCGCGCGGCGAGGTTAACGGCGGAAACCGGACAGGCCAGACGGCATCTGGGGTCGGATGGCCCCGCGAGGAGGCAGTGGCAGCTGCAGCTCCGCGCACACAAAAGCCCAGGGCCGGGGCCTGAACCGGTAAAGGCAGACCGGGGAAAGAGCCAACGGTTCCTTACTCGCCACTCTAACGGGTCCTGCCCACTGAGCATGCCCAGCAGCCGCTGCCAGGCCCTCCGAGGAATCGCAACGTGTTTGCTCCGCTCTCCGGGGTTTAGAGGCAGCAGAAGCTGGGAGGGGGAGGGCGAGGGGGGGCAGGACGCAGCCGCAGGGCAAGCCCCCTCCCCCAGCCAACTTCCTTAAATGAAGCGCACCGAGGGCATGCAGATGCGGCTTTCCACCGGGAGTGCTCGTAGCCGTCACAAACAGGAATCCTTAGTGCATTCGCACCCCCAAGGTTTCACTCCTAGGGACGCAAGTATGGCCACGTTGGGAAGTTCATTTGTAGAAGCAGGCACAACGTAATGTGCCTGTGGTCCATCCAGCAAATGCTAGTTTTGCTTTACAGAGCCATCCTTACTACCTAATCTTGGCTTTGACACTAAACATTTATCATTTCATGTTATATTTATGTAGGTGCATTCTTAACTCCCTAACTAGATGAAAGTGATATAGCTAGCCTCGGTTATTCTCATCTATAAAATGGGGATAACAATACTCAAGGAGTGTCCCTAGGATTGACTTAATAAATGTAGAGCCTGACATAGTAGGCATACATACAACATTGTTTCCAATCCTCCATTATTTTAACAACCCCAGTGTTCCACAAAGAATGACTTTAAAATTATGGAAGAATCACAGCAAAGTAGGATGTCTTGGGCCTCCCAAGAAGTGTTATGAAGTAAACCATTCCAAAACTAGGAAGAGAGTAAAAGTTGCATATCTTCAATGAAAGATTTGGGGTTAAAACCATAAAATGTTGTGCCAGAATTTCACACTAAACAGATCCTTGGTAGAGTCCAAAACACATAACTGGCTGCCTAATACTCAAGTTTCTCTAGTGCCATAACAATATACATTAAAAATAAAAAGTACTATCCTATTTCTACACCTTTTCAACTCGAAGGCCCCAGGATCTTGTGTGAAATTCCAGTCTTAAAGCCTGGTCAATCACTGGAACATTCCGACTTTCACACTTTTTCTATACTGTTACCAGGCTAACATACCTGCACTGAATCTATATATTTTTTTACTCAATGTTTAACCCTCTCACTTTATCACTAACCTGCCCAAATATTAAGATATGCAGAAGAAGGGGAAAAAAAGGACGGGCCAAGTAGTCATTTAGGGATTAACAGAAAAAAGAGCTGGGGCTCTGATTCCATGGTACCACTCCTGGAGTACCAAACTTAGTGATAACTGATGAAATGGTAAACTTTTCATTGTATATTCCAAAAAAGGAAACTGTTGATATGGTTGATATGGTGTTGATAACAGTGATAGCTCTTGAAGTTAATTATTGTTGATTCTGTTTCCATGGCCAAAAAAAAAAAAAAAAGGAGGGGAGAGAACAGTGGATACAATGAACTAAGAAAGTTTCGTATTTCAGGCAGGTGAAATTAGAAAATCAGATCTGAGTCCTGGCTCTCACTCAACAACTCAACAACATGTGATCATGGGCATCGAGTAATATAATCTTTTCAAGCTGCAGTTTTCTCATCTATCAAATGCAAGCAGCAGTAATATCGAAGTCACAGGCTTGCTGTAAGAATCATTATGTAAGGTATGTGAAATGATTTATTAACTGTTCTTTGTAAATGTTTATCATTATCCTCTGCTCCTAGCAACAATCCTAGGTCTCATTCCAAACTAGTAATCTAATTTAAAATTAAGCTTACATCCTATTAAAATGTTCAATTGGAGATTTATTTATTACTGGTCAAACTCAGCAAAGACCACAATGCCAAGCAAAGTAAAAGGTTAGAGGATCATCTATTATCTCTAGAACACTCTGTATATCCTATCATTACTCCTTCTGTCCATCTTATTCTGGCTACTTTATTTAAGGATAGACTCTTGAAAGAAATAAGTTGTAACTATTCATTTACCCACCTCCCCTAAATTAAGGGATATCCATATAATGCAAAAATACTCAGTATCCCAGAGAAGCCTGTTTGGCAATACTGTACAATTCCCATGTTATTATTAACAATTTCCATTATATCCACTAGGGATTTGGGTTTGACACTCCATAAACAGAATAGTAAAGGGCAAGAAGGAAATCTTCATTAAGAGTCTTTATGAAGCACAGACCTTCAATAAATAAGGCACCACTAGACCCAGAACCCAACACTAATAACCCAACATATCTTCTGAAATAGCATGTCAAGTATTTACTACAGCGTATATTACTTCTGTACTAGCAAATTATCACAACCAACCAGAATGTCCATTAATATAAGACTTGTTAAATTAGAGTGTATCCAATACATATAAACCCATGAAAACGAATGAGGTGGTACTATAATATACTGGTATGTAAAGAGTTAAATAAAAAATAAAGCAAGCAAGTAAATTGCAGAACAACGTGTAAAGTATGCTACTATTTGTGTAAAATGAGTACATATATTTTCATACACTTGTATATATATGGAATACTTCTAGAAGGATACAAAACAAACTGGTAACAGTAACTGTTTGGGTGGCTGAGGTCCAAGGAGGGGGAAAAAGATTTAACCTTTTCAATGTACATCTTTGTGTATCATTTGAATTTTGAGCCATATACATATTACATATACTACCTATACGAAACATAATAATTTATTTACATCTTTAGGCTTGATCTTTGGAATCTACATGGCAATATTAAATGGACTATTTTTAGGTTTTACTTATCCACAGCTGCTGACAGCTTGAGGAGCCCAATTACTAAATACTATATGTGTGTGTGTGTGTGTGTGTGTGTGTGTGTGTGTGTGTGTGTGTGTGTATGTGTATCAGAAAAATATTCTAGGAATATTCTAGGATGATACCACAGGGTTTTGAACGAATCAAGGTTGAGAGAAAAGTTTAGTATAAAGGTGCTCTTTTCATTTCAACTAAAATTGGCACTCTAACAGAATCAGTCAATTTTGCCCCTTTCTTCTTTAGAAGCCTAACTTCGTAAGTAACGTTTATTAAACGCTTACTATGTACCTGTCACTGAGCTAAGAACTTTACACATATAATGATTCTTGTAAGATGATTTAGAAGAAAATTTATAAGAAAATTTGTTCCCAATTTTTTGGAATAAATTTTGTACATAAAGCTTTTTTCAAATTTATTATTTGTGTTATTTAGGATTCCCAGAAATGAAATAGAACTGAGTCAAAGATTTAGGTTTTTTTTAAAGTCTGATAAAATTTTTAAAAACTCTTCTTCATTACTGACTGCCCCTTTTATCTCTGATGACCCATTTTCCACTAATATATACTTTTCTTACTTTCCAATTTAAATCCAGAGATTAAACAAGTGGATTCTCAGTGATAGCCACTTACAGCTTTCACCTTTTGTCCCTCATTTCTACAGTGTGTGACGATATGTATCAGGCTTCCAATTTGATAATGCCTTTGTGGAATCCAGTCCAGGAAAAGACCTGGCTACAATATTTTAAGCTATCCCTACAACCATTCGATCACGTTTCTAACGGAGTTATCAATCTTAAAATCCCATTATAACTTCTCCTAAATAAGATTTAAACACAGGTTCAATATTCTTCCTCTAGTTTCATCAGAATTAGGTAGATGATCACCTTCTATCCAAACTGCTTTTCTTTTTTGCAATTCAAGATCTGTTTCCTCCAGGAATCTATTCCTGATTTACTCTACTGGTCCTCCCACTAACCCACCTAGCAACATAATCCACTCTATAGGATATGGTCCTTTACTCAATTTCTGTATTTTTTTACTAAACAGTATCTTCCCTATAAATTAGGTGCTCAAAGAGTAGGAATTGTTTCTATAGTTGCCAGCTGCACATAAAACATCTCATCAAAATATACTAGTAGAAACTTTCTTAACTGATTTCTATTTAACCAACTTACTGGAACAATGATCTGTACTCCCATAGTAAAATACACTGAACAATACCCACCACAAGCTGAACTCTTGAAGCTGGTAGACTACACTTTTTAGGAAACTCTCACACTATTGCACTCTCCTCCTAAGTTTGTGTGCATAACAAGGATCATGTTCTCCAAGCTATTTATACCAGTTTTACTAGGTATTGCCATTACATAATTTAATTAAATATTACATAAACCAATGAAATACAAACATACAATACAAAAGGTTTTTGTACAAAAATCCGGTGCAATGCTTTGGAAAGACTCAATAAAAACAACTGTCAAATTATAGGCAGATGACACAGGCTGGAAAAAATGGAAAAAAAACTATGATTCTACAAATTACTTCTTAAATGTCTATAATCTTACTCTATTTTCAAAAAAGCCTGAAACTGAAATTTGTAGACCATACTTTTATAAGAGTGGTTTGTGGAAAAAAATGATACAGAATTCCAATCAAAGAACCCATACCCAGAGCAAAAAACTGAAAGTACTGTACTGCCATTTTAACATAGATTGATATTTTTAGGTTTAAAAAAAACAGTTCAGTGTCATTTAATTCCCTACTGTGACTTACTTGAAATTTCATCTACCAGCCCAATAAGAGGGCTTTTACTATACACACATAAGGTCAAATTGATCCCCCCACCCCAAAGAAAAAATGTAAGCCCACTGACAGCATTACAGCAGTGTAAAATAGCATTAAGCGGAGGTAATACAGCATTAAGCTGGGTTTGATTCCCTGTCCCAAACTTACTTCCCCAGTTACCTTCAATAACTTAACCAAATCTCACTTCCCTCATCTAAAAATGAGGTATTAAAATTAAACCTATTTCACAGGGTTTTGGGGATTAAATGACAAGTCACAGAAAAGTATTTAGCATGGTGCCTGGCACATGTTAACAGCCATGTGTACTGCCAGCAAAAGCCATGCCTATTCTCAGCCCTTACTAAAAAAAGTATCAATTTAAAAATTGAGTAATTTAAGCCCTATCTCAAATATAATTCAATATAACACCGTAAGTAATGGAGCACTAGGCAGAATACTGCATTACTTCTGAGTGGTCATTAACCAGAGGTGTATATCAGAACGTCTTACTTGTCAAATTCAGAAGCCCAGACTCTATCTCAATTGAATCAGGCTCTCCGGAGCCCAGATGTATATTTATAAATATTATGTATACTTTTTAATTATATATGTGTGTGTGTATGTGTGTGTGTGTGTATATATATATATGTAAGTGGCTCTGATGGAAATTGCTAAAGTACTGTTAAAATTATTGATGCTAGGCCAGTCCAGTGGCTCAGGTAGTTGGAGCACCTTGCTCCTAATGCCAAGGTCGCCAGTTCGATTCCCACATGGGCCAGTGAGCTGCACCCTCTACAGCTAAGATTGTGAACAACAGCTCTCCCTGGAGCTGGGCTGCCTTGAACAGCCAGAGGTTCACGTGTGCTGCCGCCGGCTGAGTGCTGCCACGGGCTACCGTGTGCTGCCAGGAGTGGGCAGTGGCCACTGTGAGTGGCCAGCAGCCGGCGAGAGCTGCGGTGAGCTGCCGACCAACGACTTAGTGACCAACTGCCTCAGCGGGGTGGGGGGTTTTAGCACAAGGCTCATAATACCAGCATGGGCCAGGGAGCTGTGTCCTATACAACTAGACTGAGAAACAACGGCTTGAACCAGAGTGGGGGAGGGAGGGTGTGGAAGAAAGGGGAAAGAAAAATGATGCTTTACTAAAAGATTACCCAATTGTACTCACTCAACTGTTAAAATACCACTAAAAAGACAGGCAGATTAACATGAGTTAGCTAAATAATCAAAATAAATTTGATGAAATGCTTGTGAAAACTACAAGTAGGAGATTCCAGTATTTCCAGGTTTTTCCTATTCAAACATATAGATGTAAATCAAAACCATATCACCTCCCTTCAAGTGTCACTCCTACTGAAGTCCAGTATTAAAACTGTAAGACATACCTCATCAGCGTTAAATTTCTAACTTTGCCTTCGTGTGTTTAGCTGGGATACAAGTCTTAAATATGCTTCCCAAGCAGGATGTCTCAAACTCAGCACTATTGACATTTTGAGCTGGATAATTCTTAGGGGAGGGGAGGGCACATGCTATCCTGTGCATTGCTAAGATACTCAGCAGCACCCCTAGCCATTACCCACTAGATGCCAGTAGAATCCCACCTTATTCCAGTTGGAACCAATATGTTTCTAGATATAGCCAAATGTCCACTGGGGAGAGGGGGCCCAATCACTCCATTTAACAGCTACTGATCTAATGAATGTTTTTCCTTTGTGGCTCGTGGCTCTCTTCAGACAATTTTCTCTTTTCTTAGTGCATTATCTGAATTTCCTCACACAGGACAAAGTGAGCACACCCCAAAAAAAGGACTGGCTGGTGTTTTTTATTGCAAAAAGAAGCAATGATGTTAACTAGCACAAGTACTTCTCATTTAGCTATAAGCAACACATTGGCAGAAGTGGGTTTGAATGCCAGTTCAAGCACTTACCAGCAGTGTGGTCTTGAGCAAGTCACTTAACCTCTCCAAATCTGTTTCCTCATCTGCAAAATGTGAATAACAATATCTACTTGGCAGAGCTGCTATATTAGAGATAATTTAAGTAAAATAATACTGTGTCTGACACGTAGAACTGCAATGATAGCGATTATATTATTAACATAAAGTTTGATGGCATGGGAGGATATTGTATACTCTCTGTAGTGCTTATACCAGAATTCCAACTTTACTGTGGATCAGAATCACCTGTAATAGTTGTTAAACACTGAAGATGTCATCCTCCAAGAGGTACAACACTGAAAAAAACTGATTATTTCTTTAATATTATACTTGACTCTGATGTACTTTCATGCTAATAATAATACTAAAACATTCTAAGACACAAGAAGCAATTCATGAAAACAATTGAACCACATATTTGTCACATAGAACAAAAACTACTTTAAAATAATGACGTTTTTACAGTTTATTTTGAAGTTCATTTTAAAAACAAAGTTAAAGACAGTCTGAGAAAAAATTGCACAAAATACTCATTAAATAAGTATGGTGATTAAATCAAAATAAAGGAAATATGTTTTCTTCTGCAACTCCGGTAATGAGTTGTTGTCCTGAAGGTTCTTATACTTCCAAAAAGGGATGGGGGGAAATCATAGCAATTAAAGCTGCCTCTTAATCGTGTAAATCTACAGTAGAAACCAAATTTTTCTGTTCTTCCCAATAAGTCAGTTTCGATCTTCAAACTGTGCCTTGTTTTTTAAAAGATATGACGCTAGAAATTCAATGGGATTTGGTGGTCTGTAAGGGAAAAGAAATCCAAAATTTAGAAATTTATATATTCTAGATGTGTTAATTTAACTGTACCGTTCCATAATGAAAATACACATTTTAAAGTTTAATTTTCTTTTCACACTCAAAGGCCATTTGTAGTAAATACAGCAAATGAGATAGGCAAGTAGGTTAACCAAAAATGTTTAAAGAAACTGAAATTTTTGTATGGCTGAAATCTGGTTATGAACTCAATTCTAAAACATAAGTTTCAAAGATGTACTGACAACGTGATGATGATTACCCCATGGTATAATGACTTGAAGGGACCACAAGTGAGGCTTCTGTGGTGCCAGCAGTATTCAGTTTTTTGATCTGAGTGCAGATTACATAGATATGTTTGGTTTCTGAAAATTCATCAAGCTACATACATATGATATGCCTAATTTTCTATTTGAGTATTATCCTTCAATAAGAATATAAAAAACAATATGGGAAAACGGCTGTAGCATCACCAAGACATGTAGATGAACGCCCCAAATGACAAATCAAAGAAAGCAATATTCATTTGAACAAGTTCTGTTGTTTCTTTTTAAGAAGTCACTTCTATTTTTCTTCAAATAATTTAAAGCAATAATAGTTCTAATACTGCCACCACATAGCACACCTGAGAAATTAAACATTTTAAAATTAAAGGGTGTTATTTTATATTTATCACTTATACATAAATTATTCTTGCTCGGAAAACAAGTCCAAAGATGAAAACTGGGGGAAACATCTATTTAAACCCTACAAGGAAAAGGCATACTGAGAACTGATTTATAATGATCTTAAAACATTCCATTAGCCCTTGAAACAGTCTTTTGAACAGCCTAGATGGAGAACATTTTTCAAGATTAATTTCATGAATCATTTTACCAGACTCCTTATTTAAAAACTGTATTTACTAATACCATGTCACTTAAAAACTACTTCAATTTTTTTCTTCCAGTATGTAAAGTAATACTTAGAATTTCTATTAGCCTTCTTTAAAGAAAGAACAAAAAAATAACGGATGTCCAGATTTCAACTGTCAGTAGTAGAGCCAAGACATACCGTAGTCATAAATTAATAGTTTTATAAATATAACAATCTAAAACAAATGTTTATCATATTTTACATAAAAAAATACATATTTTAAATCAAGAACTCACCCTAACTGTAAGACGTATTTCCATCAAGTTCCTTATCAAGTTATGTCAGCTTGCTACAATGTTCATTATTATTTGTTGAATAAAACATAATCTACACATAATGTTGACTAATGGTTACTTACAGAAAAAATTTTTTTTATTGGATTTGCTTACACAGAAAGGATTTAGGTAGAATTACTGGGGAAAAAACATCTACAGAAAAAAGAAAAACTGTAATCTTGTTAATAAAATGTAAATTAAAACAACTTGGCAAAAAAAGGTTATAACACTCATGCTAGGAAAAAAAACCCACTCATGTTGTTGAGCCTATAACATTAGAAGATTTTTAAGAATAAACTTTTGGACATAAATATGATACTATGTGTCAAACACCGTAAAAATAGTCATGTCTTTTGACCTAGCAAACCAATTCTTGGGAATTTATCATAACAAGGTAATTAAACAAAAACAAAAGAGGCATGAAAACATATAAACTGCCTGGTGATGATGAATAACAAAGGAAATTGGATCTAAAGGTTCAACAATAAGAAAATGGCTAAGTTAATTGTCGTACTTTTGTAATTTAAATTATAATCATGAAGGCTATGCAGAGATATGGAAAAAGTTTTTTGTTATAACATTAAGTAAAAAGGAGATATAAAATTACATGTACACCATGATTACAAATCTTTATAAATATACATATGGTCTAAGACTAGTTAAAAAAAAAAAAAACACAAAAAACCGAAAGTGTCTGAACTGATTATAGCTGACAAAAAAATCTTCAATATCCATAAATTCTTTATATATATATACATATATATATATATATATATATACATATATATATAAAAACTATATTAACTAATGATATTTCAATTAGGGAAGTTTTATTTTGCTTTCTCTGGTAACTCCTTTCGCAGATACTATTATCTTACCTTTCCTTTGCAAGCACAGCAAGTCCCTGTAATAAGATAGGCACAACTGTCTGATCCAGGTAGGCACGAGTTGGCAAAGACTGGAGATCCACTTTCTGTTTTGATGACTTTTCTGCATTAATCTTCTCATTTTCTACTATTCGCTAATAAATTCAAAAAATATATGCATGAATATTATAAATAATTATATTATTTTCAGTACTAAACGAAAATTAATGGAAACATGATGCTAATAGAAAAAGTAAGTCAAGGATTAGAAAACTGGTATTGAACTGCCAATCTCTCTGCCAAAATAAAATCAGACCTATCTCTAAAAATTTCATTCAAGTTTCTTCTCTGAAGGTACCATAATATTTCTTTTAACGTCCTATCTTCAGATTCTAACTCTTTCTCCCCTTTCCTCTGGGTTTTGAGAAGTAGATACAAGTCCTTTTTCTTTTTTTCTTAAGAATACCTTCTTACAATAAGCGTCCAAAAATCTGGATATGAACACTAAGCACTGAATCACAGTGAGAAAACTAGTCCTCTTTCAATTCTTTCACGACAGAAAATACCAGGACAAAGTCTCAGCTTGGTACTAATATGTCTTTTTAACACTTCTGTAATAACACTTGCAAAACTCTCTTCTTGGAGCAAGGAGGCTTCAAGCTCAAAGCCTTCCACTGGCAACAGAACCCAGCTAAAATGTATTACCACTGTTCTGTATCCAGTTTTTACTTTTATAGTTACCCTCTATCACAGTGAAAATGCTTTTTCCATTTATGTTCCTTTTTTTACACAAATGCATCCATGATTTTTCAAGAATGAATAGATTTAAGAAAAAAAATTAGTAAATAATAGCCAAAAAATGGGGAAAATGACTCATGTGGAAAAGATGATTAATGTGATATTCAAATGATATTTAGGAAACAATGACTTGCACTTTCTACTCCGAAGAACCCCCAAATTTTGGGCCTTTCACATAGATTCATCTGACATCCAGAGTATGCAAAACTACTTTATTGAAAAACTTTGCCTTGTTTAAAAAAATTAGAAAGAAGCAACTATCTAGCACACAAAACACTATTAAGAACACTTCCATTTAAATGAACTTTTGCTCCAAACATACACTGAATATAAATGAATCAATAACAACAAATTTTTCTACATTTAATTTTTTTTTAGATTTAATTTTATTTTGTAAAAAGTGAGAAAAACTTTAATTGCATATCAACAACATGTATGTATATATACCATGGTTTCCAAAGATACTTCCCACAGCTATGGCAGGCAACTATTCTAGTTTTGCTTATGATTTTTCAATCTAATTTTGGGACTTAGTAAGAAAATAATTTTCTATACATAATTAGTGTATAAAACAGCTATTTATTTGCCCATGTATTACTTACTGGTCATCAGTAAATTTCAACAGACAATAGCTATATGACAAAAACTTGTCAATTACATGACATTTCAATGCCTAAGCAACTCCTATAGATCCTATTAAAAACTCCTTGACCAAATCCTCTCACACTTGTTTCACTCAAATATTTACTGAACATTGACAATATGCCAAATTGCTATGCTTAATTTCAGTTAAGTCAAAATCCTGAATTAACCTAAAAAATATATATCCAAATTACTACAAAAAAATAAATAATAAGCTGTTGACAGTGTAGAACAGTGATCACAAAAAGAAAAAAATGAGGTGAGTCCTATGATTGCCCAAGCTTACTGCTTCCTGCCTGGAAAACTTACAGGATGCAATGCAGGGAAAGGGAACCAAAGCAGAGCCCAGCAGTCTCCCTAAATTGAGAAGAGAGTTGAAAATTCAGGGAGACCAAGACATCTAGAATTTGCAGGGCAGGGTACTAAGGGGGAGAGAGTTGCATGGAGAGGACAGAGTTGCACAGAGGACACTAAAGAGATAGCTTTCCAGTCTTTTCCTGAGCACTTACCAGCGTGGGTGTGAGGGAAGTACTCAACAACAGGGAAAACCCCCTGAAAGGAATGGGGGCACAAACCCTGGTACTCACACAAGGCCAAGAGTAGTTCATTTTCCTGTGACCCAGAATGGCCAGACCTTGTAATATACGAAGCATTGGACAGAATACACAAGAGAAAACCAGGCCTAAACTAAAAAGCTGGTCTGCTCCTCCCTAACAAAGCTCCAAACTCAAAAGGATCAAATTGTTTCCAAGTAACTTAATTATGTCCTAGAACAAAACTCAAGAATGTTTGAAAGAATACAAAAATAACCACTACCCAACAAAATAAAATTCACAATGCCCAGCTTCCTGTAAGAAATTGTCAAGCAGGCAAAGAAGCAGAAAAATACTACCCATAATGAGGGGAAAAACCCAGAAATTATACAAATGATAGAACAGGCAATGCCATTAAACCAGTTATGTATTATAAGACATTCCATATGTTCAAGAAGACAGAGGAAAGCACAAATAAATTAAACTAACAAAATACTTCAAAGTATTTGAAGCAATGGCTGAAATTTTTTCAAATTTCATGAAAACTCTATACCCACAGATCTAAAAACCTCAATGAATCATAAGCACAAGAATAAAAAACTTTTAAAAAGTATACCAAGACACATCATAATCAAATTATTTAAAACCTGTAATAAAAATTTTAAAGCACCAAGAGAAAAGACATTAAGTATGAAGGAGCAAAGATAGAAATGATAGCATACTTCTCATCAGAAACAACGTCAGCCAGAAGACAGTGGAGTAAATCTACACCCAGCAAAAATATCTCAAAAACAAAGGCAAAATAAATGACCTTTTCAGACATTCATAAGTTTAAAGAATTCCTTAGCAGCATCAGACCTGCATTACACAAAAGTGTTAAAGGAAGTCCTTCAGGCAGAAGGAAAATGATAATAGATGGAAGTCTGAATCTACACAAATGAAGAGCCCAGAAATGGTAAATACGTGGATAAAGGTGAAATACTCTTTCTTCTTGTTTAAATCTCTTTGAAGAAAACTGACATTTTAAAGAAAAAATGCAAATAATCTACTGTAGGGTTTATAACATATGTAGAAGTAAAATATATGATAACAACAGTACAAAGGCCAGGAGAGAAGAAATGGAAGACTACTGTTGTAAGGTTCTTATGCTATACATGAAAAGATATAATGCACCTTGATGGTAAATTGTGGTAAGTTAAACTTGCATACTATAAACTCTAAATAAACAACTTAAAAAATTTATAATAAGCCAATAAATAAAGTATAATCAAGAGAAAAAGCAGCAGTTGTAGAATAGTGGTTTCCAGATTTTCACATATCACAAACAAGTAGAAATAAAACAATATAATGAATGAAGAAACTAACATAGGGTTGTTAATTCTATTTTGCCAAGTAAAAACTTACAAATAAATATAATTATTACTTTACAATCACCATTCATAAAAGAACAGGCATTTAGAAATTATAAAATCAAGAAGACCAATCACCAAATAACATATTATTAAACACTCACTCTACTCTCATTTTTTTTCTCACTTTACCATGGAAATTGGTCTGAGGGTTTGAAAAAAAGCATCTGGGTATCACTGCTCTACAGTAGCATGGCTCTGGCTTCATATACAAGTACCATCAAAAAAAAAAAGACTATGCTGATACCTAAAAAGAAGTCTCTTAAATGACTAGAATACAAACTGGTGTAAAGTATCCTCACCTGATACAGCACAGCAATTCAAGTAAAAACTGTATTATCAAGAAAGAAACTCTCTTCCTAATACTGATATCAAGGCAATAAATATTCCTAGCAATTTTGTTGGCACAGAGTAGTCATTCCACATGCCAGCAAACTCTCGGAGTTGGTCAAGACGGGCAATACAACTTAATTGTACTTTTAAAATGTCAACTTGCCTCGGTTTAACACACAGCTCTCCACGTACCTCCTGGAGACCCTGGACAAGTTATTCAACTTCTCTGAGCCTTACAGGGCTGAAGATATATGCAAATTACTTAGGAGTGTTCCTGGCACATAGTAAAAAGGCTAAAGAAATATTAGCAGCTGTTACTATCATTACTCTGCTTGTAAATGCTCCTGCCCTCATTTACCCAAAATTAATCACCAATAATGTCTTTTCTTTTGTAGTAAAATGCACACATCTCCTTCAGGAAGCCTCTATTTTCTTAACAAATTGAAGACAGCTCTGGGTAATTCATTTGTTCCAGCATTCATTCATTCATTTACAAAGTAACTTCTACCATGCAAGGTAAAAACAGTTTCTATTATGTGTTTCAGGGCTTCCACCTGACTACTGAACTCTGCAAAGAAATCACCATTTATTAAATGTTGACTCCACCAGCACACAATTTTACTACAAAGACAATGGGTTTCTTAATTTTAATGTACAGTTTTTCCAAAGCAATATCCCAACAGATGCATTAACAGACCAAAACAAAACGATCTGACAGTCTCGATTAGTAATGTATGTTTTTTTGTATCACTTTTCGAAGTGCTACCTCTTGGCTCAAAACTGAATTGAACGTCTGTATACCACGAAGTGTTAGTACTACTAATGAAACAAGCTACCCATAATTTGATACTATTTGGTTTATGATAAAGTTTTCTCTTGTGCAAAGCAACTTAGTAAAAATGGATCCCGAGTTTTCTCCAGCTCTTAAAGAGACGCATTGGAACTGGGCACGTTACCTCGACGTTATCTGTGAGGCCGTACTCAGAGTGAGGATTTTCTGCAACCTAGAAAACAAAACACAGGTCAGAGAGACATCAGCCACCCTTTCTTGCCGCACACCGCCACCCTGAATCCAAGGCCTACTGATACCTGCGTCTGTCCCTCCAGCATCTGCTCTGGCTCCATGGCGGACCCTGCAAGTCAGTCCCCGGATACCAGTCTTGGAAAACAAGAAGAACGGTGAGTTACCCAGGAGATTTCAACACGAAGAAGCCAGGATGGAGTCCAGCCCAGCCTGCGACCCCGCCCCTCACCCCCACCTGGGCGCGGGAGCACCCTGAGCAGTAGAGGAGCAGGATGCAACAGTCCGCGACCGGGCGGCCGCATCAGGTCCGAGAGCTCCACGGTCCCAAGAACCTACAATAAGCGAGGAAAGGGGGAAAGGGGAAAGGAAGATGATTACCCGCGCCCAGACGTCCGTACCTAAGAGCCCCGCACCGCGCCACCAACTCCCAGCACAAACCGCTTCCGCCGTAAGTGACGGATGTCGCACGACTGCCGCGCTTGCGCAGAACTCCCCAGCGGGCCTGGGGCTAGGAGGAATCCTGACCCGGTGTGAGTCTACTTGTTCTCTGCGGTTCGCAATGTCCTGGGCAGTCTGGCCACCTAGTTTACGAGAGAATCATTCCTCGGCATGCCCAGCCATGGAGAGCACCCCTTTCCCCCGCGCTCAGAGCCAGTGACTAGCCCAGCTGGCAGGGATTCGGCCCGACCACACCTCGGTGCCGCCTGAAAGCTTCTGCCGAAGCTCTTCACCGCGGAACCGAGGCCACTTATTGGGTAGCTCTTACTAGAAAATCTCAGACCCAAGACCAACAGTCTTCAAGAAAATGTCAGGTTTTACCCTAAAGCCAAAGGTCGGGAAAGAATTAGTGTTCGCGGGTTTCGTAGTAAGCCTAAATCCTTAAATCTATGAATATAATGTTAATGCTACCTTACGTTTGTATCAAGATGAGCAATGCAACTAACTGGCTTTCCAAACCACAATACTGTTGATACTGTTGTATTTGTAAAAACTACGAAGAATAATGTGCCTCCTATACAAAATTTGTAAATAGCAACCAGGATGTACTAAATCAGATGGTTATAATTCCAATAAATTCAATTATTTTAATGTAAATATAAGTGATAGTCATTAAAGTTACTACCTTTGATTCAATAATCTCATTTGTAGTTGTACTTTATGATAATTTAAAAGCTTCATATCAACTATTTGGAGACTAAATTGTGGCATACCTATATAATGGAATATAAACCATTAAGACATGACTCTAGAAATATGGAAATATTTATGACTATAACATTGAGTTTTTTAAAAGGGTAGACTACAACTTCATTTTGCTACTCTAAAAACTGAATGGATAAAGATCTAAAGTAAATGAAATTTGTTCAGGAGCTAGACTTGTGGGTACAGTTTTAAAGTTTTGTTTTATAATGTATGTTTGATTAGTATTGTGATTGATGACAGCTACCATATGGCACTTTGAGGATTTTTCATGTGAGACTGATGCAAAGATGTGGATGCATATGTACAGGATGTAGAAATTGACTAGTACGTATATTTACTCAAACTAAGATTAAATACTTTCCAGGAGTGGGAAATAACAGCAAATAAGGCCAGAGAAGAATTGGGAAAACTTAGAGAATAGTTATGTGCATTGCTAGATTATCATATATCCATATATTTCCCAATGCATAGTAAGCACTCTATGTATTTCCAAATTCCAGAACGTAACTGAGAGCTGCGAATTTACATTTTCTAAGTACCGACAATTTTAGCCACGTAGGAAGCTCCTTCAGGGCAGGGACCTTGTCTTACATATCTTTATACTTCGCACAGTGCCTGGTACATTGGAGGTGCACAACATTAATTGAGTTGATCCATAGTCAAAATTGGATATTAATGTATACACTGACACTTCTGAAGACAAAAAAAGACAATATAAAAATGATTACTGAAAGGGGAAAACACAGAACAATTAACTATCAGCCAGGTTTCTCTCAATCTAGAGAATTATCAGTGTGGTTTACAAAGAAGCTTCACTAGAGTTTTTAAATTTATGCATTATTAATTGAAAGATGCAGAGAACAAGCCATAGCAGCAGAGAGATGGACAGAAAAAAGTGACAGCTGGAAATGATATAAGTGAATTAGCAAGAAAGTAATAGGAAGTATAAAGTTAATTGAAGATAGGGCAGAATGCTGAGTTTTGATATGAATTAATTCTAAAGATGATAGCCCTAGGAACCATGATTATGACAGAAATTTGCAATAATGTGTACTGTCTAGAAAGCAACAAATTTTAAAAACGAGAAGAACATTTAACTCGTATTTGAACTTGTAGTATCAAACTTTGTTCAGGACTCCTCTCTGCTTCTGTTATGCCCTTCTATCATGGTACTTTACTTACCTCATTCTGCTTTATATTTTATTTAAACACAATTAGATTTTCAGCTCTTCAAAGGCAAAGATCTTACATATTCCTTGTGTTAGCTTGTTTCTGATATTCGATAAATAGATTTTCAAAAGGAGTGAATCTATAGGGAAAGAAAGACTTGCACCAAAGTTCTACTCTCTAGACTTCCTGTTTTTCTTGGAATTTTTGGGGAGATAGTAGCTATAAATTCTAGAAATACATAGAACTCTAGAATCTAGAATAATAAAGAAAAACTACTGTTGACCCCCTTTTTAAAGACTTGGTGCAAATTCCATTTATGCAACATTAACCTATTAGGCAAGACCTGTTTATGAAGAATACAATATGTATAGCAGTGAAACATTTGATTTGGGAATACATATTAAAACCTGGTTTCTTCACTTGTTTGCCATGTGCAATTAAGCAAGTAGTTTAACTCTTCAGACCTTCATGTTTTTTCACATATAAAATTAGGAAATGATTCTTACCTCAGAGAGGACCAAATGAGATGAGGTAGATAAAATTGCTTTGTAAACTGTGAAGTTAGCTATTTTATCTATACCTAACTACTTTGTTATAATGTTCAATCTTTTTTGTTTCTATTCTTTTTAAGTAATTTTTGGATAAGACAGTGCTCAGAGAAAGAACATGATTCAGCGTGCACGCACTCACATGCACACACAGATGTTTGCAGAGAAAAATGTAGAATTTATTGAGTGTAAATGGGCCCTCTGAGCACAGTTTGTGGGGAGAGACACCAACCACCTCTCAAGATGACCTAAAAATATATATATTCCAGATTTGGTAAATCACTTTCCAAGGAAGTATCTTTTGGTAGCTAATATAGGAAAACAACTACTCTACCTATAGTTCCTTTGTGTCTATCACCAATTCCAGACCGAAGCACCCTTACCACCATCCCCATCTTAGAAATGTTGGTATATCAAGGAACATACCAAATGGCCTTCTTTGGGTGTGTGTAGAGGGGTATAATTTAAGTACAGTTGGATACAAGATTGTTAGTTATATTAGTTTCAGTTGTCCAGATGGGCTTTTTGAAGATATTAATACATGTGTTCTTCTGATTTTTATGATACAAACATCTCAGCAAGACAAGTATTAAAAATGAAGAAGGGGCCAGCCCAGTGGCTCAGGCGGTTAGAGCTCCATGCTCCTAACTCTGAAGGCTGCTGGTCCGATTCCCACATGGGCCGGTGGGCTCTCAACCAGAAGGTTGCCAGTTCAACTCCTTGAGTCCCATAAGGGATGGTGGGAAGTGCCCCCTGCAACTAAGATTGAACACGGCACCTTGAGCTGAGCTGCCTCCCAGCTGGCTCAGTTGGTTGGAGCACGTCCTCTCAACCACAAGGTTGCCGGTTTGACTCCAGCAAGGGATGGTGGGCTGCGCCCCCTGCAACTAGAAAACCGCAACTGGACCTGGAGCTGAGCTGCGCCCTCCACACCTAAGACTGAAAGGACAACTTGAAGCTGAACCGCACCCTCCACAACTGAAAGGACAACAACTTGACTTGGGAAAAAGTCCTGGAAGTACACACTGTTCCCCAATAAAGTCCTGTTAAAAAAAAAAAAAAAAGAAGAAGAAAAGGCTAACCTTACTATCATTTCTAATTTTTAAATTGTCAATTATTCTTGCCATTTCTCATAACAGGTTATATTTAGACTTTTTTCCTAAAATTTCCTAAATGGTTTTCAATTTTTAAGTTGATTTTATGCTTCATTTTCTTTTTAGAATCCAAATAACTTAAATTCATGTTTATAAATAGGTCATAGGTTATTAAGTAATAGTTACAATATATAACTTTGATATCTTTTAGTTTTAAGACATCCAGAGCCATTCCATGTTAATTTATGTTGCAACCATTTGTCTTCTTAAAAACAAACTTGGGCAGTAAAATAGAAATGGGTAGTTATACTACCTAATTTTAATACAAGATTTTTTTAAATGTTTTTCTCTATAATATCAGACTGCATTGATAATGCATTCATATATTGGAGAGCAGAAAAAAATTGAATTAGAAGTCCAACAATGTTCAGGTACCCTGAGAAGTAATTTACTTATTCCACCATATAATACTCTTAATACCCTTACAAGGTAGGTATGATTATCCCCATTAAATAAGATAATTTTATCCCCTTCTAGATAACAAAATAGATTCAGAAAAATTGTCACATAATGTTACATAATTATATAGCTAGTGAAATTTCAACCCAGGTCCATCTAATTCCAAAGGTTGTGCTGCTGGCTGTACGTAGAGGACAAATGTATCGGTTAGTATTCTTTTGGTTTCCAGTTATAGAAATCCCGACTCAAATTTGTCAAACAATAAAGGAGACTTTCTGGCTAACAACTGAAAAGCCCAGTAGTAAGGTGGACATCAGACAAGGTTTAGTCATGGCTCCTATACGATTTCTCTGTGATTTTCTCCCTTCATCTTTTCTCTGTATATTCAGCTTCAATCTTCAGGCTGCTTTTCTCATGAGTGAGAGATGATTGCTAGTATTCAGGGTTACATGTTTTCTTTTTCAAGTTCAAGGAAAGAAAGCATCACTTCTCAGAGGCCTACTGATGGACCAGAAGTCTGAACTTTGCTCTGATCTGTCCAACTTGTTATTTTGATAAGGTAGGTGCCTGTGCAGAGTGACACAGACCTGAATTACTGCCAATCCCTAAACAATGACAAGGACGTGACCTGGTGGTCGTTAATCCCACCTAAATTACATGACTGCTACCGTATGCACTGGGAGAGGGCTGGTTCCACAAGGGAAAATGTCAGAATGGCTAGGAAGGGGTAAGAAAGGGAATGGATTCAGAATAGTTTGTTTTAAAATTAAAAGGGTAAAAATATTTAGATAAAATGTTTTAATTGGGAGCTACATGGTTTTTTATTCTATGTAACACATGCAATAATTGGAAAGAATATTTAAGTAATGAGTCTGATCAATTGTGTGATAGTATTAACAGATCTTCCAGTTCTTTCTTCCTTTCATTCAGGTATTTATGGGGAGTGTGCAGAGAAAAGTTAACATATCAGACCTGAAAATACTATCCTTAGAAAGACTTGCTTGTAAGATTGGCTGATGTCTGGGAATGTGAAAGATAAACAGTTCCCTACACTGACATAAAACTTTCCCTAAATGATGAGAGTAGTTCATTGTGCCTAAACTTTTGTGCAAACAACATGATTTATGGTAAGTACCTGATTTCCTTGTAGGGGTCTGGGACTTTGGTATGTCTTCGACATAGGTTGCCTACATGATCAGCCCCAATAAAAACCTAAGCACTGAGTTTCTGATGAGTGTCCCTGGTAAACAATATTTCACACATTAGAATTTATTGCTGGAGGAAATTAAACATGTCCTATGTGACTCTACTAAGAGAAGACTCTTGGAATCTGGCACCTTGTTTCCTCCAGAGTTTGTGCCATGTGCCTTTTCCCTTTGCTGATTTTGCTTTGTATCCCTTTGCTGTAATAAATCATAGCTATGAGTATAACTATATTCTTAGTCCTGTGAGTCCTCCTAGCAAATCACCAAACCTGGAGGTGATCCTGGGGATGTTAAGCTCTTGGGGAGTTTAAGATAAAAATAAGTAACAGTGCCTGCCCTCATAAATGTGTATGCTCGTTCAGCAAGAGCGTGTGTGTGTGTGTGTGTGTGTGTGTGTGTATGATTACCTATATAAGTAAATGACAATATAAGATAATGACCGATTAAAAGCTTAAGATGAATGATACAGAGCATAAATTCTGAAATTCGGATAAGATTGACATAAATGTAACTAGTCATCTTTGGATTTGTATTGAACAAAGAATCAATATTTAAGCAAAGCTGGGAGGGGCCACACTTTCAGTCTATAATATAGACTGAAACACTAACAAAGAGAGTAAATGGAGAAACTCAGATATCCTTACAAGAATATAGAATCGAACTTATCTGACAAGATGAGAAGGGCCTCAAGGACAAAGAAGGCTTTTGAAACCACCGCAGTTGGTAGAAACCATCTTTGAAAACAACTTTTATGTGCCCCAACATTCACCCTGTGCTAACAATTCCCATTACTTTGCTTTTCATGTGCACTAAACATGCCCTGCCCACCATAAATACAGAAATGTAATATTATATTTATATACCCAAGTACTTTGTTTAGAGTGATGATTGAATATACCCTCTGATATCTAGACTGCCATTCTAGAGCATTCATTTATAGAATCATTGCTTTAAAATCAAGTTGAGCAGGTTGGGTAACAATTTATGCTCTTACACCTACTACTATTTCAAAACCATGAGCTCATCGTTCACACTTTCACTAGTAACAAATCCTCTAACTAGAGAATCTCAAACTGGTATCTGTTTTGTTTTAGTGTGTCCGTTTTTAAATTTTGAACCATATCTCCTAGGCAATAGAAGATTTCACATAAAAATTAGAATTCTGGTTTCCCTTGAAATATTTTTAAAAGACCACACTGAAAGGCAAAAATCAGCTGGAGCTAGTGAGTAACAGCTATCCCACCTAATAAAGGGCTGCTACTCCAGTTTCTCATGGTCTCCATCATTCACATCATATATACATTTTTTTAATTCCACACCCACACATAAGACTCATGTTATATGTCTGACCACTGCTGCTAGTTTTTTATTTTAGTTTTTTGGCCACTGCATCAGACTATAAACTTGATCTCATTCCCAACTATATTCCTGACACCTTACTCATTGCCTGGCATGTTGTCTAAGCTAAATAACTATTTGTTGAACAAGTGAATGAATATGTGCTACAATGTGAACTCAGTACAGGGAAATGATTAATTGTCCAAATTATATTTTTGCTTATTAACACAGCTATAGGATGATAATCCCCTGATTGTTCCCATCCCTCACCTTCAACCATGTCTTTTGTTTCTTTTAAGTTTTCTGCTTTTCTCAAAATCAGTCATCTCCTCTCTTGGTTCTAGGCATGCCATTTTATTTTACTTACTATTATTTTTTTAATTTAAAAGAGGTCCTTAACATCTGTCATTGGTCCCTACTTCAAATAATCCAGCATATCTCAAGATAAAGATTTAGGGAGTTCCTTAGAAGTAGAGCTAAAATATCCAAACAACTATTTGGTGATAGTTACTTCGTAAATAGATTAATGGGTTAAAGTGATAAAGTGACCAAATGTCCTGGATTAGTTAGCACAGTACTCAGTTCCTCCTTTTTGTCCTGGTGACACTGGCCCAGATTCCATTCAAGATTAAGTGTCCTGCAAGTTCTTACCATCTGAAAACTGGGAGGCTGTCACGCTGTAGATTAAATGGCTGAGGTTAGAATCCTCAGTCCAGGCAGATTATAAGGCCAGGGTGACATTCAGGCACTATTTTTCTTGAGATGCATTTAGAAAGATGTTAATTCAGAAAATGGGTTTGACTGGGATATAATTCCAAGAGGCAGAAGATGTGGGTTGAGATTACTAAAAGTTGAGATCCCAGTACTTTTTAAATTCTGAAATGGCACTGTAGGTATAACAGACAAAAACAAATAAATTGATTAAACTTTCTTATGTTACAGGACTTTTCCTGGAGGTTTTAGATTTATTTTTTCATTTTGTAATTTAATTCTTATTTAGTTCATTTTACACAGAAGGTAATTAACCAAAGAACTTGTCCCACATCACACAACTAAGTGGCAGAACCAGAATACCAACCCCAGTCTTTCTGACTCTCAATGCCATATTTTACCATGCCAAAAAATAAAAAATGGCCAAGGTACAGAAATGCACAGTTAATATTAAGTACAACCGGATAGTAGAGACTTAACAAGTGGAAGGCCAGAGGCCAGAAACTCAACATCTGGATGACCAGGAATGAAAGATCACTCCTGCTCCAGAGGCTAAAAACGTATTTATTTCATAATTAATAAAATATAAACAGATTATATAAAAATGTTTTTTTCTGGAAGAAAGCCTAGATTTTTACCTTAAGACCTGAAGTAGATGTGTCATTAAAAAATATATGCTGTTGAGCAAGTAACAGACTGTTAGAGTCTCAAATTTCTTATTTTAAAAAATGGAGTAAAAGAAGATGATATGGAACATTTGTGACAACATGGATGGATCTTGAGAGTATAATGCTAAGCGAAATAATTCAGACAGAAAAAGCAGAGAACCATATGATTTCACTGATATGTGGTATATAAACCAAAAACAACAAAAAAACAAGACAAACAAATGAGAAACAAAAACTCATAGACACAGACAATAGTTTAGTGGTTACCAGCGGATAAGGGGGGTGGGGGGTGGGAGATGAGGGTAAAGGGGGATCAAATATATGGTGATGGTAGGAGAACTGACTCTGGGTGGTGAACACACAATGGAATCTATAGATGATGTATTACTGAATTGCACACCTGAAATCTATGTAACTTTACTAACAATTGTCATCCCAATAAATAAAGAAAAAAACAACAACAATATCACTTAACTCAAATAGTTCAGTAAATGTTAGTAATAATAGTCCTCATCATCGTTGTTGTTGTTGTCTCCTTAAATTTAAGTAAGTTAATTTACCTCCTGATTGAAACTAAGAAGGTTTCTATAATTCCAAAAAATGGTTTGGAAATGCTTTCTTAGATGAGTGGTCCATCCTAAGTTCCTGAGGTAAAAGGAAATTCTACATATAATCATAGTGGTAGATTACTTGCAAAGATGCCACAATAATTCCATATGGAATTCTATATATATGAATATATATATATATATATATATATATATATATATCCCTTTACAATGTGACTTTGCCACTCCTCCATCAAGATGTAGAATTTATTTTCCCATCTCTTAAACTGGAGTTGGCCTTGTGATTTGCTTTCATGACAGAGGCAACAGAAATTACATTGTACAACTTTAGAGTTTAGGCTTTAAGAGGCCTTGCAGCTTCCACCCATACTCTCTTGAAAGCCAGATGCTATATAAAAAAGTCTGGAATATCCTGCTGGAGACATATACCCCAGCTAATAGCCACCACCTGCATCTGGACGTGTGCATGAGGATAACTAGGTCACCCAGCCCCCGTCAAGCCATCAGATGACTTCATCCACATGAATAACCCTACGCAAGGCTGGCATAAGAACCATCCAGCTGAACCCAGCCCAAAATGCTGACTCATACAATTGTAAGTAAATAAATGGCTGTTACCTTAAACCGGTAAGTTTTGGAGTGGCTTATTATACAACAACAGATATCTACAACAATCACCATGTTTGAATTGTTTTTCAAATTACTAATATTTACTAAATGAATACCAACAGCAAGGCTAGGTGCAGAAAGTGAGACAAATTATGTAGTTTGGCCACTGCCTTGAAACAAGTTTATAACCTATATCAGGAGGTGATAAAGTATTTAAGTAACTATTACACAAGGCACTATATTAAAAGAGCCATCGAGTAACACAACCATATTGTCATAAGAATTAAAAAATAGGATCATTTCTGCTGGAGGTGATAAGGGGAGGATTAATCAAGAAAATAATATTACAGTTAAGCCTTGAAGGATTTTGACAGTGGAGGTTGGAAAAGAAGCAATTCTAAGGGAAACAAAAATGAATGAGAATTATAGTCCTGGGAGAGAGTAAAGAATGCTCACACTTATCAATAGTTTTAGTTTTAGTTTATATGTGTAGCTATGGGAGAGCCATTCTTCAACAAATAAGCAACAACTTCATTCCAGGCACTGCCTACTTCTCTGTTATTATGTAATAGATGTAGAAACTGAAACAGAGGTGTGGAAGCTGTCACTAATCCAAGCTCACAGAAAGTGATGCAGCAGGGATTTGAATGCAACCATTTTGATTCCAGAACCACTCAATTGGGCCATGTCTTGATTAAATTAAAAAGTTAGTTATATAAGGAAAAAAATATCCTGGCACCAAACTGAATATCCACCAACAGTTAAATAGTAAAATAAATTGTGGTAAATTTATATAATGGAATATAGCAGTGAAAATAAAAGTACTATAATTGTACAAAACAAGGAGAAATCTCCAACACTTAAATATTGAGCAGAAAAAGCTAATTAAGAAGAAAACATGCAGTATGATTGTGTCAAAATCAGGCAAAATCATGTTGTTTAGAGATAACTACATACATTGCAAAACTAAAACGAAAGTCAAAGAAATGATGAGTACAAAATTCAGGATAGTGGCTTCCTTCACAGGGGGAGAAAAGAAATTGAAATTAGGGAGGGGTCATAGAGTTCTTCAAGGAACTGGTTACATTGGTTTTTCTTAAACTGGATCCTGTTTATCATTTTAAATTACAGATATGTTACACACATCTTGTTTACATGATATATGTTTAAATGTAATAGATTTCACACAACAATAAAAAGTACTGTGGGGTTCAAAAGAGAAAAGTCAGGAATTGAAATGAATCAGATATTAGAGAGGGCATTTCAGAAAAAACAGAGGCAGGAAAAGGGGTTGAAGAAAGGAAAAATAAGAAAGAAACAGGGAGATGGTTATTTTTTTTACAGTAGCCTCTATTTGTAGGGAAGTAGTGGTGGGAAAAAATTAGACAAAGTTGTGGCCAGAATGTGGAGATTCTTGGAAGCTGGCCTGAAGCATTTGTAAACCTCACACTGTAAACAATGGGGACTTTGTATCAGTTAGCATTCCTCAGTTTTAGGTAACATAAAACAATTATGACTAACCCAAATAAAAAGAGAAAAAAGAGAGAGGTAGAGAGATGGATGGAGAGAGAGGAGGGAAGGAGAAAGGGAGAGGAAGAAGAGAAACAGAAACAGAGAAATAGACTGAGTAGTTTTATTGGATAGGTTACATTATCAAGTGACCAGTCTAGGAACCTGGCATCTCTGGGGATCTCAGTGAGATGAACTGATAGACCAGCTCTTTAGGGCACTCAGTTCCTACTACCTTCTATCCCAGTGTATCTCCAGCCAAGATTTCAGTTTCTAGAAGAGTATCAATGACCTAGTATGTCTACTTTTGTGATCTGGGAGGTGGGGTTCTGTGCTTGCAGCTCATTAGAATACAGGCAGCAGAGGTGTGTAGGTAGATCCCAAAGGAAGGTACATCGAATAGAATTTTTTTTTTTTTTCAAAAAAGGCCCAGTATGGTTTCCTCAGTGAATTATGGGATGATTACTGTCCAAAACTTAAGGATTCCCTTATTCAAGCAAATTGTCTTCGTCTAAAATTGTACTAATTTAAACCTCTGGAATCGTTGGCGTCATTCCACTGAGCTAACATTTTCGTCTTGAGTGACCTTACGTTTGTACGTCTCTACTACTGCACCCATCGCAGATAATTACCAGATTTGGTACCTATTGCTTGAGAGAGAACTCAAGCTAATTATCCTTTGCGGAAGATTGGCAGAAAACGCTAAAAGAAATACATATAAGAAAACGATGACACTCCGAGACAGAAACCCTGCGGCCTAGCCGAGCGACGCCAATCCGCTGCCATCCCTACTGTGAGTTGACCAGCGTTCCCAGTTTGGGAGCTCCCAGGGGCGGTTAAATCCGCAGCGACGGTCCGAGCCGATCGCGTAGAGCCGAACTGCACACTGGGAACTTTAGTTCCTCAGGGAAGGGACCGAGAGGCGGACGCCGCACAAGCGCACTAGGAGCTCAGGGCAACAAAAGACGGCGGCGTGCGCGCGCGCGCGCCGGAGAAAGACACGGGACGGCGTGCGCGCGCGGCCGCCTCTCTGAGCTACCGGAGGCGGCTGAGAGGACAGAGAGAGGGAGGGGCAGGAACCAACAACCGCAGGAGGAGGAGAAGGGGTTGTGCTCCCGGCCTTGAGAGGAGAAAGGGGCGGGGCCGACGAGCCGCGTGTGGAGGTGCCGAGCTCTTGGGACCTGCCGGCGCGCGGGGCTCTGTGGCCCTCTCTGTTCCTGTGGCCGCTGCCGTCCCTTGGTCGCCGTCGGTCTGCGGGAGACGGGTTATGGCGGCGGCGGCAGTGGGAGCTGTGAATGAATTCTCCGGGAGGACGAGGGAAGAAAAAAGGCTCCGGCGGCCCCAGCAGCCCGGTGCCTCCCAGGCCTCCGCCCCCCTGCCTGGCCCCCGCCCGTCCCGCCCCCAGGCCGGCCCCTCCGCCGGAGTCGCTGCATAAGCGGAACCTGTACTACTTCTCCTACCCGCTGTTCGTAGGCTTCGCGCTGCTGCGTTTGGTCGCCTTCCACCTGGGGCTCCTCTTCGTGTGGCTCTGCCAGCGCTTCTCCCGCGCCCTCATGGCCGCCAAGAGGAGCTCCCCGGCTACGCCGGCGTCGGCCTCACCACCGGCGCCGGTGCCGGGCGGGGAGGCTGAGCGCGTCCGAGCCTTCCACAAACAGGCCTTCGAGTACATCTCTGTTGCCCTGCGCATCGATGAGGACGAGAAAGGTAACAGGAGGGCTGGGGGGAAGGGGCGGCGGCGTCGGGAAGAAATTGGTGGGGTCGCCGAAAGAGGGCAACACCTGCGTCCCTTGCCGGCGGGAGCGGGCTGTGCACCCCCGGAATTGATCCGCCCCATGAGACTGCTTCCCCGCAGTCAGACCTTCATGCTCTACGATTCCCAGTTAAAATCTCTCCCCTTTCAGGGCACTCTAGCTGTCGACTTGGTTTCAGACACCAGCCTTCCCCTACACTTCTCAGGACCCAAGTCTCCATGAGATATCTGGACGTGCTGATGACAGTGACAGTTGTCCTAGAGTGACCACACGGATTCTTTCTCGCACTGTAAACAGTGTGTCTTCCTTTGAGCCAGGTTTCTGAAAGGTTTTGATATCGAAGAAGCTGTGCCTTGTTATAGGCTTTTAATGAAAGCAGAGTACTGTAGTGTCAGAAAAAAAGAACAAATGGTGACTTAATTTTGAAAAGAACAGCTGCATATGATTACAGCTGAATTTGCATTTTTAAAGTTTCATGACAGTCATTTGATCAGTATAATGACTCCTAAGTATTTTTCAGTAAAGTTTTATTTTAGCATAAAACTTCTTCCTCTGGTTACTTTGACTTTATCTAAATCAGTATTCCAAGGTAACCTGAGTTTCTAAATTGAAATGTTAAGTGAAAGAATAGGATAAACTTATAGATACCATTTTACAATAAAACTTAAAAACAAAATGTTTCTGAACGAAAGCAAAGATACTACATCCTTCAGATTCCTTTTAAGCTAATGTTTTTTAGCCTTTCTATGTGTCAGGCACTGTGCTCTTAGCTTTGCATGTGTTATCTATTTAATCCTCACAATTACCCTGTGAGGTGAAGGTACTGTTACTGTCAGCATGTTACAGATGAACAAACTAAGGCTCCAAAGATTAAAGCAGATCATTCCAAACCTATGCAAGTAGCTAATGAAAGTTTTTTTATGGAAGATGATAAATGAAATTAGGAGTACATTTTGAAAATTCCTGTTTTCATCCCAACTCCACTATGCTGAGATTTCCTTTTCCCTTTAACTACCAAAGAACACTTTTCTACCACACCTCTATTAAGTACTCACTTGCGTTGTCCATTATTTAAATTTAAAAAAAAAGTCAATCTGCACTTCATTTGTAGTCGCTCTCTCTCCACTATCAACTCCAGAAACTGTTCTAGAATTTCAATTTTGTTAAAACCTATTTCTTTGATGGGGCAAGGTAGTAAGAAGTAGGATATAAGGAAAGGCAGTGATTCATGGTCTTGGAGTGTAAGGACAGTGGAGGTTAAGAGGGTTCAAGGAAGGAGGCACACTTAAGAAAAAATACCATGTATTTCTGGAAGGAAGTGTTTTGTTAACTGCTTCATTCTTTACCACCTCTTTCCAAGGATCTCTTGGGGAGGATGAAGAAGGGTACCATCGTCCTTTCCTAGAGAAGCACTGTTTTATTGCAGTACCCTATTACAATAGGGTCCTCTGAAGTTGATTAATCTAGGTCAAAAGATATTTTTGAGTAGAGGAAATATGTTTAAAGGTAGATTAATTGTTGTGTTTAGGAAGAGAAAGCCAGAAAATAAAATTCTAGTTAGTACTGGGTGTTGGGCGTTGGGAAGTAGGATAAGAAGAGAGGTCAAGGAAAACCTAGGTATGGAAAAGAAAAAAGACCCTAGGCTCTTAGATTTGCAGAAAAATCAGTTCTGTGTGAGGATTCGTGACAGAAGTAGAATTCAGACCTTGAGTTTCATGCTAGTGATTTATCTTTGAGTATCACATATGCATATATTATATTTAAATCCTCCTAAATTATTTCCTTAAGTACAAATATTTTAGCAATCTATGTGCCCCTTATTTCACCCTCTTTCTACTGATGATGTTTCTATTCAAAGGCTTTTGTTTTATTTATGCGTTAATTTCTAAAGTGGACATCAGAATGGGCTATGATAACTCTTCAGTTTGAATTCTATAGCTGATGAATCATATGAGAAAATTAATTCAAACAAACAAATTAGTTATATATTCATTTTCCTGTAAAAATGAAGTAAAACAGAGTTCATATTGTCATGGTTCTATCTTAAGTTTTTCCTTTAGCATATTGAAAATTTTTGTACTTCAGCCTTAACCCAGTTGTAAGACTTCACATTTGAAGTATATTTGCCTCAGAGCCATCCTTGACAATACAGAACTTAATTCCAAGAGAATTTCATTCTCCCTCTTTCACACTGCATTAAAATATATATCAATAACAAACATATATACAAATAGAAATGAACTGGATAGGCAGTCTTCAAAGTTTTCCTAACTCTGTTAAACCATTAAGAGTCTTGTAATGTCATGTACTGCCATTCTCTTAGCAACTTGACTTAGCTTCTAAATGTTCTGAGACCCACTTTATTTCATCAGGTAAAGTGAGTTATTTCAGACTACAGTGTTGTTAATTGAAACATTTGGTGCCTTGAAATAGTAAAGGCCAAATTAAATCTTATTTTAATAAAATAGTGTATAAATGAGGTTAATGTGGTGACTGTTTATTTAGGATTTCATTCTTTTTTATCGCATACTCAGCTTTGATACTGAATTTTCATAAAGGCCTAAGTTTGTCTTTAACCAGACTATCTTAAATAGAGAAGACTAACACAGCAAATTGTATTTACCTAATATAAGGCTATGTGAGGTGTATTCATTGAAGCAAACATTTATCGGATACCAGTTAATTTGCACAGCTCTGCATTCCACATGTTATTTGAGAAAAATTCACTTCCCCTCCAGTGAGATCTGTTAAGACAACATACTCATATGTGATTAATAAATGTGTATATATTTTCCTTTATATTATGTATCCCTCATTTTTTTTCAAGGAATTAAATAGTTTTGTGGATATTTTCTTAAATTGTTGAACATCCTTGGAAAACTGATAACCCATGATATCCATTGTATATATGGAGAAACTGAAATTTAAAGAGTAAATTCACTGTAGCAGAACCAGGAACAGCATTTAGGTGAACAGACTTGTGATTTTATACTTTTTGTTTTATACTAAGCAGGTTCTCTGTTTTGTAATGCAGAGTCCCTTGTATCCTTGGGAGAAAAGAGGAGGTTGTAACAGTGGTTCTTTGGATTAACCAGGATATGACCTAACATGTTTCACATGGCCCCTGCAGGTAGACAAGCCTGAGATATCCTGGGTAGTACAGCGGTGCAGGTTCTCTAGGTGTGGTTGGATTCCCTCAGGTATGTAGGACTTGACAGTAAGGGTCCAGAATGTTGTATGAGAGAGCCAGTTTCTCAGGATGTTGTAGGGCTGAAGAATCTGGCATCAAGGACAGAAATTGTCTAAATAAAATCCTTTTTGACTTATTCCTAGTCAGTTTATATGAAAACAGCAGGTTATATAAAAAGTTGATTTCCATATAATTTTGTAATTCCATGTTATTTACCTTTGGACTTTATTTAAAACACACACAAAATACTTGCCTAACCACATCTGTTTTTAGAAGGTGAAGATAGAGTGTAGAAACCAGAAGTGTCAGATTTGGTATACTTTCTTTTACTCCTAAAAACTACTGGACACCATTTTGAAAGGATTGCTTTCAGACAATTTTCTTGGGCTTTAAAGTATACATCATTATAATAAAGAAAGAAGTATTCTGATGGATGGACATTCAGATATCATACTTTTCCCAGAGAATAACTTTACCTTTTATTAAATATATGATAAACATTTCACATTTCTCTTCAAGAATATTTAGTGGTATTTGCACTAAGAGATAGAAAGGTAGCCACTGTCAGGAGCTTTATTTCTTATTCTATTTTTAGCTGTTTGTTTATTGCAGTTTATATTTTTCCTAATGTAGAATACAGTTAAACCCTGTAAAACTCACCTGTTAACTAGATTCCTAAGATTATTGTAAATCATCCTAATAACAATTAAGAGATTATCAGTAAGTGAATATTAAATTATTGAAGAAAAATCTTCCCTAACTCTTTCTGCCACTTTCCACCATGTTCTTCCCCAACAGTGGTTGCTCTACTCAATAGTAGTTGGATTTTCTCCTTCTGGCAAAGTATAGATGCTCTACTTTTCTACTATTTTTCCTCTCCTTGACCTATATAATACCAGTGACGGTATTAATATGCTGATGTAGCCTTTTTTTGTTGCTTTGTGACTTATAATCGCTCATGCTAGATATCCTATAGAATGAAACATCTTCGAGCATACTCACATCTCTGCAGTGTTCATTCTAGTAAATGAGGAAAGAAAAATGTCAAAATCTATTATTTTCTTGGAGACTGTTAAATGTTTGACAGCTATATGGGTGTAGCATAGACGTGCTACACTTATTCACATCTTTTCTGTTGTTCTGCAGATATTTTATGCTATAATAGAAAGGGAGAGAATTAACTGTTGTTCTTAAGTGGGCTTTGTTGATCCCTTTCAGTCAGCCATCACTAGGGACACACCTGTGGTTTAACAGTGGGATTTATTTTACTTGTTTTAACCAGGGAGAGCATACACCTTGGGAAACCGTGGTGTATCTCAGGAAAAGGGTGCTGGAAAGAACCCAAAGAATTTGGGCTTGTGTTAGGTGATTTTGAAGAGGATTTAAAGCAGCAGCCTTTTCCTCTGGATTGGATGCTGTCAGGAAGTAAGGATAATTCTATGATTAAGTATCTTAATAAATCTGATCTAGAAAGAGGTAAGACCAGGGTTAAGCTAAAGCTGTAATTGGTTAAGAAGCACTCCTGAGCCTGAAGAGGGGGATGTTTGGTATTTAATGGCTTGGACGTTGTTCATGATTTGTCTGTGTTTAGACATGATTATAGAGTGGCTGTGTGTGATGTTATGTTGTGTGAAATTGTTTATGTTCAACAGAACACCGAGGCCTAGCTGTAATGCCAGGTCAGCTCCTGCCGTGTTTCCACGAAAATAAGACCTAGCCGGACAAGCAACTCGAATGCGTCTTTTGGAGCAAAAATTAATAAGACCCAGTATTATATTATATTATACCCAGTCTTATAGTAAAATAAGACCGGGTCTTATATTAACTTTTGCTCCAAAAGAAGCATTAGATCTGATTGTCCAGCTAGGTCTTATTTTTGGGGAAAATAAGCCCTACCTGATAGGCCAGCTCCTGGATGTCAGGGCTGCTTTCCTCTTTCTCAGCTTTGAGGGTCCAATTTTATCATTTTTAAATTGCAGTGCCTCTTATCCAAATTGACATTTGAATTCCAACTACAAAGGATCTTGGGCAAGTTACTTACACTGAGAGAATGTTTGTAAAATGCTTAGTGTCTGTGCATAGTAGGTCCTCAGAAAATGGTAACTATTATTATTATTATTTTTTTTTTTTTTTGCTTTTACCCTCTTTATTTAAGTTCTATATTTAGAATATAACTAATTAAAATGTTCACACACTTCTTAGCTTATGCTGGGCTTCGTACTTTTTTTATAGAGGATTTTTTTTTTTTTAATTAAATTTATTGGGGTGACAATTGTTAGTAAAATTACATAGATTTCAGGTGTACAATTCTGTATTACATCATCTATAAATCCCATTGTGTGTTCATCACCCAGAGTCAGTTCTCCTTCCATCACCATATATTCGATAGTTTAGTGGTTGCCAGAGGGTAAGGGGGGCGGGGGGTGGGGGGTGGGAGATGAGGGTAACTATTATTATTAATTCAACAATTCTTTTAAGATTATGTTAGAGGTTATATTAGAACACTGTTAAACCTTGATACCTAGTTTCCATTACCCTTTTTAGGAAACAGCAGCTGTGTAAATGAGATTTGGGGAAGAATTACTTTTAAAGTATAAAAATACTTTTGCTTATTGTGACCCTTCACAAAAAAACAGATGGAAGTCTACCTCTAACTTCACTCCTCACTTAGTATCCTAGCTTTTTACTACAAAAGAGATAAAATGAATTTTTTGTACTCATATGTGAACATAATGCAAGCTCTTGGTAAAGAATTTGGAAAATACAGAAAATGCACAGAAGGAAATTAAAATTACCCACCATACATAATAAATTCAAAAGACTTTAAAGAAGATAAATTAATCAACATTCTTAAAGTTTAAAGAAAATGTCCCAAACTGAAATGATTTCTTTACATGGGATTCAAAACCATCCCATTTAATAGGGAAATAAGTCTTTACTTCAGAAAAAAAACCTTGAAGCTTAAAAATGGAAGCAAATACGACCATTTTGCTGAATTAGAGTAGAAAGCATCCTTTCTGTAATAGAAAACTACAAGAGAATTAAGGGACTTTTAGGCTGATGCTTCATGATCACTGTGGTTTATTGAGGATTAGCACATATTAAAATCTGCAAGATCTTTAAAGATATCTGTTACTCTGCTAATTGTGACACTTGCAAGTTACTAGCAGAAAATTGTGTAGGAAAATGGATGTATTTGCTACCTGGAGTTGTTTGTAAACAGATACTTAAGAAGGACTAAATTAGATAAGTAAAAGAAAGCAGTGGGCTTTGTATAACTTGAATGAGCAAAATTCAGGAACATATAATTGTTCATACAGTTTAGGAGTACAAGGATTTAAATTAGTTAATCAAATTTACTAAATACAAGTATAATAAAGATAGTAAAAGTAATGTTTACATACCTCTTTATTATTTGAAGTATTACTGTGTACCCTTTTCATTTGATCTTTGCCACAACTCAGAGTTACGTGAAGGAAATGTTATCTTGTTTTTAGGTAAGGAGACTGGAGCTCAGACATACTAACTTTCCCAACATCATACAGCTATTAAATCATGGAGCAAGGACTTAAATCTCAGTCTTCTAACTCACTTGTAAACACATATCTCTCTCTACCCCAAACTACTCTTGTTTTGACTTTTCTCGTGGCAGTCTGGGTACCACTAATGCATAAATGAAAAGATGCAGTAGATAATTCACAAATTAGTCTATTATACTTATCTGTTTAAAGGTGGATATTTTTAGTATTTCTGTTGCTTGTTCAGTAACACATACTTAAAATATAATGAACAAATATAAAAAGAGAACATCTGTAATCTTACCCTTAGAGAGATGATTACTAACAAGTTTCCTGACTGTCTAATTATACAAAGATAAATATTTATTCATCAGATGAAAAAAACCGTGTTACATACAAACTAATCTATAACCTTTTTGACTTAATGTATTGGAACTCTTTCCATTTCAATATGTCTGATCTTTTTCCTCTATTTTTTCAGTTTTTAAGTACACTTTTTTAAAATATACAAAGTGCACAATTAGTACAATATATTGCTTAATGAATTTTCAAATTGCGCACAGCAGTTTGAAACCCCACCAGGTCAAGAAATAAAATATTACTCCAGAAGCCCACCTTTCTCATGAGTGGGAGGGCCACTCACTTACCTTTCCCCATCCTTTGCATAGACATCTACAAATCTTAACTTCTAACATCATACATCAATTTTGCCTAATCTTGAGCTTTATAAATGGAATCACATATGTTCTTGTGTGTGACTTCTTTTGCTCAACATTATGCTTTTCAGATTAATTCATGATGTTGCATGTGGCAGTGTTTTATTCGTTTTTATTGCTGTATACCAGGGATCAGCAAACTGCCTGTAATGGATCATTTGGTAATTTTTTTTTATTGTGGTGAAACATAGATTATATAAAATGTGCCAATTTAATCATTTAAAGTGTATAATTCAGTGACATGTACATTCACAGCATTATGCATCCATCACTACTATCCATTTCTAGAACTTTTCATCATCCCAAACAGAAATTCCATACCTACTAAACAGTAACTCCCCATTTCCCTTTCTCCATTCTCCCCTCCACCAGTTCCTGATAACCTCTGTTCTGCTTTCCGTCTCTACTAATTTGCTGAATAATATTCCATTGTATGTATATACTGCATTTTGTTCATCTGTTGGACATTTGGGTTTCCATCTATTACAAATAATGCTGCTATGAACATTGATGTACAAGTATCTGTTTAAGTCCCTGCTTTCAATACTTTTGAATACCTACCTAGGAGTTAAATTGCTGAATCATACGGTAATTCTATGTTTAATTTTTTGAGGGACTGCCGAACTGTTTTCCCTAGCAGCTGTACCATTTTTACATTCCACCACCAGTGCACAAGAGTTTCTAATTTCTCTACACATTTGTTAGTTTTAAGATTTTTAAAAAAAATAATATAGCCATCCTAATGTGAAGTGGTATCTCATCATTATTTTGATTTACATTTCCTTAATGTCGTATGATGTTGAGCATATTTTCATGTGCTTACTTGTTATTTGCATATCTTCTTTAGAAAAATGTCTGTTCAAGTTCTTTGCTCATTTTTGCATTCAGTTTGATTGTTTTATTGGGCCGTTTAGTAAATTTTTAAGCTATGTGTCACAACTGCCTAATACTTTTTTATAGTGAGTGTGATCCAGTAAAGCTGTATGTACAAAAACAGGCAGCTGACTGTATTTGACCCTTGGGCCATTGACTCGTGTTTCCCCTAAAATAAGACCTAGCCAAACAGTTAGCTCTACTGCGTCTTTTGGAGCAAAATTAATATAAGACCTTATTTTACTTTAAGACCCGGTCTTATATAATATACTATAGTATACTACAATATACTATACTATACTATACTATACTATAATATAATACCAGGTCTTATTTTACTATAAGACCCGGTCTTATGTAATATAATACAATGTAATGTAATGTAATGTAATGTAAGACTGGGTCTTATATTAATTTTTGCTCCGAAAGAGGCATTAGAGCTGATTGTCCGGCTAGGTCTTATTTTCGGGGAAACATAGTATGTAGTTTACTTGTTCAAATTATTGGCTAATATTTTCAATACAACAAGTGATTGTAAGTTTCTTTCATCCCAACTTTCTTGATTTGGTGTAGTCTGGTTAGTTGAGTTTGAGTGTTATTTGGAGCCACAGGGGTAAGAGGGAAATGTATAAGGGAAACTAGGAACTCTCATTTAAAGTATCTTGAAGGCCTTTTCTGTGCTAGAGACCATTGAAAGGTTTGATTATTTTCTGCTATGATGTAGTCAGAAGGGTGATCAGTGGAAGTTATGGGCTGTAGTTTCCCCTACCTTAAGGGATTAAATTGATTTGAATATGGGTTTCAGCCTTTGTGCAGTCTGGCCTAGTTCATAACTCTTCAATAATACAGGGTCCAAACCGAAATCCTTGGATCTTTGCCACTACTTTTCCTGGGCATGCCCTGGAATTCATTGTTTAACTTAGTTCCATGAGCCTGGTGAAAGCTCTGCTTAGTTTCTCGATCACTTTTGCTTTCAGAATTGGCAGTTGTTGCTTCAAGCAGAAAAGTGCCCCAAATGCCAGGCTCACTTCTGTTGGCTTTTCTCCTTTCCACATTTTGGTAATTTTCAGTTTTGAAAACTCCAATCCTTGAAACAGTATTTTAAAAAATATTTTTCTAGCTTTTCTCTTCTAATCCTACTCTTGTAATCAAAATTTTAGTTCCAATATTATAATCTAAGTCACAGCGGTTATCCATATACATAAATGTCGGAATAATGCACTTTTTAAAAATCAGATTTATTGAGGTATAATTCATAGATAGTAAAATTTACCCTTTTTAGGGGTGTATAATTCAATTAATTTTTACAAACAGTTGGGTAACCATCACTACAATCAATATATTGAATATTTTATCACCCCAGAAGCTTCCTTCTGCCCTTTTGTGCTCAGTCCCCTCTCCTTCCTTTAGCCCCTGGCAATCTCTGATCTGATCTGTCCCTATAGTTTTGTCTTCACTGAGTGTCATATAAATGGAATCATATAATATGTAGCCTTTTGTGTCTAGCGTCTTTCACTTAGCATGTTTTTAAGATTCATCCATATTCCTACATGTCAGTTGTTTGTTCTCTTTTATTACTGAGTAGTGTTCTTTGTATGGATGTACTACAGTTTGTTAATCCATTCACTAAATGATGGACATCTGGGTTGTTTCCAGTTTTTAACTCTTATGAATAAAACTACTATAAATATTCATGTACAGGTCTTTAATCTTTTCATTTCTTTGGGTAAATGTGTGGAAGAATAGATTGCTGGGTCATGTTGTAAATACGTGTTAATGTCATAAGAAACTACTAAACCCTTTTCCACAATGGCAGTACCATTTTGTATTTACACCTACAAACATATGAGAGGTCCATTTATGCTTTATCTTGTAATTTCTTTTCCATTCTAAATTATGTACATAATAGTATCTTGTAGTTTTAATTTGTAGTTTGCTAACAACTGATGATGTTTAGCTTCTTTCTTGTATTTATTTGCCATTTATGTTTCTTCTTTGGTAAAGTGTATGTTTCGATCTGTTGACCAGTGTTTTTTAATGAGTTAATTTTTTATCATTGTATTGTAAGAGTCCTTTATATATTCTGGTTATAAGTGCTTTAGTAGACATGTTGTTTTGCAAATATTTTCTCCCAGTATAGGTGTCTGTGGCTTTTCATCATCTTAACTCTGTTTTGAAGAACAGGAGCTTTTAATTTTAGTGAAGTCTAGTTTATCAATCAGTTTTTTTCTCTTACTGTTCATGAATTTTTATGTTCTAACAAGTCTCTGCCTAAGTCAACATTACAAAGGATTTTGTCTATATTTTCTTCTATAAATTTTATAGTTTTAGGTTTTACATTTAGGTCTGTGATCCATTTGAATTTCATTTTTGTATAGCATGCGAAGGTTTTGCATATGGATGTCCATTATTACAGCATCATTTTTTTGAAAAGACTATTCTTCCTCCACTGAATTACCTAGTCATCTCTGTGAAAGTCAGTCAGTGATATAATGTAGGTCTAGCTCTGGGCTTTCTCTTCTGTTCCATTGGCCTATATGTCTGTCCTTTTTCCACTAGTCTTCTATTTTTAGGTAAGAAATATCTATGCATTTTGTATCATGCTGACTTGTGAGATTCAAATAAGGCAGTACATCAACTACCTGTTACCAAAGAATATTAGGCAATTGAGTAATTGTTGAGCTGTGAATGTATTTGTAATCAGTCATTTCATCTGCCTACAGTAATGTACTCAACTCCTTAAAACTTTTTGTTCAGATGTTGCCAATGAGAACTGTCATACACTGCTGTTAGGAGTGTGAATGGGCACAGTGCGTAAGCACTCTACAAGAGCAGTGTGTAGGTTTCTGGTGAATGGAGACTGGTGGACTGTGACTCATCAACTCTACTTCTTAAGCGCATACCCTAGAGAAACTCGTACGTTACATGAGGGGACAGGCACAAGTACGTTTATTGTAGCGTTATTGGAGATATTGAAAAACTGGAACCAACCTAAATATCTTTTATTTAAGTTGTTGAATAAATCATGGGATGATATAGGATACTATACAGAAGGCAAAAATGAATGAACTAGATCTCTATACAGCAACAAAAATCTCAAAAGCAATGTAAATTTTTTAAATAAAATAGGAACAACAGAAAAAGATGCACTAGAAAAGTATGCACTGAATTCATGATGGTGGTTTTTGAAAAGGGAAGGGACGTTGAAATGGGAAAAGGCACAAAAAAGGAACTCCTGTTTAATCTGTTAGATTGTAGTTTATTTTAAAAACTTTTAAGCAAATGTGACATTATTAGCAATATTCCCACCACTGGAAGTCTAGAATGCAAATGCTATTTTACTATTTTCTGTCATTTCTCCCCTTCTTTCAAATTAAAATAACAAAAATACATGTAAACAGGTGTTTTCTTTATGAAAAATAAGAAGGTAAGCATCCAAATCATTTGAGTTGATTTACAACAAATCTTAATAATTTCTTCATGTGTTATTATCAAGTACTTGTTGAGCACTTACTCTGAACCAGACATTATGTAAAATACTAATGGCACGGTGATACATAAGAAATTACCCTGTCCCAGGGGCTGAGTTTAGTTAGTGATTTATTTTTAGGATGGAGAAGGGATAGAGAGGTAGGTGGTACCCACTCATAAAGGGACAGCATTTCTTAGTTGTGTGTAGTATTCTATGTTTATTTTGTGTTTATTCTATGTTATCAAGAGAGTCATGATATTTTATTGATTTTGAAATTTCAAATATTAATAAAAGACATGGGAATTTTTGTTTGATTAAATAGGGAAATGAGTTTGGAAAAAAATGAAACACACAATTGTAATAGGTGATTCTTACCATAACTTGACTGTCTCTCTGTATTAGCCATTTAGAGGCTTTGCAGATTCTAAGGACTAAGAAATTAATTTTCGAAAACAATGAGATTTTCATATAATTGTTATCACTTTACAGAAATATCCTACATACATGTTGATATGTTGAATTTTTAGATTCTTTTTAAGCTTAACTTGGAGTAAGAATTAATGTTATAAACCAGTCATTTGTTTCAAAGAAAATAGAAATGTGTTACTAAATGCCACACTTGTAGTAATCTCATGTAGCAATTCTCATTTTGCAGTTATTTGTTAAATAAACGCTGTAGAAAGGAGGCACCGAACAATAAACATATTACATCAAATTTAAATACATTTAAACAGTCTTTTTTCTCACTATTATTGAAGTCATGTATATATTTTAAAACCAATTATTTAAAATACATTCTCGCTAGTATAGCATTCAAAATGGTTATAAGTATCAATACCATGAGATGATGAATAAATAAAGAACTCAGCATTAAAATTTTGAGAAACATTGAAGTCTATATCCCCGTTTTGGAAATTCATATCTACATTAAGATGCTAAAAATCCTAACAAGTCATATAATAATATTTTTCAGACTTGTTTGATCACAACTGTCTTTTTCATGTATCATCTAATAATAACAGCATATTTTGGGAAATATTTAGTGTATTCTTTATACTTGTGATATATACAAATAATTTTTCTACTTTAAAGCAGGACAAAAGGAGCAAGCTGTGGAATGGTATAAGAAGGGTGTTGAAGAACTAGAAAAAGGAATAGCTGTCACAGTTACAGGGCAAGGTAAGGTTATATTTTACATTTGTTTAGTAGTCATCCCAAATTATATTCACATGATTGCCCTGATTTCAGATCCATTTATCTTAAAGGTATTTAACAGATTTTTAATTGTTATTATTGTCTACTTACAGTTCATGCTTTATTAATTATGCTAAAAATGAAGTTATAACCAGATATGCTCACACTTGATTACCTATAACAGTCAGGCAAAAACCAGTATATCATTTATATCCTTCTTGGTGATGTTTTAGCCCTATTTTTAGCCATATTTTTCTTTTTTCTTTTTTTTCAAGTGTGGTTTTCCAGGACCCATCAGCTCCAAGTCAAGTAGTTGTTTCAATCTAGTTGTGGAGGGCACAGCTCACAGTGGCCCATGTGGGGATTGAACCGGCAACCTTGTTAAGAGCACCACCCTCTAACCAACTGAGCTAACCGGCTGCCCCTTTAGCCATATTTTTCAAACTTAGTTTTTTCCTCATTGTTGAGGCAGGGAAGAAGTGGTTAATCTACAGACTCCCCTTTGCATTTATGGGTAATGCTTGAGTGCATGTTAGAATATGAGCTGTAAATGTCTTAACTTTGATTCACACTTGACTTTTTGAAACCAAAGCAATTATTTCTCATCTTTACTTTTCTATTATCTCAAATAAAAAATTAGCGTCTAATATTATCTTTAAATGTATAGATAACATTTGTTGTACACTTACTATGTGCCCAAGCATTGTATGCACTTCATATGTATTATCTCTTAATTTTCACCACAACCCCACACTCTGAGGCTGTTGCTGTTACCATTGTTTTTCAGATGAATAACCTTAAGTACAAAGAAGTTAAGTAACTTGCCTACAGCCCCATAGCTGGCAAGTGATAGAGCCAGGATTTGAACCCAGGTTGTCCAACTTCAGAGCCTGAGTTCTTTTTTTAAAGATTTTATTGGGGAAGCGGAATAGGACTTTATTGTTTTATTTGGGAAGGGGAACAGGACTTTATTGGGGAACAGTATGTATTTCCAGGACTTTTTTCCAAGTCAAGTTGTTGTCCTTTCAATCTTACCTGTGAAGAGTGCCGTTCAGCTTCAAGTTTTGTCCTTTCAGTCTTAGTTGTGGAGGACACAGCTCAGCTCCAGGTCCAGTTGCCATTGCTAGTTGCAGGGGGCACAGCCCACCATCCCTTGAGGGACTCGAAGAATCGAATTGGCAACCTTGTAGTTGAGAGCCTACGTTCCAACCAACTGAGCCATCCGGGAGGCAGCTCAGCTCAAGGTGCCGTGTTCAATCTTAGTTGCAGGGGGCGGAGCCCACCATCCCTTGTGGGACTCGAGGAGTTGAACCAGCAACCTTGTGGTTGAGAGCTCACTGGCCCATGTGGGAATCCAACCGGCAGCCTTGGTGGTAGGAGCTCGGAGCTCCAACCACCTGAGCCACTGGGCTGGCCCCAGAGCCTGAATTCTTAAATACTATGCTGTGACTGTTGTGTAGTACATAGGTACCACTATTAAATAAGTAAAGAACTTCAGTTTATTGTAGCTAAAATAAAATCGGAAACTAAAATTACAATACGTAGCCTAGAAATTTTAGCCTTATAGATCAGTCCACCCAGTGGATGTCTCTTGTCTCGCTGGCTGACTCTACTACTTACATAAATAATTACATTGTGTCCAATATTTACCGTGTTTTTTCTCTCCTCTTATTCTGACTACTCTAGCTACTGGTCTTCTGCATAAAATAGAGCAGAGTAAAACAAGTAAATATGGGAGGTTAGGCATTTGAGACTTTCATGAGTTTATGAGTATGACTTTGTGAATTATATACAAAATATGTTTGCTGTTCTTTGTCAATTTCATAGAAGAGTTCGAAGAAAATGAGTTGGTTATAGGAAAAATAGTATATTACTGAATCAAAAATGCCTTCAATTCTACCACTAATAGAAAAAAACAACTATGTCAATTAAACTGACACATACACTTCTTATGACATAGAATTTTAAACCTTATTAAATATAATCTCCTGACCTTATTTAGATATAGTTATAACAGCAGTGTAACATCATATCTATGACCAAAGTTGCATATGCACAGGCAGTAACAAACTGTTAATGATTGTAACCTGGCTGATAGCATTAGTAAGTTGGCAGTGGTTGTAAAATACATCCCGATTTCAAAGATTTCAAAATGTAGGGAAAAAATATATCTCAAAATCCATGAAATCCATGAAATAACCACAGTAGATATGAAACCAGCATAAGGAACTATAACCAATTTTTTAAAAGTTATTATTTGAAAATAATATTTTCTTAATTTCTTTATAAAGACTGTGACTCCCCATGAGATTAGTTGGGGTGATATTTTATCCGGAAGCATTATTAGTAGGGAAACATGGATATTTTAATTTTTTTTTCTTCTTTCAGGTGAACAGTGTGACAGAGCTAGACGCCTTCAAGCTAAAATGATGACTAATTTGGTTATGGCCAAGGACCGTTTACAACTTCTAGGTATCAATTAATGAATTGTGTAACTGGAATGAGATGTATCTGAAATGTGTGTTCAATGAAACTTTAAATGCAGATGGAAATAGACCAGTGATCTTGAAATGTGATCCAGGCTTTTTTTTCTTAACTTATAGAGAATTTCTAACATAGAAAATAGAAGAGTATAATGATAATTATCCAATACGCAGCTTTAATAATTATAAACTCATGGCCAGTCCTTGATTTATTTATACCAAGGGCTTGCAAACTACAGCCCAAGGGCTAAACCCAGTTCACTGCCCATTTTTATAAATTTGCACACAGCTACTCTCATTTCTTTATATGTCATGTGGCTGCTTTCATGCCACAGAGAGATCATACAGCTCTCAAAGGCTTTTAATATGTAGCTTTTAAAAATATTTAAATATTTACTACCTGACTTTTTTCCAGAAAAAGTTTGCCAACCCCAGTTTATATCCCTTTCCACTTTCCCCTACTTCATATTATTTTGAAACAAATTCTGACATGTTTTTATACATTTATAAGTATTTCATATTGTATCCCTAAAAGATAAAAGATACTTTAAAAATCGCCAAAATACCATTATCACACCTAAAAAATAATCATTTCTTTCAATATTAAATGTGATGGCTAAAAAAATGGTCAGTATCCAAATATAATTTATATATAATCTATAATATCCAGCCATTTTGTGATAACTTAATAACTTACTGTTTTTAATTAAATAACTTAATTATTTTTTGTAATTGTTTCCATCAGGATCTAAAGAAGATCCATATAATATGTCTCTTAGTACACAAGTCCATCTGCTTTTCTTTTTCTGGAGTTTATTTGTTAATGAAGCAGATCTTTGCCATATAGTGTTTCCTACAGTCTGACTTTTGTTGCATGCTTCTCCATGGTATCTGTTAATATGTTCTTCTGTCTCTTCCCTGTAATTGATGGTTGAATATAGAGCTTTGATCACTATAAAAGCTAGACATTAAAAGAATTAGTATTTTGGGTGTTGTTGTCTCTTGTCATGCTCAAAAGTGCTATGTACCCATACGTGAAAGATGTTACTTTAGAAAACAGGGATTGGGATAGAATGCATCAACATATTCCTGTCTTCTGAGAGCTCAAATAGTCTGGGATTATATATACCAAAGCCAGTTAAAAAAAGAGCTGTGTACAAGTGCATAGTAGAGCACATTTGTGTATTATGTGCTGGTTAAGAAATGGAGCTTTTCAGAGGCATGCCCAATGGGTATCTAATTAGAATGAAGAATGATACTGAGAGTTCTCCATACAGATTGTTTTGAGAGAATGCAGTCTGATGAATTTGTTAAAGGTTTATATATATCATACAAAGTAGTTCCCCCTTATCTGCAGGGATGTGTTCCAAATGGATTCCACCCACCCCCGGTGGATACCTGAAACCGCAGATAGTACCAAACCCTATACATACTATATTTTTCCCTGTATGTAAATACCTATGATAAAGTTTAATTTATAAATTAGGCACAGTAAGAAACTAGCAACAGTAACTAATAGTACAATAGAACAATTATAACAGCATACTCTAATAAAAGTTATATGAATATGGTCTCTCTCAATATATTATTGTACTATACTCACCTTTTCACTTAAAGGGATCGCTTTACGGCTTCTATCTGGCATAGCTGAATTGCCAGCATTACTACTCTTGCAGTTTGGGGCCATCAGTAAGTAAAATAAGGGTGACTTGAACACCAGCACTGTGATACCATGACGATCTGATAACCAAGATGGCTACTTAGTGACTAAGGAGTGGGTAGCATACACAGCATGGATACACTGGACAAGAGATGACTCATGTCCTAATCAGGATGGAGCGGGTTGGTGCGAGATTCCATCCCACTACTCAGAATAGTGTGCAATTGAAAAGTTATGAATTGTTTATTTCTGGAATTTTCCACTTAATATTTTCATCCCTCAGTTGACAGTGGGTAACTGAAACTGGAAAGTGAAACTGTGGGTAAGGGCGACTAATGTATCTTCAATTTAGTGATAGTGAAATTTAGAGGAAAGCTTAACCACAAAATCTACTCTAGATAAAAAGATAATTTCGGCATCAGCATCTTGGTATACATGGGGATTACCTTTTTTTCCTTTTGTTTAGCTTCATTCAGTATTCAACTCAGCAAATATTTATTGGGTGATTACCATATTTTAGGCGCTTAGGATATAGACAAGGCTTCCTCCTTCATAGAATTTATATTCCAGCAGGGGAAGATTGACAGTAGGCAATAAACATAACAATAAATAAATAATATAGTATGTTTGAAGATGATAAATATATGGAAAAAAGAAAAAGTAAAACACAGCAAGGGGGGTTCGGGGTGGATGAGAGGAGGTTTGATTTTTAGTTTTAAATAGGATAGTCACAGTATGCCTCTTAGAAAAGTTGACATGAGTTAGCCATGCAGGTATTTGGGTCCAGAAAGGTGTTAAGAGCCACAGTGCAAAGCCTTAAGAAAACACACCTGGTATGTTTGAGAAGCAGCAAAGAGGCCAGTGTGCCCCAAGAAAGAGTATGTTAGAGATGAGGTGAGAGAGCTAATGGGAGTGGGGATTGTTAAAACACTCAGGGCCTTATAGGCCACCGTGAAGATTTGAGCTTCTACCACCTGTGAAATGGGAAGCAATTATATGGATTTTTAGAAAAGGAATGATATAATCTGACTTAAATTTAAAAAGGGTCACTCTGGCTACTATGTTGCTTGTAGACTCTAAGGCAGAACCAGGGAGAGCAAGTAGGAGCACTACAATAGTAAGCTAGGAGGAAACTCATGGAGGCCTGGACCTGGATGATATCAGGAGAAACAGTAACACGTTTTTGGATTGTGATTATATTTGAAGGTTCAGCAAACGGGTTTACTGATAGACTGGATAAAATGTTCCTCTCTTTAAGGCTTTCATAATGGGGGAGGAAGATACATAAATAGATAACTTATATCAGTGCAGGATGTAATGTACAAATATGTTGTGGGGGTGGGGAAATAGGTGTCTAGGAAATCTTCCTGGAAGAAGTGAAAACTAAAGTGGGTATCAAAAAAGATAAAAGTTATTGAAGAAAGGGAGAAAGATGGTACAGAGGGAAATAAAAGTGTGAACAAAGACTTGGGCAAGAAACAGCATAGTGAGTAAGGAAGGGTGCTGGTAGAGACGGGGATTTGGGATTGCATGGATGGCCTTGTTTATCACGTAAAGGAGCCGAGTGCTAATCTACGGGCAGTGGGAAGCTGCTAAAGGGTTTTAGGCAGACGAGTTAAGTGGTAAGATTTTCTTTTTAAGTAGATAATTGTGTGGGGCTTGCGTGTGAGAGGTCAAGCAGCAAAGTAACTTTTATTTTAAGTCATTGATTACTCTATATAACGTTTAGTCATCCTAAAAAGAAGCATTAAACTAAACTTACATTCTTTAACAAAAATGAATTGAGTAGGTTCACATTAGCAGTGTACTGCTATTGTGAATGTGTGTTTCCATACATCTAAATCTAAACCCTACACACCTAAAAAACAAATTCTATGGACTTTTGTTCCTAATTATTATCAAAACTGAGGATTTAATTTGTTTATTATATAATGAATGTTTATGTGAACTTTCTGTTACATCTCATTGAAGGGAGTGTTAATTGATAAAGAAGACATTTATAAATCAGTGTTTTTTCTAATTTATGTCTGTTGCCAACACAAATGGTTTCTTTCTCAGTATGGTGATTTGGAGAGTATTATCATTGAGAAAAATCAGATGACCTACCTGTTAACTAACAACAACAACAAAAAAAACCCAGCTCCAAGGTATATTGTATCAGCCAGTTCTAGGATACAAAAGCTGTGCAGTACTTTGTGCTTTGTGCAAAAAGGGTAGCTGCTATTTAACCTGTCCCAAAGGCATGTGTGGTTGTACCATAAACCAAGCATGGCGCCTGCTTGTCTGACCTTAGAAATGAAAGTTTAGGAGAGTTAGTATATATGTGCTATATTTTTTATTGTATTCATTGACTTTCTAGTATTGAAGAAAATAATCAGTTATGACAAGTTGGAATGTTTCAAGAAAATTAATGTGGCAAAAATTGAGCCCTATTGTGAATGAGGCACAGAGCAGGTACTTTATGTATATTATTTTATTGAATCCTTGAGACCTTCGGAAAACAAGCTAAAGCAGGTACGTTCTAGTGAGGTAGTGGTGGAGCAGGGTGTTTGTCAACTAGCAATGTGGATTTAGTTGAATGGGGAAAAAAGAATGTAGCAGTGATGCAGAGTGGCAAGGAAGTTTAAACTGCTACCCTCTTAGCCTTCAGGTGCTAGACATAGAGACCCAGATCATAAGAGGATTTGTTGTTGTTATTTGAAGTGAAGGTAGGGTTGAAATAATCCTTTGTTAATTTTTAAAATAGGAGATATAGGCACATGCCACAAAATTTTAGAAGTTTTAAGTTTTTAACTATCCCATACTATGCCTCAGCCACTCATTTCCCCTTCCAAAGGCAGCTGCTATTACCAGTTTGTCTGGGTCCTTTTTAGAGATAACCTTCTTGTACCGTAGTCCCCCTTTATCCATGATTTTACTTTCTGCTGTTTCAGATACTCGCGGTCAGCTGTAGTCCAAAAATATTAAATGGAAAATTCCAGAAAAAAATGATCTATAATTGCATGCTGTTCCGAGTAGCGTGATGAAATCTTGGGCCTTCCCGCTCCATCCCATCTGGGATGTGAATCATCCCTTTGTCCAGCGTATCCATGCTGTATATGTTACCTGCTAGTTAGTCACTTAGTAGCCGTCTTCGTTACCAGGTTAGTTATCAGAGAGAAAGAGACCACATTCACATAACTTTTATTACAGTATATTATAATTGTTCTATTTGATTACTAGTTATTGTTGTTAATGTTACTGTGCCTAATTTATAAATTAAGCTTTATTATAGATGTGTATGTATAAGAAAAAACGTGTAAGGTCCTGTACTATCTGCAGTTTCAAGCATCCACTGGGGCGTCTTGGAGTGTATCCCCTGCTGCTAAGGGGGGACTACTGTCTAAAAGTGCACGTGTGTGTGTCAAAAATGATAGGGTATTGTACACACAGTTCTGCAGCATGCTTATTCCAGTCTGCTTTATTACCTTTATCTTTTGCTTGACATGTTAATGTAGATTAACATGGCATTTCCTAGACATTCCTTATAGTTTTCGTCTGTGTCATTTTAAGTGTTGTTCTCCTTTCCTGAAAGGTCCTTTCTTTTTACCTTTCAAATCCTATCCAACTCATAGTCCACTTTTTCTGTAAAGCCCTTTTAATGTTCTCTTTCTTTCGTGCTATACAATCTTCTTTTTAAAAAAAATCGTGTTGTAAGTTGTCAATTATATTTAATAAGTATCTGGGTGGTAGAGACCATATTCATTTTTTTAATCTCCATGCTGCTCTTCCTACACAATAATTTGGACATACTAAATACTCAGAAAATATTTGCTGATGATAATAATAGTGATATGGAACTGCCTCAGGTTACCAAATCTGAATAAGGTATATTTTTAACATAGCCATTCACTTGTTAATTTCTGTTGCTTTTTTAATGTCTGAGTTTTTACTAATTATTTATTTTAGGAGAATTTTACATAAATGCAAAACCCTTCATCATGTAACAATATCCTTGTAACACTTCAAATCAGTTTTCATTTTTACATGTATCTTTTTTTCATTATGCATTTTTTTCTTTTTGTTTATTTTGTTCTTTCTTACCCCCTCTGTTGCATAGAGAAGCTGCAACCAGTTTTGCAATTTTCCAAGTCACAAACAGACGTCTATAATGACAGTACTAACTTGACATGCCGCAATGGACATCTCCAGTCAGGTGGGTTCAGGTTAACTAACGTAAATAATAAAGCTTGCATGCAAAGTCAAGTCCTACTTAACCTGATAATGTTGATTTGATTTTATAATGATAGATGTGATTGGTTTTTGTTTTCTCAGGGCCATGTTAAAAATACAGTAGTATCCCCATCATTCACAGTGTATAAACATGTAACGGTAATATATAGCCATTCCCAACATGCTTTATTTGCATATTTTGCAACCTCTTAATTTTTGAGATTATAAAACATGAAGGTTCATTTTCCTAGATTATGAAAATATTTTCTTTCTATTGTATTTTCAGCTTTTGTGCTTTTTAATTTGTGGATAGATATATAAGGTTTTTATGAAGTAGTGTTTTTTAAGACAGAAATTTAAAATTTTGTTTTATGTCAGTTTTCATTGCATATCAATTTTCATATATACTATACTTGAATGTTTTATCTTAGCACTTGTTAGAAATAATTTGAAGCTCAGTTCACATAGTGAGGAGAAACATTAGAATACTAGTATTTATTATGGGTTAAGTTTGTATTCCACTAACTTTGGGGTATCATCTCTGACAGCACAGTAAATGCTATTTTGTTTTATTTAGTGGGGAGAATCTTCATTTTTTAGGTTCTCTGATGTCTTGGCCAGTTTTATTGGTGACTTTTTCAGCATTAGTCTCATGTCCATACAACTTTATTTAAATTGTAGCAAAAACAAAAACAAAAAGCCTTAGTTCGGACTATAAGACAACTGCCTTCATATTCATATGTACATATTCATATATAATACAAAACTTTTAAGATTTCAGTATAGAAGAGATAGAGTAAATGGATTTCTATGGACAGTTGGTCATTAACTCTTTCCATGTGTGGCTTCACTTATCCCTTAAAGAGTTTTCTTTGGTTTGATCTTCCAGTGTAAGCCCCATGTCAGTAGCTACATTCCTTTCCTCATTCCTTCCTGTACCTGATTTAAAAATACCATTTCAAGTATAGAGATAAGTATTTTGTCTATTTCTCTTAGCATGGCTTTAAAGAATTGACATTTTCATAGGGAACTTTTTAAACAAACAAAGAAATGTAAGACTGCACCACATATAAATAGTTACGTTTCCAAAATACAAATTTAAGATCCTAATAATTCTACTTGGATAAACAGCAAAAATTTTCGAGCCTTGAAGAGCTGGTATGCCTTTCCGTTGTTGTCTTGATTCTCTTCTACTTCATTCCACATGCGAGATCCCCCTGTACTTTTCTAAAATGCAAAAAATTTTAAAAAGCCAGTTTCTCTTTCTGGGACCCATTAAAAAAAAACCAACTATATTACTTCAAATCCCTAATAATCTGTCTGTCCTATTCTGTTTTCTGGTTGAGGGAACATTTTGACTTCAGAGCTAATTTACGCAGCACTGGTGTTTGTACTAATGAATGAGCTGGTTCACTCCAGCCTAGTTTTTGAGTGTCACCCACTTCTGGAACAGTCTGTGATGTGACACTGGGATGAGTTACTTATCTCTGTTAGGAAATAGTTATGCCAAAGTCTACTTATTACTTCAGTATATTATCTACAATGTCCAATTTTCTACTCAGAATTACTAGACGTGCAAAGAAATAGGCAAGTGTGACCCTTACTCAAGAAAAAAAAAATCAGTCAGAGGAAACTGACTCTTGACTGTGCCCAGATGTTGAATTAGCGGACAAAGACTTCAAAGCAGCTATTATAAATATATTCAAAAAAGTAAAAGAAAATGTGGTATCAGTTAACAAACCTGCAATCTTAGCGGATAATACAAACTACACAAAAAAACTAATGGAAATTCTAAAGTTGAGAACTACAGTTGCTGAAATAAAAATTTGCCAGATAGCTTCAACAGCAACTGGAGATGTCAAAAGAAAGATGCAGCGATCATGAACCCAGATCAATAGCAATTGCTAAGTCAAATGATTCCTATATTATCAGAAAGCAGATTAGTGATTACCTAGGGCTAGGGACAGTCAGAGGGATGGAGTGCTATGCAAATGGATGCAAGGAAACTTTTGGGTATGATGGAAATATTTCGTATCTTGATTTTAGTGGCTATTTCACCATCATCAGATTGTACTTTTAAAATACTGTTCTTGATTTATCAGTTTTTGATATGTATTGACTTCTTATTCAGGTAGAAGTTGATTCTCTTATGCCACCCTTTGTCTCCCAATATATGTATTGCTATTTTTAGTTATATTTTAAAATCATATTTAACACTATTAAGACTTAGTAAATACCATTTGCCCAAAACCAAATAATTTATTCTAATTATATTTCCTTTTTTGAGTTTTTCGTCCCCACATATTTTGTGATTTTCCTTGTTCTCTAATTTTATATTACAGTTTTTTACTCCTTTCTGTGTTTAATATGCTTTTTAACAAAAAGACCTCCATTAGTAGTTCCTTTAATGTGGGTTTGTAGATAGTAAACTCTCTTAGTCTTTCTAATGTCTGAAAATAACCCTCATTCTTAAGTGATAAGTCATCTGGATATAGAATTGATGTAGGTTAACACTTCTTTTCCGTCAACATTTAGAATATACTCCATTGCCTACTGACCTTTGTTATTTTGTTATGAAAAGTCTGCTGTTATTGTCATACTTCCATGTGGAAATTTCTATCCATTTGTAGTCTCAGGACTGTATATGTGTGTCTGAAGAAGTTCTCCAGTCTGGTTTTTTTCCTCTGAAATGAATATTTATCTTCACCCTACACAGATCTTGCTTTTATTCATATCTTTGCTTTTGCTGATTGTCATTCCCTTTTCTGGATTGCCTCCTGCTTCTTCCCTTAGGGTCACTATTCACTAGTTCTTTCAACATATGTTTCAGAACTTTACGTTTATTTACTGGAAAAACTTCTTGATCACCTTACTTTACTCTCAATTTCCCTTCTTTTGAGTTTTATTAAACCGTATTAAAGGAGTTGATGAGAAAAGCAAAAATAAGGCTTTTGTCTTTTCTCTAGGCTACTGTAATTTGCTGACTGATTTAACATTTGTCTTCACAGTATAAACATTGTTTATAAAAATATTATTGGGAAGCAGTGAGATTTGAAAATTTAAAAGCCTGTAATTTATGTAGAAGAGCACTGTAGGTAAGTCAGGTAATCTTTTAGACTTAATTGAAGATCTTCTATATTTATTTACATATATATTATACAGCACATTAAATACTTGACATATTAAAGACTATATCTTTATACCTTTAAATTAAAAATTGATTTTTTAGTAGTTTCAGGTGTACAAAACAACATAATGATTAGACATTTACACCCCTCACAAAGTGATAACTCCAATAAGTCTACTACCCCTCTCACATCATACATAGCTATTACAATACCATTGACTATATTCCCTCTGCTGTACTTTACATCCCATGACTGTGTGTGTGTATATATATACACACATATATATAATTATAGTTGACATTCAGTATTAGAAATTGATTGTTTTTTAAAACTCTTTTCATGGGCACAGATCATGGACTTTCATACTATCTTATAGTCTTAAAAGTTTGGAACAAAGGTAATGCAGTGCTATTTTTTCCCTTCTGTACAATAAGAAAATTAGAATATACATCAAGAAATCTAAAACCTAAATAAACCATATCTTGTTCAACCAATTGCAACACCCTATGAACACCCTAGTATTAACATACTGATTGAAATCTTATTTTGAAATATTGCTAAAGTAGAAAAACCTATTAGCTTAATTTTGCAAATTTGTATTGGCCTTTATTATTACTTTTATAATGTTTAGCCACAATTTTCTAACCATTTTGATTTTACTATTTCCTTAATAGAAAGTGGAGCAGTTCCAAAAAGAAAAGATCCCTTAACACACACTAGTAATTCACTGCCTCGTTCAAAAACAGTTACGAAAGCTGGATCCACAAGCCTTTCAGGCCATCACAGAGCACCTAGTTACAGTGGTTTATCCATGGTTTCTGGAGTGAGACAGGGACCTGGTCCTTCAACTGCCACTCATAAGGTATTTGGAGACAGAACTTAATTGCTCTGCTTTGCACATAGAAAAATTTGAACATGATATGCCTGCTTAAGTTTATTTCAAATACTTTATAATGCCTCAAAGAATTGATAAGTTTCCACAAAGTTGAATGTAATTTTTCTTTTTTTAAAATCTATAAGGGCATCTTGCTGTTAAAAAGCAAATCTTGGGGGTGGGGGGTGGGAGATGAGGGTAAGGGAGATCGAATATATGGTGATGGAAGGAGAACTGACTCTGGGTGATGAACACACAATGGGATTTATAGATGATGTAATACAGAATTTTACACCTGAAATCTATGTAATTTTACTAACAATTGTCACCCCAATAAATTTAATTAAAAAAAATAAATAAATAAAAAAAGCAAATCTTACTTTACCTCGTTTTGGACCTAATTAGGCTTTTTTTATAGTAAGTTTGCTTATCCAATCTGTTGTATAATGCTATGTAGTTCATTTTAAATTTGTTATTTTTAAAATTATTTAAATCTATGTAAATGTTTTGTGACATTAAATATACCTAGAGTTTTGTTACAATTCTAACAAGGATCAAAATTACATGACTGTATTGTCATAGAGCCTTTTTATTTTATAGTAGCTCAATCTCTCTGGACAAAATCCTCTATAAACCCACTTCAAGGCAAATGTAGTTCTCTGGTGAATACCTTTTACCTTGGAGTAAATAATACATCTTTGGGATTCTTGTATTCTTTTTCCTTGTTTTAAACCTTTAATTCTGTGAACTTAAAGGTTAATTCTCTTGTGAAAAGTGTAAAGGCTAGGTTGTATTTTCACATTAAACTTTTGTGTCCTTTAAGAGTACACCAAAAACAAATCGAACAAATAAACCTTCCACCCCTACAACTGCTGCTCGTAAAAAGAAAGACATGAAGAATTTTAGGAATGTGGACAGCAACCTTGCTAACCTTATAATGAATGAAATTGTGGACAAGTAAGTTTTGCCATCTAAAGTGTTTTGTTTTACAGTTTTTATTTACAAAATGTATCATATGCGAAATAGATAATAAATACCTTGTCTGATTTACATATTTAATTTTTATGTTGGTTTCCAGTTACTATAAATGTAGAAAACCATTGCTTTCTGATTTAACTATAGTTTCACAGTAAGTTAACATAAAAATGACTATGTTTCATTGAGCTTAGACTTCATATTATAATAACTGAAGCACATTTTTATTGTGGAGCTAACTAAAATTCTGTTTCTTAGTGGAACAGCTGTTAAATTTGATGATATAGCTGGTCAAGAATTGGCAAAACAAGCATTGCAAGAAATTGTCATTCTTCCTTCTCTGAGGCCTGAGGTAAGGAGGATATTATCACTTTCCTATAACATCATCCATTACTGAATCTAGCAGCAGTAAAGAAATGTTTGAGCTATATTAGAATGATTAATTCATATAACAGTAGAGATAATGATTTTTAAAAAAATTAAAAAACACTAGCAATTGATGTCGACTAGTTAATATAGGAGAGGCAAATGACCCATTTTTAACATTTATAGGAAAAGTAGGTAACAGGAAATAATTTTTATATCAAGGTAAGAAGGATTTAAAATTAAGAGACAGAAATCATACTGGAGAAAAGGGTAATTACGATAAAATTATCCTTTAAGTCTAAATTTGAAGAACAAGTTTTAAAAGAATTATTTTCAAAGAAATTAAGTCATGAAAGTAAGTAGAGAGCCAGTGAATAATGGGTAGGGATCTAACTTTCCATGCCATATTCTTTATACCCGCTAAGGAAATTAGATAATCTTGCAATGGATAATAAGTATTTGATTTTCGATACTTGGCACTGTTTGGCATTTTTTTAATTCACAGATTGAATATTTGATGTTATTCTGATAATGTTGCAAAAAATAAATCTGAAGATCCACTTCTGGGTCAGTTATTTATCTTCTTGAACCTTCAGGTCTTATGGATTCATTTACAACATCTAGTGAAAGTAGATGTTGTATGGCACATTGGGATGGATGCACTTTTAAATGAATGTGTAAAGGTTATGTGGCTCTGTTTTTCTATAGTCTCAGTCATTTTCATATTACTTGATGGTGTTTACAACTCATGAGTACCAACTATACTGGAACTTACTGAATATTTTTCAATCTGCTTCCTTTGTTTTACTACTTATTCATTCTAAGTAGCAATGTACATGAAATCACTGGTTTGATAACCTAATTGAAAGTTTGATAATATGCAATAAAATAATTTGTGAATTATTAAAATGGAAAGCATTTTTTCTTATATAAACCAAATTTATCTTTTGTACCATTTCAGGCCACCTTGGGGAAACATATGGTAGCCTTTGTATTGTTGGAGTTATAAAGAGTAGTAAATACAGCAGACTGAGTTTTGACCAAAAATGCTTGTTCAAAGGATTCATATAGTTGTAGACGTGAACAGGATCTTAGCAATTGTCTAGTCTATTTGTGGATGAAGAAATTAATCCTAAGACACAAATTATTTGCTCAAGATTATAGTAAAGTGGTGGATTTAGGGAATGAAATAAAAATAAATTTCCTAAGATAAGAACTGCCTCCTCAATGCTATAGCTGCCACCTAATTATTAAATGTGGGTTTTAGTATTTATTAAGTGCTGTGCTTTTTAGGGTACAAAAAGTACATCTAAAATTGCGAAGGCAGTACTAAGGAAATTTTTGGACTATGCTGGAAAAGTCATTCAGCTTCTGCTTTACCCGTACCTTAAAAGAATACATCTAAACTAAACAGTGAGGTCAAACACATGAATTTGCATTTAGGCATATTTCCATGGTAGTGGCATAATGTGTGATTAAGAAGCTGGAATAATGTGAAAATGCTAGATGAAAGTTGAATATCCTAGACTCAGGGAAGGGCAAAAAACCTTAGTAAATGTACTAAATGAATAGGGAGACAGAATGTTATCAAGATGTCAATTCTTTCCAAGTCGATATATAGATTCAATACAATCCCAGTCAAAACTCCAGCCAGTTATTTTGTGGATCATGAAACTGATTTTAAAGTTTATATGGAGAGGCAAAAGACCCAGAATAGCCAACACAATATTGAAGGAAAAGAACGAAGATGGAGAACAAAGTTGGAGGACATTACCTCAAGACTTACTATAACTCTACAGTAATCACACAGCATTATTCACAATAACCAAAACATGGAAACAACTTAATTGTCCATCGATGAATGATTGGATAAAGAAAATATTTTATATATACATATATATGTATATATAAAACGTTATATTTATAAAACATTTTATATACATATAAAAGAATATTATTCAACCGTAAAAAAAGAAGGAAATCCTGCCATTTGTGATAAGTGAAAATTCTGCAATGTATAAGTGAAATAAATCAGACAGAAAAGAAAAATACTATGTGATCTCACTTATATGTGGAATCTAAAAGCATTGAACTCATAGACACAGAGTAGAATGAAGGGAGAAACAAGGAGAGATCGGTAAAGGGTACAAACTTTCAGTTAAAAGGTGAATAAATCCTAGGAATCTAATGTATAGCGTGGTGACTATAGTTCACAATACATATTGTATACTTGGAAGTTGTTATGAGAGTAGAGCTTTAATGTTCTCACCATAACAACAACAAAATGGTAATTATGTGAGGTAAAGGATGTGTTAACTAACCTTATTGAGGTAAACATTTTGCCATAAATATGTATCAAATCACATTGTACATCTTAACCTTGTACAATTATGTTGACTATATCAATAAAGCTGGAAAAAAATATTAAAAACAAAAAAAGCTACAGTAATCAAGACAGCATGTCATTGGCAAAAGAATAGAGAAGATCAGTAGATCAGACTAGAAAGTCCAGAAATAGATCCACGTGTCCACTTATTTTTGACAAAGGAGCAATGGCAATTTGATGGAGAAAAGATAGCCTTTTCCACAAATGGTTCTGGGACAACTGAACGTCCACATGCAAAATAATTAATCTAGACACATACTATATAAAAATTCAAAATTGGCTATAGACCTAAATGTAAAAGGCAAACTAAACTATAAAAATCCTGGAAGATAACATAGAAGAAAATGTAGATGATCTTTAGTTTGAGGATGACTTACTAGCTACAACACCAAAAGCATGATCCTTGAAAGAAAAAAATTGATAAGTTAAACTTCATTAAAATTAAAAACTTCTTTGTGAAAGACTTCATTAAGAGAATGAAAGACAAGCCACAGACTAGGAGACGATTTTGGCCAAACATAAGGTGTGATAAAAAAAAATAGGGTGAATGTTCAAATAAAAAAATGTATTACAGAAAAAGACACATTGCCATTAATCCCCCTCAAAATACATCCTCCCCTCACTTCGAACACACTTATCCCATCGTTCTTGCCACTTTCTGAAGCAGTGCTGAAGTCCTCTTTCAGGAGTGTCTGTAGTTGTGCTGTCGTGGTTACCTCAATGTTCTGAATAAATTCAAAACATTTACCTTTCATGGTCATTTTGACTTTGGGGAAGAGCCAGAGGTGGCAAAGTGCCAGATTCCATGAATAAGGTGGACGAGGACACACCGTAATGTTTTTATTTGACAGAATATGCTGTACTAGAAACGATGTGAGACATGGAGCCTTTCTGTTGTGATCACAAAATATGGCGAATGCTGCTGCTGAGTGCCATCCAATGAAAAGGCAGGGATCTTCAATACGAGAAGCGGTGTGTCGAACCTTAGTAACAGTGTGTGACAGGTTTCAACTTGTTCAGTGCAGTCAGTCGGGTATCAGCTACAATTGAGAGAAGGTATGTTTTAATGTGTGCCATAAGTCATCCTCCATCATGACAACACTCCGTGTCACACATCGCTTCTGGTATACGGCAATTTCAAAGTGATTTGAGGCAGCTGCGACAGCACAACTAAAGGCACTCACAAAAGAGGACTTCCAGAATTGCTTCGGTTAGTGCAAGAACGATGGAATAAGTGTGTTTGAAGTGAGGGGGAGTATTGAGGGGAATTAATGGCAATATGTCTTTTACTGTAATAATTTTTTTTAAACATTCACTGTATTATTTGATCATACCTCATATATGTTGAAGGACTGGTATCCAAATTAAATAGTGTTTGCCCGAAAATAAGACCTAGCCAGAGCCGCTGCCCTTTGAGCATTGAGCATTGAGCCCCTTTCGAGCCTTGCCTTTGCTCGGGGCCGCTCCAAACCCTTTGGAGTGTACTTTTTCTCTTAATAATTCCACCTTGAGCCCTGAGCCCTCAGCTGCTCCTCTTGGTGCTCAGCCAGCTCCTAATTCTTTGGAGTGTACTATCTCTTCTCAAAAACTTTTTCACCACTTTGAAAAAAGACAAACAACAACAACAAAAAGACTTAGCTGTACTGTCAGCTCTAACGTGTCTTTTGGAGCAAAATATATATTATATAATATATATAAATATAAGACCAGGTCTCATTAATTTTTGCTCCAAAAGACACGTTAGAGCTGATGGTCCTGCTAGGTCTTATTTTCAGGGAAACACGATACAAAGAACTTTTAAAACCCAACAGTAAGAAAACATATTACTCAGTTAAAATATGGGCAAAAAATCTGAACAGACACCTCACCAAAGAAGATAACACAGATGACAAACATGCATGTGAAAAAAATACACTACATCATTTGTCATTAGGGAATTGCAAGTTAAATAACAGTAAGATTCCATTACACACTTACTAGAATGGCTAAATCTGTAATGTTGATAGCACCAAACGCTAGTGATGAGGTGGAGCAACAGGAACTCTCGTTCATTGCTGACAGGAAGGCAAATGGTACAGCCACTTTGGAAGACATTTTGACACTTTCTTACAAAACTAAACATATTCTTACTGTGCTGTCTAGCAGTCACGCTCCTTAGTATTTACCCAAATGAGTCAAAATATATGTCCGCACAAAAACATGCACACAAATGTTTATAGTAGCTTTACTTGAAATTGCCCAAACTTGGAAGCAACTAACATGTTCTTTCATAAGTAAATGGATAAACTGGTATATTCGTATAATAAAATACTATTATTCATCACTAAAAAGAAATGAGCTATCACACCAGGAAAATACACAGAGGAACCTTAGCTAGATACTTCTAAATCAAAGAAGCAAATCTGAAAAGGCTATCCTGTATATTCCAACCATATGACATCCTGGAGTCGCAAAACAATGGAGACAGTAAAAGATCAGTGGTTGCCAGCGGTTCAGGGGGAGGGAGGGAGTGATGACTAAATGGAGCACAGGGCATTTTTTAGGGTAGTGAGACTGTAATAGTGGATGCATGATACGAACAGTGAACCCTAAGTAAACTATTGCCATTAATTAATAATAAAGTATCATATTGGTTCATCAGTTGTAATAAATGTATCATACCAATGCAAGATGTTAATAATAAGGGAAAATGGGGAGGTGAAGAGTTTCATGGGAACTCTGTACTTTCCATTCAATGTTCTGTAAACCTAAACCCCACCACCACCAAAAAAAAAAGGGGTGTTTTTTTAAAGTTGAATATCATCCACTTCAAATGGTTCACCTTAAAAGTTCATACACCTTCACTCTTCAAGTGTTATCAGTCTGGTGCTTCACCCTTGACTCCTGCCACACCTGATATCCTTGAGTCTGGAGACTCTGGTTTAATTTCTCTAAAATATAACTTCTGCCTCCTTTGGTTGTGGAAGAAGAGTACTTGCCTAAATGTTCTTGGAAGGGGGGGTGGCGGGGGTGGTAAAGAGCATAGGTTCAGTTGTTCCTCATACAAACTTTGAATCAGTTTGGCTGCCTACCTTACTGCTGCTTTCTGCAGTAGCCGATGATTCTGCGTCCTAAGCTTTTCCATGGGTTTTCGTTCACATCAGCTTGCTCCTTGTATCTGGATATCCCTTCACAAGCAGCTGCTGCAGCTGTGCTAAATAATTTACCGCACTTTATCAGTTCTCCATCTACAAAAACTCATTGTGTCCTCTGTTGTCTCCTTTCCTATTCTGTTTTGAAGATTGTTATCTTTTTTATTCATTTACTGTTCTGTTGGTGAGATTTCTAAAGGAAGTAGAGAAGCATACCTATGATCAATATGTTTAGTTTAACCAGTCTGTTTTCATTTTGATTAATGAGGACTTGGTTTTATTTCATTCTGTTTTCTTCTATCTTAATAATTATACTTTATTATAATTAATTTATTATAATATAATAAATAATTATAGTTTATTGATTTGTGTTCTCTTCTGTTTGAGAGGATGCTACTGAAAAATTGTGCTTTTTAGATGACAAATAATTCTTAAAATGTCTGGAAAAAAGTATCTCCATAATTATAGTTGTGTATATATTTTTCAGCTGTTCACAGGGCTTAGAGCTCCTGCCAGAGGATTGTTACTCTTTGGTCCACCTGGAAATGGGAAAACAATGCTGGTAAGAATTCTTTGTAAGTTTGAATGTTCTTTTGAGATATTTGGAACAATAATATATATTTTTAAAACTTTACATTGTTCCTGATTCTATTATTAATGGCTTGCTTTTTGCTATAACATATTTCTCTTAAGTTTTTAAACTAGTTTCCAATGAAAAAATAGATGGAAAACCATATATGTTATCTTCAGTCATATGTTTTGGGCTAGTTAAATTGATCAGGGTAGTTTTTATTATTTTCCCAAGTTAAATAATAAAATTTTTACTTTAGAAGAGCTTACCTTACTATATTGTCTTCCTAACCCTTGACTTTACTATCTTAACAACTTTATATAAATAATCTGCGTGATACAGATTTTTTTTTTAAATTGAAGTGTAATTAACATACAACAGATTTTTTTTTCCCAGTATCCTTTGCCAAAAGTTTTTACTGGGATCTGGATACTTCTTTCTCTTGCATAGCTCTTCTAGAGGGAAAAAAGTAAATAGGGAAAGAGTAACTTCTTTCCTTAGCTGTTCATCTTTCTCTTCTAAAACTAGGAAGAGAGTAATACCTTCTTATTTTTTAACCTCTCCCTATCCAGTTGTCTTTCTAAAACTAGGAAGAGAGTAATACCTTCTTATTTTTTAACCTCTCCCTATCCAGTCTCCATTACGAAAAAAGAGAGTGGAGCAAAGCACAGGTCTTCCTAGATTTTCCTCATTGCTAAGAAGGAAACACATTGATTGCCATGTACTGGGAATTGTGTCATACCTTACATTTTTAGAAAATCTTTTCTAATACTTAAGTTGATCTAATGTGGTTATCTTTTTAAAGCAAGATATTGAACTAATGTAATGTTTGCCCTTGTGATTTTTAAAGGCTAAAGCAGTAGCTGCAGAATCTAATGCGACCTTCTTTAATATAAGTGCTGCAAGTTTAACTTCAAAATATGTGAGTGTTTTTTCCAGTATTGTCATATTTTAAGTTACTGTTTAAATGTTACTGTGTTAAGTAATGGTAATAACATTATACAAAAATATTCGTGTTTAAGTTTTATATCTATTATATTATTCAAAGATGATGAATATGACTCTTCATGGTAGAAAGTCGTGTGTATTTATCAGGCTCATTTAAAATTAGAATTGTGCTGTCAAATACTGTATTAGCTTAATAGGGCTGTGTAACAAAGTACCATAAACTGGCTGGCTTAAACAACAGAAAATTTATTGTACAGTTTTGGAAGCTAGAAGTCCAAGGTCAGTTATTGGCAGGGTTCTCAATTTTGTAATTAAAAGTTATCTATAAAATGATACCACTTGTTTTATAAGTAAAATTGTTATTAGAGTAGGTTTATCCACATTATGCACATAGTGTAGTGGAGAACACCATCTTAGAAGTTAGGAGATAGGGGTTCCAACCTAACTTTTACACACTGAGCTGGCCTTAAAGTATCACTTCAGACCTTACTTCATTTACAAAGTGTTGATGTCATAAGAGGTGATCTCTTGCAGTTCCCTCCATGCTCTGATAATATTTGTTTTGATGATTCTAAATCTGGAGTCATTGCTTTTTTTTTTTAATGAAATTTTCAATAAAAAAGAATAGATGCCACCTAGAGGACAGAAGAGTTTTTACAGCAAATTACCTCAAACCTCATGACCCTTTCATTAAATGCTTTGGTGTATAGAATGGTTTTAGTATAGGGTCTCAAGGGGTGTTCCTAGGCCTCCTGGACTACCTAGAAATATTTTTGATACTTATTGAGAGTGATACTGTGAGAATGCGTTTTCAAGGTGTTCTTAATAGAGCAAGGTTTTTTCAGGAGGGCACTTTCCAACTTACCTCCTTCAATAAATTCACCCTGCAAAGGGCTTAAGTAACATGTACAGCATCTTTCTCTCCCCTAATATTTTCTCTTGCCAATAGTTATACCTTTGACAAGCAGCTGTTTCATTCTCAAGTCTTAGGAATGGAGAAAATTTTTATTTTTTAAAGTACTTATCAGACTATAGTAAATAATAGCCTATTTTCTAAAATTATAAGGGATGTTTCAGTAACCTTCCTTGCCCCCCTTCCCAATTCTTTAAACCAAATCTTTGGTTGTTGCAAAGAAAGGAAATTGAATTCATACGTTCTAGACTTTCAATCATGAAATTTTAAAAGCTAGAATAATGTTACATTTTATATATGTGTGTGTGTGTGTGTGTGTGTGTGTATGTATATAGTATAATGTGTGTCATGTCTTGTTTTAGGTGGGAGAAGGAGAGAAGTTGGTGAGAGCTCTTTTTGCTGTGGCTCGAGAACTTCAACCTTCTATAATTTTTATAGGTAAGAACATGTTTACCAGCTAAGTTAGTGGAACCTTTGTGAAACTCCCCTCTCCATATATAAGACGTATGATAGGAAAGGTTATTCAGAATGAAAAAGTTTTAAAGAAGTGCGAGGTTAAAGACTAATGAATTGAGTAGGACCCACTATATGAATAACTGAAATAGGACACAAGATTAATCTCAGATGACTCATATAGGTTGGCTTTGAATTCAAGTATTATCCTTGTATTTCCTAGATGAAGTGGATAGCCTTTTGTGTGAAAGAAGAGAAGGAGAACATGATGCGAGTAGACGTCTAAAAACCGAATTTCTAATAGAATTTGATGGTGTAAGTGTTGATTATGATATTTTTAATGTGAAAGCATTTTAGTGTATATATTTTCCTATTAAATGACCCAAACTAGAAAAAAGAGATATCTTTATTATGTTTTTCTTTGTTATTACTTTATCTAAAAGTACTGAGAAAAATGTTTTTGTCTTATAGGTACAGTCTGCTGGAGATGACAGAGTACTTGTAATGGGTGCGACTAATAGGCCACAAGAGCTTGATGAGGCTGTTCTCAGGTAGAGAGATACATGTAGAAACACACATGTTACATATTACAACAGATATACTTATGTGTTCATTTCACATATTTCTTATTTCCTTCCTTCTCAATTTGAAGGCTAAATTCAGTATTTTCTTCCCTATATCCATTCTCTCGCCTCTTGTTTACCAACTAAAGATTTTGAGGACAGGGCCAGCATGATAACAGGAAGATGACTCTTCATTTTATGGTTTTAGGTAAATTACTTATTTTTTCTGGGGTGCATTAAATCATCTTAAACCTCCAAAATTGATTCTTACCCTTTTTTACCTAATTTTATTAGAGGCTGATAAAAGAAGGGTGTCATGTTCTCTGTTCTTGTGTGTTTGAGCAAATTTGTCCCCTTCCTATGAGAGGACAGTTTGACTCAGCATAAAATTCTTGGGCCTCCCTTTCTTTTCCTGAGGAATCTGTAACATTGACCCATTGTTTCTAGGGTTGGATGTTGCAGTATGAAAGTGAAGCCAGCCAGCTTTTTTATTCATACTTATGGATTAACTTAATTTTTTTTCTTCTTACTGGATACGGTTTTCAACTATTAAAATCCAGTACTTGAAAAATATGTTGATTGATCTGTTTATTTTTCCTGAGATTTGGTGTTTGTTTAAATTGATACTTTATAATGTCCTTTTTTGGGGGAAAGTTATTTTGAATACTATCTTTTTTCTTTTTTTATTCCTAATTTTTTTTTTTTTAATTTTTTTCTTCTACATACTATTTATGTATTATGTTGCAGCTTTTTCTCTTCTATAGTGGTAATTTCCTTTCTAACCCTTTTTAACTTTTAGGTCTTTTTTATTTTGTTTTTTATATTTTCCCGTTTGTTGTACTTGTTTTTTATTGGTTAGTGTCTAATCTTTCTGCTACTACTTTTGTAACCTTTGTTTCTGTGGTGGTTTTGTTTTCTTTTTCATTGCTTTTCTGATCTCTGTGATCCCAATTTTCATCTTCTTTTGTTGTCTCATTAACTTGAGCCATTGTGTATGACATTTTCTTGAGGCCTTATGTCTCATTGAGCTCTTGTTTCATAGAAGACTTTTTTTTCATCAAATTACTGTATTTCATAAAAGATATTTGGTTACAATTTTAATTTGCTTTCTGGCAAAATCCTCTTGTGCATGTTCTTCATTTTATCCATGTTACATTTTTTGTATTCTTTTCCTCTATTTTGACACTGTTTTTTAAATCCTGTGCTTTTGCCTGTTTTGCTTATGATTTTTATTTGAATAAGGAAAATTTTCTTGGAATACCTAGTTTTGGGATGATAAGAGCTAGAAAAGTAAGATACTAAGCAAATATTTTGGGTTGTCCTATGAATACCTTGGACTAACAGATAGTCTCCCTGATTCAACAGTAAAGCCCTGCCTGATAAGTGTGTGTGTGTGTGCGTGTGTGTATGTAAATAGGTTGGGTTGATTTAGTCTTCTTCAATTTACAAAGAATGATCACTGCAAGACAACTTGTCGTCTTGCCAATTGACTGATGTCTTCTTACAAAGAAGTGTCTTTGAGTTTCTGTGTTCAGCCTTGTCTCCCTAGCCATTACCCTGCTCCTGGCTAGGGTTCACAGGCTCTGTGGAGCCAGTCCTCACATGCTTGTTTAAATGTGGGGAGACTGGTTTTATTACCCCTCAGACTGTGCTTTCTTTGCTTCCTTTGAAAATTCTATGCTCTGACATCCATGTCTTTAATCTGCAGTGGCATATCCTGTGTGTACCCTCCTTTGTCAGTGTAATTGTCACTGTCGTAGGCAGCTGTTCTTCATACTTTTTAGTTCTGTAAATGTTACTTAATTTCTTGATGATGAAGTTTTCTGTTTCTGTTGTCCTTGTTGGTTTTAGTTGTTTTTAGTTTCAAGAAGACAGCAATGATCTCTTTATTAAATTTCTTCTATCAGCTATTTTGTTTTAAAGCTGTTCAATGTTTTGCTTTATTGCTATTAAAAACATGTACATACATAAATGGTTAATTTAATTCTGACAATATTCAATTAAGGGTTTTTAAACATTAGCTAGAGAGTTTTAAAAGAGTAACTATTAAAAATAACACTTTATTTACACTTATTACACTTATGACTACTAAAATGTGCCTTGAGAGTTATACTTAAAGGTTTTTTTCTTATTATTTTCTACTTGAACTGAGTTACTTTTAAATTCAAAACTGTATTTCTGAATTGCTTGAATCCTTTTTTTAGGCGTTTTACCAAACGGGTATATGTGTCTTTGCCAAATGAGGAGGTATGTATCTATGTTTGAATTTTTTTTGTTTTAAGCAGAAACAAGAAGTACCACCTTGACAGTATTGAGTCTTCCAATCCATGGTACAGCCACATTGCAAGACAGTTTGGCAGTTTCTTAAAAAGATAAACATAAGCTTACCGTAAGACCCACCAATTCCATTCCTAGGAATCTACCCAAGAGAAATGAAAACATATGTCTACACAAAAACATGTATAAGAATTTTCATAGCAGCATTATAAGTAATAGCCCAGAACTGCAAAGAATCTAAAATACTCATCAACTGGTAAATGGATAAATAAATGAAGTACATCCATTTAATGGAATATTGTTTATCAGTAAAAGGAACAAGCTACTTTTACATGCTATCATATGGGTGAACCTCAAAAACATATTAAGTGAAAGACACCAGATGCAAAAGATTACATGTTGTATGATTCCATTTATATGAAATGTTCAGAAAAGGCAAATTTCTAGAAACATAAAGCACATTGTGGTTTGCTGAGGCTAAGGGTAGGAGTGGGGTTAACTGTAAACAGAAATGAGTGAACTTTCTGGGCTGATAGAAATATTCTAAACTGGATTATCATGATGATTACACAACTCTATATTTATTAAGTCATTGAATTATATATTATGATGGGAGAAATTCATATTATATGAATTCATACCTCTCTAAAAATGTTTTTTTAAAAATTGTGGTTGTCTGCCTCAGATCCTTAACATCCTTGGTAGTAACCGCAGCTTCGTCCTTAGTGCCTTATTTAGATTATCTTTTACTCTTTCAGGAACAAAATAAGCATGAGTGAGGCTCTCAGAAGTAGAATGATTTGTATAAGATCACTCAGTTCCTAAATGAGAGTCAGGATTTGAGCCTGATTCCTGGTATTTTATTAAGCTAATTCTGAGGCCTAATAATTCTTTAATATTTCTTTTGCAGACACGACTACTTTTACTTAAAAATCTATTATGTAAACAGGGAAGCCCATTGACCCAAAAAGAACTAGCACAACTTGCTAGGTGAGTAATTTGATTTGGTCTATCTTACAGTTTTTTTTAAAAGAATTCTTTTGCTGTTTTGTTTAAGCTCAAGTATGAAATGAGTAATATATCAGAAAACTTATCTCATCCTCTACTTCCTTTAATTCTTTCTTATCTCTTAGTCTTATATAGATAGTATCTCATTTCAATTTCTATATCCTTTATAAGACATGACCTAAATCTCTAATGATGATAGTATATTCTTTTCATAAACTTATTAAAACTTGTAAGTGGTATAAAATTTAAAAAAAAATAATTTAAATCTCATATCTGCCCACACCAACATAGATATTTTTGTATAAATTTGTTCTTTTGCATTACACATAATTTTTTATAACTTTTAGATCTTCCAACTTTTTTGTATACTTAAATAGAAACTGAGTATGGGAGATGAACTTGAGTCACTGAAAAATCTCATAAAGTAATTTAAAATATTTAACAAGTGTGTGAATAGCTAGTAATTTTAGTAAAAACTGAGTTTCCAGATAACTGTGAAAAAAAGAACAAATCCAATACTTGGAAATATTGAGATCCTTCTTTGTCATTCCAGTAAAGAATTCTGCTAATAATGTTTGTTCTATGTACTTATTTGACATAGTATGTGATAGGTAAATGCTTTCTTTTTCTGTTTTATTTTCCTCTTCCCCTTTGCCTCCTTAGTTGTTAGTTCACTTTGATAATCTCTTAGCTGCCCAAGATTCTCCACTGTGGCATCCCACTTAGGTGTGCCTATATTTATCAGTCGTCTACAACAGACCCTTCCTTCACCCTGTCTCCTACATTGAAAAAAACTCTACTTTGATGTGCCCTCATTCCATCAAGGCAGTGCTCTTTGTGAAAACAAAGACTCATGAACTTATAGAGAAGTATAGTGGTTATGCGTCAGTTGGCCAGCAGTAGCTTATAGATGTTACCTTCCAGGTGACATGTTTATAGTTTCATGGAGACTCCTATAGATATAGTATGCCTTAATCTAAAGGAATGATTCTAATGATGAAAATTTGAGGCATTATATATAAGGAGCCAACAGTAGACTATTTTGTTTGTTTTTAGCAAGTGGGCCTTTCTGTGCCCTTAGAATCAAATCACTTAGCAGTCTGCTTGATGACAAAAGCAAACTAGGTTTTACCCTCTTATTGCATGGAGATTTTAAAAATCAAAGATAAAAATAATTTGCTCTTTTTGCCCATTCTCAGAATGACTGATGGATACTCAGGAAGTGATCTAACAGCTTTGGCAAAAGATGCAGCACTGGGTCCTATCCGAGGTACGTATACAGAGCTTGAAGCATTTGTAACTCTTTATTAGACCACTTAAGAAATTTAAGAGGCCCTTATTGAGAGATCTTTATTAACAGGAAAACAGTATAATTGTATCAATGGAAAATGTGATACAAAGTAGTTTCTAGACTTAGGGCCAGCAAACTTTTCTGTAAAGGGCCTGATAGTAAATATTTTGGGCTTGGGGGCCACATATGCTCCTCATTGCATATTCTCTTTCTTTTTTCAACCAAAAAAAACAAACCCCCAAAATGTAAAATCATTATTAGCTCACAGACCATACAAAGACAGTCCATGGGTCACTGGACCATGATCCCTATTCTAGACAACAGGTTTCACTTCTTCATAACTTGTAAGCAGCAGAAAACACAAAGGAAAAGGAAACTTTTTTAAGCAAGCAAAAAAGAATAATAAAGGGAAAATGTTCTTAACCTTTTTTAGCTCTTCATTTCAGTATTCTAGTATCACTTGAAATTAATGTGTCTAAGAGAACATAACTATTTATACTTTTATCATTATATGTTAACTTTTGAGGAATTAAAGCAAAATATATCATTCATTGCTATATTTTGATTCAAGGTAATTTATTGATTCTGAAATACCAAACTCATCATTTTTAGGTGAGGTTAGTAAACTCATTGTGGTATCTTTAGAACAGATGTTCTAAGTTACTTGTCCACAGCCAGCATAGGCAGTGGATGGGTGACACTTTCAGGTATATATCAGATTACTGGCAATGATTATAAAAAAGAACATGGAATATGCAACTTTCAAAACACATCTCCTACAGTGAAACAGGGTACTGATTAAGAACTGCTGCTCTGGAGAATAAAAAATGTAGTTTTGAGAATATAAAAACTCTGGGTAAAGAGTTTAGTCAAACTTTCTTGCTGCCAGAGGCATGAAGTCTTGTTCAGATAGTGGACTTAGAAACAACAGCTAATGTATAAATCATGTGTATTTTTAAGAATATTTTAGCTATTTTCTGAAGCAGACAAAAGTTGTTGAGTTTAAAAAAAAAAAAAAAAAAAAGCTATTGCCTTTTATAAAGACCAAGCTGCATTCTTCCAAGTTTATTCTCAAATTTTTAAAAATCAGTTGTTCTTGGGCAGTATGCAAAGAAATTGAATGCTTTCCAGTTACTCCAAAGAAAGAATATTATTCTCAGCATTTGTAAATTATATGCTCTTAATATTAATGTGTGTCTCTCTCAATAGAATGCTTTTATTAAGCACATGCTTTTAGATCATTGTACTTGGTTTTGCTCTTCAACAATTTAAACTTCAAAAAATTGTCTTAAGTTGCTGACTTTTATATTTTACAGAACTGAAACCAGAACAAGTGAAGAATATGTCTGCCAGTGAGGTATATTATTACAATTATTTTCTCTTTGTTTTGGTCCTCTCTATTGTAAGACATATCTTTTGTCTGGATTTTATAATTTATTTGATTAGAAACTAAAAAAAATAAACCGTTTTATTTCATAATATGGAGGACTATCTAATTAAAATCTCTTATGGTGTTCACTGGTAATGGACAAAAAATATACACAATCATATCATTTTCTATCAAATTATATTATGTAAATACTAAACAAGAAAACTATAGGAAACAAAGATTTTAGACATGAAAATTGTAAAAAATTAATTCCACATTTTTCTATTTTTTTAATATATCTATAATGTACAATTTGTATTCCCAAAATGTCTTATGGGTTTTTTAATAGTTTAAGTATAATTAGCAATATCCCATAAATATATTAATTTTTTTTAATATTCTTAAACTTAGCATAAATCTAACATTACTTATCTACCCAAAAAGTAAGCACCATGCATGAATTATTTCTTCTCCACACATCACTCCCCCTTACTTGGATCTGGGACAGGTAAACGACATCGCATATACTTTGGCCCTCTAGATTAAAGTCGAGGAAAGGCCCATTGGGTGACATTTTAGGCCTCTGTGTTTGTCCCTTTAAAAGACCATACAAAATAAAGGAACCAATCAAAGCAATAATGAGCTAAAACCACCAACTGGCAAATAAATTGCAGTAAGAGACAGTCTACAAGTTCTTAATTGACTTAACAGGCAAAATCTACTCAGCTCCATATCTACTAGTAGTATTCTTCACTCTATCTCAAGCTCCTGGGCCATGGCATTTCTTGGGAAGATCCATTGGGAAGGTCACTTGCTTGTACCTATAGATGGAATGCTTTGATACACTTTCATTAATATCTTATAATAATTTTGTGAAAGCAAATAGGTGGCTGCTTAGGGAATAGTGCAAATTCTTAGGAATCTTCCCATCATTATTTTGTGAGATAAGACACGAGTTTTCCATTGATAGTGGCCCTCTTTTTGTTTTTTAAAAAGGGAACAAACTGGCTTTTATTTTTTTTAAATTTTATTGGGGAATATTGGGGAACAGTGTGTTTCTCCAGGGTCCATCAGCTCCTAGTAGTTGTCCTTTATTCTCGTGAAAGGCACCCAGCTCAGCTCCAAGTCCAGTAGCCGTTTTCAGTCTTTAGTTGCAGGGGGCGGCAGCCCATCAGAAACTCAGCTGCAGCTCGTCTTCAATGTAGTTGTGGAAGGCACAGCTCACTGGCCCATGTGGGAATTGAATCGGCAACCTTGCAGCTCAGAGCTTGTGCTCTAACCAACTGAGCTATTCAGCCGCCCTGATAGTGGCCCTCTTAACCTTTGTATATGTTTTACCCATCCTAAGAATGTACATGCAACCAAACTTGAACATTTTTCTTCTTCACTGAACAAAGTCAACCTAAATATAGTTCCTGTTTTATTTGAAGAGTAAAGAAATTTTGAGTCTGTAATGTTTTTTTTAGTAACTTTGGTATTTTCATGATTATAAAACAAGATAATTCTGTTGCAATAGGTATCCATTGCTGTATAATAAAAATTTACCCAAAAACTTAGCAGCTGAAAATGACACATATTTATTATCTTACATTTTCACCAGGTCAGGAATATGGGCACAGCTTAGCTGAGTCCTCTGCTCAGATTCTCTCCCAGGGCTGCAGTCAAGGTCTTGGCCCAGGGTCTCTTACAAAGCTGGAATTAAGAAGTTGGCTGGGGCTATAGTCATTGCAAGGTTCCACTGGGAAAGATCTGTTTCTAAGCTCACTCACGTAATTATTTGCCAAATTCATTTCCTCCTGGTTATTGGGCTGACAGACAGCCTCAGTTTTCTCTGGCTATTAGCTGAAGTCCGCCTTTACTTCTTTGCCACATAAACCTCTCCAACATAGTAGTTTGCTTCATCAAAGCCAACAAGCCAGGAAGACAGAGAGTACCAGCAAGATGGAAATCATAGTCTTTATTACCTAATCCTGGAAGTGACATCCTATTACTTTTGCTGTATTCTGTTCTTAGGTCCATTGCACACTCGGGAAGGGATTACACAAGGGCACATACAACAAGAAGCAGGAATCATTAGGTGACATGTTAGAAAATGTCTGCCATATCTGTAAATTCAATTATAATTTTTTTTTTTAATATTTAAAGGGTCACACTTGGCCAGTGCAATCTGTTTTTATATTAAGATGAGCCCTCTCAACACTATTTTAGAACTTTGAAAAGCATTCTTGCTTTCTGGGAGCAAAGCATATCTTGAATTTGTCTATCCCAAGACATGGAATCAGCAACTCTGTAGGAACCTTGGTTCGTTTTAATGAAAATATTAAGACTCTGGATGTAGAAATGTATACTACTTTGTTTTCATTAGTACTGGTGTTAAGTTAGCCCACTCCAATGACAAGAGCCTGAAAATACACAGATTCTTAAAATACTACTAATTCATTCAATATTGTAACATATCTACTTGATTTTTTAAAATCCCACACCTAAAAATATAATTGTATCTATTTTATAAATATATAAGCCATAACATTATTTTAAACTAAATTTCAGGTAACAATGCTAGAATTAAAACTTAAAACTTCTGAATGAATTACAAGAAGTAAGATTACTGGTACCACCCCACTAATTATTTATAGTCAGGTTACATTGTTATAATTTTTGGTTCTAGTGTATTCTTTTATCCAGTTTAAGTTATTTTTAATCTAACGGTTTTATTGTTAATAATTTGGTAGTTGCTTTTAGATGTGAATCCTGACTTAATTAGTTAATATTTATAAAGCACTTAAAACAGTCTCGCAAGAGTAAAAAATATATATGTCCATTAAATAATTTTAAAATACATAAATACTCAACAATGGCATTTTATTATAGAGATTAAGGAAATTCATTCTGTCAGTCCCATTTATGAGATGAGAGGAAAATACAAGTACTTTGGTTTGTAAAATTGTATACTAGAATTTTGTCATTATTTGGTACAACTTTATTAACTCAGTGTATTGTCAGGTACTGGTGTTTATACACAAATTTAGGTGAGATAGACCGATTTTGTCTTTAAAAGAATAGAAACTCAAATAATTGTGTTCAAATTCTGTCTTTTTAAGAGATAGTACTGGAAATTGTTGACTATAAATTTAGGGTATAATGTACTTTGTTTTTAAAGCACACAGTCTGTATCCAATTTAACTTTAACTTTATTATTTTATTATTTTTCAAGTCTTTTTTTTTTTTTTTTTAATTGGGGAACAGTGTGTTTTTCCAGGGCTTATCAGCTCCAAGTCGTCCTTCAATCTAGTTGTGGAGGGCGCAGCTCAGCTCCAAGTCCAGTTGCCATTTTCAATCTTAGTTGCAGGGGGCACAGCCCACCATCCCATGTGGGAATTGAACTAGCAACCTTGTTGTTGAGAGCTTGCGCTCTAACCAACAGAGCCATCTGGCCGCCCCTATTATTTTGTTTTAATATGACATCTTTGCAATTTACTTTACCTCTGTGCTGAACTAGCTACCAGTTGCTTTTTCCTGTTGTATACATTAGTCTCTTAGTTTAAATTACTATATATAAATTTCATATATATACATACACCAAACTATACACTTAAATTAGAATTTCATCAAAAGCTTTTAAAACCTTAGAATTTCTTCAAAAGCTTTTAAAACCTTAATTTCTGTAACAGATTTTATTTAGGAAGATCATAAAAAACTCTCACATTACATTCATCATTCTTCTACACGTTGGGCTTTAGGAAGAGCCAGTGTATGTTTACAGTTAAAGACAAAATATATAGGGTTCATATGGTGATTATGTGGTAACATATCCTTTTTCTTTTAGACTAGTTTTTCAGATTAGGCTACAAGTATAGGTGATTGTCTTATTCTGTGCTTTTGGAGATACCAGAGAGGATGTGAAGTGATAGTTAGACTGGGTTTTATAAGAATAATAAAAAAACTATAGGGCAACCGGTTTGCTCAGTGGTTAGAGCGCAGTACTCATAACACCAAGGTCACCAGTTCGATTCCCACATGGGCCAGTGAGCTGCGCCCCCCCCCCCAACTAGATTGAAAACGACTTGACATGGAGCTGATGGGTCCTAGAAAAACACACTGTTCCCCAATATACCCCAATAAAAAGAATTTTTAAAAAAGACTAAATAAGTATCACTTGTTGAAGTTTTGTCTCAAATTCTCCTTTAACTTGTTATTTTGGGGGAAACTATATATGTATCTACTGGTGACAATTTTTAATACTGGTCATTTTGTGCTGGACTCCATGTTGCCTTTTAAAAATCCTTAGGTAAATGTAGATATTTATTAACTCAGCTTTGTTATATTCTACATGCTCAAAAACAATTACAATGTCAGGAAAGAAGACCAAATTAATATTAAAATACTTTATAATGCAATATTAATATTGGAAAATTTAAGCTACAAGCATCCTACATGTTGTAGTAAAAGACAATATTTTCAATAAATAAAAATCCCATGTGCTTCTTGTAAACCCCCCCTTTCTTTTTTAATAAACCTAGCATGAATTTTAGCTAGAGTATGTAGTGAGTGAGACTTGAAAATGCAAAATTCTGTGAAACTATAAACAGGAAAAAAAATGGAAGCAGATAAGGAGTGGTTGTATATCTGAATGGGGGAACTGGGAGTGAGTGATTTCTTTTTTCTGCTTGTCTATATTTTGTCAAATTTTCTACGAGTGTGTCTTGTTTTCATAATGGGAAAATATTATGATTTCAAATGTCAATGCCCAAGAAACTAAACACATGTAATGAAAGTATATTAGTATAGCATTTTTATAAGATTTCTTATATTAATAACAAACTTGCCCAGTAATAATATGTAAAATAAGATGATTGGCATGATTTTCTAAGATTACAGCTATATATATTTATAACATTAATAAACAGCATCTTAGCTTTACTCCATTATTGAATTAACTACTGTATATATGTTCATCACTTGTATTGTCATGTGCTTTTTTATAATCTAGATGAGAAATATTCGATTATCTGACTTCACTGAATCCTTGAAAAAGATAAAACGCAGTGTGAGCCCTCAAACCTTAGAAGCATACATACGTTGGAACAAGGACTTTGGAGATACCACTGTTTAAGAAAATACCTTTGTCAGCCTGCAGAAAATGTTACTTTCCAAAAGAGAAACACCATCTTCAATGCATAGTTATCAGCTACAGAAACGCAGCCTAAGTTTACAGGACTTTTCAAAGTCTTATAATTATTTGTGCATCCCAGAAGATGAACCATAAAACAAATTTAAATAAAATATACAATGCAAATGGAATATTTTGTTTAAGGCTTTCTTGCCTTGATGGTCATGGTTATCCCGATGGGCACTGTAAGTTAGAGCACAACAGAAACTGATTCTGGTCTTCTTTACCAATATAAGCATAATGTAAATAATAATTTTGTGTATATTGTGTTGCAGACGAAAGTATTCCAGAGACAGTAAGTAGCAGAAGACACAAGAGCTGTTGGTTGGTTGTCTTTTGACGTTTTTTTCTTAAAATAGTAATTTTTCCTATTTTCCTTTCCTACTGTTGTCTTTATCATGGATGATTGGAATGCCAAACACTCTTAAGATTCTTTTTCCCCTTTTCTTTCTACAAATTGTGTGCCAAAATAAACTTTTTTCTGTGTAATAGTTATAGTAAAAAGAATTTTAAAGGCTTTTTCTTCATAAATATTAAACAATTATTTTTTCTTCATAGACATTAAATAATTCTTTTTATTTTTTATTTTTCCAGTACCTTTCTACCAAACAATTTAGAAAACAATATGATAGCAGCAAAACAAATCTAGTAAAATAGAGAAGCTTCGAAGTTTTGAGTCATTCTGTCATACATGTAGATCAATTCTTACGTGACCTGCAGTATTTTTTTTCTAATAGGTTTATCAGAAATCTGTTGTAGACTGTTAACTTACTCCTAATGGAGTTTATGTTCTGCTATAATTACTCTAATATTTAAAAAAGCCAATTTCAACAATTGCAAAAGTGATCCCTGTGCAAGAGAAGGGAAGTACTGTGAACTAAGACATTTCTTATTGCTTATTACTTTCTTACTGTTTACAGGATAATGATAAGCCAGTGGATCTACCATCTTTTATTCTTAATAATTATTAGTCCCTTCAATGAAACTTTAAAAACTTACTGAATTTTTATACATTGAGTACATTTTACAGCTTTCTTGTGCTCACTTTGTTAACAAAAAAGTTTTAGTCTGTTAATCTGCCTTTTGTTCCCTCAAAATGTACAGTAATTTCATTTCTTGTTTGTATAAGTATGCCTGGATTTTTATTATAAAAACGTCGTTAGGAAGTAGAGACTCATATCATGGCCTTTTAAATATTGTAATAAAGGCAAATGGATATTTGCCCTTAGTTTACTGGTTAAAAGTTTGTTTACAGAAATTTTCTTTGGTGCTTTCATGTGAAATGTCATGGGTGGAAAGAATAATTTTATAGTAGCAACAGAGCTTTTTCATTTATCAAAAATATCTTTGGTTTTGAGAGAACAAATTAAAGTTAAAATCTTGCCCCTATTAGATAAGAATTTTTATAATGAAGACATACATTCTTCTTAATTTTACTCTTGCTATTGTTAAAGAGCATACAAGATGTATGATTTCTTAACATCATATGGAGTTTGTAGACATAACTTAAATCATGTCTCTTCTAATCATGTCTTTAGAACACCCTGGATAATAAAAATGAGGGTCAGGGTTGAGATAAATAGAAAAAAAAACCAATTTTTAAGCCAGAACCATGCGTATTTCTGAGGTCATGAATAGTATCTTTTTATAGTCTCAAAGAGTAATGCATCAGTTACAAAATACTGATAATCAAAGGCGATGATGAAATAATTACATGATGACAAGAATTGGGAACCTCCCAGATTAAAACATTTTCAATAAAGCTCATAAAATTTCATTTTGTATTTTCATTTAGAAAAGGATTAATGTTATTGATACTTGGATAACTGTTTAGTCATAGTAAAGGTCTGTGCTTCAAGCTCAACTTTTAAAATATAATCTTTAAAATTACTATAATTCTATCTGCAATAATTTAATGTAGCTCACTATTTTATTGGGAAAGTTTATAAATAACAAAGATTTCAAATGTTAAAAGATGTGAAAGTCAAGTTAATATTGCCATAAACATTGAGTCAGAGAATTATGAATATCCATCCATTTATACATATCCTGATCAAGTCTGAAGTTGAGCTTAGTGCTAGAGACCTATTTTCTATGACTTACTGTGACCAAGTTTTATTTTAAACTGTGTTTCTTTCATAGAAGGGCCATGAAAATAGGATAATGATATGTAGTAGAAGGCGTAAAGGATTAGTTTGGTCTTTTTCAATAAAGATAGAAGTTGCTGAGGTTTTCTGAATTAATATTAGACGTAGATTGTAAACTTTTACATTTTGCAATGAGCTCTGAGTCATATTACTTCCTAAAAGATAATGCTTAAACATTAAATTTTAGTGTGCTCTTCATGTTAATGTGGCAGAGTTTTATAAACTAAATTAAAACTTATTGATGTACTGAACTCTAAGCCAAGGGAAAGAATCAATATTATCTTTCAAGATATCTTAAGGGTAAAAGCTTATTCTAAGACAGTTTGCCCATTGAGGTTATCAGATTTCTGACTTGCAAATATGTTTTGTGCTTGGGAGGAATTGGAGAAAAAGCAGATGCTAGAATTCTAATTTAAGTAAATATACAGCGGTCTTTGTTTATAATGTAAAATTCTTTATATTTTGTACAAAAACTAATTCTTTTGGTAGAATGAATCATTTACAGTTTGTTTTTGGACTCTGAGTCAAAGGATTTTCCTTTAAATGCTTGTCTCAATCTTAATCTGGTCTTTTGTACTTTTCTTCAGAAGAAATGAACTAAAAGGTTTAGTTGCATAAAGTGGGTTTTATCCTAATGGATTGGAAATAAATTATAAACTTTATTTTGCCTTTAATTTTTTAATTTGAAACATTCTGAGATTGCAGATGATGTAGTTTGGTAATGAAGGAGTAGCTTGTATTAGACCAACTCTCTTGCCAATAGCAGTTATAAACTCTGAACAAAATATGAAAGTGACTAGAAGACGAGAGAGCAATCAAAACAGGTAGAAATTGCACAAAATCACATACTAAAAGAGATCCACATTAATTAGCTTTTACCCTGAGGGCAGTTCCAGTTTGTGCAATGTGCTTGGAAATAGAACTCAAGCAGAATGTGAGTCTTGCTGGGCTGAGGAGTCATTTGAGGTTTCTACTGTGTTTCCCCGAAAATAAGACCTAGCCAGACCATCAGCTCTAATGCATCTTTTGGAGGAAAAATTAATATAAGACCCGGTCTTACATAAGATCCAGTCTTACAGTAAAATAAGACTAGGTATATTATGTTTTATGTTATATGTTACGTTTTATGTTATATTTATTTTGTTATGTTATGTGTTGTGTTGTGTTGTGTTATGTTTGTTGTGATGTGATGTGATGTGATGTGATGTGATGTGATGTGATGTGATGTGATGTGATACCTGGTCCCGGGTCTTATATTATTTTTTGCTCCAAAAGACGCATTAGAGCTGATGGTCTGGCTAGGTTTTATTTTCAGGGAAACACGGTAGAACAGCTGGAAATCAGGAGGGAAATCTTGAAGAGAAGAAAACTTCAAAGACATAAGCCCCAAGATCTCCTACAAATTCCACCTGTGCAGTGTGCTATTCAGAGGAATCCAACAGAAAGCAGCAGTTGAAGTCTAAGGAACTGAGCAGAGATAGCAACTGCTGGGGGAATACAGAGTTTAAAATTCAAATTCCACTAGGAGGGCTTTACACTTCAGGTTTCTCACTGAAACCCAAAAAGGGCCATGCATAGGAAGAAGGACAACATCCTGGAACAAAGGGCTGTACTTTAGGACTATGGGCGGAATGGAAGGAAACTCAACTGTCACAAAGCCTGAAATCAAGCTTTCACAGCATCAAGGTTATCCATTAGTAATTTAACAGCTAGCCAGAACAAAACAGTCTTTAGAAGAAGACAGAATCCAGAGTCTTCACAACATATCAGCCACAAAGCCCAGTACACAGTAAACAATTAGTAAGCATGCAGGGAAATTATATGAACCATAATCAATAGAAAATATATAGAAGCAGATGCATAGATGACCCTTATACTGGAATTAACAGAAAATTATTTAAAATATGTCAAAGAATTTACAGGGGAAAAAAGATGAAGGACGAAATGATTGGGACTCAGCAAAGAACTGAAAACTAAAAAACAGTTCTGGTAATGAAAAATAAAAATCTGAAATGAAACATACAATATCTGAAATACAGTCACTGGAAGAGCTTAACAGTAAAGTGGACACAGCAGAAGAAAGACAACTGGAAGACAGCCAATACAATTATCAACCTGAAGCACAGAGAGAATAGTAGAGGTTTGAGACCTTTGGAACAATATCAGTCTAATGTACCTGTCATTTGAGGTCCAGAAGGAGAGGAAAGGAAGAAAATGGGGCAAAAGAAATGTTTGAAACAGTAATGCCTGCAAATGTCCCAAAATTATTGAAAGATATCAACTTAGATGTTTAAGAGGTCCAGTGAACCCCAAGCTATATAAATACAAAAAAGATCACATCTGGGTACATCATACTGCCAAAAAAAACAGCAAAAAATCTTATTATAAAAGCAGCCAGGGAAAGGAAATGACATTATATTCAAATCAACAGTAAAAGTGATGGCTAAATTCTTCAGGAATAATAGAATCCAAAACAAAAATGAAGGCTACCAAAGAAAAAAAATAACAGAATCCAGGAAATGATGTAATGACATCTTTACAAATTAACAAAAGTTAAAATTCTATAGTTAAAATATTCAAGCAAAGCAAAAGCTGTTAAAACAGTAAGAATATGTTGGTAGCATACTGACATAGGAAATGCTTTAAGAAATTCTTCAGGCTGATGGAAAATTATCCTCAATGGGGACCCGTATCTCCTGGAAGGAATTAAGAACTTTGGAAATGATATATATGTCAGTTAATATGAAAGAATTTTTTTTAATTTATCGGCTGTTTAAAAAAATTTACAGTGTGTGGTATTTATATGTAGAAGTAAAAGAGAAAAAATAGCACAGGACAGGAGAGAGCAGTAAATGGAATTATATTGAAATAAGGTAATATTATACACAAAGTGGTATAGTATTAATATTAGGTAGACTGATAAGGATGCATATTGTAATCTGTCACCCAGCAAAGGAAAAAAGTATGGCACAAAGTCCAAAGGAAACCAAGCACCAGCTTCCAAGACTTCTCTTCCAATGGAATTACACAGGGTAGACTTAATTCCTCTAGCATCAGGTTATAAAAACGTGTGGAAGTGTTAGGCATGTCTTAGGCAATAGTGAGCCACTTTATCAGTTAAGCAATGGTAGGAAATGTACCCCAAATTCAAGTTCCCAGATGCCAGCCAAACACCAACCTTGCAAACAGGCCTTTCTAAGGATAGCAATCTCAATCCTGCTATTTCACAGTGGTTCAAAACATGGTCACAATGGGGAGAGTGGACATAGGGTGGCCCAAAGTGGGGGTGTCAAGAGACCAAGTGGGACAAGGAAGGTATCTACAATGATGGGCAGCTTGTTATGGGGTGTTAGGGACAGAGTGAGGAAATTATATGATGAGCAGGGACTACCTCTAATGAGGAATAAGCACTCACGTATAGAGAGGAGTGTGGGGGGAAAGGTGTTAGTAAATATGGCACATTGGTTACAGGAGACCTGATAAATAATATATTAACCATAGCAGAGACATATTTCTCACTGTCAGAGAAAGTTATGAATTATAAATACAGAAAGGTTATGAATACAAGGGTTATAAATACAGAAAACGCAAAGAATGAAACCTGTGGGGTTGGGTTGGGATAGGATTTAAAAGTATGAATTCGTGATTTAAGTTATATAAAAATAGATGAAATGTAGATGTAAAGATGTGAATATCCACATATATATATTTCCTAGTTCTCTCCATTGAGAGACCTGGAAGCAGTTACATCCCCAAAAGCAAGGAGCACACATAACACCCATGTCTTGCCTTCCAAATTCTCCACTTAGTCTGCTAAAGCTGCCACATTTTTAGGTCTTTTGTAAAGAGCACCTCACTTCTTGGTATCAAAGTTTTAGTCTACTTGGGCTGCCCTAACAGAAATACCATAGACTTGGTGACTTAAACAAAAATTTATTTTTACCGTTATGTAGGGTAGACAAATCCAGGATCAAGGTGCCAGCCTACTGGTTTTGGGAGAGAGCTCTCACTCGGCTTGGAAACAGCCACCTTCTCGCTGTACCCTCACAAGGCAAAGACAGCAAGTTCTCTGGTATCTCTTCTTATAAGGGCACTAACCCCATCATGAGGGTCCCACCCTTATGACCTCATCTAACCCTAATTATTTCCCAAAGATCCCACGTCCAAATACCATCACATTGAGGTGTAGGGCTTTAACATACGAATTTGTGTCTAGAGGGACACAAACATTCAGTCTATAATATCCACTAAAGGAAAGAGGGCTCCTTGGTGAAATGGGCCATTCCAGGGTTGCGGACAGAACATATATGATGAACTTGAAATATGTTGTGCCAGAAAAGAAGAAAGTGCTCGAGTGTTGATGAATCATTGGAGTGCCTCCCACTAGACAAATGTGAACATCAAAATTAACTATAGCAATGGATTATGACCCATCAGATAAAATAAGAAACCATAAGCCAATGTGAATATCTAAATAAGTAAAAGGATAAATCAAAAGTGTGATGAAAAGGGGTTGCCAGTTAGCTCAGTTGGTTAGAGCGTGGTGCTGGTAGCACCAAGATTGCCAGTTGGATCCCGCATGGGCAGCTGTGAGGTGCGCTCTCCTTAAAAAAAAAAAAAAAAAAAAAGTGATGAGGATTTACATGGTTTCAAAACACATCCCCACAAAACATTAATTAGAAAGGGGGAGTTACTTTATAGTGGAAAAAAACTGGTAAATGCCAATGAAAGTTATTATTAATGAGTCAAATTTCACATAATAGGGTCAATGAGAAAAATGCGATAATCACTTGTGATATCTCTGTCAAAGTTGCATAATCTAAATTTACTCCATAAGCATTCTACAAAATAACTGTTATATAACTTCAAAAGATCATGAAATTCAAGTAAGAAAAACTAAGGAACTGTTCCTTAGTGAAGGAAATCAAATAGAATGACAACTAAATACAAGGTGTGGTTTAGAACTGATACCTTCCGCTCTTTAACGCTCCACCCACTCCTCTGAGGGCTCTGAGGCGTTCTAGCCACCGCCTTCGCTTCGATAGAACGCAGGGGCTGCCGGGAAGGGGGTGGGGCTGGAACAGGAGGCCCGGACACGCACTTCCGCCCCCGCGTCGCTCGCCGCCAATCCACTTCTCACGCCCCACCCTTTCCGCTTTACGGCAAAAAACCAGCTCCCAGAGCGTCTTCCGGCGGGAGCTGTGGGGCTCCTTATCATGGTGAGTTGGTGGGGGGCATGAGGGTTTGTCTCGTAAGTGATTCCTCTTACCTTGTATGGTCCTGAAGCGGCCTTGAAACGCCACGGCTGCCCACAGGAGGGGTCGTCAGAGTCCTTCCCCAGTGCCCCGGGAGAAGCGGCTGGTGTCCGAAAGATTTCCCCCAGCGCTCTGATTCCCACTCTCCCTCACTCCGTTACTTTGCCGCCCGTGATTCGTGATTCCCGGATGGCTCCAGGCCGAGTTTTCAGCTCCTGGCGAGTTTATGGCTTCCCCCGCTGTGATTTACTCTGTATCGGAAATAAGTCTTTGCCGGAGTCCGCGACTACAGCACCAACAAAAGATCTGAAAACCAGTGCACAGCAGCCACGACCGTAATAGTGATGCTTACAGCAGCGATGCTAACGCTGGCGTAAATAGGGTTGTGAGTTGAGTATTGAGGCGGACCCCCCCTACCTCTGCTGCTTGGCTTTCTTGAGTGCCAGATAGTCTGATACAACAGCAACTTTCAGAAGGCCAGTGGCTGGAGAAAGTCAAGGTGTTAGTCAAGCATCTTATTGCAGCTTTTTTCCTGCGATTGTAGATGCCAGTATATCTTATGGTTTGGAGGATATGGTGTTAAATCTAAATTTTGTTAGAGGAATTGGTCGTTTTATGCCTGTATAAAGCATATATATAGTTCTTTGAATCTTGTATAAACATAAGCAGTTGATTGATTCTGATTTCAGTGTTAAAAGTGGTACACACAATTTTATCAGAAAAATTCATGGATCTTTCATGGATAGCCTACATAGAAAATGACCACGTTTCTGTGCCTAAGCTATTGTCACTGTTAAGTTTTTATTTTTATTTTTTTATTGACTGGATATGGTAAAAAAAATTAGTTTTATTCACATACTCTATCTTTTGTAAATTTTGTATAATCCCTACTTACACACAGAAATTGGGTAAAAGTTTATTGTTTAATATTTTTGGCTTACCAAATACCTTCCAGCTATGTTCTTCTTTAAAACATTTGTCATTGTGTAGCAGACTTAAATTTTTAAAAATTTGACCATGCCACATCCTTAAAATGCTTCACTTTTTTTTTTCTATAGCCCTCAAGATAATCCTGTTTAACATGGCACACAAAGCCATATGTAGTGAAGCTTCTTACCTTTACAGCCTGTTTTTTTGCACACATCCATATTCCAGCCACAATGAATAGCTTACAGATTGTGCTGTAAGAATTAGGACTTTGCACCTAATTTGAACATGCTGTTCTGTCTGCCGGAATTGTTTTCTATCTCCTACCCCCCCATCCTTATCAGCATAATAACTCTTACATGTCCTTTAGCTTTCATGAGCCTTTGCCATGTCTCAAGATCTGTTAGGTGCTTCCTTTATGCTCATATGATAGTTTGCTGCTTTTTACCAATAGCACCTATAGCCCTTACCAGACTATGTTAAAATAATACTTGTCTTTCTCACTTCCTAGACTGTAAGCTCTTTGAGAGCAGGACCTGTGTATTCACTCTGGTATTCCCAGAAACTTGTACAGCCTGGCCCAGAGAAAGTTTCAATAAATATTTGTTTTATAAAACACTGAATAAATAACTGTGGCACTAAATTTTAAATAGTAATATTGAGAAATAGCATTTAATTTTTTTTATCTTTTCAGTTTTATTTTTCTAATTTTTATTTTTCTGTTAAAGTTGACATACAATATTATGTTAGTTTCAGGTGTACAACATATTGATTAGACATTTATATAACTTACAAAGTGATCAACCCATACATCTAGTACCCATCTGGCACCATACATAATTATAACAATATTATTGACTATATTCCTTATGCTATACTTTACATCCCTGTGACTGTTTTGTAACTATCAATTTGTACTTCTGAATCCCTCCCCATTCTCACCCATCCCCCCAATCCTCCCATCTGGCAACCTTCAAAGTGTTCTCTGTATCTGTGAGTTTCTTTCTGTTTCATTTGTTCATTTTGTTCTTTAGATTCCACATGGAAATGAAATCATATGGCATTTGTCTTTGACTCCACTCACGATACCCTCTAGGTCCATCCATGTTGTTGTAGATAGCAAGATTTCATTCTTTTTTATGGCTAAGTAATTGTATATTCATACCATCTCTTCTTTGTCAGTTCATCCATTGGTGGACATATCTTGGCCATTGTAAATAATGCTGCAGTGAACATATGGATGTTCATGTCCCTTTGAAGTAATGTTTTGGGTTTCTTTAGATAAATACCCAGAAGTGGGATTACTGAGTCCTTCTTTGTCTCTTGTTATGGTGTCTGTTTTGTCTGGTATAAGTATTGCTACTCCATCTTTTTAAATATTTTATCATTTTCATAAATTTCTTTTTCCATCATTTTACTTTCAGTCTGTGTGTCTTGCTATCTGAGGTGAGTCTCTTGTAGTCAGCATATGTAAGGGTCTTGTTTTCTTATCCATTCAGCCAACCTATGTCTTTTGATTGGAGCGTTTAATTCATTTACATTTAAAGTGATTGTTGATAGATACATAGTTATTCGTATTTTATTATTTATGTTCTTCCCTCTTCCCCCCTTCTTCTTGTAGAAGTCCCTTTAACATTTCTTGTAATACTGGTTTGGTGGTGATGAACTCTAGCTTTTTCTTGTCTGGGGAGCTCTTCATCTGTCCTTCGATTCTAAATGATAACCTTGCTGAGTAATCTTGGTAGTAGTTCCTTACTTTTCATCACTGAATATTTTGTGCTAGTCCCTTCTAGCCTTCAAAATTTCTGTTGAGAAATCAGTTGACAGTCTTATGGGAGCTCCTTTGTAGGTAACTAACTGCTTTTCTGTTGCTGCTTTTGAGAGTCTCTCTTTGTCATTAACCTTTGGCATTTTAATTTTGCTGCATCTTGGTGTGGGCCTCTTTGCGTTCATCTTGTTTGAGACTCTCTGTGTTTCCTGGGCTTGTATATCTATTTCCTTCACCAGGTTAGGCAAGTTTTTGGTCATTTCTTTAATTAGGTTTTCAATTCCTTGCCCTCTTCTTCAGTACCGCATTAATGCAAATAGTGGTATGCTTGATGTTGTCCCAGAGGCCCCTTAAACTGGCCTCATTTTTTTTTTCTTTTTTTTTTCTGATGAGGTATTTCTGCTACTTTCTCTGTCAAATTGCTGACTCGAGCCCCTGCTTCATCTAGTCTACTGTTGATTCTCTCTAATGTACTCTTCATTTCACTTATTGTATTCTTTATTTTTGACTGGTTCTCTTTTATGTTTTCTATCTGTATTTTTATGTTTACTGTCTCTTTGTTGAAGTTCTCCCTGAGATCATTGAGCATCCTTATAACCAGTGTTTTGAACTCTGCATCTGGTAGATTTCTTGTCTCCATTATGTTTAGTTCTTTTTCTGGAGCTTTGTCCTGTTCTTTCACTTGGGACATGTTTCTTTGTGCATTTAAGTTTGTTTGGTTTTTTTGGGGTTTTTTTGTTTGTTTGTTTGGTTTTATTGGGGAAGGGGAACAGGACTTTATTGGGGAACAGTGTATACTTCCAGGACTTTTTTCCAAGTCAAGTTGTCCTTTCAATCTTAGTTGTGGAGGGCGCAGCTCAGCTCCAGGTCCAATTGCCGTTTCTAGTTGCAGGGGGCACAGCCCACCATCCCTTGCGGGAGTCGAACCGGCAACCTTGTGGTTGAGAGGACACATTCCAACCAACTGAGCCATCTGGGAGCTCAGCGGCAGCTCAGCTCAAGGTGCCCTGTTCAACCTTAGTTGCAGGGGGCGGAGCCCACCATCCCTTGCGGGACTCGAGGAATTTAACTGTGGCAGCCTTGTGGTTGAGAGCCCACTGGCCCATGTGGGAATCGAACCAGCAGCCTTCGGAGTTAGGAGCATGGAGTTCTAACCGCCTGAGCCACCGGGCTGGCCCCATTTAAGTTTTATTTGAAAAGTTTTTGGGCAGAAAGGTTTTATGAGTCACCCATTATGTATTATTTATTAAGAACATGCTATGTGCAAAGCACAGTGCTGTCTTAAAAACATGTTAAGGAACTATAGAGCCCTTGTCATTAGTGAAGTTACTAAAAAATTAACTTACAATGTAAGATGAAAAGATGAAGACTATCCTATGGTTACATACAAAGTAAATGGCATAAAATGCCCTATAGTTTGGAATAATCTAAGAAGTATTCATGTAGGAAGTGAAACATGCAATTGAGTACTTCCTGCCTTACTCTAGTACTCTTAATCTATTCATTACTCTCATTTAGATTTGGAAACAGACCAAGTAACTTGCTAAGTGTTACAGGGCTATTGGAGCTTGGGTGAGACAAGACTGGCCTTTTCACTCTATAGAGTGGTATGATCATGAGACATGGGTACACCGATCTAGTTGGAGTTTAGGATTTCTATCTGGAGCAAGAGATAAAACTGGAAAGAAACTGAGGCTAAGTCATTGGAGATTTTGAATTCCAGATTGTAAAATGTGCAGTTGATCCTGATAGTCATGGAGAGCCAATATTATTTTGGAAAGAGTGACATGAACGTGGTATTTTTGTGTTTTTGTTCAATATCAGAATGGCTTCAGAAATGGCCCCTGCGTTTAGGAAATCCCTCATTGATTGTCTTAACTTGAAATTTAAAGCAACTTAAATAATTTAAGGTGGGCTGAAGTTAGACGATATCCAGTGATAGTGAGCAGTAAGCAGAATTATCTTTGGGATGAAAATGTAATTGTTTAAGAACAGAGTAGACTCATTAACATTAGTAATTATTAACATCTCAGAGGAGAATGGCATATTGTTCCTTTTCATCTGAATTGGCTTTGAGTCTTAGGGTTACACACATACACTGGTCCTTATTTGGATACCAAAATTAGTAACACTTTTTCTGATGCTTTATTTTTACCTTTTAAAGTATTTTTTACGTTACTACTTTTTTATTACGGAAAATTTCAAACATACACAAAAGTAGAGAGTATATAATATAATGAGCCCCTATGTTGCCATCACTTGGCCTCAACAATGATAAACTTCCTGCTGTTTCTTATGTCAGATTTCTAGTACTAGGCCTTATTTTCTGCCTTACCTGAGTCACAGCATAATGCAATTAATGGTATATATAAGCTTTGAAGGAATGAGCTGTGCTTTTCTATAACTACTGAGATGTTCCTAGATACTAACTATAGAAAAATCGTGCCTCTGCTTGAATTGGATCTGAAAGTTTTTCACATTTTTAATCTGTTAACACCCAGTTCCGCTGCTTTTTTAGTGTTTGAGTCAAATTTGCCAACTTTAGTGAGGTGGAAATGTACTGATTGTTATGGTGATTGTGACGTTTACCATTTAGGAAAATATTTTGTTAAACTTAAAACCCAAATATTTAAGTACATGACACTTAGCAACCAAATTATCAATTTTTTTTCATAGATTCTTGGTTTTATGTCCTACTAAAAAAAGTTTCTCCAACTCCAGAATTATAAAATTTTACATTCATAGTTTCTTCAAGTACTCTATAATTTTATATTTTAATTTTAAAATAATGAAAAAAATTAGAGTTAAGGAGTATAGTGAGGATCCAACTTTTTTTTCTAAACACCATTTATTCACTAACTCATATTTTCTCCCACTGATGTTGGATAATCATAAGCTAATTTCTCATATGTACTTGAACTCTTTTGTACTGAGGCTTTCTCACATGGTTTCCTGTTCTTGAGTAGCAAATCCCACTCTAGTGGGATTTAGATACTTAAATACTGATTTGTATATTTTTGTTTGTTTTAAAGGGGACAATTCATCTCTTTCGAAAACCACAAAGATCTTTTTTTGGCAAGTTATTACAGGAATTTAGACTTGTAGCAGCTGACCGAAGGGTAAGTTATTTTTATTCCTTAACCCTAATTTTACTTATTGCACAAACATTATAACATTGGGAAAAAAGTAGTTTTTAAGGCAAGTAGAAATCATTCTCGATCCCACCACACCGTCCTCATTTTTTTATGTTGGGTAAGTAATTTTTTAATGTAAAATTACAGTAGTTTGGCATACATTTGTTTTGCTTAGACGGAAGCTAGGCTTGTTAGTTTTTATTCTAATTCTAAAGAGTTTTAAAGAAAAACTGTTTTGTGACTGCCTTATGTTATTAATTTTTTTAAAAAAGAAAGGGATGTAGTCTGAAGCCATGTTTTCTCATTTTTAATATAAGGCAGGAAAAATATGGTTTGAGATTGTAAATGAAAAGATATAATTGGTACCCTTTTGGTTACCAATGTTGACTTTCTAGTTATTGTTCTGTTTTCATTGCTCTCATTATTGTCTAAATTATAAATTCCCTGGGGCCAGTGATTATGTCTGTTTTGCTCATTTTTTATAAAAGAAAAGCACCCAATAAATATTTGATGAATTTTAAATAAACTTAGCTTCAATGGAACATAATAAGCAGTGCTAATGGTATTGGCCATGTATTGTGATACTAAACTAGAGACTTCTTTGTTCTTTACCACTATATCCTGTTTCTGAAACCTTGGAATATTGTTAGAACTCAATAATTCTAGTATTTGGAAATATCATGTCCTGAATGTTAAACTCAAGAGCCAATTGTAGGGAATTCATCTGCTTCTTGTGTATCTAGTCCATTTAGGATGATCTCTTGAGAACAGATAGATATAGCTCTATGATATTGATGGAAAGCAACTGTATTACAGAGGTAAATAGGAAATTCGTTAATAGTGCACATTACTGAGGCACAGAATACTGCAGAATATGTAGTAGGAATAAAAGTGATGTAGAAATCCAGAATTACGCAGATAATCTCGATCATAATTTAAATTTTAAGAGCTCTATCTGGTTCATTTCTTCACTACTACTGTGCTAGTTCTTGGTGATTTCATATTTCATGTGGAAGATCCTTGTAACTTTCAGTTCCCTACTTCGTCACCAGAAATAATCTTGTCCTCCATCCCTCCCAGCCATCCACTCCTATGATCAAACCATAGACCTTATCATTTATAATAACTATCTTCCCATTCTCTCATTTTCAGGCATTTCACTCATTAGTCACCATCTCTTGTCTTTCCAGTTCACTTCTATTACTCCAATTCCAATAATTCTTCAATTTTTCTAGGACTTCTAATCCATTGACTTTGCCATATTTTCACTATTTTTTACCTCTCTTATCCCCATTTGCTTTCTTATCCAATTTAGATTCTGTAGTCCATTATTACCATTTTCTTGCATGTGCCTTCAGCTCTTTTGTGCCTCCCTTCCATTTGTTATACTTCCTATCATACTTCCTTGGCAAATTTTAACCTCATTAAGTTCACTTTCTTTCACTCTGTACCTGCACCCAAGCAACTAAATGTAGCTGAGGAAACAAAAACCATGCTGACTGGTCTTACTTTAAATTCATGATTACCATTAGTGCTGCCCTACTATATCTTCTTATTACAGTTCATTCAGCTTCCCACTTTCCTAAACAACTGTTTCATACCATTTCCTCAGACTTCCAAAACGTCATTCATTGTCTCTCTAACCTGTTGATCTTGCTTCCTGTTTCACTAAGGGAAAGAAGTAATCAGAAGAAAATTTCCACATTCTATCATCAGCACATCTACTAACGCTCTGCCTTCTTTCCTGTTTCTATGAATGAACTGTCTGGTCTGCTATATAAGACTAATCTTTCCATTGGTTGTCTACTCAAGAACAATATTCCTATAATTTTTCCTCTGTCTCTTGCATCAGTGGTCCTTTTTCCATCATTCTCTTTCTTGCATCATTCTTGCATGCCATATATTCCACTCTCAGCTACCAATCCATTTCTCTGCTTTTTATAGCAAAACTACTTAAAAGAATTGTCTTCACTCTCTTTATTCACTTTATCTTTTCCCTTTCTTTATTAAACACATACCAGTCTGGCTCTAGTCTCCATTAGTCCACAGAAACAGTTTTTACAAGGTAAAATAACCTGTGTGTTATCAAAATCAATAGTCATCTCCATTTCCATTTCCCTTCTTACTTGACCTCCAATAGCATTTGATAAAAATTTATCACTTCCTCCTGAAAGCACTTTTTTCACTTTGACTCTGAAACACCACTGTTGCTTTTCTTCCTATTTACTTGGCCATTACTTTTTAGTCTCCTTTGTCATTTTCATCTATGTGATCTATACGTTTTGGAGTTCCCAGGACTTAGTTCCAGCTTCTCTTCTTTATATTCATTTCATCTAGGTGACACTTTCACTACCACATGCTGATGACCCTATATTTATATCTCAATCCCTAACCTCTCCCCTACCTCCAGATTCCGATATATAATGGCCCTCTCATCATTTCCACTTGGATGTCTACCAGGCATCTCAAATTTAATATGATCAAACCTTTACTTTGATTTTCTATTACTTCCTCACTAAGTGGCCACTCTATTCTTCCAAATGCTCAGACCAGAAACGTTGGAGTTATTCGACCCCTCGCTTCCCCTTACATCTCAGGTCCATTTTGTAAGTAAATCTTGCTAGTTCTATCTTCAATATAATACCCAGAATCTGACTCTCCTAATACCTTCTTACCACCTACAAAGCTACCATCATTTCTCACATGCATTATTGCAATCACATTCTAAATAGTCTTCCTACTTCCATCCTTGCCCCCAGGCAGTATATTATACATAGAGAAGCCAGAATGATCTTTTAAAAATGAAAACTAAGTTTCCATTTGGAGTAAATCCCAATTCTTTTCCTGGCATACAAGACATTACTTGATTGATGTAGCCCCAGACTCCCTCTCACCTGTCTTGACTAGCTGACCTTAGCCAGGTACTCTTCTATCAGGGTGTCGCATCCAGCGCAACAGGGGCAGTGAGGGTGCGAGAAGGGGCGGTTTGGGTTAAGTTTTTAAGAAAGAAACAAACAGAGACTTAATGCAGTTAAATCTCTCTGAAGGCCAGGGGTCTCTCAGTCTCAGAGGACTGGAGCCCAGAATAAGGCCTACTGGGGGTTTTTATTGAATAGGTATACAAAAACAAGAGAAACCAACCTTGTTTCTTACACAGTCTCTGAAACTCACACATCATAACAGAAAAACATTTATCTCAATCACCCATTGTCAGTCAACAGCTGAAGCACAAGGTCCCACAATGTCCTAATTAAGGTTATTTTGTAACAGTGCCCTTGAGCTAAGTGGAAAGAACTGATCTTTATTGTTTTTGTAACTTCTCTCACAAACAGGTGCCAGGGAAAAGCCAGAGCCGGCAACAGCTTTTCCCAGGCAGGGGGAAGGGGAGGCAAGGCCCCTTCCCATATTTTTCTAAGGCAACTCATTGGAGGTCCCCACTCGGTTCCGCCTGGCTTAGGTTGTATCTCCCATGAGATATCTTACCCGTCTTTGGCTGCAAACCTTTTGGGGACCAGACAGAGAGACATAAGGTGTAAACATAAGGATGGAACAAAGTCCCAGAAAGGCACAGTCTCACAGACTCTTCTTTCCTTAAGGAAAGACACGGAGGGACAGTTGGCTAGGCTGTTGTGTGACTACATCAGGGCATTTGCACCGTGGTTCACATTTTCTCTCCCAGATATCTGCATGCTTAGCACCTTTGTCTCTTTCAGATATCTGGTCACACGTCACCTTACCAAAGAGGTCTTTTCTGACCATCCTATCTAGAAGAGCACCTCTTCCATAGCTCCCATTACTGTGTTCTTACTGTACTTTATTTTTTCTTCTTGGCATTTATCACCACCTGACCTTTTGTATTTGCTTATTGTCTCTCACCCTACCTGGATTAGAAGGTCTGTATTTTGTTCACTACTGTATTTCTAGTGCCTAGAATAGTGTGTCTGTTACAAAACAGACACTCAAATATGTGTTGATTTAGTAGTAGAGCTGCTGAGAGTATCATTTTCAAGTTACATGCTTTATCCTCCTTTCCTGACTGTTCTTGAATCCCTGTCCTGACTAGATCCCATGTCCACTCATTTCATTAATGTCCTCACTAGTATTAAAGTCCCTCGTCCCATTACCCTGTCATATCAGCTCTTAAGTCTCAAACACCCCTACCTCACTTGCATCTCTGGTTTTGCTCCTGGGTGTAGAGGAAGTTCCAAATGGTGTCTACCATAAATTCATGCTGTTAATTCTTGTTCTCCTCTTTGATGCTTTAATAGTATACTCGCCACAACAGCTCTTCTGCAGATTTTCCTCTGGATTTAAGTTTCCAGTCTTACTTTACCATATCCCTTAATTTTGGAAAATGGCCTTGCTTCTTGTTTTCTATAACGCTACTTCACAGTCACTTCTTTCTATCTCACAATTTTTCTATCCCTTCAGTCACATTTTTATCCTCACCTTTCTCAGAGGTGGTGCTCTTCTTTTCTAAACTACACCTTCCATCTGCGATCTAAAACCATCTTATACCACGTTTGACCTTTGCAATTTTATCTGTTTAATTTTAACACCTCCAAATAACTGCCTTTTCACTAATTTTTTTCACCTCTGCTTTCAAACAAACTAGGTCCTTCTTTGTAGGGAGTGGAGCAGAGCAAAAATAAAAAGCACTTCACTTCTTGATGTCTTCTTCCTTTATTTTTAGAATGCCCTTCCTCTGACTAAATCCTAGCTATTTTTCAAGGTGTATCTCAGGTCTTCCCTCTTCTATGAACTTCTAAACTATAGAAGTGCTTTCCCTATTTTCTGGTCCTGTTTCATACAATTTATTTGATAAATAATCAAGTACTGCCTTCTGTGGGCTAACTTTGTTTTGATATAATTTCAAACTTACAGAAAAGTTACAAGATTAGTATAAGGAAATCCTTTATGCCCTTTACTCAAATCTACCAATTTCTTACATTTTGCCCCATTTGCTTTATCATTGTTTCTATGTACATATTTATAGAAACAAAACGATATTTGAGTTTATGTGTTAGAGTTTATTTTCTTTTGTATTATTTCCCATCTAGAATTATTCTTTTAGAAACAAGTTGGTTGATGATAATTTTGGTAAATTTAGAAAATGTGAACTGACTTATTTGAAGGATGTTGTGTTTATTCCTTTGAATATCAAAAATATGAATTAGATTAATTTGAATAGACTCAGTGAAGTTTATCAGCAATATGCAAATAAAATTTATTTTCTTTTTCACAAATTATTTTCTTTTTCACAGTCCTGGAAGATACTGCTTTTTGGTGCAATAAACTTAACATGTACTGGCTTCCTGCTTATGTGGTGCAGTTCTACTAACAGTATAGGTATGTTGCCATTCTTACTTTCTGGAATTAACTATTAGTTTCACTTTTATTTTTCTGATTTAAAATAAACATATATCTTCCTTTATACAGAATATATTATTCTGAAATATAACTCAAAAGATTTAAATGAGAGAATCCATTTGAAAAGTGCTTTGTAAACTATAAAGCTTGGTTCAATTGTTAAGCATTATCTTTTTAAATGAGCTTTTTTTTTTTTTAAGAAAACACTTTAAATCTTTTTCAAAAACTGAGATTCCTTTTTTTAAAAACTTTTATTTATTTTAACTGTGTTTTTCCAGGACTCATCAGCTCCAAGTCAAGTAGTTGTTTCAATCTAGTTGTGGGGGGGACACAGCTCACATTGGCCCATGTGGGGATCAAACCAGCAACCTTGTTGTTAAGAGCGCTGGGCTCTAACCAACTGACCTAATGGGCGGCCCCCTGGGATTCTTTTTTAATGTGATAGATTAGTACTTCAGTTTATGGCATTTTTAAATAGGATTTTGAGACTTATAAGGGAAATCTGTAATATTTTATTGTCTTGACCTCTTATATTTTTATGTACCATTATTTTCATCCTGCTATTCAAAGAATACATTTAAAATAGTACTCAAATGACAGAAGAAGGCAAAAAAATACTGTCACAGGTCTTTTGAGCATATATTGCTTTATTTTTCCTGATGGAAAAATCAGGTTCTAAAGTAAGGTTTTGGACTCACAAACTTTGGCTACATATACTAATAAAATTTACTGGTTAATTGCCAGTGTATGAGGTTAATCAGTGAGTCAGTTTTTGTTTTGTTTTGTTTTGTTTTTTTGGTAATGGACACTCCTGGAATGAACAATTTCAGTGATTTGCTATATTTTCTAACAATGGATTGAGTAACTATTTTTTTTCAATAACATTTTAATCAATGTGTTTTACAGCTTTAACTGCCTATACTTACCTGACCATTTTTGACCTATTTAGGTAAGTTTTTTAAAATCTCCTAATGTTTTAAAGCTAATGAAGAATTTGTTAAACTAAATTCATGGTTTTCATTGCTTAAAGGAAAGTAATCTGCGAAGTAAGTAAAATTATCAACATAGAACATATAATACAAACAATAAATTAATAGACATAGTGAAGGAAAATATCCCATTTACATAACAACAGAAAAGAGAATACCTAGCATTAGTTAGGTCAGCTGCTCCAGGTGCCTGCCTGTGTGGGAGTCAGCTGTGGCCAGAGAACAGGGTCATATAACATACCAATTCCCACTTTAACTGTGTACATAGGAAAAAACTGAAGGGCATTAATAGCTGAGAAATGAGTAATTGTGAACTAGGGAGACAACCTGTTGGCTCCCTGCTTCATGGGGCCTTTCATATTTCCATATAAGGATTGCAAAATGCTTAAACCTTGGTATCTTCAAGCTCCATGCCATAGGAGGATGTTATAAGGAAGTCTTTTCATTAATTATGTAACTAAATCTACTTTATCGGTCTCAAACAATCTGAACTGAATTACCTGAATTTCATATGTAGTAAGGTGTTTTAGAGTGAATCTCCACTATACTTCAAAAAATGAATATAGTTTTATCCAATCCAGAATGTTGTCACGGTGTTATTAATATTTAGTTTAACTTTTAATGAAGATTAAATAAAGTTTATCAAAGTTAAAATGTATTGTATATGCCTAGAATGAAATATATTATCATAATTATTGTGTCATTTTTTTGCATGCTCAGTTATAGTAACCGTTCAGGGTGGATAACTTACTGAGTAGAGAAAGTATGGGTTTAGGTTCTATTTAACTGACTTAATGATGTGTCATAATTTATTTCAGTTTCTCCACATGTTAAAAGTATCACATATTACGATGCTCATTGTGAATAGATTGTAAATTATTACATAATTTACTAAATTAGTGTGTGTAAGTACTGATACACACTTTCAGCAACTTAGGAATTCTGAAAACTTAATTTCTTTCTGCATGTTCTCTTCTAGCAGTAGTTCTAATGCTAAATTTATTTTTCATTTTACTTAGTTTAATGACATGTTTAATAAGTTACTGGATAATGATGAGGAAACCTAGCCCTGTCTATTCATTTGGGTAAGTTCAAACTATTTTTTGCTAACTTATTGTTATTAAAATAGTTGTTATATTAGGCAGTAATGAGCTAGGTAGAGTATTTCTAGAAAATAAATGCTGCCTGCTTAGTGAAATGATGATCAAATAGTGAAAGTTGATAGCAAAGGCTCTTCCAAGAGGATTCTAGGTAAGAAACATCAATGTGTAAATTTAAGACATATTAAAATAAAATGTTCTTTTAATATGACATTAGGCTCTTTTCTGTTTTATATAACAAATATTAACACGAAATGTTCAAATTAAATTAAGACTGGATGTTTTGATAGCAATGGACTAACAAAGAGTTTGAGATTTCTGTTTCTATAGTTTTAGAAATTACTGAAATGTGGAAGATAATCTTTTATATTAGAGGTCTTTAAAATATATACTAGAAAAATATGAGTTGCTTTCAAATTTAAGGAAACAACTTGAAGAAGAATTTTACTTTGGTAAAGAAACTCTTCAACCAAATTTATCCTTCTTCTTTACCATGCTATTCATTGGGATTATATTCTTTGAACAAATCAGGTTGGGTTTTTTGTATGTTTGTTTGTTTTTAATAATGGGACAAAGTAAACATAAAATGTTAATGCAAAATGAAGATATAAGGATCACTGAAATTTGATAGGGTGGGACTGTTACTATGATAATCATTTGTAAGGTATAGATATCTGTATATGGAAATCTTGACTCTCAGTCAAGGCTTTTCGTTGTCAAGTGACAGAAATCCAACTCAAACTAGCTTGGGGGGGAAAAATGGGGACTTTGGTATTTTATGTAACCAAAATATAGAAAAATTAAGGTAACTGGCATAAGAACTAGAACTCTCAGGCTTGCTTTTCTCTGCATTTCAGTTTCAGTTTCTCAGACCACTTTACCATCCTGCAATGAAGAGTAGGAGATAACAAAGTTAACTCCTAGTCAGACCATAACTCGTACCTTCTTACCTTCATCCTAGAGAGGAAAGGACTCTTTTCCAGCTCTAGTTCAGAAAAATATGAGAAAGAACTGTTGATTAGTCCATGATGGAACAGATTAGTCTTTGAATAAGTTACTATGGCCAAGAGACAAGGTCAAGTAAGGATATGACAGCTTCCATTTTGGCCCACTTGCTTAGAGTGAACAGGAAAATAGGAAGCAATTGAACAATCAAATTAATCATTCAGATATAATTGCAATCAATCACATAGCTTGAAATATCTATATTTAGTAACTCCAAATCCAGTTCTGCAGCTCTGAGATCTCTCATTTCAGACTACCTTTTTGATATCTTCACAGGGGTGTCTAATTGGTATCTGAAGCTTACACTAGAATTCTTGTTTTCTTCCCCAAAAACCTGTTTCTCTGCTGTTTTTCCCATCTCAGTAAATACACCACCACGCAGTTGCTCAAGCAAAAAATCCTAGGAGTTATCTTTGATTATTCTCTCTACCCACATTTAGGCATCAGCAAGTTATGTCAAGGTAATCTAAAAATACATCCAGAATGTGCTCCCACCCCCATTTCTATCTACACTACTACCATCCTAATCAAGCTACCTTCATTTCTTGCCTTAATCAATAGCCATCATCCTGCTTGCTCTCCATGTTTCTGCTCTCCCCCATTATAGTTCATTTCTCCATAAATCAGCCGGAGGGTTTTCCCTTTTAAACCCAAATCGTGCTGTCACTCTTCTTAAAGCCATCTATAATTTCCCATCATACTTAGAATAAAATCCTGACTCTTCCCTAATTTACAAAGCCCTTATATGAGCTGGACCCTGCCTACTTCTCTTATCATTCTCATGCCTTCTGTACCACACTTTCTTTCTGTAATTTGAACACAGCTAACTCATTCCTGCCGTAGGGGCTTTGTACAAGCTATTCTCTCTGCTTGAAATGCTCTTCACCTGATCTTTGCAAGATGAGCTCCATCTTATTCCAATCTTAAGATTACTAGATGTTAATATCATTCATTACGTGACTAGGCCCAATCTAAAACAGATTCTAAAATAAATCACCTAGTTAGCTTCTTGTCACATCAGACTAGTGTAATTTTCTCAATAGAATTTACCGGAACTTATAATTTATTATTCCCTCTGCCCCTTTAAAATACAAATTTCATGGTAGCAGGAACCATATCTTATTCTGTATTATATCTTTGTGTATGTTTGTTTCTATATAGCTGGTCAATTGATATAGCATCATTTATTTTTAAAAATCCATTCTTTTTAATCTGCTTTTATGGGTGACCTTTTTCGTAAATCAGGTGAATGTGTATGTGTAGATCTGTTTCTGTGTTCTCTTTTCTGTTCAATTTAGTTGTCTGTCTTAGGTTAGTACAGGCATACCTCATTTTATTGTGCTTCACCTTATTGTGCTCCACAGATTTTTTTAAAAAATAAATTGAAGTCAAGACACTCCACCAGCAAAAAGATTACAACTTTATTGTGATACTCTCTTTATTGTAGTGGTCTCGAACCAAACCCGCAATATTACCGAGGTATGCCTGTACTGAACTATGTTAATTACTGTAGTTTTGAAACAAATCTCAATATCTGGTAGTCTAAAGCCTTGTTCTTCAGATTATCTTTGCTTTCCTTAATCTGTTGCATTTCCATATATACTTTAATATCAGCTTATCAATTTTCACAAATAACTGCTGCATTCACATAGTTCATACTTTTATACCCTACTTTTTTCACTCACATCTTTCCATGTCAAATACATTCTATTATATTTTTAATAATGCATAATGTTCTATTGTTAATTCCAACACTTTTCGTTTATAAACAGCAATGGAATGAACATTCTTAATTACTTTTATTATCTTTTCTGAAGATAATTATTTCTTTGAAAAATTTTAAGCATTCATACTTACCACAAGTATTGAATGTCATTAACCTATGTGTTATGGGAAAAACTAAAACAAGACAACAGCCCCTGACATCCAGCTGATAGTTTAGGGATTATAAGACATGCTCATAATTAACTACAATTATATGTGTAAGTGAGAGGCAATATTGTAAGTGGTTAAAGTTATGAAATCTGGAACCAGAATACTCGAGTTCCAAATACTCGCTTCTCTACTTGCTACGTAGCTCTGACTCTAAACAGTTAACTTTCCTTCTGTGTGTTTCTAGTTCCTTATCTCTTTTCGTTTTCTTTAAGTGGATAAAGTAACCCTCAGTAAGGTGTCGGGAGATTTAGATGTGGTAAAACGAGGTCTGACAATTAAGTTCTTGAACTTGTTGCAGTGATGTTGTTAACCTCTTTTGATATCAGAGGGATTATTCATTATAAATTTGTACTAACTGGACAAACACTTAACCAATTTTACTGTTTGGAAGTGCTGAAAAGGCTGCGTGAAAAAGTTAGACGACCTGAACTTTTCGCCAACAATTCATGCCTCGTGCATCACGACAATGTACCAGCTCACACGGCACTGTCCATGAGGGAGTTTTTAGCCAGTTGTGGGGAGCCATGGTTGCAGTTAACTTTAAAGCCTTAACAGAATGGCTCGGTTTATACTTAACCTATTTCCTCCCCCTGAAGCAATTGTCTCTGCCTGCATCTGGAGAGTGCTTGCATGCTGCTCAGGAATGTGGTGGGAGTGGCCAGTTCCCAGAACAGAAGGCTGATGCCTATCAGGGCTATTGATAAGATAATTACATTTGGGAGTTTCAGTAAATTTTGTGTCTCCTGTGTTAAAGTTAAAGTTTTACTGTTAACTAGGTAATGCATTTTTGTACTTGCTAAACTGCACGTCCACAGAAGGTATAAATTCTGGGGACAGAATAAACTCAGCGTCTCCAGGAACACTGGGGTCCGCGATCGCCATCATCAAAGTGTGAGTGCCTTTTTGCATTCCCACTCCCCTTGTCAGGAACCGTTCGAGTCGTGGCGGCTGGCCCGCTACAGCCAGTAAACAAATAACTATTGGAACACCCTCCCTACTTACCTGATCTGGCCCCCAATGACTTCTCTCTTTACCTGAAGATAAAGGAAATATTGAAAGGAAGACATTTTAATGACATTCAGGACATCAAGTGTAATATGACAATAGCTCTGATGGCCATTCCAGAAAATAGTTCCAAAATTGCTTTGAAGGGTGGACTAGGCGCTGGCATTGATGCATAGCTTCCCAACGGGAGTACTTTGAAGGTGACCATAGTGATATTCAGCAATGAGGTATGGAGCACTTTTTCTAGGATGTGTTTGCAAACTTAATTGTCTGACCTCATATATTTAGCACTTTGACTGACACAAGATGAGTCAATTAAGTGTTAGTTGTTAATTAGATGATGGTTATTCTAGATAAATAAGAGCCATAAGTAGGTCTGGGGAATATATGTTGTACAAATAGGCAATCTTTTTAATCTGTGATTTTCAGTTTATTATTTTAGAAACTCTGTAGTCTGGTCTAACAGTGTTTGGCTTATAGTAGGCACATATGTAGATTGAGTGAGTGAATAAATGAATGTAAATGTCTTCTAGAGGTACTGGTTTGTGAATTGAAAGAGTTATGCTGATCGAATTAATTTTCTGATTTCAGGTTTGAAAGATTAGAAGTCCTGGCTGTATTTGCTTCCACAGTCTTGGCACAGTTGGGTGCTCTCTTTATATTGAAAGAAAGGTACCTCTGTATATGATACTACTGTCATTCTAAATTCCACCTGTGCCACCTTTGGGAACATAAAGAATCCAGTGAGACACCCATCTGGTTTGAAGGGTGTTAAAATGAGCAGTGATAGAGTTCTTTTTGTGTGTTTTTTTTTACATTTCCACTGTCTCTATTCCTAATGCTGTACTCCGCTTCCTATAACCATATACATACATATATATACATATATATATAAAATTATAGTTGGATAGAGTTTTAATAGTATAATTTATTTATATCTCAGACTTTTCTCCCTTGTTGAGGCTACTAAATCCAATCATAGATAGGTGTGAGTGAAAGAAAGGGATTCAGTCAGATATGTTGTAATGCTTAGTACAACCTCATTGAAACAGGTTAGGTAGAGAAAGATTGACATTACATATTGGGGATAATTTGTGAGTCCCATTGCCTCATCACTGCTACTAATCAGCAGTTGGTTATCATATTTTTAAATGTGAATTTACTGAGTTAAAGCTTTAATAAAGCTTATAATAAAGCCTTTTAATTTTATAATTTATAGGACTTACATAATACATTATTTATTTCTTTCAGTGCAGAACGCTTTTTGGAGCAGCCTGAGATACACACGTAAGATTTTGCTTTTGGCATAACATATAATTTGCTATTAAGTTTAGTTACCAAGTTAATTGGTATTTTATAAATAACAATTACTTTGGCCAATATCAGTGTTCAGAGTGTGGCAGCATACATTTTATTGATAGTTCACAAAATCCCCAAATCTCAAGACCCCCTCTCTCCACCCTTAACTGTTCCCAAGCCCTTATACTACAGAGAAGGACCTCTCTATCTCTATCCTGGCTTCAAGTCCCTCATTGTTTTCTAGATCCAGGTCAACTCACTAAGCCAGCCCCATCTGGTCTTCTATAATTTAAAATTTGATTTTCAGAATCTTTTAGTAGCACCTATGGAAAAGATGAAATTGTTATTGTCTACCACATAGTTGCCAACTATATGGACTTGAGCTGTTTTGTACCAGCTTAATTTAGGGCAGTCTCACCTGTGCTGTGTACTGTAAACCAAATACCATTGGCATTCATACAAATTTATAACAGCGGTGACCTGTAAGAAGATAGTGTTAATGCTAAGAGTCTTTTTTTTGTCCTGTGTAAGATGGAGCAACAATAGACAGGACATGGGTTATAGGACTAGAAACCAAGTTCAGATTCTGGCCCTGCTAATACCAAACCATAGAAGCAGACTACTCTGCCTTCCCATCTTTTAGTTTCTTTACATGCTGAAATTACATATTGCTATTACCAAGAAAAAAATAATGGTGAATATTATTATTTTTTTTTTAGGGGAAGATTGTTAGTTGGTACTTTTGTGGCTCTCTCTTTCAACCTGTTTACGATGCTTTCTGTTCGAAATAAACCTTTTGCTTATGTCTCTGAAGGTATGTTTTTTTATTTATCATTAATAAAAAATTCAATTAATCTCTCATGAAAATAAGTTTTATTTCTTTCGTTGTCTCATAAATCAATGAGAAAGTATACTCTGAAGAGAAGAGAGAACTACCCCAAAAGTTCTTAAGTCTTCTATAATCAGAGAATTATAAAACCAAATAACATTACTTAAAAACAGGTAAGACTGACATATTAATTTAAATGTGATGAAAAATTATGTTTACCAAGTAACATGAATGATATTTTAGATGTATAACCTACCTACAAAAAGTCTATTGCAAGCATTTTAGGAGCATCATGATACTTAGAATAGTTGTTAGGCTCATTGCAAATAATTGAATTCTGTTAACTAAATAAGTTCCCAGGAACTACTCTTTGGCAGTTGTGGGTGGGTATATATTTGAAAGTAGCAAAACTTTTTTTTTGTTTTGAAATAATTGTTTTATTTTCAAGTCTTTACAAATTCAGACTTTTATTATTACTTCAGTGGTCTAAATTATTGGCATTTTTCATTAATTTTAATGTTTTGGAATCCCACTAACCCCCAAACGGTTAACCACTGATTGATGAAGAGGTGACATATAAACAAAAATGGGCTGTGTGCACAGACCTACATTTTGAAGCAGAGATAGGTGAGTGTCTTTTTAGGTCTCATTGACTTGAACAGCAGTGCAATTAAGAGAAGAAAGCTTTATGACATGCCCATTCAAGTTTAAATAACTTGGTGAGTGTTGTGAAGTATGAGTTGTATTTATATGAGAGAGTTTAAGAAATTACTGTGTGAACTCGAAAATTAAGTATTTGTCATGACCAGAATTATTTTGAAAAAACTTTATAAATTAGTAAAGTAGTATGTTGGCACTCCAGAAATTTTAAAAAGATGCAAACGTTTAGAAACAATATCTCTGTAAAGATCAGGATACAAGAAGAAAATACTGATAATCTCACAACCCAGAGATAACATCTGTAAACCTTTCTATGTTACCCCTTTCAATTTTATATGCACTTATGTGTATCCTTACATACTTAGTACAGTTTTCTGTATTTTTTTTCAATCAATACTATTGAAAAAATTATACTCAATACTATTGTCTTGAGTATTGCCTCATTAAATACTCTGAAAAAAATATTTTTTGAATGCTTGCATAATATTCTATCACATGAATACTTTTAAACATTAGGCTATTTTTACACATTTCCAACTTTTCCTTTTACGAATAATGCTCTAATCAGCTGGTTTGTATTTCATGTGTGCATTTCTCATTCTTCTCTAGGATAAATTCCCAGAGAATAAATTATAAATGGGTTAAATATACAATATTTTTAAAGGCTTTGATATATATTGCCAAATTTATTTTCAGAAAGGGTACCTAGTTTGTTTTTCATCAGCTGGAAATGAAAGTTCCCCAAAACATCAAGATTTGTGACATCAGTTGAAATTTGAGTAGAAAGTAATATTGAGAGCTTGTGATCTGCTGGCATTTTGCTAAATGATTTACACAAAATAATCCACTTAAGTTCTTCCTGTAACCATATAAGGTAAATAATTTTATTATCCCCATTTTACACTGAAGCACTAAGAGATCAAGTCACTTGCCCCAGGCCGCACATCTAGTTAAGGGCAGAGGTGGAATTTGAAGCCAGGTATTTTGGCATCAGAGGCTGCTCTTAACTGCTCCATTATGCTGCTTTTATGTAAGATGTGCTAATCTTATTTATGTCATAATACACATAATAAAATGAATGGATAAAGTAGCACCCTGGGATAAATGTAAGAGGATGCTTGAGTCTGGAGGCTACTTGTCCAGGGACAGTAACTGACAGGTGTCTTTGGATGTAGCCAGGTCTCTACCTGGCCTTTAAGTGCTGCAAGAATTAATAATTGGTATACCTATAACCCATTCTCAGCATACTGGTTAGGAAACTGCTTTACAGTAGAAAGGGCCTTTAAAATGTCAAATTAACATAACAATGACATATAAGTTCACTAATTCCTCAGGTCAACTATATATTGTAGTTGCTTTTGATTTAGTATCTTAAAGGCATATAAAGAGGAAAAGGTTATGTAATTAAGAAGTAATATGTCCTTTTGTAATGTATGGATCATTACCAAACTTATTTTTAAAATTAAAGAAATCAAGTATTTCTGATAGTTTATTCTTCTGTGTAGATAATGTAAGTATTTTCTCCTTAAAGCTGCTAGTACGAGTTGGCTTCAAGAGCATGTTGCAGATCTTAGTCGAAGGTAAGATGTTATGAGATTTCATAATATATGGGATTTTTTTTTCTTTTAAGGTGCAGAGAGCTACAGCCTGCAGTGCCTTTTTTTTTTTTTTTTAACTTTTATTTATTTTTAAGTGTTTATTTATTTTTCCAGGACCCGTCAGCTCCAAGTCAAGTAGTTGTTTCAATTGTCAAGTAGTTGTTTCAGTCTAGTTGTGGAGGGCGTAGCTCACAGTGGCCCATGTGGGGATTGAACCGGCAACCTTGTTGTTAAGAGCACCGGGCTCTAACCAACTGAGCAGACTGGCCACCCCAAAATATGAGATTTTTTAAGGATGCACAAAAAAATGCATCGATCATGGGAACTTCCATGATTAACTGCTGAGGTTAATACATGAGTCTCACAGATAAGATCCTTCCTTTACTTTTTAATTGATGATACAAAAGGGACCTTTATGAGTGAGGAAGCTTTGATCCCAAATCCTTTTTGCTTTCTTTAAAAGACAAATGATATTAAAATACAAGTCATTTACAAGATTTTCATCAGTGTTACATGAGTTCTGCTAATGAATACTCTTTTTGTTTGTTTTTCTCATAGCTTATGTGGAATTATTCCAGGACTCAGCAGTATCTTCCTTCCCCGAATGAATCCATTTGTTTTGATTGATCTTGCTGGAGCATTTGCTCTTTGTATTACATACATGCTAATTGAAATTAAGTAAGTATTTTTTATTTTTGTGAAGTGTGTTTCCAATCCTGGGGTCTGATTTTTAAGGGCATTGACAGGAGGATAGGGTTAAGCTTATAGCATGTTTGCTTTTGACCTGTGTAACTGGTCATGTCTTGTCCTCAAGTGTCTTCATCTGAAAAAGAAAGGGTTGTGTTCAATAAATATTTTTCACCACAATCAATAATGCCGAATTAATTCCCTACTGCTTACCTGATGAGTGAAACTGAGAAGGGGACAGTAAAAGAGAAATAAGCAACAGCTTGCTATCACTGACAGAGAAGAGAAGTGGAAGTAGGTGTGAAGTAATTTTAAAAAAGCAAGCCTTTTAGGAAATAGACTTTACAGCTGCTATAAGCTTAACACTTAATGGTATATGATTCTTTGACTCCCTACCCTTTAAATGTTCGTGTATACTAGATTTTGTCCTTAATATTATTTTTCCTGGGAGATCACATACAATAATTCGTTTTTATTGACTACCTCTGTGTGTTTCCCAAACCTTTATTCCTAGCCCAGATCTAGATTGAATTCCAAAAGATACTATCTAACTTTTATCCTTGCCTGCCTCAACTGAACCTATTTTCCCCTATCTCCAAAACTGTTTTTTCTTGTATATCTTGTCTCAGTCAATGCTACTACCATCTATTCCATTGCGTTCTTTTTAAAATTGTGTTAAAACATACATAACACTAAATTTATCATATTATGTTTAAACATACAGTTCAGTGGCATTAAGTACATTCACATTGTTGTACAACCATCACCCTTATTCAACTTCAGAACTTTTTCATCTTCCCCAACTAAAACTCTGTACCCATTAAACAGTTAGTTTAATGGGTACAACAAAAAGTTGTTTCCACCTGTTGTCTATTGTGAATAGTGCTGCAATGAACATGGGTGTACAAATATCTGTTAGAGTCTCTGCTTTCAATTCTTGTTGGTATGTGCCCAGAAGTAGAATTGCTGGATTATATGATAGATAATTCAATTTTTGACTTAAACTCAAAAAATTAAACATTCTTAAATACCTACTTCTCCTCCCTCCTCCCCCCATCACCTCTTCCAAGCCAATTCTAATTGGTCACCTAGTCTTGTGGGGTTTTTTTTGTTGTTGTTGTTTTTAAATTTAATCACCATGCTGTACATCCCCAGAACTTAATGTGCCTTATAAGTGGAAGTTTGAACCTTTGCACCTTTACCCATTTGCCCCACCCCCACACTCCCTGTATCAGGCAACATCAATCTGTTCTCTATTTCTTATGAGTTTAATTTTTTAAGATTCCACATATAAGTGAGATCATACAGTATTTATCTTTCTCTGACTTCTTTCACTTAGCATAATGCCCTCAGGGTTCATCCATGTTGTCTCAAATGGCAGGGACAGGATTTCCTTCTTTTCTTTTTTTTTTTTTTTTAATTTTAAGTGTGTTTTTCCAGGACCCAGCAGCTCTAAGTCAAGTAGTTGTTTCAGTGTAGTTGTGGAGGGCGCAGCCCACACTGGCCCATGTGGGGATGGAACCGGCAACACCTGGTGTTACGAGCATCAAGCTCTAACCAACTGAGCTAACTGGCCACCCTCTCCTTCTTTTTTTATGGCTGAATATTCCTCTGTGTGTGTGTGTGTGTGTGTGTGTGTGTGTGTGTGCGCGCGCGCGCGCGCATGTGCACACGTGTACACATATATGCCAAATTTTCTTTATTCTTTCCTCTGTCAATGAACACTTAAGTTGTTTCCATGTTTTGGCTATTGTAAACAATAGTCTTGTCGCTTAGTCTTGTTTAATTTTTCTTTTTAATATTTATTTATCTGTTTCCTCCTTCCCATTCCCAGTGCTGCTAGCCAAATTGAAACCTTTATCATCATTTCCTTGGCTGAATTAGAATAGTCTTCTGGTCTTCCAATCTTCATTCTCACACATCTCTAGTTATACTCTATTTTGCTGCTGATGTAACCACTCAACATTGCAAGTCTGCACATAATATTTTCCTGTTTAAAAATCCTCCCCTTTGCATATTTTAAAAAATTGCAAGTTGTTAGCACGATAAAGCCCCTATTAACCTTGCTAGCCATCCATCTGCCTATATTAACTGTTTTTAGTTTCATTGCTGCATCAGGATTTTCATGTCCTTGAACATGCTGCTTTCACTGTCTGCAGTGTCTTCCATCACCTCGCTCCTCTGCCGGGGGCAGCTCAAATATCACTTCTTTTTATATGTGGCCTTTCTGGATTGTCTCTACCCCAGTAGGCTTGTCACTCACTCACATTGCGCATCCATGATACCCGGTAGGCCTTTTCCTTTGCACCCAAAGTGCTTTATTATGTTTTCCACAGTGTATCTCTTGTTATTTTAAAGGCATGAATTGTGTCTTAAGTCATGTTTCTATTCCCAACAAATGGGGAAAAGTTAAAATGTGTGCTTGTAACCGTTGCATTCTGGTCTGTCTTGTTAATAGAACAGTCTGAACTACTGGTGAGATGGTGCACTTCAGTCACAATATTGCTATAACAAATTTCTGGAGGATCTCACCTTGTGAAGTTCCTGGGGAATTTTGAAAAAATTTAACAGTAATTATTGCAAAGTTATTGTTTATGGGAAAATTGATAGAATCACTGATGAAGTCCGTTAGTGTTTTTATATCAGAAATTACTAGTTGAAGGTTTTTTAATTTGTCACAACAAATGAATATATATGAAATCTTTCTATATATATTCTTTTTATATATATCAAGTAGACTGAAAATATATAGTGGGGAAATGCTCACTTTTTTCTTTCATCATCTCTCTTCACACTGATTAACATATTTACTAGTTATTTTCCACTAAACTTTGGCAAGAAAGGATTCTGAAAGCTTTTTGTTTTCCTTTAAGATGCTCCCATTGCCAGTAGTGGCCAATTGTGATAAAACAGTTCTTTTGCTTTAGGTAATTAACAGTGGGTAGATTGAATTGTAAGGAGCTGAGGGAGGCATACATTTAAGATTTAGAATTGTTTTTTCCTTTTAGTAATTATTTTGCTGTAGACACTGTCTCTGCCATAGCCATTGCTCTGATGACGTTTGGCACCATGTATCCCATGAGCGTGTACAGTGGGAAAGTATTACTCCAGGTAAGTATCTTCTTTCAATGTACATGCTTAATATTAGCTGTGTTCTTCTACCGGATTATAAAATCGTGTGTGTTCTTCTACCAGATTGCAAAACTTTTAGCTATTGGAGGGCCATATTAGAAATGAAACCAAACAATAATCTCTGAAATTTGTGTACTGAGAACAGATGAAATTATATGCCCATAAATCAGACACAAATTATATGCCCATAAATTAGACGTAAATTAGACACACAATATGAGACAAAAATCATAAATATTTTTTGCCTCTAATAATGTTTCAAGTGAAAAACGTTACTTTAAAAAAATATTTGAGATACATATTTTCCCCTAATAAATGTGCTTTGGCTATTGTATAATCTGATTATGATTGGGGTTTTTTCCTTGTCATTGGATCAGTGACACTTTTAAATTTCAAACTTAAAAATGACAAATTATTATTTATTGAAGCAATGGGAACACCTATGGACAAGCACCTGAATTGAGAGGTAGTTTCCCAGGGCTGGATGTGTCTGTAAGAACTGCTTTTCCTTCTATCTTTCCCTCATGCCTTTTCTTAAACTTATAGGTGGTATATCCATTTTCAGGAGCAGTAATAACAATAAGATAATAGTTGTATAGTACTTTGCTCTATATAAAATGTTAATTTCTTAAATATTTTTTGTTGCTTGGTTGGTTCTTTAAAGCTTAATTGGTTCTAGAGATAGCAGCTTCTTTGTGAGATAAAAACTGAACATGGTCTGATTCTTAATGTTGTCCCACTAGGGGAGCCCAGTGAATCTTCTCTTCCCTAAATCATGATAGGGCACATGTCAAACAAAGCGAAGGTTGGTATGAAACCCAATTTTTTAAAATTTCAGGAGCACTGTTTCAAAAATCTTTGATTATCTCCTTAGCTTCATATTTTATTTTATTTTATTTTTTCCTCAGACAACACCACCCCATGTTATTGGTCAGCTGGACAAACTTATCAGAGAGGTAAGATGGAATAGTAAATAAAATCATTTTAATTTATAACTAGAAAATGAAAAAGTGGGTACCAATAATACTTTATTCAACCCTATCTGGAATTTTATTTTAGGGGACTTTGTATTCTTAGTACATTAGGAGACATAGCATAATGACAAAAGTAGAAACATCTGAGGAATTGCTCAGCCTGGAAGCCCAGGTCACTTAAAATAAACATGGATGGTAATCATCTAAAGACTGCCCGATTCCCATATAAATGCTGTGATTTTTATGATTTCTATATTCAAACCTACGGTTTTGATTAAGTCAAGGCCCACATTTACATGTTGATTTCTTCACCACCTAACATCTTGATCTGTGGGTTTAGATTTTGTGTTGTTGTAAATTTCTACTTGTTAACTGATGAGTAAGATAATTGAATTATTTGGATGTTGAGAGTATTTTAAAGTCTTGGTTGTCAGTATCACAAAGGCCACTTTTACCGATATAGGTGGCTATTTGTCTCAGCTAGTGGAGCAAGTGCCAGTGTACCAATGGGTCACAAACTATCTATTTGGACTTGGAATTTCATTTTGGCCCACATCCAAGTAACATCTTTTCTTGTGCAGAAATGTGTTACTAGGAAATGTGTCTCCTCATTTCAGAGGAAGAAATGATTGAAAAAGAAAAAAAATCTGATACCACAAGTATTGGATATAAATATATGCTATATTGATAAAATAAAAAGAACCATGCACTGTTGAACAAGGTGGCAGTGGGGGGAGAGGAGGTGTAAAGACCTGGTTTTAGAAGGATTGGTGCAGAGAAGAACCCAGGAAAAGTAAGGCCCTGGCTCAGTACTGAACAGGCAGAAATGGTATCTTGAGTGAGTGGTCTGAGACTTCTCTTGGCTAATGAGTGTCCTCATACAGGGTTTGCCACGTCATTTCTAGGCTCAGAGCAAGTCCATAGTGTGGTTGAACTGTGTTGGGCATGTCAAATACAAACAACCCTATTTCAATGTTTTTGATCAGGTATCTACCTTGGATGGAGTTTTGGAAGTCCGAAATGAGCATTTTTGGACCCTAGGTTTTGGCTCATTGGTATGTTTTCTACATGTTACTTTAGCTATAATTTAAAGCATAGCTTATAATTTTCAAAACTGAAAAAAATACTTCTTTAAAATTTTTATAAAGCCTTTGATTCCCATTTCTGCTGAATAGAGTCTAAAATGTAAGTGGAATTGGTAATCTAATTGAGATTGTCTTACTTTTTTCTTTCAAACCAAATGATCTTAATATTGAACTGTCCAGATTAGACAAATTCATAGTCACACATTTCTAAATATGAAAATGTTGCAAAATAAAAAAGTACAATTATTTTCTTTTGAATTGCAGTTCTAATTTTGGAGATTTTGCAGAATATGTTTAAGACATAATAACACAGCTTGCTTCAGCGTAAAATTCCATGTCTCCTAATCCAATTTGGACCTCATTACCAGAGAGACTTTATTATATATAACATGGCTTCATTCCTGTATCAGGAATGATGAGAAAAATACAGAAAAGTACCCAGAAAAAAATTAAAGCACCATAATCCTATCCTGTAGAGAAAACTGCTGTTGATATTTTGGTTTTTATACTTACACATTTACTCTCTTTAGAAAATGAGATCATACTGTTTTATAATTGCTCTTCATTCAACATACCATGAGCAGTTTTTCATGTTATTATTACTCTTCTAATTTTTAAAACAACAAATAAGATTTGATTTTTCTAACATAACACAAATTCCAGAAGTAGGCAGATTAGGACTGGTCCAACAGCTCAATCATATCATCCGTTTTGCCGTCTTCAGTTTAGATTTATGCTCTTTGGGTAGAAAATGGCTGTCTCATCTCTATCTTCCCCTCTCTAGTCATTCAGGATATCTAAAACTCATTCTTTAGTAAATTCTTCAGGAAGAACCCTTGGGAACATCACTCCCTAAATTATTGAATACTGAAAACAGCTGTGGACATTATACTTGAAAATTATTTTGGCTGAATATGAAATCCTGAGCACATATTTTTGTTTCTTTGTTTCTTAAATATATTACTCTATTTACCTCTGGCATAATGCATTGCTGAAATAAAGCCCGATGACACACAGTCTGGTTTTGTTTTTTTTCCCCCTTTATATGTGACTTGATCTTATACCTGGATGCCCAAAAGTTTTATTTTTTTTAAAGTCTGTTAATTTTACTAGAATGTCTTGATGTTGGTCACTCTGAGTCAATTACAGGCATGCATATACTCTTTCAATAATATTATTTCAAAAACAATTTGTTTTTAATTTTCAGGAAAGCTTTCTTGAATTATAGTTCTTAATATTTATTCTGTTCTCTTGCTTTGATTATCTTCTGTGGGAACTTCTATTATAATCATATTGGATGTTTGCCTTTTTTTCATATTTGTTATTTTCTTTCAAAATCCTTGTTATCTGCATTTCTTTTTGATTTTTAAAACTTTCCTTTTCACCTTTTATCTCTATTACAGTATACTTGTATATTTATTTGTTTTTGTATTCTTTCTAGTTTAGTCTTCATTTCTGAAGTAGTTTTTTCCTTATATTTCTATCACCTCATTTCTGAGGTTTTCTGATTTTCATTTATATTATTCTTGTTTCTTGTCTTTTGGCTTGTTTTGATAAAGTGGGATATAGTTCTCATCAGTTTTGTAGGTAAATCTTTCTGGTGATTTTTAATCTGTTCTGTATTCCCTTTTTTTCTTATAATAACTTTGTGTGGGATTTGGATTCAGTCCATTTTTCTTGCTCCTTTTTATGTGAAATTAGTTTTCCTAAACTTGAAAATAAGGGGTGGTTTACGGCAGTGTGTCAATTCATGGCTCTAGAGTTCCCTCATGTGATGAGTCTGTGAAGTGGAAGTTTTTTTTCTCTCCTGACTCTTTTCCTCTCCCATTTGTATCAGAACGTTCCTTATCCTTTGTCTCTACTCTGCTTTGGGCTTTTCAGGTCAGTCAGATGCCCTATTGCTTCTTCCTCCACAGATGCTGATATCTTGCGGGTCTTATGGCTTGTATTTGAAGTATTCTAGGAGTACCATGTTAGCTAGTTTTTCTTATATGTTTTTCATAGGTTTTTGGGTTTGCTGTCTTAGTTTCTGTTTTTATGGAGATATTTGGAGCATTTCAAAAAAGTGCCACCACTGCTGCTGTCTTCCAAGAACGTCAACATCATTTTTAATGGCTGCAGAGTTCTCCATTATATGGATATGCCATAATTTATGTAATTATTCCTTTATTGGACAAGTTGTTTTCCATTTTTCTTATATAAACAGGGCTGAGATGGACATTTTTGTGAAATAATCTTTGCATGTACTCGTGATTATTCCTTAAGATTAACTTTTAGAAGGTGTTTTTGTGATCCACTTTTTATGGCTTTTGATGCCAGTTGCCAAATCACTTTCCAAAAATAGTCGTACCGATTTATATTCTCCCAGTAATATAGTTCTTTTTTTTTTTTTTTAAAGATTTTATTGGGAAAGGGGAACAGGACTTTGTTGGGGAACAGTGTGTACTTCCAGGCCTTTTTTCCAAGTTAAGTTGCTGTCCTTTCAGTCTTAGTGGTGGAGGGTGCCGTTCAGCTTTAAGTTGTTGTCCTTTCAGTCTTAGTTGTGGAGGGCACAGCTCAGCTCCAGGTCCAGTTGCCGTTTCTAGTTGCAGGGGGCACAGCCCACCATCCCTTGCGGGGGTCGAACTGGCAACCTTGTGGTTGAGAGGACGCGCTCCAACCAACTTAGCCATCCAGGAGCTCAGCGGCAGCTCATCTCAAGGTGCCGTGTTCAATTTTATTTGCAGGGGGCGCTGCCCACCATCCATTGGGGGACTGGAGGAATTGAACTGGCAACCTTGTGGTTGAGAGCCCGCGCTCCAACCAACTGAGCCATCCGGAGCTCAGCCGCAGCTCAGCTCAAGGTGCCGTGCTCAATCTTAGTTGCAGGGGGTGCTGCCCACCATCCCTTGCGGGACTCGAGGAGTTGAACTGGCAACCTTGTGGTTGAGAGCCCACTGGCCAATGTGGCAATCAAACCGGCAGCCTTCAGAGTTAGGAGCATGGAGCTCTAACAGCCTGAGCCACCGTGCCAGCCAATATAGTTCATTTTTAATCATTCTTTTAATTCAGTAAGTTAGGTGTTTATTTAGCTTGGTGACTTTTAACCACAAAAAATACAATCTCAGCTAACAACCAGCTAACAACCGCACTGATGTAGTACCTAAGTCAAAGGAGATTAATAAAACAAGATTTTGAACTGCCAAAAATAGTTGTCACAAAGCCATAGATTATTGCAAATACCATAATCATAGCAGACTCTGTTCAAGCTCATACTCAGAAATGGTTTTCACATATTTTAATTACTTTGATTTCCAAATCAGACTGGAAAAGGATACAATATCTTTTATAGTTTTGTATAGTGACACTTGTGAGATGGTAGTGGCAAACAAAAGAGAGAAATTAAAGATGACTTGATTTGTAGACATTGCTTGACTTTCCTAAAAGTAATAAACTGGAAGTCAAATTCAAGCAATATAGATGTTTTCTATGTCTCATGATTGACAATAACTCTTATTACTGCTCAAGTCATAGTTTCAGACACATTGTCACTAAACCAACTGGCCAATTTATGTGCAGTTTATGCTTTGTTATAAGTTTTTCTTTTTTGAAAATCTGAGTTTTATCTAGAAGTCAAGATGGAATATCTGTTGGATATTTTGTTTATTAGATACATATTTTATGTTTTTAGTATACAAATAGTGCCCAATTGGTTGAAAAATTAGAAGTTACAAATAAGTAAAAAAGAAGAGAATAAAAATCCTTAATAATTCTATCATCTACAGAGAAGTGCTATCATTCTTGATATTTTTCTGTATGTACGTGTTTTAATCAAAATAGGATCATTGTTGTACCTCCTATTTTCTTATCTATTAATACTTTAAAAGCATAATGTATGAAAAACGTCTTTTCAAGTTAACAAACATACTTCTAACCTTCATTATAATGCCTACTAACCTAGGCTGGGAACCTTGAGATCATCTTTGATGAGTCCATCTCCCTCATCTATTACACCCAGCTGGGTGTAAAGTCGTCCCACTTCATGGAATATCATGAATCCATCTGTCCCTTTCTGATCTCACTATATTTGTTCTATCTCAGCTATCTTCATTTCTAACCTAGACCATTGCAATCATTTCCTACATAATTAACAATTATCCATACCTATAATTTTTCTGAACTCTGATTATTTTATTGCTGTTTGATTGCTGCTATTAAAACTTACGATATTTAGAGCCCTCAGCTAGCCTCTTTTTAATCTTATTACCTATTTAGCTTCCTTTCTTCCTTTCCCTCCCTCCCTCTCTCCCCTCCTCCTTTTCTCTTTCTTTCTCTCCCTCCCTCCCTCTCTCTTTCCCTTCCCCTTGTTTCCTTCCTTCCTTCTCTTTTATTTTTTTCCACTCTTTGAAATATTTGTACTCCTTGAAATCTTTGCACGTGATTGATATTGCTTATTCTTGCCCAAACGTGCCCTGCATTTTCACTGCTATTCCCTCAGCTTGTCTTCACATTTTGAAATTTCATTTAACCATCAGCCCTAGATCAAATGCCATTTTCCATTGAAGTCTTCCTCAATTTGAATTAATACCTTTTCTGCCCTTCCGTTGCATTTTTCATATACTTCATTTATATTCGGCTTTGTTATAACATGCCTGTCTTCCTTCTACATGGATTTCTCTTCTTTCTTTTTTATATATTTTAAAAGGTCACGTTTTATTTAGAGTCACGAATCATTTCATTAACACTTTACCTTAATAATCACTACTAAGTAGTCTTTAAGGAATATCAAGGCATTAAACTTTCTCTTATTTTAAAGAAAATACCAAGTACTGTTAGAACAAACTCATAAATAAAATGTTCATTTCTAATGGAATTTTTAGTAGTTTAATTCTAAGCAGTCTCTTATGATTTTGCCCCTTTTAGGCTGGATCAGTGCATGTAAGAATTCGACGAGATGCAAATGAACAAATGGTTCTTGCTCATGTGACCAACAGGCTGTACACTCTAGTGTCTACTCTGACTGTTCAAATTTTCAAGGATGATTGGATTAGGCCTGCTTTACTATCTGGGCCTGTTGCAGCCAATGTCCTAAATTTTTCAGATCATCACGTAATCCCAATGCCTCCTTTAAAGGGTACTGATGAGTTGAACCCTGTCACATCGACTCCTGCTAAACCTAGTAGTCCACCTCCAGAATTTTCGTTTAACACCCCCGGAAAAAATGTGACCCCGGTTATTCTAAACACACAAATGAGACCTTATGGTTTGGGTCTTAATCATGGACACATACCTTACAGCAGCATGCTTACTCCAGGACTTGCAGTTCCAGGGATTGGAGCAACGCCAGGATTCAGGACTAACTTTACAAATCTACCAGGTAGATATGGAACTAACAATAGGATCGGACAACCAAGACCCTGACGTACTGTAACTTAATTTATTTGTATGGGGAATATTGGCTCCTTTACTTCCAATTTATTTAGTAATCCAACTTTGCATTGACTGTTCAATCATTTTCTCTAAATGTTAGAGAATAGTAGGCTAGTTCACATGACATGAAACCAATGAAACTTTATTTTTGTGAAATGTGTTTAGGACAGTGTGAACCTTCTAAATGCTATTGGCTTTAAATAGGCTTCCTTTAGAAAGCATGTTTCTCTAAATTTGAATTTTGCTGTCTCTGATTTTGTAAGCTGACTGCAATGTGATACGAGGTTATCTTTACAGGAGAACCACTTGATGAAATGGATCTATCACATTATGTAAAATACAATATTTCAGTGAAATTTATAAACCTGCTTCTTGAATAATGAAACATATTTTAGGAAAGGAAAAAATGTCCATTCTAAAAATAAAAGTCTCTTTTATAGCTTTTCTAAACTTAATTGTTACATTTTTCTTTGAGGGCCTCCTGAAATATGTCTTGCAAAGTAAAAGCAAAAATTTTTATCAGAAATTTTGGAACATTCTACATAGCGTAATTTAAAATTTTTAATTATCAGTTTTTTAATAATTTTTCTCATTTAAAAATTTCAGTACATTTATAAATAATCCATAGTTCTCAAAGTGTTTTACTCTGGTGAAATGAATACCAAATCCTTTGGTGATGTGCAATAAAGTGATCCCAGTTTTCTCTCTTACATTTAATCAAATACTGACATCATGATGGAATTTATCAGTGACAAAAAAGTCTCTTTTTCATTGGTTGGCTTTCAGTTTCTCTTTAACAAAACATATCAAATATGTTATCAAAATATACGGAATTCCATATATAATATAGGATTTGATATCTTTTCAAAGTTGCATAATCATTATATACATTATATAATTTTACCAAAACATAATGGACCTTAGATTATAAAGTACAGTAATTTTAGATCTGCTACAGGCAGTTTCTAACTTACTCTGTTTTGCTTTGTCAAACATAGTGAGTTGTTAACTATGATTATGAAAATTATATAGAGTTCTTTTTTTTTTCAAATGCAAATGTAAAGGACTTTCCAACATGGCCAGTATTACTTATAAAAAGTATAATAAGCAGCAGTCACAAATTACCTATGAAGTTGTTTTCATTTTATCATGAGTTTTATGATTAGTTTTCAAAAGGGATTTTAAGAGTGGATTCAACTTTTCTGGAATCTAGTACTCCTGGAGATTTGTGAGTTTTCCAGCCATCAGCCAGTTAGCTAGAGAAGATTTTTATATTTGTGGAATTTGCAACACTTTCTTCAATCAACTCATCCTCTTTTAAATATGAACAACGCTTCCCAATCCTATTTCTTCACAGTGGAATAACAAACATCTAAGAAGCCATCTCTTATCAAGGAAAATCGTAGTCATCCTGTGATAATAAGTGACCGTGTCCCAAATAACTTGTCCTGGTGAGGAGTTGTTCATTATCTTGATATCTGCAACCCTGTTCAGACATTTGATCTGCTGGAAAAATAGAGCTCACACTTCCTTGACTGCCTGGGAAAATGAAACTTTGTAAAATGTTATTAGGCAACCTGTTCCTTTCCTTTGTCTTACGTTCTCCAGTATTTCTGTATCTACTATTATAGGGTAATTTTTCCTCCATTGATCTCATCTAAGTGTGAATTTGGGTCATGCATGAAATCTGAAGAACATGCATGAAATCTGAAGAACCTGTCAGGTACTGAGTGATGATGAGGAGGTCTGTGCCACCACCCTATGCATGTCTTCTCCATCCTCATGGGATTTGTAAAGTGTCTAGGTACTGAACATAGTTCTGCATGAGGTGGCGTGCCTACTTCTTCAACACCCACTCACAAACAGCACCTGTGCAGTTGTCCCGCCAAAGGTGCTTTGATACCCACCTACACTGTTGGACACGTTACCTGTGGATTCTGAAGGAATTGGCTCTACATGTTGACATGCAGGAATGCCAACTGCTGCAGGTGACTTTGGTACATGCATCACATAGAGAAATTGTATTAGCCAAACTCTGGCCTGCTTCTGGAGATGAAAACAAATTTGGCCAGCATAGGCCTATAGGCAATAGACTTACTGGTAAATCTTGCCACAGAGTCACTTGAAGCTAGACTGAAAAGGAGGTTCAAATTAAATACTTGGCCCATGATTTGTGATTAAGAGCCAGCTTCATGGAGTGTGATTAACCCTGTTTGAGAAATCACTGTGTTATAATGAAAAAAACACTGGACTGGAAGACGATATTTGGATTCCAATCCTGATGCTGCCACTATGTAAGTAGTTTTGTAACCATGGGTAAGTTATTTAACTTCCCTGAGGTTTCTCATCTGCAAAGTTAGGGTAGGGAATGTATTAGTTGATCTATAAACTGTCAGCTCTAATATTTTATGACTAAGTCTGTATAATATTTGCCCACTTGCTAAACAGAATACTGTGCCCAGAATTTCTTTCCAGTGACTACCTCAGTGTACAGGCAATATGTTAACCTACATCAAAACCCAAGCCATTAATTTGAGGTGCCATAAGGATGGAAGGTGAACTGCAGGCTAACCATTTAGGATTTTGTTTATATCAGACTTGCCTCGACTTAAATCTGTTTAAACAGATATTTTTAGACTTCTTTCTTTGTGGGGAAGGATTGTTTGGGGGATGTTGGAGAAAAAGATGAGGACAGGATGCCCTTAGCTTCCATAGGATACAAAAGAATGGGATACATTTTTATTTCTTTCTTAACCTCTGAAGTCACAGTTGGAATTACATACATGTATCATCAACTGGAGAGGACTTGAATTTCAAGCCTCTGATTTAGCTCCTCATAAAACTGCCAATTTTTTACTTGACTAAAGGATGCTGATCTTTGGGGGGAGTCTGGTCTGCTTATATAAGGAAATGCTTTTTACATTCCAAATTGTTTGAATTAAACTGTTTGAATAAAGAACATACATGGAGTTTTCACTCTAATTTTAAGTAATTTTGGCTTGTTTCTTTATTCAGTAGCTACTGGTAATTAAATTATATCATTCAGGAAATGTTTGTTGAGCCTAGTAAATGCTAGGCATAGAATATATAAATTTTTGTGACCTGTTATTCTTGAGGCCAAAGGGAACACAGGGATGAACAAGAAAGAGTCCCCTTCAAGTAGCTGATAACCCTAGTAGGAATGATGAGATAGCGAACTATTGGCACATGTCATCAGTAAACTCCTTCCCACTTCCTCTTCTTCTTTGACCTTATTTCCCTGGCATCTTTCTCTTTGTGCCTTTTTCCCTGAATGATGAAACTAAGACAGTAGATTTCCGTGGACGAAGCCAGCTAAGGAGGTAATGGTGTCATACATCATCCTGATATCAGTAAAGAAGAGAAAGTTCAGAAGGGCAAGTTAGGCAGACACCACTGACCAGGATAATTTTTAGGGTATAATAGATTGCCATATACTTTCAGACTCGCAGACAATATGAGCAAAGATTTTTCAATCACCAGGTTGAAAGTAATGGAGTCCCCAGGGGCATTCATGGGTTCAGGGTGTCCTTTATTTAATCAGTTACTAGTGTAAAAGCACCTTTAATAACACTGATATCATCATCATCCAATTGCCACCCAACAAGCCTAGCTTCTTGCAATAAAGTTAACTTAGATAACACATGGCTAAGTTTTCTGACTAATGCTGCATCAGGTAAAAATTTTTTAGTACTGAAGTCAAAAAACACTAATTGCTTAAGATTCTCAAATACACCCATGAAGGTAAGCCATCCATCACTGCTCACACAGTTTCCTGCCAAATCCAGCTGCTGGAAGTTTTTCAGAGGATTCTTTTCAAAAAATGCACCTGGTAAAAAGATAGAAATTAGTATGTTAGTTGTAAAGAAGACAGTTTTTTAAAGAAAAATGTCTGTTTGGACCAGTGCTTTGCTTTAGAAATTCTCTATAGATAGGGCAGTTATAATGGTCCATTATATTTACAAATTACATTCTTCCTTAAATGTAAGGGAATCTGATAAATAGTACTTAGTATTTAATGTAATTATAATTGACTTAATTTATAATAGTAACATTTAAAATAATTATAATAAATAGAATTGATTTAATTAGTATAATTTATATTAGCAAACCAATATAAATGAATTACATATTTTTTCCCCTTTTCTTGACTCTTCCAGGAAGTAGAAGATTGCTTAAAATCTGAGGTGTGAGAGATGCTATCAAATATTCAGTACTTATTTTCAAAACTGGAGTCAAACTTTGGCAACCTTAGGTCATTTCTTCTGAGAAGCAAATACTACCCATTGTTTCTTGGGTTTTGAATGTTCCTAACTGTAAACTTGAGTAAGTAAGACTCCTTGAGCATCTCTATTTTCGTTTTGGGTTTGTTTGTTTGTGTGTTTTTTGTTTGTTTGTTTGTTTGTTTGTTTGTTTGTTTTAACCCTCCCTAGACTCTTTGTGAACTGCCTTCATTCCTTACAGAACAGGGCACTCTACCTCCTACAAAGAGAAGGCGGATGTCTTAGCCATGACCATGAAGTCAAAGATAACACACTAAGGAAGAGAAGAGTACAAAAGGAAGGTTTCTGGGTTTGAAAGACTGCACAGAGCCACGGCACCCTGCCTGCTTGGGCTGCTCCCTTCTGGGCTGTCAGAGGACAGAGAAATCAAGCTCTGTCTTCTAGAGTTGGGTTTCTTGTTATATAAGCTTAGCCTGTGCCTAACCCAGCTTATACATAGGGCCTCACTTTCTCCTCCCTCCTTCCCATAAGGAGCCCTTTATTCTTTGTTGGTAGGTAGCATTCTCCCTGTTCTCTCTTATACCTCATGTTCATGTCCTTTCTGCCTCAGCCTCTGCCTGTTTTTCATATACTTCCCAGCATGGCAGGCACTCGGTCAAAATGCTGGTCATCGGTGTATTATATAAGGCTCTTTCCCCAAAGGGCAATTTCTTTTCTCCTCGACTAGCAGAACAGATTTCACCACCTAAAAGGAACTTAATGGAGACTTGAACGCCCATTCTACACTCAGAGGGTGATACATAGTTACACAGCTTATCTGCTAAGGTTTAAGGATGGTATCAATAAGAGAGTTTCTTGGATAATTAGAATGTGTGCAAGCCAGGAACCAAGAACAAACAACATACTCCAAGGGCATGCATTTTGTTCATTTAACCTGCAGTATTTTTGTCATCACGATGAGCAGACTGGTTCTGAGGAAAAGGAATCTGACATTTAGAGCTGTGGGCTGTCTGTGGGCTGGGGACAAGGCAAGCGGCCTGATCCATGTTCCAGGCAGAATCTCAAATGCTCTGGGTAGAAGGATTCTGAACCTTGAAGTTTCTGTATCCTGAACAAAACCCTTGTATTGCCAGAGCTCTTACCAGTTCTTTCAGCAAACACTTTTGAGTGCCTGCTATGTCCTGTGCATTGTGCTGTGAAAACATACATTATCAAGTAGTTAGATGGGTGATAGGTGCCGTGGTCAGCGTACCCTGGGAGCACACAAAGGCACCATTTTATTCCCAGAACACTGGCAATTGGGCTTATATGCTGCACGAGGAAAACTGAAGGATCCTTCTCGGGAAAGTGAACTGCCTCCAAGAAAGGGCCCTACAAAGGAAGAACCATTTTGCTTTCCTGATCACCCACAGTGAAACTGACCAGTTGAAAAGTCACCCTTCCTCAGGCACACAGAGCTTCTTATCAACTTGTGTCTTGCTCTAAAATGTCAAGGCAACAGTACAGAATACCAGACATTTGAGAACAGCCTAAAAGCCAAACAAAAAACTCCCAAGAAATGAGGTAACATAGGGAACAAGAACAAGCTTCAAAACCTTACTTTGCAGGGACCCTAAAAAGGTACAGCATCTACCCAACATAAATAAGATGCTTTTTTTTTTTTTAAAGTACAATTGGAGGAATAAGAAAGAGCGCTTGGAAAATAAAAATATGATATCAGGATCCATGTGGCAGAATGATTGGGTCCAGGATTTACCAAAGAGCTTCTGGAATATGAGTAGGGTTGTGATGGTGCTTGTTTTGGAGCCCTGACTGGATAACAGAGTTAAGATGCAATGGCTCCCTTTTTTTTTTTTTTTGCTAATGTGAATTACTTTTTTTTTTTTAATTAAAGTTTATTGGGGTGACAATTGTTAGTAAAGTTACATCAATTTCAGGTGTACAATTCTGTATTACATCATCTATAAATCCCATTGTGTGTCCACCACCCAGAGTCAGTTCTCCTTCCATCACCATATATTTGATGCGCTGGCTCTCTTTTTGAGAAACAGGCTGGATAATAGAGATTAGCCTCAAACATTTAAATTGAAAGAGACCATTTAAAAAAAGGTTTTGTTAGAACATGGGAAATAGATCCTTGAGCTATTATAGTAACAATTTCTACCTGGTAGTCCCAGATTTCTGATGGGCTAGAAAAATTTGGAGAGTCATAATCAAAAACAGCAATCGAAGCTTGACGAATACAATTATCCGAGGAAGAAAACCAGAGAGCCTGGGACCAAACACTGAGGAAAGTTGGAAGGTTAACATCGGGTAGAGGAATTGCCATTGTAAAGGTGGCATGGAAGTCAAGAGAATATTTTGAAAAGGAGAGAGTGCTCACTGTCAACTACAGAGGGATCAAGTAAATTAAACACTTTTGAAAAGTGTCCAGTACATTTTAATCACCCCAAAAAAGAAACTCTGTAGTCATTAGCAGTCACTCCAGTCCCCACCCCAACCTCCCCAGACCCTGGAAACCACTAATCTATTATTTGTCATTATAGATTTGCCTACATTGGACATTTTACATAAATAGAATTCTATAACATGGTCTTTTGTGATTAGTTTCTTTCACTTAGTATATTTTCAAGGTTCATCCATGTTGTAGCATATTCTAATACTTGATTCCTTCTTATGGCTGAATAGTACTCTGTTGTATGGATATACCACATTTTGTTTATCCATTCAGTAGTGATGGACATATGGGTCGTTTTTCCTATATGTAGAGGTAACCATCTACATTACATCTCTATTAAGGTAATTATGAGATGAGTTCATACTGATGTCTTCAATTCTAAGCCTTTACTATGGGTCATTCTAGCACCCTGCTCTTGCTGTAAATTTCCACCTCAACATGGAGAAACTAGGTTCCCATCATCTGCCATCCATTTTTATAATTATTCAGTTCCAGCGTAAATGTATAGCAGTATCAGAATTGTTAACCTGTACCCCAATTGGATATAACTCTATCAATTACAGTACAGTGGTTATGTTACCATTTATTTTCCCTTGAATTTTACAGATCACTCACTTCCAAAGTTATTTAGTTCAATTTCTTTTCCTCACATCCTCTGCAGTGAGGTTGTTTCATAGTTTGTAATACAGTTCGATTTTTATGCATTCTGCATTCTATCCTCGGGTTTCCCAGACCTCCTAAATGGTTTATTTTAGTTTGCATACATTATGGTTCACTCTTTGTGCTAGAAATTTCTATGGGTTTCGACAAATGCATAGTGTCATGTATACACAATTGCAATATCATACAGACTAGTTCCGCTGCCATACGAAAAACTAACATGCAAAGAAAACCGGAGCTATATCTGTTCAACCCTTCCTCCCCTCCTCCTGAGTCCCTGACAACCACTGTCTCAATAGTTTTGCCTTTTCCAGAATGTCATACAATGGGAATCACGCATTTTGTAGCCTTTTCAGACTTGCTTTTTTCACTTAGCAGTATGTATTTAAGTTTCCTCTATGTCTTTTCATGGCTTGATAGCTCATTTATTTTTAGAACTGAGTAATATACAAAGGTATGGCTGTACCCCAGTTTGTTTATCCACTCAGCTATTGAAGGACATTTAGCTGCTTCCAGTTTTGGGTGATAATAAAGCTACAGACCTGTGCTTATGTCTCCATTTTGACTAATGAAATTAATATTACTCTTTTTTTTCTTGAGCAGTCTTGCTTGATTTTTATCTATTTTGTTACTCTTTTTAAAGAACCGATTTTGAGCTTTATTGATCTTTTTTAATTTTTATTTTCTATTTCATTGTTTTATGTGGGCAGACTTTGGAGATATTGTGAGTTCCAGAGAGTTTCAGACCACCACAGTAAAGCAAGTATCGCAATAAAGTGAGTTGTAATCTTTTTACTGGTGGAGGGTCTTGCCTTCAATTTGTAAAAAACTCAACATCTGTGAAGCACAATAAAGGACAGTGCAATAAAATGAGGTATGCCCATACTGTTATGTTTATTATCTTAATGCTATGAGGATCTTATTTAAGCCCTGCTTTTGCTGGATGCCACAAGTTTTACTATATAGTATTTTCTTACCATTTGGTTCTCAATGTTTTTGTTGAAATTTGTCACTATGAACTTGTATCGATCTGTCAAATTGTGTATTCCCCAGTAGCCTTAGTACAGCTACAGAAAAAGTGTAAAATTAAGGACAATCCAGGCTTGGCGTTTTTCCAGCAAGCACATCCCAACTATAGTTATCTAATTTCATACCTCATTGTTATCTCATTTCATACCTCACATCCACATCTTGTTTTCTCCCTGCATTTCATTAGGTAGTCATTCTTTAATTAGAGACTCTGTCTCTCATTACACTGTCTTCATTTCACTATTGCATCTATCACATATATCCATCACTAAATGTCATCGCCCAAATTGACTCATGATACCGTGGGCCATGAGTTTTGTGGGGGACTGGAAGAGATGGAGATGGGAAGAGGACAAGGCAATTAACAGGCAGCTGGAGGCTGAGCAGGTGGAAATGACCAAGCATCTCTTTGAAAATGTGGAACTAACAATATTAAATTTAATAAATCTGCTCCTCAGAACTATCATGTAATCACGTCTTTCACCATTACCCCGGAGCACTCAGTAAAAAAGCTATATCCATAATTATACCAAGGCCTTCTTGTAGAAATTAAGGATAAGTGACTGTTCTCCCCACCCGAGTCACTTGGAGAATAGGGAAAGGAAGCACTGTAGGAGGCAAGATGACACAGGTCAAGAGACACATGGGAGCAGACATTTAGCGTCAGTAGTGACCATTGAAACAGGAACCCCATACCTAGGCTGACACCCTGGGCAAGATATGCATTAGGGCATTGTTTCTTCCTAAGCTACATGGAGCCCCTCTTTTAGTGGAACATGAAATAAATTTAATACATTGCAACTAGCATTAGTTTTAAGTGACATAGGATAGAATGAATAGAAAGTAAAGTATCACACATATAAGATAATTTTTGTGAAATTTTTTAAAATGTATGTATGTATGTTTTAGATCATGAGGTAAAATGTATTTTTAGGTGTGACTCAGCCAAAAGAAAAGTTTGAAAGACTCTGGATAAGAACCTTAAACATCTAGGTTCCATGTGGGGATGCAGAGGAGGGCGCATAGGGAGAATATTTCACCAAGAAAATATTTAAGTTAGGTTTTAAAGGGACAGTAGGAGAAAGGGAAGAACATTCCATAGGGAGTTCATTTTCAAAGGCATTTTCAGGGAACAGCATGAGGTCCATGAGGGTGGAACTTCATGTAGGTTAGATGGCGTGACAGCTGATGAAGGTGGAGAGGAAGGTGAATTGAGACTCCATTGTGAAGGGTCTTATACATCAAAAGTGAGCAGGTTGTACTTTTCATTTTGCAGGCTGAGAAAGCTTTTTTTTTTTTTTTTTTAAAGGAAGGTAACCAAATAACCCTGGTTCTGGTTCCCCCTTGAAGCCCACAGAGGATAATGATCACAGTACCATTTATTGAGCATATACAGTGGGTCAGTGTTGAACTTTTTATATGCATTAGCTCAGCTACTGATTAGCACAATAACCACTAATATGGTAGGCATTATAATTATCCTCATTTGACAGATGAGCAGACTGAGGCTCAGAGACTTTAAGTTGCTGCAGCGTATACATTGATCAGGTAGAAGGGGTAGGCAGGTTGTCTGACTCCAAAACCAATGCGTCTAACCATTTCGTAAAGATGGAGCCTCTAGAGGGGCCGACAGATAGCACTCTCATCACCTGGCTGGAGACCAAAGGCAGAGAACATTTGGCTCACTCTGCAGCCTAAGCCTCAAGCACAGGCTTTTTATGCCTCTGGGAGGTGGAGGGAAGGAGCAATGCCAGCACCTACACTTTCTCGCCAATTTCATCAACTCTTCCTCTTCTGACTCCAACCCTTTTCCCTGCTTCAGTATGACAACCTTCATATGTGTTTGCTTCTTTATAAGACTGGGATAATATTGTTATCTTTTGTTAGAGACATAGTGATCGCTCCACAGATTCTTTTCTAAAAGACTTTGAGAATAAATTAGTTACTGCTATTGAATTGTTCATTTTGTTTTTTTATTTTTTAACTTGCATTTTAGGGTACATCTTTACATCTGAATTTCCAAGAGTCAGCTGCCTTCTCTTATTTTTCTCATTTACATCTGGAGGCTATAAAGCACTAGGCAATTAAAGTAAAATGGCAAATTACTGCTTAGCTCAGTTCCTATTTCATTAAACGCACCATCTCCTTCGCTGGTCTCAATGGCCTGCCTCAGAAGTAGGCAAATTAGGCAGCTATCTGAAAGATGCTGAAAGGTCAGTACCTAAAAATACACCCCCGCCCCCCACATAATCCTAATTCTATACGTTTCCCAATGGCCTCCTTGAAAAGACACATCCTTTCCAACTCACTCAAGGTATGAGGTTACCTGAGAGGGATTATTTATTAGCTAACTAATTAGTCTGTCATAGAAGCCACCTGCCTCCAGTGTCACTCAGAATAGAGGAGGGGCCTGAAAGAATGACACCCAGGATGATGGGGTAAGGGAGTGGGTAGAAGAGATGGAAGTGGTGTTAGGAGTTAAGGGAAGGAAAGATCCAGAACTTGAAGCACCAGGAGGAAAGGCAAAACCCTTGGGGAGCCCAACGACTGAGAGACACATCTCTAAGAGACAAGGTTTTCAAAAGGAGCAGGTGGGGAGTTAGTGTGTAATGGGGACAGAGTTTTAGTCAGGAAAGATGAAAAAGTTCTAGTGATGGACAGCGATGGTGGTTGCAAATGAATGTGAATGTACTTAATGCCACAGAACTGTACACTTAAAACATGTATACTGCAAATGTATTCTAGACAATCTGTGAGGGAAATGAGGGCAGTCGAGGCTGTTTCCATTAATCCTTTGCCTTAGACAGTACGATAGCCTTCAAGATAGCTCCAGTGATCCTCACCTCCTAGTATTCACTCCCCTGTGTTATCCCCTTCCACACCAACCTGGGTAATTAATAGGATACAGTGGAAATGACCAGAAATGACCTTCCAAGACTAGGTCATAAAAGACACTGCAGCTTCCAACTGGTTCTCTCTTGGATCTCTTGCTCTAGGAGAAGTGAGCTATCATGTTGTGACGACACGCAAGCAGCCTATAGAGAGGTCCAGGGATGGGACACTGAGGCCACCAGTCAACAGCCAGCATTCACCTGCTGAGCAAGTGAGGGGCCACCTTGGAAGCAGATCCCCAGCAGCCCCAGCTGGCATCTGGACTGCAACTTCATGACAGAGCCAAAGCCAGAACCATCCAGCTAAGCCGTTCCCAAATTCCTGACCTACAGAAACTGTGAGATAATGTTTTATAGTTGTTTTAAGCCATTACGTTTTGGGGTAATCTGTTACACAGAAATTGATAACTAAGACAGCATGAGGACCCATCATCAACTGCCTGAGGCTAGTGGTGTCTTCAGTCATTTATATATCTCAATTTGTTCCGGGGATTACATCACAGGTACTTATAGATATTCTGTGACCCCATTTAGATAAAGTTGCGTTTATCTTTATATTAAGTTTTGAATACCTAACAGGTGACTTAAAAATATTTCCCAAGATTGGAGAGGCAGTGCTGAATTTCAGACAGTTAAGGCTAGGGAGAGCAATTCCCAACATAATACACCTTGTCAAAGAATGTGAAATGCTTAAAAATCTGAAGGCAGGCCAGTATTTTAAATCATTTTACTTCTTAATAGATGTGAACTCTCTTTAAATATATTTGTATAATCAAAAAGGGAAGGGAAGGGAAAGAAAGGAAGGGGGAGAGAGAGAGAGAGAAACAGAGGGAGGAAAGAAAAAGAAAGTCAGCTGAAGAACTTCGTTCGGACCAACTTCTTTTCTCTGGGCTGTGTGTGTGTACCTACCTAGAATTCTAATTTCTGCATCTGTGAGTCTCCAGTGTTTCAGCCCAAGCCTGACCAGTTGGGGGGCCCCCTCCAGTTGCTCCAACAGCCTTGCCAGGCTGAGCCGTACATCACTCCACCAGGGCAGCATCAGCACGGTGAGCTCTTCCAGGATGTGCAGCCTGCCAACTTGAAACCCCAGAGACTCGGTCAGGAATTGGCTCCTTCGCAAAACTGATGAAGGGATGTGGGAGCCTACTCAGTGGACAGTGAGAATCGACTTGTTTTTCGGTTAATATTTTTACAGAAAGTGCTCAAGAATATACAAACATTATTCAGGATAGTGTAATGAAACTGTACATACGAATAGGCCAACTTTCAGCAAACATCAAATCATGGACAATCTTGCTTCATCTTCACCAAATTCCCGCCCTTCTATGTTACTTTGAAGCAATTCTCAGATAGTATGAGTTCTTTTTCAGAAAACATAATCACAATATCATTATTAAACATTAAAAATCTTATCACTAACTCCTTAAGCAAATTTTTCTTAAACATCACTTTCTCTCAGACACTAGCTGCCTAGAAGAAGCCTCAGGGGCAGTGAGCAGGGGAAAACTGCTGACTCAAAAGCCGGCAGCCTGTGTTCCTTAATGACAGTTTAAGAAAGGGCTACATGACTTCCTTAAGGTGCATCTAATAAGGCAAAATTGTCATTCTTACTCAGTTCATGTAGAGCTTCATTTCCATCGTTTTCCAAGTGATTTTCAGATAAATCAAGAATGCTCAGTTTGGCCAAATTGTGAAGATTTTGAGCTGGAAAAAAATTTTAATCCAAAATAAAAAGACTATCAGGAAACTATATGTGCATTTTAAAATATCCTTAAAAAATTCTGAGCCTTTGTCTTCTTTGTCGATAGTACACAAGTCATTATTTAATTGATTCATTGGATTATTCCCAAAGGTATCTGGATAGGTATAACCCCCAACTCCCATGATTGTGACCAAATGGATAGATATTTCCTAGTTCTAAGTTCTGACCAATAGACTTCAGCTCACATAAAGCCTGAAGCATCATGAAATATAGTTGTTATGTCACTATAGGAAAGTCACTCCATTTCTCTAAGCCTCAGGGTCTTCATCTTTAGAATGAGGAAGTTAAACTAGATTTAACTGTGAGATTGTTTCCAATTCTTAAATGCCCTGATTGTGCAGTAGAAACAAAGGGACAAAAAAGATGCAATGAGCTGTTCTTTGTGTACCTCAGTTTAGATGTTTTTGTTAATGTCATAGTTGTGATGATAACAATAAAAACTTAAGATAATAAAAACATGAATCATAAAATTCGATCACTCTAGCTAAGAACTGCTTAGTTCTATCCTTCACTCCAGATGACAGGTATCCCCCCTTTTCCAAAATTAGGTTACACCACTTCACTTTTACAAAAGACCTACATTACTACCTGTTTTCGCTAACTGAAAGAAATCCACGAGGATTTTTGCTTTTACAAAAAAGGAGAAAAGCGAAAATAGTGTTCACCATTTGTTCTGCAGGGAGCCTTATAGAGGCAGCGAGAGAGGCCCCGCCAGCTCCTTCCTGGGAACCACACTCCACATCTCAGCATCAAGCCGCCAGAGCTTTGAACTATGTCGGTGAGTATCTTTGCTTGATTTATTTTGTGCATCTGCATTAGCAAGTGAGTCCTAAGGTATCAGAAAAGCCTAAGACAGGTTATGTTTTGGGTCTGGGAAACGCTAAAATATTTGCCATAAGCGTTAATGGTAATTGCTTCTTTGCTTAATGCCATCTCGGCTTACCAAAGTTTTCGTAGGAATACTGTACTTTCTGACAGAGGGGAAACTTGTATTGATCATGGTTGTGTAATCTACTTGAAGTTTTTCCTACCAAGACTTATTAGAAAAATCTCCTTTAAAAAAATGAGTCAAGTTTTTCATGAATATATACTCTTGTTACAATATTAGCTGTTATTATTTTTAATCAATCATATGAATCCTTTTCTTAGAGTAAACTATCTTTGAGGGGTTGGTGCTTTAAAATAAAAAAACCTATGGAAGTCCTCTTAAAAGAGTACATTTGCTATTTTTAGTTCTAAACATGTCTCTCCCCAGTGACAAGTAAAGAAGTAAAGGAGGAGTGTGCTTGTCATTCTCAGACTCCCAGTGCTTTTCCAGCCTTTTCTAATCATGGGTCTCTCTAGTTTTTGGTTCATGTTAGCATATAAATAATCTTAGTATCCTTACAGACTCCCAGCAGTTTTATATTCTGTTTTTAAAAAGGTTATACCATCTTTTTTCTCAAAATCTAAATTTAATAAACATCTGAATTAAACATATCCAGTTTATCCAGTAATATGCAAAGGTCTTTCCATACTTGGTATGCATACCCTTGGGGAACTCAAAAGACTCAACTCTTATATTAGTAATACACATCAATGCTATTTTAACAAGCCAGTGGGTAAGAATTGGAAGGTCTGAGATTATTTAAGGAATTCCTTCTCTCTGCTTCTCAATCATTTATCTATCTATTCATCCAAATATTTATTAAGCAATTATTATATAACAGGATATGTGCCAAGTTTCAAGTACCTACTTATTTTCTTCCTCTTCACCTTCTCTTAAAATTATAACATCTTCAATTATTCTGAAATTTTCTATTATCCATCTATAGTACATTTTCATTTCAACCATGGAGAAAAATCATTAAAAGCAGGCTAGATATTGCCTAGAAGTCTTTATCCTTTCCAGTTTCTCTAAAACCGAAATTTCCTCTTGGGAGGAGCATGCATTACTATAAAAGTATCACATGTTCTGTCTTACACTGTTCTTGTTCAGCTAATGCAGGCAATAGTTACCTAGGGTTTTCACAGCATTTGCCGACAGGCAGCAGGAAACTAATTGGATTTCTTCAAGATCACAGGGTTCGGCTGACAGAGACTTTACTATATAATCCATTCCCTCCCCAATGTCAAACAAGTGAGTCAAACGAAGTAAACACATATTCTTCAGGTTTGTTAGACCTTCAGCTGCAAAAAGAAAGAAAGGAAATGCATTAAGATACCAAGTTAATTTGATTTTACCACCGATTAATGGACTGAAAAGAAGACCAAGAACAATTGCACGAGCCCTTGCCATGCTCTTTTTGTCGAGACCTTAAGTTATAAAAATCCAAAGAGAGTAATTTTTCTTTCAACTATGACTTTCACACACAAAGATCACTTATGTGGAGATCATTCTCTTAGTAGCATGATAAAAACTATAGTAAATGTATAGTATTTTAATGGGTATCAACGGGTACCTTTACCATAACTTTTTTCATAGAATAAAGTCTTCTGAATGAGCACTCTCTCCTTAGAATCTCCAAAAATTTCAGAAGGGGTGGAGGCTGAATTCAGAGGGGCAGCATGGAGACTTCAGTTCCTAGGAATGCTTCTTGCGTAACTGTTTACAGCCTCAAAAGAGCCCTGCTTGTAATTGCAATGATATAGGGCCTGCCTGATGCTTTACAATGAAGAGCACATCCAATACAGCATGCTCCACCAGGAGAAAGATTTATCTTACATCAATAGTACAATAGAAAACATTCTAAAATGCACCTCATTCTTATGTGTAAAGCTGATAAGGACTTGAGGATTGATTAGGCATACCTTTGTGTCATTAAAATATTTCTTTATCTTGATGGTACTCTAACCTAGAAGAAAGAAATATACTGTTTTCATAATATCTGCCTTACAGAACTTTGAACTTTGGGAAGGTTGCAGATAGTGTATGTAATGTATTAAGTATAGTGCCTGGTACATAGTAAATGAATATTAATTGTTGTCATGGGAGCACACATAGCTCAGAGGTTGTGAACATGAGCCCTGAAGTCATTTTCATTCCTGGATCCCGTACTTAATAATAATTGTGTAACCTTGGGACTATTGTGAGGATTCAATGAGAAGAAATATGTAGAAGTGCCTCGTATAGTGCTAACCAATTACACAGTAATTCTTTAATAAACAGTAAATTTAGACTAGTTTATTCAAGTCCAGACTTTGATTCCTTAATAGTAGAACCAGATTGTCTCAGATAGGTGTTTCTGAACTCTTTCTACCAATTGGTGAGAACTTAGGCAAGTCAGTAAACTTCTAGTTTCCAGGGGCAGTAAAATGAGAAAGTTAAACTAGGTGCTCTCAGGCTCCCTCGAGCTCTGATATTCTGTGTAACTCATAAGCATGCAATAAATGTTTTCTGAACTCTGAATTAATGTTATTATTGTCATGTAGGCCATATAATGACAAAAAGGACAGCCATGTTTTAATTATAGGCTAGGGTTGTCTTTAGGCAAGAAGAATGAAAAGAAACAAGGCTGAGGAGCATTTAACTGAGGGCTCAAATGGGGAAAGAAAGAGCCAATAAAATAAAATAAAGATAAAGAAAAAGAGCCCTGCTCCTCCCAACCAAAAAAAGGCAGGGACATTGGGGAAAAAAGTTTCAACAGGAATCCTCCCTGAACTGGAAGACAAATCATGTGTTCTGCTTGTGTTCCTGAAGTTTCCTTGGTCCACAATTCATTCTTGTGTTTCATTCCATTGATGAAGTTTTATTTAATTAAAGTTAAAACCACAGTATAAACTTTGGATATTGTTGATATGCTTTAAATACAAATATAGTCAATAATTTATGAAGTTTTATTTAATTATGAAACCACAGTATAAATGCTTTACATTGTTTCTATGCTTTGAATCAGCCAGAAGATAAAAACATATCATGGCTTCTGTCCTCAAAAGGGTTACAATATAGTGGTGTACAATTTACATAAAATGGTGCTGAAGGATTGGAATGGGAGTGGAGAAAACTGTCTAGAAAAACCAATGTAGTCACAAATACGTAAAGGCATTCTTGTCTTATATAGATACAACCTTCATCAGAATCCTGAGTTAATTGTTCTTATTATCAAACTTACATTGATAAAAAATTAGAGAAAACAAAAATCTGACCTAGTTTTATAGCATCCTCCTCATTCATCTTAATGTTATCCAGTGTAAGCTTCATAAGATTCTTCAAATTACCCAAACTGTCAGTTAGACCACCTGCCAAAAGAAAAGAAATTGGACTGTGCTCAGCTGATATTTACTAAATTTCTGTTACCAATTAAAAGATTTTAGTTGTCACCATCAACAAGAAATGTTCATGAAATTGACACAAAAATGTATGTTTTTGGTCAGAGATGGACATCTTCTTTAGCTAAAAGCATGTTCTCCAAATATAATGGAATCAGATTGGAAAATAATAACTGAAAGATAACAAGGAAATCTCCAAATACTTTACACAATACTCTTCTAAATAAGCATGAATCAAGTAGGAAGTCCCAAGGAAAATTAGACAATATTTTGAAAAATACAGAAATTTAAAAAATATATCAAAATCTGCAACTAACAGACTGCTTAGAGGGAGGTTTATATTATTGAATATTTATATTACAAATGAGGGAAGGTCTCCTCTGAGACCTTACTACTTAAGAAATAAGAAAAACAAAATAAACCCAATGCTAGAAGAAGAAAGAAAATAATAAAGATCAAGACAGAAATCAATAAAAATTGGAAACAGATAAATAATAGGAAAAAAATCAATGAAAAAAGTTGTATCTTTGAAAAGATCAATAAAATGGATAAAATTCTAGCAAGACTAACAAAGAAAAGAGGAAGAACAAATTACCAATATCAGAAATGAAAGAGGATATCACTACAAAGACTGCAGATGTTAAAAGAATAGAGATTAATGTGAACTAATCTACACACATAAATTTGACAACATAGATAAAATTGCCCAATTTTTTGAAAACCACAGACTACTAAAACACACACAACATGACTTAGGTAACCTGAATTGTCCTATATAATTATCAAGGAAATTGAATTTGTAGTTTACAATTTTCAAAAAAACAAACAAACCTGCAGGCACAGATAATTTAACTTGCAAATGCTACCAAACATTCAAAGAAGAAATAATACCAATTGTATAAATCACTTCCAGAAAATAGAAGTAGAGGGAATAATTCCCAACTCATTTTATGAAGCTACCATTACCCAATATGAAACCCAGACCAAGAGAATAAAATCAAAGGAAATCAGGCCAATATCACTGATGAAAACAGAAGTAAAAATCCTCAACAAAATATTGCCAAGGAATCCAGTCATATATAAAAAGAATATTATACTACCATTAAGTGGGCTTCATACAAAGAATGTAGGGCAATATTTGGGACTTAATCCATGTAATTCACTATATTAACAGTCTAAAGAAGAAAAACTACATCATCATATAAATTGATGCAGAAAAAATAGTTGACACAATCTAACACCCATTCATAATAAATATTCTCAGTAACCTAAGAAGAGAAGGAAACTTCCTCAACCTGATAAAAGGCATCTACAAAAACAACAACAATAACAACAAAACCTACAGTTAACATCGTACTTAATGGTGAAAGTCTGAATACTTTCTCCCTAAGATCAGGAACAAAGTAAGACGTTCACTCTCACCTTGCCTATTGAACATTGTACTGCAAATTATAACCAGTGCAATAAGGCAAGAAAATGAAATAAAAGCAAAACAAATTAGAAAGGAAGAAACAAAGCTGTCATTTTTGGAGGTGACATAATTGTCTATGATAAAAATTTCAAGGAATCTACCAAAAAGAAAAAAGAAAATCCCCCCAAAACTCCTAGAACTAGTAAATGAGTTTAACAAAGGTGCAAAATACAAGATGAACACACAAAAAACCAATTGTATTTCTATCTAATAGCAATAAATAATAAGCAACCAAAATGTTTTAAAATACCATTTATAATAGCTCCAAAAGAATGAAAAAGTTAGGTATAAATCTAATAAAGCATACACGGGATGAACATGATGAAAACTACAAAATGATGATAAAAGAAATGAAAGAAAATCTAAAAACTTGAAAAGAGGAAACCATGCAAATGGATCAAAAGATTCAACATGATAAAGATGTCATTCTCCCTAAATTGGTCTGTAAATAATGTAATTCCAACCAAGATTTCAGGAAGTTTTGATGATATAAACAAATTGTTTATATTTACATGGAAAGGAAAAGGAACTAATATAAAAAAAGTTAAAAAAAAAAGAAAGAATAAACTTGGAGAAATAACACTACCCAATTTTATGACTTACTTTAAAGCTACAATTACTACTACAATGTGGTATCGGCAAGAGGTAGACAAACATATTGGCAAGTGATAGGTCAATAGAAGAGAGTCCAGAAATACATCCACATAATTATAGCCAAATGATTTTGGACAAAGCTGCAAAGGCAAGTCAAACATGAAAGAATAGCCATTTCAATAAATAGAACAACTGGATATCCATATGCAAAAAAAATGAACCTTGATAGAACCTTCACACCTTATATAAATGCTTACTCAAAATGGACCACAGATCTAAATGTAAAACATAAAACTTTGAAAAGATAGGAGAAAATCTTCATGACTTGGGGTTCAGCAAAAAATTCTTAGACATGACACCAAAAGCATGACTCATAAAAGAAAAAATGGATTGCAACAAAATTTAAAACTTTTGTCGTATGAAAGATACTGTTAAGAGAATGGAAAGACTAGCTACAGATTGGGAGCAAATATTTTCAAATCAGTTGTGATTTGAATGACAAAGGATTTGTATCCAGAATATATAAAGGACACTCAAAACTCATCATTTAGAAAACAAGTAACCCAACTGAAAGATGGGTAAAAACTTGAACAGATACTTCACATAACGGGATATATAGTTGGCAAACTAGCACGTACTAGGTTTTCAACTTTTATCAGCAAACTATGATGAGATAACACTACACACATAATTATAGTTGCTCCACTTCCTCCCAGCATTTAATATTGTCTGTTTTTTTTCCTTATTGTAGAATGACAAAAATAGAAAAATACGGAGAATACCTAGTGCTAGTGAGAATGCGGAGCAACTAAATCTCTCATATATTGCTATTGGAAAGGTAAAACGATACAAACTGGATAATAGTTTGGAAGTTTCTTTAAAAGTTAAACAAGCACTTGTCATATGGCTCAGCAATCCCATTTCTAGGTATTTGCCCAAGTATCCTGAAAATTTATTTTCAAACAAAAATCTGCATGAAAATGTTTATAGTAGCTCTATTCATAATTGCCCCAACTGGAAATAACCTACATGTCTTTCAATGGTGACTAGAAAAACTATGGTACATCCATATAATGGAATACTGTTTAGGAATAAAAAAGAATGAACTAGGAGGAATATGAAGAGACTTGGAGGGCAAAAATAGAAACAAACTTTGGGTATAAATGATAGGGAACTGGATTTTAGCCAGAAGAAAGAATAAGCACTGATTACAATCAAATGCCAAAGGGGCCAGGGAGATAATGTTATTACAAAAAGTAGAACAGGTGGGCTCTGTGCCCACCTGAAGATTTTGTGTCTCGTCCAAAGAGCATAGGAGAAAATCATAAGGCTCTCACAACTTGTTACCAAGTGAGGATGTGAGACCTCAGTTGCCAAATCTACAATTTTCAAAAGAAATGAAGAACTGGTATTTTCACATGATACCTCCCAATTTCAAAATGCTGGCAACTCTTTCAGGAAGAAGAGTCATGGCTAGGGGATGGGGAAGGGAAGGAGACTTTTCATTGTAGGTTGTTTTATAATTTGGACCACATGAATTTATTACTCAAAACATAAATTTTAAAAATTAAGGCAAAATATTGGCAAACATTCAAAAGAAAATTCGAAACAACTCTTAACTCACAGAAAATTTCCTCTGCAGGTGACAAGTGAGGCAGAGCTTGTGATTGGAAACTACTCCTAGATTACAGTCTAGCTGCCAGCCATAGCTTCTTCCCACCTCACAGCAGCCCCTGCTCCCAGCAACAGGGCTGATCTACACAGATAGGACAGACACTCATCTTTAGAGCTATTCTAAATTTGGGGAAAATTCCCCTTTATCTAAAGAGATTGCCCCGCATGTGTGTATCTGAAGTCGGAAATTTCTTCAGGTTAGACAAAATCTACACATTTTGTTTCCAAAATGAACAATAGTTGGGGCTGGGGTTTGTTCTGAAATTTTCCTAGCTGAGAATCTAGTAGCACAATTAGCGACTAGCTCCAGTAGGTAACTAGTTTAATGGCTAGATTTCCTCCCAGATTTGAAGGGGGGAGGGGTGCCACTGGCAGGAAGCAGTGGGTGCTGGGTGGAGATAGACTGGCTTCCACCATGAGGGAATGAATGTTCTTACAGGTGCTGAGAACCGAACTGAGGTTTCCAACCAAGCCGGCTGAGAAAGGGGAAAGTTCGCTGAAGACAAGCTTAACCACCAAATACACACACGCACACACGCACACACACACCCTTTACTACCGTGTTTCCCCGAAAATAAGACCTAGCCAGACAATCAGCTCTAATGCGTCTTTTGGAGCAAAAATTAATATAAGACCCAGTCTTATTTTACTATAATGTAAGAGCGGGTCTTATATAATACTGGGTCTTATATAATATAATATAAGACTGGGTCTTACATTAATTTTCACTCCAAAAGATGCATTAGAGCTGATTGCCCAGCTAGGTCTTATTTTGGGGGAAACACGGTATAGAAACTATATAACTATTCAATCAAACTGTATAGCTTCAGCTCTGGAAATCCTCCCAGTCTGACAGCCTTCCCCCACATGGACCTCTCTCTTCAGCTCTCCCACCTCCCTCCCAAATCCTGACACCTGGTAGAAACTATTAGAAAATTTAAAGCAAAATTATATGATATCTAGTATTTCCGTGGTACTTAACCAGGTTGTAGTATAGCTTCAACTTCTTATGTTTACAATACCTGGCAGCCGTTGGGTCTGTAGGTTGTGAATACTCAAGGTTTTCAGGTTCGTCACAGATGTGATGTGCTGCTCGTCTTCTATGGTGAGAGGACTGGCTTCCACCATGAGGGAATGAATGTTCTTACAGGTGCTGAGAACCGAACTGAACATTCCAACCAAGCCGGCACATCTCTTAATGTATAATCTGAGGCTTGTAGCAGAGCTAACTATTTTCCCCAGATATTTGATATCTTGCTTATTCAACTTGCTGAAATCCCGGAGTGTGACCTCCAGAGTCTTGAATTCCTGCTTCCAGTTGAAGAACAGAGACACGGCCCTGCCCGGAATGCAGGTTTCTGAGGACCCTCCCGTGTGCGTCCTGCTTCTGTCCTCTGTGGTCTTGTCCCGCAAAGCTGTGGCTGCCCCGTAGAAGTCCAGTTTAATGAAGTCCAGAGCACTTGCACAATTAGGCAAGTGTTCAAAGAAGTCAAATAAGTAATCAGGGATGCTCTCTGAGTTGATATGTAAGCTTTTCCCACGAAAGAAAGCTTCAAACTCTTCACTCAGGGCTGATTTGGATATACTCTCCTGGAATAAATTGATGCCACACTCTGTAAAGGAATTGACGTTTATGGCTTTCAGAATTTCTTGCATAGCGGTGCTTCGCTCATTTTGTATAGATTCCTGCCTCCAGAGAGGCCTCTTAGGGATGGAAAGCCCGAGGAGGCTGCCATGCTGATACACTGCTGCAAGGTGTTTCACAACAATCTTGGTGGCTTCGACAGATGACCCACACGTATAGAGGAGCAGGTTGCTGTACTTGGAAGTAATGTCTGAAATGGTAACCATTTTCTGCAAGTGACTGTTCCCCTTGGTCACCTCCTCTGGCTCCCGAGATATCAGCAGACTGCTGAGTCTGCGTCCCGCTATGTACTCCTGGAATGACTTATGAAAGAATTTATACTTTGGTTTGAACCGTTGAGCTGTGTATTTGCAGAGAAGTCCTGTCATCAGTAGGACGTCCTCGTTCACACCGGACACGTCCTCCGGTTCAAAATCAAACCTGTGGGAGAACACGCCCTCCAGAGCTAGGTCTCCACAGTGGTCCAGGCTGCGAGTAAAATCACCAGCAGTCACCCCTTTACATCTGTGCTTGTTTTTATGGATCAGCAAGTCAAAGAAGGTGCAGAACAGCGTTGTTTGTGTGTGAGAATGGAACTCATTTTCCCCCATCTGGATTGCACAAGTGATGACCACAAAGAGAGGGGTCTTCATCAGATTCCGCAAGCGCCTGGACTTCTGAATTTGGAGTACCAAGCCTTCAGCAAGCTCCTTTATCAGTACTTCCCGGATGAGAGCCTGGGCACTCTCCTCCATCATGTCCCCCAGCTCAGCAGTCAGGGCACCGAACTGCCTGATGTGCCTCAGGCACTCAGTGGTGGTGGTGACGATGACCATATTCTTGAAGCGGTGGTTTTCCTTTATCAGGGCTTCGATTTCTGGGCAGTTCTGGGCCTTGAATTCATTGTAACCATCCAGGAGAAAAAGAACCCTCTGGCGTAGCTTTAGCAGCATGGCCATGAAAGTCTGCTTCCTAATCGTGTCAGGTATGTCCACCAGTTGGTCACACAGGGTTTCGAAGAGTCCACCCTGGGCCCTACTCAGTTGGAGAAAGAAGACTAATTTGAATTGCGTCAGAGCCCTGCACTTTCCGGAGGCCCAGAGCATGGCGACTCGCTGGAGCAGGGTGGACTTCCCTTTGCCCGATTCCCCTTCAATGATGCAGGGGCTCTGAAGAGTGTCCAGCAGACCAGTCAGGGTCAGCTGCTCCAGACGGTGATGGTGTTGGTCCTTCCTCCATAGAACAGGTTCTGTGAAGGTGCTTTTCAAATTGAAAATAATGTCAATATCTTCACCCAGTGGGTAGAAGTTCAGAAAAGAGGGGGTATGGTATAAGTACTTTAAATCCTGAGCCAAATCATCTAAGTCTTCTTCTGACATCTGGTGAAAAAGACCTGTGAGAGAAGAGGTGAGATTAAAGAGGACCCAGTTCTAGTCTCCCCAGAACCTAGAGTTCAGGAGGATGAAGGTGGAATAATGCTGAGAATCTTCCACTCGTGCTTTTAATTTCCTTCCCCAGTTCTAGGCCAGCACAAGGGGTTGCAGACATTTACTCCTGCTTTTGCATGTCACCCTTTACCTTTCCTCCCCTTTTGCCTTCTCTTCGCTCCTTTCCACCACCAAATCTTATAGCAGCTGAGTGGAAACGGGAGGAGCCTGTGTTTGGGTTAAGGAAAGTACATAAGAGTCAGGAGATAGCTGAGAATGATGGCTACGGGTAACTTTCAGCAGATCAAGACTTAACCTCGATTAAAACCTGACATGAAATAATTGACCAATTTAAAGAAATAGAAAACAAAAGTACTATTCATGAAAAGCAGAATCACGCTCCTTCAGTCAGTCAGGCTGTCTTTACCACAGTGCTTGGATCATGGAGCAGGTAGGTGGTCACCGAGCCACCCCTCTCACAGACAGCCCTCATCAGACTAAGGAGTGGCACTACTGCAGAGACTTAAATGCCTTTATTGTCCAGCGTCATTTTGAAGTGAGACTATACACTAAATCATTTCTTCCCTGACCCTGGAGTTACTCACTGGCTTCATCATCAAGTGCTCTAATAGGAGATTTCTCTGAGCGTGCCTGTGCTTTTCCTTACCATGACCAAAGCCCACCACCCGGTGACATGACGAGGGAGGAGAGCAGAGGCTCTGTCGTGGGGATTATGGATCGTCGTCATGGTGGAACAGATACAAGCAAATAGATACTTACTTTGTCCATTCAAGTCCTGAAACAGAGGATAGTTCCACTTTTCAAGGGATTTAAGAAAGAGGTTACAGGCTTCTGGACCCTTCTTCAAAATCATGTGGATGATCCCTCTTGCTGCATCCTGCTCCACCTTCTCACAGCAAATGATGTTTACTTCTTCAAAATTCAGAACGTTCCATACAAATAGCTCATCCACAACTTGCTTTATAACAGTCATTCCCATCCTTTGAATGAGGACTTGACTATTCTCCTTTAGGAAATTCACTGAGGAGATGGGGGAGTATACATATTTATTTGTGTCCATAAAATGTGCATATGAGCATCATGTTGCCAGAGCATCAGGGTCACACATGTTTTTCCTTTGGACCCACGCTGAGTTATGGAGATGCCAAATACTTGAATTCCAGGCCCTAAAGAAAAGCTCTGCAAAGCCATTCATTCCTAACCCCTGAGTCCTTGGTGAGCAAGATGGTTCTTCTTTGGTAATGAAGTAAAGTGAGCACTCTTATCCCCCAGTATAAGAGGGTTCCCAGGGAGGTGTTAGTGGGCTTTAGAGTCATGAGACTGGCCTAGGATCTGCCCGTTGCTACCATCTGTCTAACCTTGGAAAGATGCTAAACCTCTTGGAGCCTATTCAGTGCTGTGCTGCCAAGTGTTGAACACACTGGCTCCCTGGGGGTAAAGGCCCTAATTCATAACACTTACCAATCTCCATGTTACAAATATTCCAACGATGGCTGATTTGAAGCTAATAATATATGCCAACTGGCTAACAAAAATCATGAAAATTCAACTATCAGGTCTCACAAAACGGTAAGAACCAGCTCCAGTACACAACTGGTTCCTTATCTGTACAGGGGGGTTGAGAACAGTATTTAACTTATGAAGTTATGAGAATTCATGTATAGTAGCTCATACAAAGTCATAGCTCAATACATCTTAGCTACTATTCTTAGCCATTATTCTGCTGTCACCATTCGAAGGAGTAACATATTTTCTCTCCCTAGCATTTGGTCTTTTGTGAAGACTGTCACTGCGAAACAGTTGTGTGTATCCAGTATAAGCCCTCTAAACCTCTCGTAGTCCCTGGGGAAGCTATGTCATTTCTGTGTCTGGCTCTCCAAGCTCTAACTTTGAAACACAGACCACGCTGTACCCAGGCAGTCCGTGACAGCTCGGCAAAATGTCTCCCTGGTTTTTCACTCTCAGACACTGTCTGCAATAGTTTTCTTCCTGGGCAAGGCTGCCCCTGGTTTTCAAATCTTTCTTGACTCATCCAAGGGGATTTGCTCCTCCCAAAGGCCCTGAGACCTCTCTGGTCTAAGATGCACCATCAGGCACTCCAGTCCCCGCAATCCCACCCCAGCTTGCCTTTCTCTCTGTCACAAGTCTCTACTACTAACCTCGGCTGGAATGTTACCACATCCCTGTCTACACATCCTGTCAGCAAGTCTTTTCTCTCTCCCTCTGGGGTCTCATCTTTTCTCTTGGCTTCGACATCCTCCCCAGGGAGATGACTGTTGTCTGTCTAGTCACGGTCTTCATTTTACAGCTGCAGAAATGTCGCCTCAGAAAGGCCTAGAGACCTCCACAAGGCTTGTTCTTATTACTAATCGTGGTGTATCGTCCTGTGTATGAAACTACCATACTCCTCTCTTATCAAGTAGTTAGGTGAAAACAATGCTGCTCATTCATTCATTCATTCATTCATTCAGTATTCATTCTTACGAGAATAACTCTTTGTCTAGACCAGTGCTGTACAGTAGAATTTTCTGAGACGAAGAACATGTTCTATAACTGTGCTGTCCAATAAGTAGCCAGTAGCCACACGTGGCTATTGAGCACTTGAAATGTGGCTAGTGCGACTGTACCACTGAATTTTAAATTTTATTAATTTTTATTTATTTAAATTCACATTTAAATAGACAGATGGCGAGTGGCCACTACATTGGATAGCACAGGTCTACATCCAGCAATCAAAGCAGAAAGAGTTACATTTTTGTTGCCACTTAGATCTACACGATGTTTCTTCACACTGATCTTGACAGGTATAGCTCTCTGCTGTCTGGCTGGGCAGATGCGGCTCAATAGGTGAGGCAGGGGACCAATATTTTAAAACATACACCTGGTCATCGTTTGTGTAAGTCCTGTCCTGTTTGTGGTTCTGCCTTTTATCACAGGCTGCCACCTTTGTAACTGAATTCTCAAAACCACAGAAGAATATTTATTGGGAATTCCACATATAACTAGTCAGGGGAAGGCATGAATTGATTTTCCATTCACTAGCATAAGTTTTTGGTAACACACTACATAACCAGGCAGATTTTATTTCTAGTGTACTTACTTGTTCTGAATAAGAGCTTTCCACCCTTCTGTATCTCAAGAGAGTATTATTTCCAAATGGATAGGTCAAAGATGATCCCAATATTGTCCTCTTCTTTCTGTAAAAGTGCTCTTCATTCTGTAACAAAACAGAACCAGAAACAATCAGGCAGCAACCACTGTCACTTTCGTACTTACTCTTGTTTTTCTAACACCAAATAAGGACACACTATACATAATATTCAACATCGTTTTTTTTTCATTTGCTGTATTTTTTGAGGCTTTTCCGTATCAGTTATGTATTAAACTGCCTGATTTTTGAAATGAACCTCATTCAGGTATAATTAACAAACAATGAAAAGCAAGGAGCTTTGGCAGATGTACACACCCAAGTCAATAATACCCCAGGTAAGATTTAGAATATTTCTATCACTGCAGAGGGCCCTTGTGCCCCTGTATAGTCCATCTCTCCAATTTCCCACCAAAGCAACCACCAATCTGATTTCTTTAACTATAAGTTAGTTTTGCATGTTGTAGAAATTGATATAAATGGAAAAATGTAGTATGTACTCTTGTGTCTAGCTCCTTTCACTTACCATCATGTTTTTGAGATTCGCCTTGTTTCCATGTGTTAGTAATTCAGTCCTTTTTATGGCTGAGCAGTATTTCATTTTATGAACAGGTCAGTTTACTTATCAGTTTTCTACTGATAGACTTGGTTTGTTTCAAGTTTTTGGCCATTACAAATGAAGCTATGAACATCCATGTACAAGTATCTTTGTGGACATATGTTTTCTCTTGCATAAATACCTAGTAGTGAAATTTCTGGGTCATATGGTTGAGTGTATGTCAATTTTATAGAAAGTGCCAAACTGTTTTTCAAAGGGGTTGTACCATTTTACGTGCCCTCCAGCATGTAAAAGCAACAGTTCCAGCTGTTCCAAATCCTCACTAGCACTTGGCGTTATCTGTCTTTTTAATTTTAGCCATTCTAGTAAGTGGGTAGTGGTATCTCATTATGTAGTTTTAATTGTAAATTTTTTTGATGATTAATTATGTCGAGCATGTTTTCATGTACTTTATTGTTTCCTCAAATATTTTGTGAAGTATCTATACAAATCTTTTGCCCATTTCACCAACTGGTTTGTCTTTTTTTAATTGACTTTTACGAGTTCTTTATAGATTCTGGATACAAATTTTTGTCAGATATATGTATTATGAATATTTTATCCTAATCTATAGTTGTTTTGATTGTACCTAGGATTTAATTTATAGAGATAACGAGTGTCAATGCCAATGAAAGAAGTTTTATTACTTACAGTTCCTAAGAGAAGGAGGGTGTGCCACACCCCACAGGGCCACACAGGGAAGTCCCAGAGTTGATCAGGAGACAGAAAGAGCAAAGAAGGAAGCTTAGCCCAGAGCATCTCTTATGGTTTTCTCAGGAAGGAATGGGTGAGGCAAGATAGGCAAGTTTGAGCAAGTTTCGGATTGCATAGTTTGAATAAATCGACAGACTCTGAGCTATGTGGGTGGCCCTGGAATGATTTCGGGCAGAAAAAGATTGGCCTGGTGTGTGTGAGTTAAGATGAAGTTGGTGTTTAGGGATATAGTCTTTGGATTGGTTCGTTTGCACATGAAAGGCACACTCACAGGGCAAGTTTTCTGCTATACCTAGGAATTAGCTAGTCCTGGGAGGGTAAGTCTCTCCAGGACAGCACAGCCCCCAAGATGGCAAAGCATCACAAAATTAGAAAATAAAAAACATGATTAATACAATGGTTTTCCTTTATTGTCTTACATATTTTGAAGAGCAAGTCATTTTCATTTTTGTGAGGTCCAGCGTATTAATTTTTTTCTTCTTTGATTCATGCTATTTGTGTCCTATCTACAAAATCATGTTATCCTGAGATTTTCACCTAAGTTTATTTGTTAGGTTTACTTTTAGCTTTTAGTTCATTGATCCATTTTGAGATAGTCTTTGATTGTGATGTGAGATAAGGAGTTAAGATTCATTTTCCCCCCTTAGGGATATCCAGTTTTTCCAGCATGATTACTTTAAAGAATATTCTTTACCCATAGAATTTGTGTCTATTTCTGAACTCTGTTCTGTTCCATTGATTTATATGTCTGTCCTAATGCCAATATCATACTGTTTTGATTATTGTATCCTTATAATAAGATTGAAATCAGATAGTGTAAATCTTTCAATTTTGTTTTTTTTTTTCAGAATTGTTTGCATTTTCATATAAATTTTAAAATTAGTTTATTGATTTCTATTTTTAAAAGAAGCTTTCTTAAATTCTGGTTTCTAGTTTGACATGTAGGGAAGTCATTACTCCATCATAACATCAAGTAAAAAAAGCTAAATAAACTGAAAATCAGCAACTCTTTTTAGATCTATCAGGGAATTGAGGTCACAGGGCAACCTGCAGCCCCAACATTTGAAAGACAGGTGGATACAGAGAATCACAACTTACTGGAGCAGAAAACCACAAGGTGCAGAAACATACGAACAAAATCTCTGAGGAACCAGTATGGGGGGAGGAAACCCTAAACTGTAATTGAGAAATTGCTAGAGGCTCAGTGTTGACAAGTCTGAGAGTTTTAAAAACTCCAGAAAGGGCCAGTCTTAGGAGGGCCACCATGCTTTTGTGAGGTTTACCACTAGAAACCCTACCAGGATATTACAGTGAAGATCAGAACAGTCCCCTCCTCCTCCCAGCCAGGGAAGGAAAAAAAACATTTTGAAATATACACAGAACATTCTGTTTTTTCTGAACAAGAGCTGCCCTCAAGTGAAATTACCAGAGCCTCACCTATTGGAATATTATCAGAACCCAACTGACATGGGGGGAGGGAAATACCCAGCTCCAGCCTCCTCTAGCTTTACACATGGGGAACAGTTTATTTATTTTGCTAGGAAGACATTTAAAAGTTACTATTATCACCCCAAAGAAACAAAAGCATGGAAAACATTAACAGTTCTGGAATATAAGGTGAACTGGAGTATTTATAAATTTCTGCTAAACATTTAAGACTTAGTAACTACTTTTTACTTGTTACCTCATGTGAAAGAAACTTTCTGAAATTAAAAAAATTTTTAAAGTGTTCTTCATTCAACTATGAGCAGATATATTGACAATTCTGGCAGTACTGTCTATTGAACACAAATATGCAAAACGATCCATTTGCTAAAGTCATTGACAAAGTTGCAAAAAGTAAGGCTGAAAAGGGTTTTTACTGTTCATTACTATGCTGGCCCAATACGGGTAGGTGTACATTTTTCCTTTTTTTGTACTGCAGTATTTACTCTAGTTTGTTTATTTTTACTGCCATGTTTCTATACATATATAAGAAAACTGTCACTACAAAACAACAACAATGAGATTAAAAAATGGGCAAAGAACTTGAATAGATATTCTCAAAAAATGATATACAAATGGCGAACAATCACATAAAAAAAAGTTCAACATCACTAATCACTAGGGAAATGCAAATCAAACCCACAATGAGATATCACCATGAACCCAACAGAAAATAACATATGTTGGCCAGGATGTGGCAAAATTAGAACCTTTACATACTGTTGGTAGGAATGTAAAATGGTACAGCTGTTATGGGAAACAGGTTCAAAAAATTAAAAAGAGAATTACCATATGATCCAGCAATTCCACTTCTGGGTATATAACCAGAAAGATTGAAAGCAAAATCTTGAAGAGATATTCATACATCCATGTTCATAGCATGATTCATGAGAGCCAAGAGGTAGAGTCAACCCAACTGTCAAACAGATAAATGGATAAACAAAATGTGATATATACATAAAATGGATATCACTCAACCTTAAAAAGGAAGGAAATCCTGTCACAAGCTACAATATGCTCAGCAAAAGAAGCTAGTCACAAAAGGACGAATGCTGTGTGGTTTCACTTATATGCTGCAGTACCTTGAGTAGTGAGTCAAATTCATAGAGGCAGAAAAGTAGTATGGTGGTTGCCAGGGGTTTGGGGGAAGGGAAAATAGGGAGTAGTTGTTTAACGGATACAGAGTTTCAATTTTATAAGAAGAAAAAGTTCTGGAGATTGATTGTACAACAGTGTGAATATACATAACAATACTGAACTGTAGACTTAAAATGGTTGAGATGGTAAATTTTATGCTATGTGTATTATACCACAATTTAAAAAAAAATTAATTACTATCATTAATTTTGTTATGTGAGTATTATCGAAAATAATGTTATATAAGGGAGGGGGTTTTTGAAATGATTTGTTTAAATATCGAATATGCTAGGTTCATCCAGCCAACATACAAATAGTCATGCTCTTAAGGCCAACTTTTCATCACTGGAAAAATAAATTAAGAATAAAATGGAACTTCATGTTAGATGGGGCACCAAAGAACTGGGCCCCAGTGCATCTGTGTGAAGAGCCACAGGATCTGAGACTTTCAGAGATGAGAGAAACAAGACAAGCTGTCAAAGGAAGAAAGAATGTCTTGTAAGTCAGTTTTTCAAACTGGTCAATTCATTAGCGGGTCATGATATCAACTTAAGTGGGATACAATTAGCATATTTTAAAAAATGAAATAAAACATCAGAATGCACTGTATTTTTTCATGAAAGTTTTGTTTCAGTTATTTCTATATCCTGCCACTGGGCAGTGATGTAAGATGTATTTCATGTTGTGACTTGAGGTCAATGAAAGTTTGAAGGTCAGTGTTCTAGGGTAACCCTACGGAGGGATATTTAATTCTGCCTGGAAGAGGTGACTTTTGAGTTGTTCTTGAAGAAAATCAAAGTTGACCAAGAAGTTAGGGGGAAAGGCTACCTCTAGGCAGAGGACACAGCAAAGGAAGGAGCATGAGGGAAAGAGTCTGAATATCAGGATTTGGGACAGCACCTGGTGTGAACAAGGGCCTATTTTGATGTCAGCATTGAGTTCAAATTTCTGTTCTACCACTCACAAGCTGGGAGTATTCGACTGGTACACAGAAAGGGCTCAGTAAATAGCAGCTACAATAGATTTTTCCCTCCTTTTCTATGCCCCAAAAGGGAGTAGGTCTGAGAAAAATCAGACCTCCACTGACTGGGTCAGATTTTAAGTGACAATGGAGAAAAGAGGAAGAAGATAGAGGAAGGAGCCACCTGTTCCTTATATTCTCGTAAACAGAATAAACTAATCCGAGAGTTGGTCATGCAGTCCCTTTGTCCGCTAAAACAATCGATAAAAATTGCTACATGGATCATCAGGGAGGCATCTTAGCTGATTTTGAACATGCTAAAAATTCATATTCAGTTTGGGTATTGGTAGTATTCTTCCTACCCACAGAAAATCTGTGACCGGATCGTGGAACCAAGTCAGAGACAATTGACTGGTTAGTTATTAATTGTTCTTGAGAATAAAATTAACCCATAGTCTGAAGCTCAGGTAGTCCACTCTCAGTTACCCACTGGCATAGAAGACAGGGTTGTGACCAGTTTGCTCCCCTGGATCGTGGCTGTGAACACGTCCCCACCTCCTTAAGCAAGCTGTCCAGAGAATAATTGAATTGCATGGAAGAAGTCCTTTTCCTACATTTGTACTTTGGAAAATAATATTTAGAAGTACAGTAATTCTAAAAATGGACATTTTCTTCCAAATGGTTACTTACATGAGCTCCTTAGTGAACTGAAGTTCCTCTGGACCCATATAACCCACATCTATGGATTCATTCCCACAACTTATGGATGCAATGATGGAAAAGTCATATATAAAGGGAGCAGAGAGGAGGCACGTGGAAGTGGAAAGTGTGTGTGAGCTTTGGTATTGCAGTTCTGAATTCAGATGCTCACTCTGCAGTTTATTAGATGAGTACCCCTCCCTTACAGAGTCTTGCTTTCTTTATCTGAAACACTGACATAATATTCATCTCCTCAGACTGTTGTGAAGATTAAATGGGAAAGTGACTGGGACAGAGGTGATCAGTGGGTGCTCTCTTCCTTTCTAGTAAAAAGGCTCTAGACTAGAATGTTCTTAGATCTCCAATAGACTCCAGAAATCTCACATCTTATTGTTAATATTAGTGTTGTGAGTGGAATTGTGGTCCTCAAAATCCATATGTTGAAGCCCTAGGCCCCTCAGGACAGGACTGTATTTGGAGACAGAGCCTCTAAAGAGGTAATGAGGTTAAAATGAGGTAGTATGGGTGGGCCGTAATCCAATCTGACTGGTGTCCTTAACAGGACGGTGAGATCTGTACACACAGAAACCCCAGAGATGCAAGCTCAGAGGAGAGACAATGTGAGGACAGGGTGAGAAGGCAGACATCTGCAAGCCAAGGAGAGCAGCCTCAGGAGGCAGCCGCAGGAGAAACCAAACCTGTTGACACTTTGATCTTGGACTTCCAGCCTGCAGAACTGTGAGAAAATAACTTTCTGTTGGTTAAGCCGGCAGTCTGTGGCATTTTGTTATGGCAGCCCAACCGGACTCATACAGTTAGTATTATAGAAGTGTGCTGAACTGTTAAGGGAACAATGACAGGAGACCGGTTCTATCCTAGTTCTCTAGACAGTTACCTGCCTGACCTCTTGTCACCCCATTTTCCATCCCTCTAAACCAGGGATGTAGGATTCATTGAGATAAAGTATATGAAGACCTGATCAACAATAGGTGTCCTGTAAACAGTAACTTCCTTCTCTTCTTTCTCCAGATATCAGGTTTTTCACCAGTAACTCGGGGTATTGGATGGACTAAGTAGTCCATCCAAGTCTTTTCAGCTCAGCTTCTGTGAGTCTAACAACAGTTTTAGGAACTAGAGTAGGTTTTCCTCCCATAAGCCCAAAGTATATTTTCAAAGTCCTTTCTCTCACTTTGTCTCACAGTAAACACAAATCCACTCCTCTGAATGTATATTTAAACATCAATTCTAAGGAACCTATTGAAACCCCACTAGGCAAGACTGACCACCCCTAAAATTTTCCCTGCAGGCAAATTCAACCAGCCATGCAAAACCACAGTCTTCAGTGTGAAGGCTTTTATACCTCCCAGACACAAGCTTTAAAGGAATATAAACCCAAATTTTATAATAATATATGGTTCCAAAACCTACTTAAAACCCCATTCTCTTCCCCCACAGTACCTGGCTGAGCAATCCAGTTACCCTCTTCTCGGTGGATCATCAGAAGACGCTTTTAAAATTATGTTTCTTTTAATTTACTTTTGGTTTCAGAGTGACACCTGGTGTCACATAGATCTGAGGTCTTCCTTTTTTGTGACCGGAGATTATAAGAGAAGTGCAAACCATGACAAGTTTTTTGTTTTTTCCAAAGCATAGTACAAATGGTTTGGACAGAAGTACTACCTATTCAGAAAGGGAAGGTGAGTGTAAGTAGCAGTAGGCAGAGAAAGAAGTATATCTTGAGACTAAAAATGCAAAAGCCAGAAATTTACATGAGGCAAGGAAATACTCATTTGTTTCCTATTTGTCCTTGACATAGGAATCCTATTGCTGTTGATTTATTTATTCTACAGCTTTAAATGAAGCAAAGTATTTTGAACATTTACTTCGTATTATTTTTATGATTAACTAAGAGACCGAGAGAGAGCAACGAAAGGAGCTGGTTTGGTTGGTTAAAGCATATTACTACTGCCGTCAAAGTCATGCTTACCACCGTATCCTGGCTCCAGCTGACTTCTAGCACATGCATTCTCTCAGTCACCAGGGTCCTGGGTTAGCACACAGCAGATGGATCACCACTATCAATTCACTCCACTTACATGCACAGTGCAGTCTCCTGAATACAAAGAACCACAGACTCCCCCTGGCACACCCATATTCAAAGCTGTGTTAATAAGCTCCAGGAAGCCAGTTTACACCAAGCTCTGGAAATTGTGAAATCTCCAAGTACTTCTCTCTCTCTCTCTTTTTTTTTTTAGAATTTTCTTTTCGCTATTGATATACTCTTAGGGAGCATTGACAGCTTATTTGTTTTCAATTACAGTTGACATACAATATTATATTAGTTTTAGGTGTACGATATAGTGATTAGACATTTGTATGATTTACGAAGTGATTGGGTACTTCTCTTGAGAACGACATTCTTGCATAATCTTTCCCCTATCTTTTCACAAATGACTACAAACTTTTTGTTATATAACTTCTCACTTCAAAAAGAACATTCTGACATTAACTTAGATCTGACATAGAGGGATATCTAAGTTTTCCCATAAATAAGTTTCTACATTTCAGGTTTTCTATGGGAAAAACAGCAGTGTTTCCCAACTTACGAAGTTGGCTTCTCTGAAGTGAGATCGAGGGCTGTGCTATCATCTGGATTTTTTAAACTTTAATGAGACCTATATGTAAATGTATGTTCACAGAGAAAAAACTGTAAAGATAGGTACCAAAACATTAACAGTGCTTATTTCTCAGGGTAGGATTATGGGTTATTTTAAGTTTTCATTTTTTATGTATCTGTATATTTTAATTTCCTATCACAAACATTTATTATGTTTGTAATAACCAATGATGTAATACAGGATAAAAAGAGAAAATGCAGAAATGTGGTTTTAGCGGGCCTCCCAAGTATTTCAGATCTTAATCCCTAGAACCTGTAAATGTTGTTATCTTTGTAGCTGTGGTTAAATTAAGAATCTTGAGATGGGGAGATAATTGTGGATTATCTGGGTGAGCCCTAAATGCAATCACAAATGTCCTGGCAACTCTGAGTCCTTATTGTATGAATTGCCTGTTCAAAACCTTTGCCTCTTCTTTCTTTGTAAATCAACTATATTGAATTATAATTTATACACATGGACATACACCCATTTAAAGTTGTACAGTTGTGTGAGTTTTGATAAAGACCACCCCAAACATAATACAGAACATTTCCATTGCCCCAAAACCTCCCCTCAAGCCTACATATTTGTAGGCAATTTCCCAGAACTTAACTACTAATAGTCTATTATTAATCAGAAGCCTCACCAATAATATAAACAGTTGATTAACACATATTTTGTATGCTATATGTATTACATACTGCATCTTACAATAAGAGAAAAGAACATTAAGAAAATCATAAGGAAAATACATTTACAGTATTTATTGAAAAAAATCCACATGGGCTAGCCCGGTGGCTCAGGTGGTTGGAGCTCCACGCTCCTAACTCTGAAGGCTGCCGGTTTGATTCCCACATGGGCCAGTGGGCTCTCAACCACAAGGTTGCCAGTTCAATTCCTCGAGTCCTGCAAGGGATGATGGGCTGCGCCCCCTGCAACTAGCAACAGCAACTGGACCTGGAGCTGAGCTAAGGTCCAACTAAGACTGAAAGGACAACAACTTGAAGCTGACCGGCACCCTCCACAACTAAGATTGAAAAGACAACAACTTAACTTGGAAAAAAGTCCTGGAAGTACACACACTGTTCCCCTGTTCCCCTTCCCCAATAAAATCTTAAAAAAAAAAAAATCCACATATAAGTGGAACCGTACAGTTCAAATGAATGGTCAACTGTACTTTGAAGTATCATAATTGAAATCAATGAAATGAAAATTCAAAAAACAAAGTATACATCACCCATCAAATTGGCATGTTTAAAAAAAATACCATATCCAGTATTGATAATGGAGATGGGGTAGGCAAAAAAGTACTCTTACATTCTGTTAACAGAAGTACAACTTGCTATCTCTTGGAAGACAAGTTAGCAATATGTATTTAAAAACTTTAGACATCTTTACCCTCTTTGGCTTCAGTTATTTCTCTTTTTATAATCTATCCAAAGGAAATATTCATGAATATGTATAAAGGTACAGATACAAGGCTGTTTATCATGGTGCTGTTGATAATTATGAAAAATTGGAAAGAAATCCAACGTCTAAAAGATAGGGAGTTGGCTTTAAAAAACTATAAAATATCCATTAATGAAAGAAGAAGCAACATTAAAAATGTAGAAAAATATATGGGGACATTGGAAAATGTTAATATTATAAAACAATGTATGTGGAATAGTATATTTTACATATAAAATGCTTAGATAAAGTATTGTAAGAATTTACACCAAGATGTTAATTGTGGTTACCTCTGTAGGTAATATAATAGGGTGATTTTCGTTTTCTATTTTCTCCAATAGGTATGTATTCATTTTACAATAAGAAAAAAATTATAAACACAAAAATAAACAACAAGCCATTGGTTTCCCACTCAGGTTTGGGGAAGTATTTATTTTACAATAAGAAAAAAATTGTAAACACAAAAATAAACAACAAGCCATTGGTTTCCCACTCAGGTTTGAGGAAGTTTCGATGAATAGCAGAAAGTTTCTTAGTCTGGGTAAACTAGCCCTCTTAAGTAATTTTTAAAACATAAAAGTCAGATCAATAATTTAAACACAGCACTTGCACCCTTCCTGGGAGGTCAACAATCCATTATTTAAAGAACTAAAAACAGGACATGAATTCCTGAAACAAGAATAATAGTCTGAAAATATCCTGACCTCAGCTGCCCAAAGTCTGGACTGGAGAAATGGAGGTCTACAATTTATTAGGATTATATCCTCATTGACAAAATGGTCATTTAGAGTGTAGCAGGACCTGTGAAACTACATTAAAAAAAATCTGCTTTTTTAAATTTTGCTATGACTACTGCAAGTTGATTGCTTAAGGTGTCAAATTCAGTTGACACCCAGAGCTGTGTGAAGTGACCCACTGACTTGAACAGTGCCCCCAAAAACCAAAGAACAAAAAAAACACTTATGCATCAAAGGGGATTAATGGTTGTTACACTAGAAAAAAAAATGTATTTACAAGAAGACATATGTAGACTGTAAGGATATAGAACAGTTGAAATAAAAGGATGGGCACTGGATTCTGGCAAAGTAGAGTAAGGAGCTCAGCAGACACTCTCTCCTACATCAATTTAATTGGTGAAAACTGTTTTTAAAAAACAATCATTTAAAGTCTCTGAAAATTGTCCTACGGGCATACAACAAATGGTGAAACAAGTCTTTTGAGAAAAATTTATTAAATCTTGTTAAGAATTGTGTGAGAGTGGTGATTCCATTTTGAAAAGGGCAAGCTGTAACAACCAGGGGCTGCCACAGCCCCAGAGCCCATTCATAAAAAAGCAGGGGTGTCACTGTGGGAAGAGCAGGCCTCTGCCTGAAGCTCTGGTGCAGTCGTCACATAGGGCTTCTGCCTAGGCAAAAAAGCAGGCCATAAAGACAAAAAGTTCCATAAATCTGGAACCTTCGGTACTATTCAGAATACGTAAGACCATGGTTGAAAACGATAGACATCTTGATGAAGAGCAATAAGAAGAGGTTACCAGCTACCAGCCAGATGGTTAATGGAAGAACTAAGGAAAGAGACATTCAGGAGCCCTCCTGAGATCATAGTTAACTCTGGAGATCTGGGAGGCCGTGTGCACACATTAGTTTGCACCCACCCAGGGGCAATCAGAGCCAGACATGGAGTAGATTTAAAAGAATTCCCCAACTGATCAACACAGGATGAAAGCCTCCCTGGCATAAAAGTCTTAAATACAACCTATGACCAAACACTTCCTGAGCAATAATATTGCTACTGTGACCAAAGGGGTAATTCCTAGCAAATCACGCTTAAAATCATGTCAGCAAAATGGCAGATTAGGAAGCTCCAAGACCTCATTTCCCCAAGGAAACAACAAAAAAACCACCAGAAATTGGCAGAACTAACTTCACAAGAGTTCTGGGAAACAAAAGTCTACAGCAACCATATGAATATCCAATCAAGAAAAAGCTACCTTCAAAACGGTAGGACATTTCGTGACATTTTCACTTGCCTTTGCCCCAACTCCAAACAAAATCTTGGGATCCTAGACCGGGGCTAACTTCTAGAAACGTTCCTAGTTCTAAAATTCTTCAACCCACCCAGTTAACAAAAACGGAGGAAACAGGTAAAGAAAAACCAGAAGAGACGAGGCTTAAAGGAAACAAAAACAGCCAAAAAGAAGGTGGAAGCCAGACTAGTCCACGAATTAGAAGGGAACTTTCAGTCCTGGGTAAACTTCCGGAATCCACAACAAGGCGACCCAATCAGAACGCCGCTACGGGAGCCAATGGGAGAGCACATTACAAAGAGCCAATCCCAGGTGCGCTGTCACTGTTATGGTCCTGTCAGGGCGCCGGCGTCGTGGTGTTTGGGCGGTCGCCACCGAGAGGACTTTGGTGGGGCGGTCTCGGGGTAGCCCCCGCGGCCCCCTGCGCTTGTTGCGGGTCTCGCTTCCAGCCTGCATCTCCCTGCTTGCGGGCCGCACCGTAGGGCGCGCGTGCGGGTAGGCGCCGTGGCCACCTTGGGGCCTGGGCCCGCCGCAGCCTCCTCCACCGCCGCAGGCTCTGAGGGGCCGCGAGATGCAGCCGCCGGGCCCGCCCCCGGCGTATTCCCCCACTAACGGGGACTTCACCTTTGTCTCCTCAGCTGATGCAGAAGGTGAGACTGACCCCCCCACACACACAAGCCCTAGCGGCGGGCCCGTCACCTCGGACACTGGGCCTGACGCGGCACCGTCTTTCTGCTGAGGTGGTTGTGGCCGGGTGGGGACGGGCAGCAAGCTGACTGGTGACTCAAGCCCTCTGCGTCTGCGGGGCCTTCGACAGGGCCCGAGTGGCCGAGGGAGGAGTGTGGGGAGCTTTCCAAGTTCTTTTGGTCGGCTCTGGCTTTCCCCGCTGCGTCTGGGGCAGGTTTTTCTGGGTGACTTGCCCACCTCAAGTGGATCCACGGAACCCGAAGATTTCAATTCTGAAATGACTTGTTACTTAGAAACACGATTGCCTGGCCAGAGTAGGTGCAAAGGAGAACGAGGAAGGAACGCAGTGTTCCTCTGTTATTTATCAATAGACAACTTTTGTTGGGATTGGATTCGGCGCTGCAAATACATGGAATTTGATATCTTGGCGACGTCCCACTTTTCCTCCTGTTTTTTTAGTGTTTGACCTCAATATTCAGAGAAGTAGACCCATGTATATTCGAAACTTCTTGTAATCCAGCTAGGTGTTCCCAATAGCTTCTGCAGATTTCCCTGTACTGTTTTGACGAATATTTCTCTATAGCGTAGGAAAACTTGTTTACCTCCTTTTCTCTGTTCCTTCCCAGACTCTGAAACTGGACTCTTTCCTTGCTAGTTATTTTCAAATTTTGCTTTTATTAGACTTTGTACACCAGTGATTTTCCAGTGACCAGACTGCCTGTCTGATAGGAAAAATAAATTATATTTACCTATAGAAATTGCAGTTTAGAGAAGAATGTAGTATTTCCTCAGAAATCCGGTTTCATAGTGCATCAGTTAGTACAGTTTGTTTTCCCTTCTTTGATTTGTCTTCCTTATTTTGCTTTTTGATTAATACTGTGTGTGTTTTTAAATAGTACTGTAGTTTTGGTTACAATTTAAAATGTAAAATAAAAATGTTATTTATCATAGAGAACATAACTGATACATTTCTTTTAAATTTAACATGACTGTTTGGCGAAATACAGCAAACCAGAATATTGCAATTTGTTTCATCTACATTTGGTAGCATAGCGCTTAGGAAGGCATAGCAACTTTAATTTCCCAGGCTTGAAAAAAAAAAGTATCGTTGAGTATCAGAACCTGATGTTTGTTCAAACTCCTGTATCTGTGTATATAGTTTTCATATCCTCCCTTCCCCCAGGAATTACCTTTCTTAAATACACCTAAGAAATCTGACAGAATGATATAATGAGCTAACCCACTGACTATATATTAAGCCAAGAAACCTAGAATAAGTAAAATCCATAAGGTTTATTCAAACTTCTCCATATAACCTTCAAGGATATATAGACTCCCTTTACATGCAAAGATATATAGACAAGGGTAGATATATGTATAATAACACCCTCGTGTGTATAACTTTGTACAGCTGAAATTTACAGAGTATTTTAAGCAAATGTCTTGGTTGGTCTTTATAAGAATCCTGCTGAGTTTTATTATTCCTGCATTTTATAATAAAACAGGCTTAGAGAAGTTCAGTAACTTCCAAATGAAGGCTCTGTAATTGAGATCGAGTGTTCTGTCTTCTCAGATTTCTTTCCACTAAATCATGTTGCTGCTTTGTTATATTTTAATAAATCGAATAGTGCATCTGAAGTGTAGCATTAAGAGTCTTGGTTTTGCATCCTGCCTTTACCATTTACTATCTGTGTGATGTATTGGGCAAGTTACTCAGCTTCTCTTAACCTCGGTATTCTTATACACAAAAAGGGAATAATGATACCCAAGTGCTCAAATCTTTTGCAGATGCAAAGCACTTAGTACTATATCTGGTAGAGTGAAGTGCTCAATACATGTTAGCAATGATGCTGCTGTGTGGATTTCAGTATTAACTGGCCCCACACTTAATTTTTATTGTCCTCCAACATGACTCTGCAATCCAAGTCTTTTCTTTGGTTCCTAAGCATGTCATGTAAATTCTTGCTTCTCCCATTTTAAGCTGTTTCTCTAACCATGAATGTTTGTGTCTTAAAGATATTTTTAGTATATACCTTCCTTCTAGATTCTATCCACATCTCTCCTTAATGGTACCTTTCCTAACTATTTGACCACATATGTCCTTTTGTCCAAAAATCTTCCTTGATCTTTCGTCTCCGTATCTATGCATATCCTGATCCTCATGCTTAAAATGCCTTTCTCCTCCTTATCCCAAGTTGAAACTTAAGACTGAACTCAAATGCTTCTTCTTTGGTGAAACCTTGTTTAACTGTCCCTCAGAAACAGAAACTTCTCTAATCTTTTCTATGCCCCAGCACCTACCATGGAACCCAGAATATAAACATCACAAAATAATTGTTACAGAAATGAAGGATTACTGCTTTATTTTATCTCATGTGACATTGATACTTTGGACTACAAAACTTAGCACATTTTAGATGTAATAACTAAAAAAGTATTTGATTTAGTGCCAGAAGACTTCAATTAAGGTCCTGACTCCTATAGTAGTTATGTGATAATGGGCAAGTTACATAGGTTCTGTAAATGTCCATTTTGTCACCTATAAAATGAAAAACACAGCACTTTCTGAGAATTATTTAAGACAATGTGTTTAAAAGCTGGATCCATAAGTATAGTTGAAAGAACATGAGCTATGTGTGAATAAGCCAATAAATGAATAAATAAATGAACAGTGAAATGCAGACCAAATATTCAAGTCTCTGGTATGAAACTACATCCAAAAGCAGTGATGAAATGCAGGTGTATAAATGCAAGAATGTATACATATGTATACATAATGATACTGTTATACATATGTAAAGTGTAGTATAGAAGTCTTTAAAGCAGTCCTTTGAATTTATTTTATATCAGACAAACTAATTATTTGCCTGGTTTATGTCTACAGACCTTCAATCAGCATTGGGTTTACCTGGGCGCTTAGTAATGCAGAATCTGCTTTAATCATAATTTGCATTTTAACAAGATCCTTCAGTGATTCATATGCACATTAAAACTTGAGAAGCACTGGTTTAGAATGATGGAAGATCAGAAGAGGAGGAAATTTTTTTTAGCTGGGAGATCAAGGACAATTTGATGGAGGTGATATTTTGCTAAACTTTGAAGGATAAATAACATTTTGTATATGTAGGATGGAGAGAGAACCTCCATTTGCAAGGGACTGAATATGAGGAAGTCCCTGACCCCAAGAAATGACCTAATAAGAAAAAGATTTAAAAATTTCATTGTATGTAATAAATGTAATAAAAGTATGGTTCAAAGGAGGAAGTGGTTAATTGTGTAGGGAGGGATCAAGGAAGTCTTCAGGGACAGATGAGGTATGTTTTGAAGGATAAGTAGGAGTATTTCAGATTGAAAAGCTGGAAGAGCATTCTCTTAACTACCTAAGTAAAATAATTGGTGGAGGCAGTCCCTATAGCTTATAATTCTCAGTTTTCACAGACATAAAACAATGGTGATTTAGACCATGAGCTCTTTTGGTTAGAACTGTGCTTTATTCCCAGTATTATACCCACTGCCTAAAACAGAGCCTGGCACATATCAGGAACTCAGTAAATGTTTGATGAATGAATGACTACATGATACTTTTTGATTAAGATAAAGGTGTTGTGCTACTAGAACTGAAGCCAACACTAATTTAACAGAAATTCAACAGTTGGAGAGGACATGAACAGACAACTAAGCGAGAAAGATGATCTAAGCCACCCAATAGCCATTTCCCAACCCCATATTTTTCTACCTCTAAATATCTTTGTATTTATATTGGAACACTGATTTTTTTCCTCCAAATCTTAAAGGAAAGTTTTCTTTTTTTCTTTCCTAGGATAAGCCTCTACCAGTGCTTTTTGCTTTTATTTCCATATCTCTCTGCTTCACTTGGAACCTTTCTTTTCTCTGTTTTTCTCTCTAGCATTTTCTACTTCTTCTCTGGTTTCTTCCATCTCTGCTATCACTCACAGGTCCCTCCTAATGGACAGAATTTTAAATTAAATCTATTTCCTTTTTCCTCATTTTCACAGCTAAACTATCTGTTATTTCCTATTTCCTCGGCATCCAGCAATCTCTACCACTCTGCTGGAATTTCACTTGTTTCCTATCATCTACAGAACTATCTTCGACAGTGTTTCCCAAAAGGGAAAGGTTCCATGACAGCTTAAGTTTAGTAAATAATGTTTAAGCTAAGTTAAACTAGTTTCCTTAAGGCAGAATACCCAGAGACTTTAATATGCCAATATTAGTTCTGAAACTTCAAGTTGGCGTTGTAGTATGCAGGGTTTTCCAAACTTAGTGAACGTTAAAAGTCTTCTGTGGAGGGCATCTGGTAGGATCCAGATTGCACAGAACACGCATAAAGAAACACTTGCCTATAAAATGAAAGACAAGTGGGGTTTTTTGGCCTGATATTTAGCCCTCTTAACAGTTTGTCCCCAACCTATCTTCCACAACTTTTGGAGATGAAATCTGTGCCGATCACATGCCTTTGTCCCTGCCATTTCTTTTCCTTGAAATGATTTCTCATTCCTTCTTCGCTGCTCAACCAGCCATCCCTCATAGCCAAATGCAGGTTCTACCTCCACATAGCCTTCCTGACCACCTCTCTTGATAGCTTAGGCCTCTTTACTCCTATGGCACCTATGACCAGTTGGAAATACTCACTGTTTACCTACAGAAGAGTGTGTTTTCCACTACTAATAGGATTTTGTGTCACATTTTATCTTAGATTTTTTTATTGAGATAAATTCACATACCATGAACTTCATCTTTTTAAAGCATCTAATACAGTGGTTTTTGGTTTATTCACAAAGTTGTGCCATCATCACCACTATCTAATCCTAGAACACTTTCGTCGCTCTAAAAAGAAACCCCATAACCATGTACCCATTTTCAGTCACTCTCCGTTCTCCCACTTGCATCCCACTAATTTACATCTCTATAGGCTTGCCTCTTTTGGATATTTAATATAAATGGGGTAATATAGTATTTTGTGTCTAGCTTGTTTTGCTCAGCATGTTTTCCAGGTTCATCCATGTTGCAGCATGAATCAGTAACTCATTCCTTTTTCTGACTGAATAATATTTCACTGTTTAAATATACTATCAATTAGATTTTAAACTCCTCAAAGTATCTCACGTCTTTATATCACTCTCTGCATTATAGAAATAAATAATCCATAAATATTTATTGATGGATTACTTGATTAATCTTGAAAATGAGGGAGGTACTAAAGTGAAAATTACTTAATGTTTGTGATAGAGTACCTCTTGCCAAAGGCTAGAAACTTGACTCTAGTCTCTCTCTCACTTTCTGATATTCAGTTGGCCAATAAAATTATTTCAGAATAGCTCCAGAATAACTAAATAATTATTTTTCCTTCTCTACTGACACTGCCTTAGTTCAAGTCCTTACCATTTCTCATCTATACTCTTTACTGTTGCTTCCTGACCATACTCCCTGCTCAAATTTCTCTCCTGTTAAGTCAATCCTCCATAGTGCAGCTAAGATTATGTTTCCAAAATTCAAATGTAATTTTGTGTATTTGTTTCATTAAGTCTTTAATGTCACTTCTTGATTTAAGCTATATGCAGCTATTTGGCCTACTATTAATTCGTTCAACCAGCACATTGCCTACTAAGGACCAGACTCTATCATAAGTACTTGGGATATATGATCAAAACAAAACTACAACAAAAACACTTAGTTCCTGCCACCAGGAACTTACAAACATTAACCAAGTAATCACAAATATTTTTTCCAAAGATGACTTCCTCTTAAATCCATTTATATTTATTATCTTTACATTTTTCTTACTTAGAAAATGAGAAGAATATTATACATAGTGTAGTAAGAAGGAATTAATTTAAAGTTAGTGTTTTTTTTAATTCTGGATACCTAAGAGTTGACAACCAAGCTAGCTGGTTCTTAACTCTGGTTTAACTTAAGACAGCTGTACTCCTGGAGTGATTTGGAATCTTTCTCCTTGTTTTTTGACATGCTTTACTTGTTAGCTTGCTAACATGTTAGATTAACTACCAATTTTTTGGACTTTTTTGTTGGTTTTTTTTTTTTTGTACCCACACCTAATTGTGTCTGGAAGGAGCATATTGAGGGATGTGTCAAACTGCTATTCCTGGCATTCCTATGAATTGTAAGCTAAAGGTTCCTTTTTGAGGTTCGGGCATCCACGTTAGGACAAACTGTTAAACATTACAATTCTTTATCATAGCGTTCCATAGCACTATAATTTATATATCCTTTCTTGGTTTAGATTAAGGACTTTAAGTGTAGTCCTTTCTACAGGTCAGGAAACAGTTGTTAAGGTCCTTTCCTGCCTCATAATTCCAAAACCTTTAATGTCACTGCTGTACTAATGACTTCCTGATCTAAATCTTCCTCTTGTTAAATTGAGAAAAACACTCTTTGTACCTATTGGAAATGGAATTTTAGTTAAATTTCAACTTTCATTTTCAACTAAGTTTAAGACAAAGAAGCAAAAAGTAATTGAGAGAATATTTTAATTCCAAGATTCTATAACAGCATCTACTGGGACTATTTTTTAAATTTAAGTAGAAAGGACAGTACATTCAAAAGTACTTGCATTTTATCTCTAGCTGAGTAAACTCTTTTTAGAATCATAATGTTAAACCTTGAAAGAACTTTGAATAGGAAACTGGAGAGCAGAAGACATTAATGATTTGCTGTATTAATTAGTAGCTAAGCTGGGACTTGGCTTCAGAATGCACACTTTATTGTAATTAATTTCAAGAATTCTCACAACCAGACCAAGATGTGGCTCATAATTGATCCACTCATAGATTGAAGTTTAAGCCAAAAATTTAATGGCTGTTCTCAAAAGCTAACCCTAAAATTTAGGTTAAAAATAGGCTTTCTTTCTACTGTATGTGATCTCCAGAGAAAATATGTCTGTGTTAAGAATGTTCTGGTTTGCTGCTGCCAAAATTATTTTCTAAAGTACCACTCTAGTCATGTGACTTCTAGTTAACCACATAAAAACATGGTTGTTTACTAGTGCATGTTGTCTGGTCCTACAAATGTGTTTTTTCTTCTTAATTCCTGTATGACCTCAAGCAAGTTCTTTACTATTCGCATTTTTTTTTCAACCAGAAAATGTGACATTTGTACTATTGTGATTATCTGTAACCTTAAGCTACTGTACAGACTATGAATGGAATTTATTTTTTAATGTGGGTAATTGAATCTCTTCATCTTCTTTTAGAGCTGATCTAAAAAAAAAAACACCTTTTATTTTTGCCAAAACTAAAGATGAATGATATAATTACATAAAGAAAAGTTAGCTGAAATAGCAGGGCACTCTTACTAGTCATTTACCTATAGCTAAGCATTCATGTATGAAGCATTTAGTATAGATATTTGGTGATTTAAATGAAAGAATGTGTGAATATGTACATTAGAAAGTAATGTATAGTTTTCCTTTAGCAAATAAGTTATGTCTAGTGGTTTGTGTGTGTGTGTGTGTGTATGTGTAATGCCTTTAAAAAGAATCTATACAATCACTTTGTCCTGAAGCACACAATGTATATCAGAATGAAAGGAATCCAAAATGGTATCATGTATTCTATTTTGTATATATCTTCCATTTAAGATTTAAAGTTATTGTTACCAGTCTAGATTCTCTAATTAGCTGCAGAACCTTTCCTATGTCTTCACCTCTCTCTTCTTTTCTTGTTGTAAAATAAAAGATGGTATTTAGGTATCTCTAACTTTAAAATATGAAGACTGTATGCAATAGATCTTAAAATGATAATTGTCTTAGTTGAATATACGCTCATATTAGTTAAAATTCACATATTTTACCTTGGTTGATAGTTTTGTCCTCCTTTCTCCTAAGAGCTCAGTGGTTCCATAGGAGCCCCAGATGTCAAATTAAACCTTGGTGGAGATTTCATCAAAGAATCTACAGCGACTACATTTCTGAGACAAAGAGGATATGGCTGGTTATTGGAAGTCGAAGATGATGATCCTGATGATAACAAGCCCCTCTTGTATGTAAAAATAGTAACATGTAGTTTTTGGTTTTTAAGGGTTGTCTGTGGGATCATTACAATTTTTCATTATTAATTAAAGATAAATATGGAAAATCTTAACCTTTTTGATCAAAAGTTATGGCTTTTTTCAATTTTACTAGTAATTTAAAAAGCTGAAATAATAAGATAATATTTTAACCTATTGAATGGCAAAAATTAAAAGAATCATAGCACATGCGTGTGCATGCACACAGACACCCACACACACCCCACCCCATAAACTGTTCAAACTGTTAGGGCTAACCTCAAGTAAACATGCAATCTAAAAAAGCAGAGCGCTTGGGTGCTTGCTATGGAAATTCAGTTTAAGACAAATCAAGACTTCCAAAAACATTACCGCTCCACAATCTCTCTCATATAGAAATACTAGAGCTACCAGTGAGAGGACTGTAGGGCAGCCTTTTTTTTCCCCCAGATTTTTTTTATTGGGGAAGGGGAACAGGACTTTATTGGGGAACAGTGTGTACTTCCAGGACTTTTTCCAAGTCAAGTTGTTGTCCTTTCAATCTTAGTTGTGGAGGGCGCGGCTCAGCTCCAGGTCCATTTGTTATTCTTAGTTGCAGGGGGCATTGCCCACCATCCCTTCCAGGAGTTGAGGAATCAAACCAGCAACCTTATGGTTGAGAGCCCGCACGCTCCAACCAACTGAGCCATCTGGGAGCTCAGTGGCAGCTCAGCTCAAGGTGCCGTGTTCGATCTTTGTTGCAGGGGGCAAGCCCACCATCCCTTGCAGGACTCGAGGAGTTGAACTGGCAACCTTATGGTTGAGAGCCCACTGGCCCATGTGGGAATCGAACCGGCAGCCTTCGGAGTTAGGAGCATGGAGCTCTAACCCTCTGAGCCACTGGGCCAGCCCCCTCATTTTTTTTTTTTTTGAAGTGACGATGTATTACTTTGGGGGGGCGGGGGAGTAAAGAACTTAACAATTTTGGAACGAAGAACCTAGAGCTTTTAAAATCAAAGCATTACTGAATTATTCTATGTAGTAATTATTGATACACGAAGTGCTAAAGTATCCTATTTCTATGTTAATATACCATATTTCATCAAGTCTAAAGCACTATGGATTATAAGATGCATTTATTTTACATTTATCAGTAAGAAAGAAGAAATACTTAAGACAGCATAAAGCTAGGACATCAAAGGGCTATGTCCTTAGTGTAAGGATAAATAAGAAATCACCCACCTTACAAAGTGACAGCAGGGAAGTTTCTCTGTTTAGCACTAGTTTTGGGGTTGGAAGAAAAATTTCCTCTGAGAATGTAAACCCCACACCAATGCTCCTATAGGATTATAGTCTGAATTATCGGTATGGTCCAAAAAAGTCTCAACCAGAGAATTTTATTTAAAGTTGTCCCAAATTGGTAGTGTCTCCAGGAGACTGGCAAAAGGAAAGGCAAACTTTGGAAGCACTTGGTTTCACTCCAGGATGACAACAATGTAAGACACCAGCAATTGTGAGAAGCAGCCCAACTTTAGAGATATTGAAATATTGAATATCAGTGAATATCACTTGGAATCAGTGAAATATTTCAAATGCAAATTTTTTTTTTTTACCTATGGAGACTATACCATTGTATTTAAACTTAAATTCTACTGCAGCTGTCTTAGTGTTCAGAAGTGTGTTTCTTTTAAGAATGTTTATCCTATAATTATAGGGAGGAATTGGATATCGATCTAAAGGATATTTACTACAAAATCCGATGTGTTTTGATGCCAATGCCGTCACTTGGTTTTAATAGACAAGTGGTGAGAGACAATCCTGACTTTTGGGGTCCTCTGGCTGTCGTTCTATTCTTTTCCATGATATCATTATATGGACAGTTTAAGGTAAGTATATTTTACTTTATACAAATTCTAAATATTTTAAGAGTTTTAAAATTAGAGATAGCCAAATGTTAGCTATAATACTGCATTATATTTGAGAAATGCTTTACCTTTACCCATTATTTCTCACTTGTACATCCCTGGAACTATTAATTAAATATGTGGGGAGTGCCTCAGATTAATGCTTTCCAAACTTTTCTACATCATCATTCATGTAGAAAATATTAATATTTGTGTAGCGACTAGGGTAAATGGATGGAACTTCTCCCAGTTGAGCAGAAGTAACCAAAAGGGCTGCCCATGCCCTTTCTGATTTCCCCAAGGAGTGAAGAGTTTGAAACACAAAACTTACAGCCATGTTCTTACCATAATTTTATTCCTTTTTAGTTCTGTTTTTTAAAATAAACATTTTAATAAATGACCAGGATTCCATTAATGTTAGTTTTCATATAATACTTCGTCCTACTCTCAGGGTCTTTATCATCAAAACACAACATACACACATCACTCCCTGATCCCTAGTTTAAGTCTTTAGAGGAGTAAAAAATAACTCTTTACCACAGAGTGATTTGGAATTGAATTAGTTTCCTGTTGCTGCTGTAATAAATTTACACAAGTTTAGTGCCTTAAAACAATGCAGATTGATTCTTTTGCATGTCTGGAAGTCAGAAGTCCAAAATGAGTGTGAAAGGGCTAAGATCAAAATGTCAGCAGGGCTGGTTCTCTGGAGACTCTAGGGAAGAATCTCTTGCTTGCCTCTTTCCATGTCTTAGAGGTTCCCAGTGTTCCTTGGCTTCTGGCCTCATCAATGCAGTTTCTGTTTGCATGGTCACATTTTCTTCTTCTCTACTGTAGTCAAATCTCCTTCTGCCTCTTTTTTTTTGGGGGGGGGAGGGGAACAGGACTTTATAGGGGAACAGTATGTACTTCCAGAACTTTTTTCCAAGTCAAGTTGTTGTCCTGTCAGTCTTAGTTGTGGAGGGCGCAGCTCAGCTCCACGTCCAGTTGCCGGTTGTTAGTTGCAGGGGGCGCAGCCCACCTTCCCTTGCGGGAGTTGAGGAGTCAAACCAGCAACCTTGTAGTTGAGAACCCACGCTCCAACCAACTGAGCCATCTGGCACTGGCCCATGTGGGAATCGAACCAGCAGCCTTCGGCGTTAAGAGCACAGAGCTCCAACTGCCTGAGCCACAGGACTGGCCCCTGCCTCCTTTTTTTAAGGACAGTTTGATTACATTAGTGCTCACCCAGATAACCCAAAATAGTCTCCTCACAGCAAGATCCTATTCTATTTAAATTTATTTTAGCTCAGTAGTTTATATCAGGTATTCTGTTAAAAGTATAAGGACCGTTGAAGAAATTGAATGGGATCTCTGGTCTCCTACCAATCCTTCTAGAATATCTCTAATTTTATTTATTTTGTATAATCTTTCATTTGAATAAAGTGTTCTAAAGCTAAAAACAGAAGATTACTACTTCCATAGAATGTTGCTCAGTTTGGCTTTGCTTGATGTTTTCTTATGACTGGATTGGGGTCAAGAATATTTCTGTGGTATTTTTGTCAAGAATACCACAGAAGTGACATTGTGCCCTTCTCTACGTACAACCAGGGATTATATGATATTGATGGCTTATTACTGGTGCTGTTTAATGTTGATTACTTGGTTAGGTGATAGGGTAGTGTCTGCCCAACTCCCTCACTGTGAAATTGCTGTTTTCACCTTTTCAAGTAATAAATATTTTATACTTTGTGACTATGCAATCACCCTATTTCTCATTAAACTTTAGCCCACTAGTTTTGGCATCTATTGATGGATATTGCATGCAACAATAATTACTGTATTGTTGACTGAATGGTGATTTTCTGTTTTCCTCATTTCTTCTATATGTGTTAATTGGTATTCTCTATGGCACATCTACCCCTCCTTTGCCATTAATCATTCATTTATTTATGTCAGTATGGACTCATGGATATTTATTTTATTTTCTGAATTATAATCCAATACTATCATTTATTTTATTGCTCAGATTGTTGCAGCTTTAGCCATTGGGAGCTCCTTCAGGTTAGCTTCTGTGTCCTTTCGACATATTCCCATCCTTTTTTGAGCACTTCCTTTCCCTCTGATGCCAAAAAGTGTTCTGGACTTATCTTTTATTTTTAACTGCATCAGCCCTGGAATTAAGGATTCCTAATTCCTTTTAATGCAGAATGATATTTAGAAACCAGGACCTGGGCAATAAATATGTTTATGTAGCTGCTGGGGCATTATCATTTCTAGACCCTCCAAGCAGACAGAACTTGGAAATATGTGCATGTATTATTATTACACTAAGTCTCAGAAGTTAAAATGATCTGAAATGTCTCCCATATTCTATTACTTGGATAAATGTATAATTAACGTAAATTTTAAAGACGTCCTGAGTAGACTGATAGCTTGTTTCAGGGATGAATTTTCCTTGCAGGATGCTGTCAGCCAGGGGGTTGGGAGTAAACACTTTATTCTCTTTTTACAGTAATCATAGATCTTGAAATACTGAGGTTTCTTTAGGTAATTGATCATTACTAAATTTCAATTTGGATATAAAATTGCATTACACATTGTGTTCTTATTAAGTTGTGGAAAGATACCTGGGAACCCAAACAAACTCTCTGTGACCTGAAATTGGGTATACCAAAGTATCTTATATGGCAGAAAACTGATTTCCTGGGAAATTATCAGCTTATTTGGTATAAAGATATTAATTGCATGAAATTTTTTTTTCCCTTAAGGTGGTCTCATGGATTATAACCATTTGGATATTTGGTTCACTAACAATTTTCTTACTGGCCAGAGTTCTTGGTGGAGAAGTAAGTGGTTCATTTTGAAAATAGCCTTTGTTTTTTATGGTAAGCTTTATTTTTGATACTGCAGATACCATCAATAGCTATATTCATTATAATTGTTTCTTGTGCTAGAATTGCTCTTAGGTTATGCTACTTTCTTTAAGATGATCAACATATTAGTATTGTGCATACTCAGTAAATGTTACAAGAAATGAAGCAGAAAGAAAAGATTCCATCCCACTCATAAGTAGTTTACAGCTTTTTAGGAAAGCATACAATTTATTCTCTTTTATAGCAATTCTCAAACTTATTGAGAGTCCCCAAAGGATTTCTTTATATAGGATATAGTTATCAATATTTACCAGATTAGAAACTAAAATAAAAATGTTAAATATGTATTTATTCATTTAAAACTATAAAACCAAATATATTTTAGCATAAATAATACCTTTTAAAGAAAAATAACTGTTTTCTAAACACAAAAGTTAGTGAGAAGAGTGGCACTGTTTTATATTTTTGCAGGTAATTCCCCCTTATCTGGGGTTTCACTTTCTGCAGTTTCAGTTACCTGTGATAAACCACCATCCAAAAATATTAAATGGAAAATTCTAGAAATAAACAATGCATAAATTTTAATTTGCTTGCCATTCTGAGTAGGGTGATGACATATTGTGCCGGATGTGATTCATCCTTTTGTTTAGTATCCACACTGTATATACACCTGCCTGTTAGTCACTTAGTAGCACTCTAGGTTATCAGATCAGTTATCAGAGAGAGGGACCACAGTCACATAACTTTCATTACAGTATATTATTATAATTGTTCTATTTTATTTTTAGTTACTGTTGTTAATCTTTTACCTAATTTACAAATTAAACTTTATCATGGTAGGTATGTATAGGAAAAACATAGCGTAATATATAATAATTTGAAATGTAAGGGGTATAATACATCATGATTTCTTTATAGTCACATTTATGTAAATATAACAGAGAATTTATGATATTAGTGATTAAAATGAGTCTCTTGATTTCTATGATATTTATTTTAAAATTTGAAAATTCACAGGTTGCATATGGCCAAGTTCTTGGAGTTATAGGATATTCACTACTTCCTCTCATTGTAATAGCCCCTGTACTTTTGGTGGTTGGATCATTTGAAGTGGTGTCTACACTTATAAAAGTGAGTATTATGTATTATAAAAAGTAGGTAACTATTTTCCAATAACAAAAGTATAATAGTTCTCTGGTTAAGAATATTGTAGTCTATATTTATCAAACAATTGGTAGTATTTTGGATTAATGACCTTACTCTCTGATTTTACCAATTGTATTTTTTCCTCTTTTTAATCACCAGAAATTATAATGCATGTGTAGAAGGGAATAAAGAACAAGATCAAATCAGTCCTCAAGATAATTACACTCAGAGAATTTTTTTTAATGTTGAATTTTTCTTCTCTGTGTTTATAATATGAGTTTATCTGACTTAGATTTTATGGGAAATATTTATTTAGAAATCCACTGGACATTTATTGAATAACTGTTACTCCTATTTGAATAGTAACCTCAAATATGATAGACATGGTTCTAATAAATTGGCTTTTCTATATTGCACAGGTAAAGACTTCTTTGTGCTGTATTAAATTTATATTAACATTTGTCCCCATTTTAAACACTTACTGATAATATTAAGAATTAATAATCAGTAGTAATATAACTTAAATTTTGGCATTTACTAATTTTGAACAACTTTGGGAAATAAATGACTGCTTTAGCACATGTATGTATGTTATACAGTGAATGTTTTTTTTCTTTATGGAAAAATAGGACTTCTTAAGACCACCACTTTCAGAACTACCATTATGTAGCTTTTACACTAAAGTATTTTTTAAGTAGAGCCATTTAATTTTTATGACACTTAGTTTTATTTAAAGTTCATTATTATTCCAATATAAAAGAAATGATTCCATTTAGAATTGGGTAACTACAGGCTAATCCTGATATATAAGCATTGGATATTGAGAAGAATGTGGATTTTGGAACCAGTCAGTTCTGAATTCAAATCCTGGTCTGCCACTTAACTTGCTGTCTGCCTTGGGGAGATTTCTTATCCTCTTCTGCAAAATAGGAATCTCAACAACTACTTTTCTTTCTTCTACAATCTAATCCAAAAAAATTTTTTATCGGTGTTATTAGCACTTAGTTTAAAAGTCTTGCAGTGCAGGAGCTAACCCCATGCTCTCATTTAATTATCTAGCTGTAGTGAATATACCACTTTACTGAAATCATACATGATCACTTCCTGCTTGTGCTTTTTTTTTTTTTTTTTTTTTTATAATTGGGCTAAAGCCTGTTTGAATACTGCTGACACTACACCCAAAATTGCTAAAACTGTGTCCTGTAGTCATTTTTAGTCATCAAGTTCAACTGAAAATTGGTATTTAACATTCTTTATGCAGCATGTGAATGTATTATTATAAAATGAAAAAGTCTTATTTATGTCATTAAAAACTCAGGACAACATGGTTTTTAAACTTCAGATTTTTCTTTGCCAAAATTTTTTCCTAATCACTTAATCTTCTGTGTATAGTGAGCTATTATTACACATGTTTCTTGTTTCATTCCAAGGTTTGTTGAGAAATATATTGCATAACTCATCATTTAACTCTAGCACTAGAATACAGTTTAATCTACAACCATTAATTTCTGAAACATTAAATCTATAATTCTTATTAATCTTTAAGCATTTGTTTACAACAAAAAAATTGAATCATAACATACAAATGCAATTTGATCATAATTATTCCATATATTTCCCTATACTTTTCTGTAGGCTTAAAATATTTTGTAGGTCTTTTGTTGTTGTTGTTTTTAGTTTAAAAAGCATGATAGAATGTTGGACCATCTCAAATACATTTTCAACCAGTCTGCCAATATTTATTTTTTACTTTTGTGCTAGTGGCTCTCAACTGAGGGCAATTTTACCCCCCAAATACATTTGGCAATATCTGGAAATATTTTGGGGTGTCTCAAATTGGAAGTGGGGGTGGAATGTTACTAGTATTAGCGGGTAGAGGCCAGGGGGACTGCTAAAAATCCTACAATGCATAAGACAGCTTCCCACAACAGTTATCCGACCCCAAATGTCAATATTGCAAGTTGACAAATCCTGCTCTGTGCCAATGATGTGACAAACTATGTTTCTATCATAGTTATCCTGGTTTCTACCCTTGAAGGTCTTCCTTTCATTTTATTCCGTAAAAAGTGACTATATCAGTAAGTATTTACATAAATTTCCAGTGGAAAAAATTTAAAATTAGATATGTGTATAATCAGAAAACAACAGTATGTTTTTTAAAATTCTTGACCAAAATGTTACGTTTTTTCCCCTCCTTTTTATTTAACCCTACACTTCTATCTATTCCTGGGAAAATGTTGTGATACTTAAACATTGTGTAAAATTTTCACTTAATCTGTTTTCCTACTTCTTAGAAGAAAATAAAGGAAAACATTTCTACTGTGTAAGGATCAAGTAGTTTTCCTTTAGCAATCAAATTTCTTTCAGCAGTTTGGCCCAATAATACTTTTTCCAAAAATTGACTTATCTTAAATCACCAGGGACACTTGTTAAAAAGATTAATAACTGGACCCTTTCCTTAGAAATTCTGATTTATCAGAACTAGAATGAACCCCAGAATTCTTTTTAATAGGCACCCCAGGTGATTCTTTTGATTAGACAAGTTTGATAACAAAACACTTCATTTGCAGAAGTCAAGGAGCAGAGCAAGGGCTAACATTCTTAATAAGTTTTAAGCATTCTCAGTAAGATTTTTTACTGTATACCACAATTGGTTGTCAGGATTGTTTTAAACAATATTGTAAATATTTTTTTTTGCTCTTTGATACCCAGAATGTTAATTGACTTGCTAATATGCTGCCCTTTTTCTTTTCTGTTTGTTTTTTAAAGCTGTTTGGTGTATTTTGGGCTGCCTACAGTGCTGCTTCATTGTTAGTGGGTGAAGAATTCAAGACCAAAAAGCCTCTTCTGATTTATCCAATCTTTTTACTATACATTTATTTTTTGTCCTTATATACTGGGGTGTGATCTAAGTCATGTGAGTAGAAAAAGACAATGTTACATCTGTGTGAAGCCTGGGAACTTTTGCTGAAGGGATTGAAGAAAACTCATTACTGGTAAAATTTTACATATTCCAGATGTAAAGACAGGTTTAAGGTTTTTTTTAACCAATATTTTTTGTATTTAAGTAAGCAGTTGCAGTTATCTGGATTTTTTGGTCAGAAGTCTGTTTGATTCTTCATATTCCAGTAAATAAAATATAAAAGCATTGTGTTTTTAAGATTGTGTTAATATTCACCTAAATACTTGTGCCAAAAACACCTGGAATGGTAATTATACTTCACTTAAAGCGGAAAAATTACAACATCCTGATAATCTAAAAGTGCAATTTTTTTTCTTTAAGGGGTTTTCTCCTGCATCACAGATCCTGTAGATATATATTTATATTTATACATGTATATTTATGAAATAATTCTTATTATTCACAAAATATATTTATGAATAACCGAAAAATTAAGATATTTTAAATCGGATGCTTAAACTTTCTTTAATTTGGCCATTAATCTTATTTATAAATTTAAATTTGTTTTTTAAATTGTATGTAATTTTTAAAATCTTACACATACTTCAATATGTCCTTGTTAAGAATTCTTAATAACAGCTAATACTAATTTTAACAGTTACTGATGTAGATTTACTTTGTTTGGGTGTGCTTTTAAAAGCCATTTTTGAATATCTAAACATCTGATTTAAATTTCTGTTTATATTTCTGACCAAAGGAGCAAAAGTATAATGGATATGGCATTCATTAAAATTGTCAATATGTAGAAAAGCAGTAATGTTTATAGCATCAGTAAATATTTTTAAGTGGCATTCCTAAGTCATAAACGTTGCTGGAAAGAGACCTTTAAAATCTTGTGGTCCAATGTTATATATGAAGTAGAAAAAAATAAAATGCTTCCCAGCGGTGTGTTTTGTTTTATAACATCTTGTCCTGTATTACTTGATATTTTAACAAGTATCAAGTACTCTAACAAATGTACAATACTTGCTAAGGGAAATGGTATGAAATTTTAGCTAATGAAATTTTTGTTGCAGATAATTTCATAGACTATATGTGTACCTTTCATTAATACTACTTTGTAAAGTAGATAAAATATTTACATTCATAAAATAGCAAATGCCTAATAGCTAGTAGCAAATTATTATGTTATCCTTTCTGGTCTCAGCTGCAAGACTTACTGCTGTCCTCAATTTGATAACATGACCATTTCTTGGTATGTATTCCTTTAGCAACTTTATCAATCAGGAAATACCCAGCAACTCTGAAGCAAGTCTACAAATTAAATTAGCAAGACGTCAAGCCCATCTTTCTTCCTTTTACCCTCTCCCCTGCCAAAAAGGAAAGGGAAATCTTATTTTAAGCTGCAGGAAGTGTGGAGCTACCTTTGAGCCAGAATAATGTGGAAAATTGCATATGCTGATTTTTTATAACAAGTTTAGGAAAACAGATGCGAAGCACCAGAGGGATGGAACTTTCAGAACCTAAAATAATATGAAGTAGTGAGGAACAATCTATAGCTACAGAAGCAGCAACTGTAAAATAAACATTTGGCACACTTAAGAAGTTCCTGAGGTCAGTACTTTGATACAGTGGATTGTTACATTTGATGTTCATAGTGTTGACCCTGGAATCTTTTCAAAAAGTTTGGGGGTCCATGCTAGGGGGTAGAATTTTACTAAGCAATAGTCAAGGCATTTTAAAACCAACTACATCAAAAAATGGTTAAATTTTTTAAGCTATCATGGTTATTCGTAGTGATAGAAGATAAAATGAGGTCTTTGTGTTCAAAGAGGTATTTAAAAATAACAGCATTTAATCTTGGGAACTGCCCTGTTTAGGGTATATAATATATGAATACAATTTACAATGTTTTAGTCTCAACTAATATCTTCATAGCTAATGAGCAAAGCAGTTAAAACAGATTCAGATGGAAAACATGATTTGTAAATGTGTAAAAGATATAGTACTGCTACAGTTAATAATGCTAAGCTGACCATAACAATGTTCTCTTGAATTTTTATATAATGTTTTCTAAATCATATTGATTTTTAAATGATGATTTTCAACGTAATTATTAGTTCATTAGTATTTTTAAAACAACCAGCTAGATAGTCTCTCCTAGTTTTGTGTGTGTGTGTGTGTTTTAAGTGTTATCAGTTATAGTAATCCTGATGAACGTTAATCCTCAATTAAAGGATTGAGACATACTTCTGTTTCAAATTGATTGTAAAATAATTTAAATTTTGATTAAAAATCAAAGTCTATATATAATTTTCATTGTATTAAAAAACAATTTAGGAAGATTTGTAAAGTTTTATAAACCATTATTGAACTTGCTTATTTCTAAGGTCTGTGAGGCAGTTTTATATATAATAATGTATCTGTTTCCAAAAATTCCCCAAATGTTAATATACTAATATAGAGTTCTAAATTAGTGAAAATTTTCATTGACTTAAAATGAGATAGATATTTTTGTTTAAATATTGTTTAAAATTTAGTCAGTTTTAAATTTTTGATGTAATAAAACATTGAATAAAATAATGCTTCTACAAACTAATAAAAACAATATTTTTCATATTCATCAAAAATAAGTGAATATTTTAAGATGATTGTTATTTACCTTTACTTTATTAAGGCATATTTTAGTCAGTTTTAAAATTTAGGGAATTGTGACACATTTGTTAAGTTTTATTAAAATATGTTCTAAGCTAAAAATCACCTTCTCACACTCAGCAGTTCTCTGCCCTGATAGTTTAGTCAGAAAATAACAGTGTTTATTTATCCTTTTTCATAGATAGTTTTTTAATTGAACTCTGTGTTACATCTTATCATTGTATTTATTACATTTTAATTTTCCTTTAGAAACTTAATTACAAGTGCTCTGTTCCTCATTTGTACAATTTCCTGGTACTAGTTTGAGAATCTGTTGCCACTTTTTAAGTATATCCCAGAATGTGATTTTGACATCAGTAAAGACTAGACATTCTTATATCTTTGCTCTTGAAATCATGATATTTTTCAGAAGAAAGTTGCACCTGTGAATACATTTTCTTTATAACAAACTGGTATAAATTTTCGACCCTCCTGTGTCTTTATGGGGTACAGTGGTCTGAAAAGAAATGGTTAAGAAAATATTCTTTGTACAAGACATATATTATTAAACATAAAGCTTAGGTTTAGGTTTCTCATTTGAAATTCTGTCGATGTGCTGAGGTTGCACTTTGGAGGTTAATTTTGGGAATGTCAAGATAATTAAGATGGCATTAATAAAATCCCTACATTCATTTTATATTGTTAGTAACCCTGGTTTCAACTTTTCTACTTTTCACCAAGATATCCATAAGTTTTTACTTTAACAGTATTTAGTTTATAGTTTGCAAGTGCTTGAAAAAAATTCATTAAACATCCCTTCTGAACAGTTCAGTGGAATGCTGATGCTATCACTGAGATTTTGTGTAGATATTAATATGATAAAATATTTTTTATAAAATATTTTGAATTTAACTTGTATTGGGACATACACAGATTACTAATACTTTGTGGGGGTGTATATTCTTTCCTACCTGTAATAATTTTGTTAAATTAACAGTTGGAATGTAAGTAAATTAGGTTTATCGAGAATAGAAATCTTGTTTTTTTCATAATTGTCACTGAGCAATTTTTATTAAAAACCAAACAAAGAAAAGCTTACCAAAGTATTTACACAGGATCAAGTGAAATTACACAGAATGACTGGTTATGGGAAAAATCTGTCATCTGTTGATAAAGAGAAAATAATATAAAAGTGGTTTGCTGGTATTCACATAACCACTCCTTGGTGAAGATAAATTATTGAAATTTTACATTTTTGCTTGATTTTATGATGATCCTACTTGCTTTTGTGGAATTAATTAGTTGCTATGTAAAGTATCATTTAAATAGTGCTCATCATTTGATAGTGAAACAACCCATATGTTTTGTAATATGATAATTATAGTCTCTCCACAGAAAACAGTAAAAATATTCTTGTTCATGATGATGGGCTTAGGTGTTAAGATTGTATTCAATCTTCTTTGCCAAATGGGACTTAAGAAAATCTCTTGCCTAATACAGATTTATCTTCAAAGGATAGTACTGATGGTGGCCTTAAGAATGAAACATGAATGTGAAGGGATAATAGATATTCATCAATTATTTATTGACCCCCTTCCTCTGTGCCAGGTACTGTGCTAGGTGCAGTGATATGCAAAAAAGACCACATATGCACACCCTAACTGCAATGAGCCAGTATTGAAGAGACAGCCAGTTCATTTCACAAATTGTGAAACAAGTGCAACAAATGGAGAAAGAGAGGTCTGGTGGCAAAAAAAAAGTGTACATTGGAGGAACAAGATGAGAAAAACCTTACCTGAGGCAATGATGCCTAAACTGAAATCTTAGGAATAAGTAAAATTAACTAAGCAGAGGGAATAGTAGGCGAGTAGACAGAAATGAAAATCCATTGGGCTAAAGTTTAGTAGTTTATGAAATTGAACAGGTAAGTTGGCACCATGCCATACCTGACATTCTAAGTCATGTTTTCTTTGTCAGAGATTTTGATTAGAAATGGTATCAGAAACGTGCTTTTAATACTAAAGGCCAAGATATGCAATACCCAACAGAAATGCATGTATGTGTGCCACAAGAGACATGTGGCACATGTCTCTTATAATAGCCAAAAATTGGAAACAGCGTGCTAATCAACATAGAGTGGCTAAATAGGATAAGGTGGAATCCAGTGCAATGAAAATGAATGGCTAGAGCCACATGCAAGAACATGGGGAATGTCTCAAGTGTTATATTGAGTGAAAGAAGCAGACACCAAAGAACTTGTACTGTGTTACTCCATTTATATGAAGTTCAAATAGGCAAAATTAAGCTGTTGTATTTAGGGATACATATGGAGGTGCAAAGTCTTATTTTATTTTAGTTTCTTGCACTTAAAAGCTTTTTATTTGTATATTTTATTAGTTTCAGGTGTACAAAACAATGTAAAAGTTAGACATTTACACCCCTCACAAAGTGATAACCCCTCCTCCCCCAGCAAAGTCTTTTTCTAGACGGCTTTATCATAAACAAAGTATTTACCCACCACAAAATTCACTAGTGTACAGTTTGATTAATTTTTAATAAATTTGGATACCATAATCCAACTGGCAAAGTCATTCTCAAAAAACCAAGGAACTGCTGCATGGTGACAAGCGACCACCGTAAAAGTCAGGTTAGTGGTTACCATTAATGGGAAAGAAGAAGGGTTGTATTTGGAAGGGGTCTTGGGGAAGACACCTTTCTTGGGTGTTTGGTTTGTAATAATTCATTATGCTATATGTTTTACGTACTTTGCTGTATATGTATTACAGTGTTTCCTTGAAATTTTTTAAAAACTGTTTTAGGCAGGTTACACATTTAACAGATAAATTACCACTTCACATCTTACTCTTTTCATGTATTACTATGCCATAGCTATCTTTTGTTACACAGATTTCATGATCACCTCTTCAGAGAACTTTTTTTTTAATTATTTTAATTGGGGAACAGTGTGTTTCTCCAGGGCCCATCAGCTCCAAGTCATTGTCCTTCAATCTAGTTGTGGAGGGCGCAGTTCATTGGCCCATGTGGGAATTGAACCAGCAACCCTGTTGTTTGGAGCTCACGCCCTAACCAACTGAGCCATCTGTCCGCCCGTTTAGAGAACTCTTCTGAATCCTCTATCCAACTATGTCTCCAAGCTAATCTCTATTGCGTCATTGCTTTTTTTCATTCATAGCACTACTACTCCCTGTAAGTATCCAGATTTTTTGCTTGGTCTTTTTTTTTTTTATTCGTCCACTATAATGCAAGCTCCACTGGAGCAGGGACATTTTCTGACGCATTCATCAGTGTACCCCCAATACTTTTGTTGAATGATTATATGAACCTGGTCACAGAATTCTGAATTCAAATCCAGACCCAGTAAATTTCAAAACAGCCTTAATAGAAGTCTTTTCATAGAGTGTTAAAGTTAGGCAAAATCTTAAGGGTCAGCTCATGAATGTACTCATACCCCATTATACAGATGAGGAACCTAAGGCCTAAGGGAGAATTGCCTAAAGTAGCACTGTTGACCTGCAAATACTGTAATACTCCTGGAATAAGAGTTTAAGTCTTAAAACCCCAGTCTGGTGGTCTTTCCATTAAAATATGGAACAACGTGACCAATTAGATAGCAACACAGTTGCCTTCTACCATAATCCATCACATAATTGAATCATTTTACCTTTTCTTTCCTTTTTAATCCTTTCTATTCTACTTTTAAAAGTTAGTTTTAGGCTTACAAGTACTACACATTAATGTTAAATAATTAAGCCTCAAAGAGCTGTTGTGAGGATTTATCAAACTAATATAAAGCAGTTCGAATTGTCCTACTATTCAGTAAGCATTAGCTGTCATCATTAACTATTAAACTGAAGTCACTTAGATCAAGGAAGCAGGAGGGTTTCCAGAAATATACACACTTATATATGGGAAGTTAGTATGTGACAGGCAGCATTTCAAATTGGTATAAAAAGATGGATTGTTAAATTAGTGGGGATACTACATCAGATAGAAACATACTTGGTTGCAAGAAGCCCTATGATTAATGGCTTCACTAAGTAGGAGGTTTTTTCCTCACATAATAAGAAATCCAAGGGAATATAATCCAGGACTAATATGGCAGCTTAATGTCATCAAGGACTCAGGCTCTTTTTATCTTTCTACTCCCATTTTTGGTGGGTGGCTTTTACCTTCTCAAGAGAGCTGTTTCTTCTCTAGATATTACATCTGGATTCCAAGCAGGAAGAATGGTGAAAGCTATAAGGCCAAATGGAACGTGTCGGTGAAAATTGCCCTTATTTAAAATCTGTCTGGAAGCCAGACTCAGTGACTTCCCCCTATATCTCAGGACAGACTGAATCATTTGGCCAACCTTTGCTGGAGGAGAGTTTGGGAAAGTATTTTAAACTGGACACTATTGCCCAAAACAAAGTCACAGTTGTAAGGAAGAATGGATGCCAGATAGGTCACTAGCAGTGTCTGACAAAGACGTGAAGGCCACTTAGAAAAATAGGCTGGATCTCTATTTCACTTCTTACTCGTAAGTAAATTACTGGTATTTTAAAAACAAAAAGCAGGAAAATAATTTTCATATGCTATGAGGAGATAGGGCTTCCAAAACATGACATAAAACACAAAGCTAAAAAGGAAAAGATGAAGAAACTTGACTGCATATCATTTAAAACAATTCTGGGGAGAAAAACTACAAATTGGGAAATATTTGTAAGTTATGTAGGCAAAGGACTAATTAAGAGGACATAAATTGGTAATTTAAAATAGGCAAAGGATATATATGGCTATCACATAATACTAAAAGAATATAAATCAATTAAAATGGGCAAGGAGTATAAATGAGCAACTCAAGAAGGGAGAAGTGATAAAAGCAACAAATGTACAGATGGCACAAATTCATTCATGATTAAGTACAATTTAAACAATAAAGTTGGCCCCTCAGATTGCCAAAACTTTAAAAGACTGATAATATCCACTGTTAGTTGGGATTATAAACAGATACAGTATTTAACTGATAGACATGAGTTCAGCATTGTGCAATGGAAATTTCTGCAGTGATGGAAATACTCTGTATTAGGGGCTGTCCATACAGTAGCTAGTAACCACGTGGCTACTGAGCACTTGAAACATGGTTAGTACAACTGAGGAATTGATTTTAATTTAATTTCATTTAAAGAACCACATGTGACTAGTAGCTACCATATTGGTCAGAGCAGTGAGTGTTCATAGCAGCATTATTAATAATATCAAAAATTGGAAACAACCCAAACAGACAAATTATACAGTGTTGTTACACAATAGGATACATGTAAGATTGAAAGATCTATAACTACATGTAAGCTTATGGATGATCTCACAAACCTAGTGTCAAAAGAAGCTAGACACAAAAGAATAAATGCTTTATGGTTCTATTTATGTAAAGTACCAAAACAGGATGTTGGTTACTCTTGACTGGGAAGGAAGTGACTGACAGAGGGTACCCGGATTGGGGCTTCTAGGATGCTGGTATGTCCTATTCATCTGGGTACTAAATATATGGGTGTATTCAGTTTGTGACAATTTATCAAGCTGTACACTTGTAACATGTACACCTTTCTGTAAAGATAATTGTATTTGAATTAAAAGTTGTAATTTGGAGAGAAAAATGAAGAATGAAGTGTCAGCAAAGTGTTAATGAGCTTCCTAACGTTACTTTTAGATGTCATAAGTATTCATATTCTAAAACTGATAATGAACTAACTATAGCTTGGGACATTTCTTGAAACATTCTGAAGTATCTTTTGATATTGGGCAAGAATTAATATAAAATAAATGATTTTTATTTCTGAAATGAATACATGACTTACTGTAAGTTATATGAATATTGAATGCAAACAGTGATCAAAAATGTAGTATTGGAAGTTGAAAGTGCTAAACTCATGTTTCATCCAAAAAGCAACCACGTTCACTCAAAGCTTATGGTTCAAAGATTTGCAATTGTCAGTGAGAAAATTAAGAGGATTTCATAAATCACTTTAAACAGTAAAGAATTTGAAATAACGACTTCTATATATTTCACCTAAGAGTTTCAATTGATCAAACAAAAAAAATATTTTAAAAGGACCATTCAAATTGTTAACACCATTTACTGTATTGTTAATGTTAAGTACAATCAAGAATTTTTAGGAACTCCCGGATGGCTCGGTTGGAGTGTGGGCTCACAAGGTTGCCGATTTAACTCCCGCAAGGGATGGTGGGCTGCACCCCCTGCAAGTAATGACAGCAACTGGACCTGGAGCTGAGCTGCACGCTCCACAACTAAAATTGAAAGGACAACAACTTGACTTGGAAAAGTACCAGAAGTACACACTGTTCCTCAATAAAGTTCTGTTCCCCTTCCCCAATAAAATCTAAAAAAAAAAAAAAAAAAAAAAAAAGAATTTTTAAACATGAAATAATAAAACTTATAAATACAGATTTATTGCAATTTAGATTTATGGTCTGACTTGTAAAACATCTGACAAAAACATGAAAGAAAATATTCAGTCATTACTACAAAGCTTCAGTTGTTATACACAAAAGTGTTTTAATTAAAAGGCAAAATACCACAATTTAAAAACAGTTTTAACGGCTTTCAATGATGCTGTGGAGCTGAAGGTAACATCTGGGGAAGATATCAAATTTTATTACAGGTGTTCAGGAAAATGATTCCAATAAGAACTATATGAAAACTTTACTGGGTTTGAACAGACAATACTATGGAGTGCTATGAAAGAAATCTGGAATTTTAGCCAAAGTTTCAGAAAGATTTTCAGATGTTTTAATTTGGCACAAATTCACAAATTTGAATCTGTCCAAATGATGCAATAAATATGTAAATAAATGAATCACTTTTAAGTATTTTCCCAATAAACTGAATATTTACTATCATACATTTATGATAGCAAAACTTCTGAGAAAGTTAAGTAATATCTGAAGGATTCAGAATTGTGATAATGATAATTGAAATTATATTTTGTCTTCAAAGGCAGCCTATAGTGCTAGAACTACAGAAGTAATTTGGAAATCCTATCAATTAAGCTTTGTATACGTACTTTCTACATTAGAAATTTTGAAATCAGCAAACATTTAGAATATGAAAATATTTTTGGAAATTTGGTCTTATTAAAATTATTTAGTGAAGATGTCTACTCTTTGCTTAGGTTTTTCCAGGTTAATAAATTAATTTGACAAGAACTGAAAGTGATTGAACATATAAAACTAAAAGCATGAAAAAGAAGCAGGAATTATTTAAGGAAATATAATACTCCATTTGAAATAAAATACAGGACCAATTCAGGGGAAATGTATTATCTAATAAATTGTCTCATAAGGCATTTTGATATATTCTTTTCTGTGGTGGTAAATTTTATATGTAAACTTGACTGAGCCTTGTTGTGCCCAGATATTTGGTCAAACATTATTTTGGGTATTTCTGTGAGAGTTTTGGATGAGATTTAAATAGGTAGACTGAGTAAAACAGATGGCTCTCCTTAAGGTGGATGAACCTTAACTAATTAGTTGAAAGCCTAAATAAAAGGAAAAAGCTGGTCCTCCTCCTTTCCCCCATCGTCCACCCCGTCGTCTCCTCCAGTAAGAGAATTCCTCCAGGCTGACAGCATTCAAGCTGGGACATCTTTTTCCTGCCTCTGACTCCTGGATCTCTAGCCTACAGGCCTTTGAACCGGAACCACCTTGCTTGCCTAGTCACCAGTATATCTTGGGACTTATCAGCCTCCATAATCATGTGAGCTAACTCCTTACAATAAATCTCTTGGCATATTTATATATTACATTATATTAATTATATTTATTATATTAATTATATAATATGATATGATATGATGGTATATTTCCTATTGCTTGTTTCTCTGGAGAACGGTAATACATGTTCTATTAATTATATTTATTATATTATATGGTATATGGTACAATATAGTATATTTCCTATTGCTTGCTTCTCTGGAGAACAGTAATATATGTTCTATCTTTTCTCCCCCATATGCATAGCCTTAAAACATGGACATTTTATAACTTTTGTAGAATCTTATTCTAAATATATTTTAGTGTTCATTGATTTTTCAGAAACCTATGTAAGAAAAAGTAGTTATATAATATTTTCCTTTTAAAGCACAGGTAATGCAAGGCTTTCTGGAAGTGGGTCAGCATATTTGTGAACAGCTTGTCACAGAATATGGTTACCTGAAAGCTCAACTTCACTAACTTCTGAGTACTTTTTGACTAGTCACTATTCCTCAGACCTGGATGTGGTCTGATGCCCAGTGGGATTTCTCTCCATCTGGTGGTCTGATCCTGTAAGTTGGTCAGTTCACTCTGCTGTGGGGTATATTATCTTGGAAGCTTAGTCACACTGATGGCCCAGTTTATTAAGTTCATCTGACACTTCTGTTGTACAAAGCCACTGATTTGGGAACCTAAGTTTCCTTGTTTTACTATTGGTCGGGCCCATTGGTTTGGCGGTTATTTTTCTCCCTTGGAAAGGTAGGAAAAAAGACTCCTAGCTCAGTTCCTTCCGGTTAGCTACTAACAACGTATTAGCTTTGTATTTGGACCTGTTCCTAATAGTCTCTGGCCTTAATTCTATGTGATAGCTATCTCACAGTTTAATGTGTTACCATTCAGGTGCAAGAAACATCCCATTTCTCTGTTTTTCTCAATTAAATGCAATTTAACCTGAGCTTCCTTAGGCCTGACTAAAGGAACTTCAAGTATGGGTGGAAAATGGGGTTCCCTAACCCCTTCATTGGCTCCTAAGGGAAGCCCTGGCCTTTGCAGATGCCAGGGGTATGGTGGGGTTCATCGAGTTTTCCATTGTTCCTTCTAGAGAATACTTTTGCGGGGGGATGGCAAAAGCCTACTCCATCTAGTAGGCCCTGTTGCTCTGTATGGGTCACCAAGATGCCCTCACTGGTGTCTTCCCACCAACAACATGCTGCCACAGCACAGAGATGTTGGCTTTGCTACCAAGGGCCCTGCACTTACCTTGACCACCCTGGACATGGCCACATAAAAGAGACTCATCTAAGCCTCTTAAGAAAACCCCTAAACCCAACCCCCTTCTCAACCCCTAGGACCCCTCCATTTTCTCTAATCAGGCTACTCCTTTTTCCATCCAAAGCACCAGCGTCCATATCGCATCCATATGACATGCTCAGCACCAGGTTAATTCCTTTACAACAAAGGCCTGGAAGAATTTTTTTCCATGACATCCACTGAAATACAAAGGAGCTACAACCCCACCCCTTACTCTCCTACACACATACACCAGTGGAGAAGAACCCAAATTCTAGAACATAAAAGCTTGATTGAAAAAGGGGAAAGAGGTAATACTTCTATCATGATACGGAAATACATTTCTATCATGATGAGCCTATAGTCAGGAAAATAGGGCCAAGGGGATTTTTGTTTTAACTATGACACATTCAGACTTATAAAAAGATATGCAGATTAATCTGCACCTGTGTGAGGAAATAAACAGCTTAAGAAATAGATTGTCACTAATAGTTTGTACTCCATGATCACATTTTTCTTACTTTCCCCCAATAAGAATGATGAAACTCATAAATTTGGTGTTTGTCATTTCTATGCATTTTATTACAATTTCACTATTTATGTATATATCCTCAAGCAATATATGTTGAATTGTTTTGTATGTTTTAAATGTGTATGTCAATGGTATCTTTCTGTATGTATTCTTCTGCATCCCGCTTCATCTGCAGAGATACAGATGGCTGTAAATTTATTTATTCACTGTAGAGATTTCCTTGAATGAATATAGGAAATGTTATTTATCCATTCTCCAGTGGATGGGACATTTAGGTTGCTACCAAATATTTGTTGTTACATACAATGTAGCTATGACCATTCTTTCTCACAGTGCCTTGTACACACAAGGGGCTCTCAACCACAAGGTAACATTTCTCTAACGGAAATTTTTTCTAGGAGTAGAATTACTGGGCCCTAGGTCATGTACATCTTTTACCTCAGTATAAGCTGCCAAATTGCTCTCCAAAGCAGGTAAATCAACATGCCCTCTTATCAGAACTTTGCCTTTGCTTCACATCTTTACTGATACTCAACGTTCTCAGAATTCTTAACTTTTGCCAATCTAACTGTGTCTTATTGTGGTTTTAACATTCCTGATTACTAGTGAAGTGGAGTATCTTTTCAGGTTGGCTACTCAAGTTTCCATTTCAATAAAGAGCTCTTGTGCTTGTTCATACCCTCTGTCATCCTCCTCCTCCTCCTTATTATTATTATTTTACAATATTGGGTTTGCTTTTTCGTATTGATTTATATGAGTTCTTTATGTACTCAGGAAACTAATTTCTTGTCATCCATTTGCATTTACAAATATACAGAGGGTGCCAAAAAAAATGTATATACGTTTTAAGAAAGGAAAAAACTATTAAAATTGTAATACTCAATATATACTGATAAGATGAATACAAGTCACATTTGACTTCTGCAATTACAAGAGGTGCTCAAAGGGGTTACCACCAGCGTCCAGACACATCTGATTATAGCAAACTACTGCTTGGGCAACGTTGATCATCTCTTAAAATGTGTATACATTTTTTTTGGCACCCCCAGTATTCTTCCAAGCTGAAGCGTCTCTTTTTACTTTGTTTATTTTTGGATACACCGTGTTTTTTAAGCTTTAGCATAATCAAATTTCAATCATTTTCTTGCACGTGTACTTTAATTGTGTTAAAAAAAAACACACAAAAAAAACCCCAGGGGGCTGGCCCGGTGGCTCAGGCAGTTAGAGCTCCATGCTCCTAACTCCGAAGGCTGCCAGTTCAATTCCCACATGGGCCAGTGGGCTGTCAACCACAAGGTTGCCAGTTTGATTCCTCGAGTCCCGCAGGGATGGTGGGCAGCACCCCCTGCAACTAAGATCGAACACAGCACTTTGAGCTGAGCTGCCGCTGAGCTGCCGCTGAGCTGCCGCTGAGCTGCCGCTGAGCTGCCGCTGAGCTGCCGCTGAGCTGCCGCTGAGCTGCCGCTGAGCTGCCGCTGAGCTGCCGCTGAGCTGCCGCTGAGCTGCCGCTGAGCTGCCGCTGAGCTGCCGCTGAGCTGCCGCTGAGCTGCCGCTGAGCTGCCGCTGAGCTGCCGCTGAGCTGCTGGATGGCTCGGTTGGAGTGCGTCCTCTCAACCACAAGGTTGCCGGTTCAACTCCTGCAAGGGATGGTGGGCTGTGTCCCCTGCAACTAGAAACGGCAACTAGACCTGGAGCTGAGCTGCGCCCTCCACAACTAAGACTGAAAGGACAACAACTTGACTTGGAAAAAAGGCCTGGAAGTACACATTGTTCCCCAATAAAGTCCTGTTCCCCTTCCCCAATAAAAATCTTAAAAAAACAAAAACAAAAACAACTCTTTCCTATCCTAAAGTCATAAAGATAGTTTCCCTATCCTTAGCATTCCCTTGCTTAAAATCTTTGCTTTTCATATTTAAGACTTTAATCCTCCGTTAATTTTTTTATGGTGTGAATTAGGACCCAGTTTCATTATTTTCCATATAGATATTGTCCAAGCAACATATAGTAAATAATTCAACATATCCCCACTGACCTGCAGTGTATCAAATTTCCAGGTATATGTGGGTCCATACAGAGGTAATTTGTAGTCGGGTCACCTTATCACACTAGCTTGAGATGAGCACATCCACTGGATTGCTGGGCGGGATCAGCAGAGCCTGTTTCCATGAGGGCCTGAAAATCCTTTAAGGAATAGATTCATCCTTAGGGAACAGAGAACCAGGCATACCAAGTTTTGCGCAGTTGCAAACCTTTAGTTTTCTGAAGAAAGAAGCAATTCTGTGTCAAGTCTGTTATTTGGATTTGATTCCCAGGTCAGCACAGACTCTCCTACGCCAGGTAGAAAACAGGATGTGACATTGAAGTTAAAGAACTCAATAAGAATTTTAGATCATATAGGGAAACCTTCCTTCTCAACCCTAGGAATACTTATATCTTTAAATATTTATGCTAAGAGTGTAGGTCTGGAGCCAGACTGCCCAAGTTCCAGTCTTGGCCTTGTCACTTAGGAGACCCAATCAATTAGGAGACCTTTGGCAAGTTATTTCACTTCTTAGCCTCAGTTTCTTCAAAATGAAAATAATAAAAGTAGTAGCTACTTCAAAAGATTGTAGTGATGATTAAATGTTAATACATGTGTATGTATGTATGTATATGAACACAAGTATGTAAACACACACACACGGTGCCAAAATAATGTATACACATTTTAGGAAAGGAAAAAACTGTTAAAATTATGCTATTACTCTGATGGTAACCACTTTGAGCACCTCTTGTAACGACAGAAGTCAAACATGACTTGTATTCATCTTTTGTTATTGGTATATATTATTACAATTTTAATACAGTTTTTTCCTTTCTTAAAATGCGCACACATTTGTTTTGCACCCTCTGTGTGTGTGTGTATGTGTGTATGCACATATATATATATGTGCACATATATATATATGTTTCCCCCCAATTGTCTGCTCATAGAGCCCAGTAACAATGAGCACACATGCCATTTGGATGTTGGTTTCTACTCCCATACACCATTATAAAGAACCAAGACTTCTTGAATAAATGGTTGATTACAGGACTGGGGCAGGAAAAATACAAGATTAGCCTGGAATAGCTTTTTGTGCTGTGTCAAAGTCACAGAAATCTATTTGAAGGAGTGCTCCTTGACCAAATCTGTAACAATGTGAACATCAAAATAAAAAAAGAAAGCAAAGGAATATGACCTATTGAGTAAAGAACAAGAACACAATGATAGAGATAGATAGATAGACAGATAGATAGATACCATGTTTCCCCGAAAATAAGACCTAACCAGAAAATAAGCCCTAGCATGATTTTTCAGGATGACATCCCTGAACATAAGCCCTAATGCATCTTTTTTTTTTTTTAATTTATTGGGGTGACAATTGTTAGTAAAATTACATAGATTTCAGGTGTACAATTCTGTATTACATCATCTATAAATCCCATTGTGTGTTCACCACCCAGAGTCAGTTCTCCTTCCATCACCGTATATTTAACCTAATGCATCTTTTGGAGCAAAAATTAATATAAGACCTGGTATTATTTTGGGGGAAACTCAGTAGATAGAGTTCATTTTTAAAGTAGAAAGCCATGTAAAGGAAATGATGGAATTAGAAAATCATTTGGCAACCATCATAGTAATAATTATGGATACTAAAACTAGTGGGTGAAAGTTTGAGGAATAACGAGATACCTATTAAGTACAAAGGGTAAACTAATAACTTGACAGTGGAAAAACCTGGCCGATACCACCTCAATCAATGTCAAAGATAATATCACTAATAATGGAACAAACCAATATTATATGCCTCCTGAAGCACGAACAAGAACTCAGCATCACTTCGGTGGTATTTTTGTCAACGAAAATCTTGATGGTGATGATGGTTTCATGGGAGTATGCATATACGCAAATCCATCAAATTGTATACATTAAATATATGCAGTTTTTTGTATATCAATTAAGGGGGAGAATTTAAATGTAAATATATGTAGAAGAGCTTAGAAGGGTGACTGACACATAGTAAGGAGTATGTGTGTGTTTGCTGTTACTATAGAAAAGATGAGAAGCCTAGGTGATGTGAAGACACAAGAAGGTGAGTGAGGGTAAAGAACATGAAGGTGGGTGACATTTTCCTTAGATACCCAAGTCCCAGGAATCCCAGAACTTGTGATAATTTATTTTAGTGTCTAATGTAGTCTGGATTATTTTTTCACTTGGAAAGAATCTAAGAGCATATGATCTTTAAGTGGAAAGTAAAAAAAAAAAAAATAGCCTTTTGTTTGAAAAGAGTGGCAAGATCTTGTAGGCAGATCATAAGCACACCATCTGGTTAACTCAAGAGAAATCCTAAAAGCTTAGATTTCACATTTTTACCAGCCAGGCATGTTTTAAGATAGACCCCTAAGCTAAAAATATCAAATCATTCTTGTTCTGCTGTTCATGAGTTAGTTGAAAATGCCACTCATCTGCAGTGCTAAAGATCCCATTTATCTTATCTAAGAATCAGTCCATGGTTGTTTATATTTCTCAAGTTTGAATGTTCAACGGTGTGCAAGACAAAGTCATCACACGAGAAATAGGCAAGGTTGGCACAGCTCTAGTATCTCTAAAAATAAGTCTTAGTTCTTCAAAAATGTGAGCACGCTCGATAATTCTCAACCAGGAACAATTTTGCCCCCAGGGAATGTTTTGCTAAGTATGGAGACATTTTGTTGTTGTCACTACTGGGAGTGAGGGTGGGGAGGGCATGTTTCTGACATCTAGTAGTAGAAACCCAGGGTGCTGCTAAACATTCTACAATGCAGAGGCAGACCCCCACAACAAAGAATTATCTGGTCCAAAATGTCAATAATGCTGAAGTTGAGGAATCCTTCACTAAATGAACATAGTTTCTAAAACTTCAAGAAGTTAACGTGCTCATAGGGGTGGAATAAATGCTTCCTGCTCCATCTTGATATACAATATTATCAGCTGGCCTAGTGACTGTACGTAATATACACTCAATATGTATTTGCTTAATCAAGCAGAACTTCGTGCTGCTCTTATTCTATTAGTATTTGTATGTCTTTCCCTTCATTTATATATGTAGTAAAATTGGACCAGAACTTCTTACTAACCTGCCTCATAAGTATCTCACCCTCATCTCAAAATATGAAAAGGGTGAGATTTTTATACAAGATTGTAGATAAACTAGGTTACAGAAAAGTGGAGAAAAGCCAATATTCGTTAGAGATTGAATATGAAGGAGAACCAATTTGTGTGGCTCCTAGTATAATGAATTTTAAATGTAATAAAGACATTTATTAGGAAATCACATTAAACGAAAAATTCAAATGACATTCAAAACAGGAAAAGAATTCAGTCCTTCAAGGGATCACAGGCCGTGCAAATCTCTAACGCTGTTCAGGCTATAACTACTTATCATGACAAACTGGGGAGAGGATAAAATCTCCCCCCATTCTTCTTGCTTATTTTGTTTTTGAGGAAAATGGTGTAGCAGGAAGTTACTTATCACAGCTCCACTCCCTGAGTGTGAGCTGGAAGGTGAACCCGCGGCCCCTGTTGAAATGGAGATGATATGAGCTCCTCTACACCACTTGTTTCATTTCTCTCTAGCAAAGGAATTGTCCACAAAACTTTCATCAGTCTGTGACAAAACCTTAGGTCGTCTGATTGGTTTGAAAACCATGTTTAATGTGTGATATTCAACGACTACCTCATCTGTCTAGAAATCTCTGTAGTGAGAAACAAGGGATAGTTATTTAGGGAATACAGTGGTTAAAGAAAAAGCAAAACTATAAATATTCTTTAGAAACTTACCAAATTTCTTATTTACTTATATTTATTTTATTATGATGGTATTTTATTGGTTATTATATTCTAAAACATCCTAGATCTAACAGCATTTCTCCACACATTTGGTATGCTAATGACAAAAAAATTATATCTAAATTCAAGCCAACTTGATTCTTTTATTTTTATTAATTTTTTAAAGAAATTAATATTTCATAAAAAAAAAATTAGCCCTCAGCCCAGAGGACTTTAATGAAATGCCACAGCCCCAACACCATTGCTTCTCCACTCATTCCAGCACTGCTTCTCCAGGGCAGCTCATTTTGTTTCTTAGATAGTCATCTTTATCACTTGGAATAATACTCCTGTGTTAATATTTCTTGATGTAGCAATTGTAGACATTTACTTCTACATTTGAAATGTAAGGATTTAACTACTTAAGTTTTTCTCCCTCTTCTCCAATTTTGGTAGTTACAGTGTCTTTATTTATTCTATTGAAAGTCTTTATAACTTAAAATAAGATAAATTCCTGTTTCTTGTTCATCAGCCTTTTTAATAGCAGCTCTTGTCTCTCTGATATAAGAAGTCATGATCACACCCCCCTTTTCTTCTCTCCTGTTTTTCCAGTCTCTGTCAGTTTCACTTTTGCTTTCGGTCTTTTCATGTGATGACATCAAGGTTAATGACAACTGTACTCTGTTCTGAAGCTATAAATAAATATTCAGTGTTTTTTTCTATAACATTCTGAACTGCAAACGGCAATAAGCAACATTCGCTTTATTATCACTATGTAAATATTACTTAGTGCAGAGAGGTACCAGGACAATGTTTCCTCTTTCATGGGTCCACTTTTTGACCCCTCTGCCACCTAAGACAGAATTCCCCTTTCCTTAGATTCCATTAGTTGTTCAAAATCAAGCCATATTCAGTTTGCTTCATATCTGGACCATGGCTTTCTTGCGATTTATTTTTTTCCTTTCAAATTCCAATTGCCTTTGTTTTCCCTACTGAAAAGAAGAAATATGTGTCTCCTTTACCCATCTACAGCATGAAATGCATTCCATTCCCATTCTTAAATCCATGCTCCTTGGAGTCCACTGACTGTTGTCCTATGGAGACAGATTGCTTCCAGCTCCGCCATATTTGGGCATTCTTCTTCACTGGGCTTTGGATTGGCTGCTGTGTTCTTGGATCCCATGTCTTCATCTTTCTTGACTTTTGCCCTTGTTTTGCTGGCATAACATCAATACAATTTCACAAGGACTTCTTGTTTTCTAATTTAGGTCATGTCCTTGATTCTTCTTTCAGAAAAAAAAAATTAAGTGATATACACCCATCTGAATTTCTTCTACTTATCTTCCAACTTGCTTCTTATAACCCCTGCAAGAAAAACACCAGTATTCTTCTTTAACAGGTAGACATACTGTGAATTCTGTAACTTAGAGCAACCATTGGTTCTCTATATGGTGGAATAATAATCCAAATAAAATGGAAAAACCTGGTAAGTATTTTGCAGCATAAAAGTTGCCAGCTTTTGTAGAGATCGAGTCTGACTGATTTTGTCAAATTGTCTTTGGCAATATTTTCCAATAACTTAGATTAACTGAATTTAAGGTTGTGGATGCAGTCATTGTAGCTTTGTAAAGGAAGGACCTAAATTGGAACCAAAAATTTTATCTTTTAATAATGGACATGAGATAAACTGTTATTTAGCCTAAAGAATTTAAGCATATTTTAATGTTGAAAATGTTTCTTAAACACTGTTTCTTAGAATGTTAATTATTGCTTATAAATATAGCTTAGAATAGGCTTGATTTGGGCATCTGGGACTAAAGGCAGGTAAAGGTTGAGGCTATTCAAAGGGATCCATAATCCCAGGACTCTTTTCTATAATAAGACAGGAGGTACTGAGGTGGATCAGACCTAAGAGATCTATAAGAAGGATGTGATAGGTAACATAAATGTCCTGGACATCAGTGGAAACTATATCTAAAACCAAGAGTCGGATAATAATAGTCCCCACAGCTGAGCAGTGAAGATTCATGGAATAAATGGAAAGCCAGTTTCACAGCTGCAAACAAATACAGATATTTGATTGTTTACTTCTAAGGACAGTATCTGAGTGCTGAGGGACAGTTACTGTAAAGCCCTGTGAACCTTTCAAATTTTGAGCCATATGAATGCATTACCTATTCACAAAATATGTTTTCTGAAAGGAGAAAAGATTGATGAATAAGGTACTAGCTGTTAAAAGCAAATCAAAGCCATAGTGATTGTAAACACCATAGAAAAATATTTGCTCTTGAATTCAGCACCCCTGCACAGCATCTGGCCTCCAGCTGACACCTCAGTCCTCCTTCCTGTTCCCACAAGGTGTATTTCTTGGTACTTTAAAATTGGTGTGCCATTTTAATGGATAATGGGGATTGGCTCACTCAACCTGCATTCTATCCTTCTCCAGGATACCTTCCTGTACTGGAGAGACTAAAACACTAAAGTTCACAGTTCTGGCTCACTGCAGATACAGGTCTGGATGCAAATTATCTTCCACCAATTAGATACATTTGAGTGAGATTTGGTAGGCATTTTTCATGTGCAAGCTATTTTTGCATTTCTCTTGCGTATTTCTCTGTGGCAGGTAAGGTCATGGAAGTCTGGGATTTTATTTATTACAGCGGCACCTTCAATGTTCATTCCCTCTGTAACTTCCTGAGGATTGAGGTGCCATTATTGTGGCAGCAGGAGCCATGTTGGATTTTTGAACAGTGGAAGGCATCCATAGCATTGCGGTCTTGAACTCAATCATTCCAAGTTGTGGCCTCAGAAGGCAGTTTCCTGTTGAGTCAGTTCTGTATTGTTCTAGGAGTCATTCCTGAAGTCCCAGTCTAGAATCTGCTCCTTCAGCCGTTTCAAAAGTTTTCCAAGCACCTAAATATGTATAATAAATCCTGTCATGCTTAATATATTTCCAGTGGTTTCTATTTTCTACACCCAACCCCAGTTGCTACAATCAGTAATATTTCAGAGAAAAATAACATAGTAAAATGTTCTGCTGTTTTCATCCAGGTTGTTCTAACTACCACCACCTCAAGCCCTCTTCCCTCACTTCCCCTGCCCCCTTCACCCCAAGCTAGTAAGATATGCAGAGCTCATATTCAGTAGCCTTCTGGCTTTGCTGCTTATCTTGATCTGAACATTTTTTCAAGTTACTCAGCTCGTGGCGTAACCTCCCCTCTGGAGCTGAGTTTCTACACTTGTGACCCGGTTTCTGAAGGATGGGATTTTTGTAGCTGAATTCCTGCATAGATGGTTAGGGCATTACCTAGATCTCTGATCTCTGGAAGTACTACAGACTGGAGACCAAATCAAGAGAGCCAGGACTGACCAGCATGGCTGTACAGGTGGTTAAAATACTCCCAACAGCCATTATCCTGAACACCCCAGTGCTCCCTCACATTTCCCCTCTAACCTGGGGGCCACCTAGGCCCTCCCTATAGTACATCCACTGAAGAGGTCCTCCAGGCACAGGTTCCAGAGCCAAGGTCAGCCTCTTTCTGATTCCTCCTTGACTGTTCCCTATTGGTTGTGCCACAAGGAAGTTTCTCTAGAGGCTTTTAGAGTATATTGCTTAGCGGGATAGATTGAGGGACACCAAGAAAAGTCAGGATTAGAACCCAGGTCCTCTGACTGGAGTATTCCTCTCACTACACCATGTTTCCTCTGAGCATTAATATAAAATTAATACAATTATACACCTTAGCAGGAAGTTTAGTTATAGTGGCTGAAAGTACAAGCAATGAAGTCAGATGGGAGTTCAAATTCTAACTCTGATTTCTGCACCTAACTAATGTATGGTCTTCGTTATTTGTTTAACCTGTTCCTTAACTTCCTAGGACGTCAGCAGCGTCTTCCATAAAACAGGAACAACAACATTTTGCACTTAGGATCAGTGTAAGGTATACGCACGGTAATGTTCCTCCTTTAGTCTTCTCAAACTGTGGACAGCCTACATGCTGAGCTACGTATTGAAAAGTTCACTGCAGCTGCTGCCTTATGTGCGACACTGTTCATCAGAAGGGCTGTTCTGCATTATGGCCAGGGACCACTCAGAATATTAACTATTCTGGCACCATATAGCAGATCAGAACTGGGGAAAGCTACTCAAAGAAATAAAAGGTGGGCATGAGGTAAAGGGTACCTTTCAATTGGACGAGAGAGATCACAGCCACAGAAAAATGTTAGCCATCCAGGACAGGTCACGCTAGCCTAGAGGAGGGTCCTGAGACGAACAGCACATCTCTTATTTACATGTCATATTATTTTATATTCAGGAAACTTGGAGTGCATCTCTTAGAGACATGGATGCTCCTTAACTCAATGGGGCTGTTGGCATTTGACCTGGGACTTGTGCAGGGTCAAGTTATTGATTCTAGTGGGTGGCCGGTTAGCTCAGTTGGTTAGAGCATGATGCTAGTAACACCAAGGTTGCCGGTTCGATCCCCGCATGGGCCACTGTGAGCTGCACCCTCCTTAAAAAAAAAGAGGTATTGATTCTCGGACAAGTAGGAGCTGTGTTGATATCCTCATTCTTCTGAATCATAAGTTCTCCTGGACTGAAACACTATGGCAGTCAAAGCATTTACTGTCACACTCTTCCTTCATTCAACCCATTGTGTGGGTCAGAAACTGGGAAGACTTCCTTGGCTGCTTCCTCTCTCTCACCCCAGTATTATTGAACCCAGTATTGTCGATTCTACTTTTTAAAACATCTCATACAAGCCACTGCTTTCCAATTCTTAGCCACCATGCCAGTTCAAGCCACTGCCTTTGAAGTCCTGAATCTCACTCTAGCCTACTTAGACATTTCCTTTACTGGGGCCCTGGTCATTTGCTTCTCGCCCTTCAGATTTTAGCTCCACTGGCCTTGCCTAGCCACACTCTCTTCTGCCGCGCCCTGCTAGATCAGATTCTGTCTTTCACTTCCTTAATGGCACTTGCACTTAACAAAATCTAAAATCATCTTGTTTATTTGGTTGTTTATATTACTTTAGAATATAGACTCCATGAGAGTAAAGACTATAATTGTCTTTTTCACTGTGCACCCATACAATGGAGAACAGTGTCTGGCATTGAATGAAATGAATAGACGACTGATCTTATTGGTCTTCCTGTGTCTTCTCTTGTAGGATAAGGCAAGTGAGGCATTTGCCTTAGGTGAAAAATGTAAGGGGGTGCCAAAAACCTCTGTAATCATGAAAAATTATTTTTTTTCTTAAATTTTATTGGGGAATATTGGGGAACAGAGTGTTTTTCCAGGGCCCATCAGCTCCAAATCAAGTTGCTATTTTCAATCTAGTTGTGGAGGGCGCAGCTCACTGATCCATGTGGGACTCGAACTGGTGACCTTGGTGTTATAAACACTGCATTCTAACCAACTGAGCCAACCGGGTGCACTGATAAATCAGATTTTAATAAAATATTTAAAAAATCAAACTACACGCCAAAAAAAAAAAAAAAAGAGATGAAAAAACATCACAATTTTAAGTAAAGACAGGATCTGCCCTTGCATGAACCTCTTGTAATTTTCTCAAGCTAATCCTAGCTTGATTCCAGAAGAATTTTATTTACAGAAACAGGGAGCTAGACTGCAGACCATAGTTTGTAGATTTGATTTTTTTTAAATATTGCTTTAACATATGACTTATCTGGATCACTGAGCATTTTGGCAGCGATTTAAATTTTGCTTCTGAGTTGACTGCTTTACACCCCACTCCCTACTCAGGCCCTGCTTGTTGCTGTTAAATTTACTCTTCACATAACAGCCAGAGTGGTCTCATTAAATGCAAATCAGATAATGTCACTCTACTGTCAAATACTTTCTTTTGCACAATATGATGTCCAGGATTCTCCGTGTGGTCTACACCTCCCAGTTCCTACATAAGATAGCCCCTCCTTCCTCCTGACCTTATTTTGTGCGTTCTTCCCATAGCCTACTCAACTACAGCTCCACTGGCTGGACAGGCCAAATGCCCCACTGCCTTCGTACAGAATATTCTCTTTTCCAAGATACTCCTCAATACTTTCCTCTTCAACTGATATTTCCTTGTCAGGTTTTTGATGTCAGCTTGACTTCCTTTTATGTTGCAAAGCCTGACTCGACTCTCCAGTCTAAAACAGTTTCCCCTGACACTTTTTCATAGCACTATATGTTTTTCCTTCGTACCCTTATCGCATTTGCAATCACATATTTATTTTGATGAGGATTTGGTTAATGTCTGTCTGCTCATTGATTGTAAACCCCAATACCTCTGTTTCTTTGGTCTCTTGTTTCTGTCGTTTTTACTCTAAACGACAAGTATTTAGAAGGTGCTTAATAAACACCTAACACAGTGACTAGGGTATAATAAATTCTCAGTAAATGTTTGCCAAATTATTATTAGAAAGGTAAATCAGATAGCATATGAAAACAAAGAGGAAAGCAAATGAAATTTTCAGGTACTTTAATGAACTTCCAATTAATTGCCACTGTTGTTGTTTTTTTTTTCTTTTTTTTTCTTTTTAGTCCATGGCTTTTTCTTTAATCTCAGGCTATAATCCTATGCATACCCTTATCATATCGATGGCTTTTGAAGTTGTCTATCTTTAGTACAGAACACATGATTGCCTAAAAGCATCATAGGTAAATCGATCGGGTATCTTTTCATTTAAATGCCACACTGAGCTTTTCTCCATAAATAATGGCTTCTTGCATCAAAAAGGCACTTCCCTATGGCTTTTCCCTATGATCATTCTATATAAAATTCAGAAAATAGAAGATGTTCAACATACTACTTCACTTTCCATGAGAGTGGTACGGTCAAGAAGGAAAACTGAGTCCATGAAAGTATAGTGGGTTCTGCTTACTTTTGCTTCTGATCTAGCGCATTGTTCCTTGAAATATGGTCTAGGCATCAGCAGCATTGGCTTCAGAGCTGGGAACTTGTTAAATGCAGAAACTAAGACCTCCGTCCCCAGAATCTATATTTTAACAAGATCCCTAGGTCTTGATAAATGTAACATGTGTTCCTAAGAAGGTTTAGAATAAACAGGTTCTCACTTTAGAATGGGAAGAGACTGTAGTTCAAGGGATTCCAACGCTGGCTGGTATCAAACCCCATGAGGTTCTTGTGTAAAATATAGATTCCATGAGATTCTAATTTTATAGATCTAGAGTGGGGCACCTGAATGACTCTGATGTCACCAACACATAAAATGACATTGGGAAACTGCTGATTTTGTCCAGTTTTATAATTTAACACAGGAGACGATTGAGTTAGGAAGCTTTAGCAGCTTGCTTGTAGTTACTAGACAGTGACAAAGCTGCACTGGAAAAGAATTCTTTTGGAGAGAGGTGGAGGGAGACTGTAAACGTTTAATTTTATTTTTTCATTCTGGTATGTCTTTTTAAAAACCATTTTATTGTGAAAAAATTTAAACATAAAAGTTGAGAGACTATAGTAAACATCTGTATACTGACCACTGAGATTCCACCATTAACATTTTATTATACTTTATCATATGGTATATCTGTTCATTTTGATCCATCCATCCATCCATCCATCCATCCATCCATCCATCCATCCAAACATCTTTTTTTAATGCATTTCAAAATAAATTGCACACATCAGTACGTTCTCCCAAACACGGCATGATGCATATGAGATCATTTGTTTGATTTCTCATCTTTATACTGTATCACACACTTCCGGAGGAAGGGCAAGGAAACCATGAAGATAGCAGAAGTGAGAAAAACTTGTTAAAGAAAGAAAGCAAGAAACATTGGCACATGTAAAGATTAAAGATTAACTCCAGTTTTTTAAGTACAAAAAGCCTCACACAAACCTAGTAAGTTTATGCAAATTACTATGGAGAGTCATTTTTTAAAAAAAACAGTACCAACTAAATATGTATGAACTTCAAGAAGTCTGATCTTGGCACTACATGCAATATTTGGAGCTAACATGCTATTGTTACCCTGACAGCATTTCCCTCCTATTAATCATCATATTCACATCCCAAATGCACACATCCTGTAACAGCCCTAGCTCTGGCCTCTTTCCAGGACACCAGGATATCACTGGTATGAAACAAAACTGTATCTGGAAAAACTGGAGGGGACTCTAATCCCTTCTCAATGAAGAGAAACAAATGTGGACTTTCCTCTGGTTTCGTCCTGACAGTGAATTTTTCTAACCTTTAAAAAAAAAAATTGTGATAAAATTTACCCTTTTAACCATTTCTTAAAAATTCACAGACTGTAATTTTTAGAACAGTTTTAGATTTATAGAAAAATTGAGCAGATGGTACGTAGAATTCCCATACACCCCTTTTCCTGCACTCACTTTCCCTATAATTATCACCTTGTGTTTGTATGGCACATTTGTTATAGTAAATGAACCAATACTCATACATCATTATTAACTAAAGTCCATAATTTACATTAAGATTCTCTCTTTGTGTTGTACATTCTGTGGGACAAATGCATAATATCATGTATCCACCATTACAGTATCACACAGAATTGTTTCATTGCCCTAAAAATCCCATCCTCCACTTTTTCATCCCTCCTGCCTCCCACAAATCACTGGAAACCACTAACCTTTTTACTGTCTTCCATAGTTTTGTCTCCTCCAGAAAGTCATATAGTTGGAATCACAGTATACAGTCTTTCAGACTGGCTTCTTTCACATAGTAACACGCACTTAAATTTCCTCCACGTCTTTCACAGCTTGGTAGCATATTTCTTTTTATCACTGAACAATGATCCATTGTTTGGATGTAGGTACCACAATGTGTTTACCCATTCTCTTATTGAAGGACATTTTAGTTGCTTCCAGGTTTTGGCGATTATGAATAAAGCTGCTGTAAATATTTGTGTACAGGTTTTGTGTAGACATAACTGGGTAAATACCTAGGCATGTGATTGCTGGATCATTCGGTAAAACTATATTTAGCTTTGGGAGAAACTGCCAAACTGTCTCCCAAAGGGGTTTTACCATTTTGCATTTTTACCAGCAGTGAATGAGAGTTCCTATTGCTTCACATCATTATCAGCATTTGATAGTGTCTTTTTTTTCAGATTTTAGCCATTCTAATAGGTGTATTGTGGTACCATCTTACCCATTTTTAAGTGTACACCATCCATCTCCAGAACTCTTTTTATCTAGCAAAACTGAAATTCTGTAACTATTAAACAATAATTCCCCATACGCTCTTCCCCTCCAGGCCCTGGCAACCAAATTCTTTTTGTCTCTATGAATCTGGTTACTCAATTACATCATATAAGTGGAATCATATAGTATTTGTCCTTTTGTAACTGGCTTATTTCACTTACCATAATATCCTCAGGTTCATCTATGTTGTAGCATGTGTCAGAATTTCCTTCCTAAAAGACACATGTAGAAGTATTTTCTTTCTCACATCTTATTTTAGGGATAAAATAACTGAGGAGATTTCCAATTTGCTAAAATAACTCAGACCTTTTGGGAAGTAGTTGTTTTTATCATTATTATTAATTTTAATGGTGCAAATGTGTATCAAGTGTGACAGGGAAGGACCATAATGTGAATTTTTATTCCCTTATTTTTTAGCAGCTACCGAGTGTTGGGCATTATAATGTATGTTTCTAATGGATATAAGGATATATGGGCATACTTCTTTCTCTCAAGGAATTTATAATCAGGTAGGATTCATTTTGGTGATGAAATATAAAAACAATGTGTATATGCAATCAGATCAGAATTTCAACAGGTAGTTTAGTAAATTGCATGAACTGTGTTAAATAATAAATACAAAGTCATTTCAAAATCTACAAATTTAAATTATGTCAATGACAGAATCAGCTGTATGATTATATATCTGACTGCTTTACAATTTACTTGCATATAATAGTTCTAAATAAAAATTCACTCAAATCCTACTCTAGTCAACTGAACAGTTATTCAATGCTATTAATTAGTGTTATAGAGATAAATATTACCAATTGTACAATTCTATTTTGATACCCAATAAACAGAAACCCATTAGTCATCTCAAAAAAATTTCCTTGGGGCGGCCAGTTAGCTCAGTTGGTTACAGTGCGGTGCTCTTAACAACAAGATTGCTGGTGCGATCCCCTCGTGGGCCACTGTGAACTGCACCCTCAACAACTACTTGACTCGGAGCTGATGGGTCCTAGAAAAACACACTTAAAATAAATAAACAGTTAAAAAAATTTGTTTTTCCTTTTCTTTTTCCCTAATTTTTTTATTGTGGTAAAATACACATAACATAAAATTTACTATCTTAACCATTTTGAGTATACAATGCAGGTGTATTAAATAATGTGCTGACATCACCATCATCCATTCATAGAATTCTTTTCATCTTGCAAAACTGAAACTCAGTATCTATTAAGCAGTAACTCTCCATTCTCCCTACTCCCCAGCCCCTGGCAACCACCATTCTCATTTCTATCTCCATGAATTTGGGTGCTCTAAGTATCTCATGTAAGTAGAATCATACCGTTATTTATCTTTTTGTGACTAGTTTCACTTAGCATAATGTCCTCAAGTTTTCTCTATGTTGTAGCATAAGTCAGAATTTCCTTTCTTTTTAAGACTGAATAATATTCCATTATGATTTATCCATTCTGTTGTTGATAGACCCCGGGTTCCTACCACACTTTAGCTATTATGAATAATAGTGCTATGAATATGGGTGTACAAATATCTTTGAGACCCTGTTTTCAGTCTTTTGAGTATATACCCAGAAGTAGAATTGCTGGCTCATATGGTAATTCTATTTTTAATTTTTTGAGGAACTGCTATACTGTTTTCCACAGCAGCTGTACCATATTATGTTCTCACCAACAGTGCACACGGGTTCCAACTTCTCCACATCCTGGCCAACACTTACTTTCCATTTTTGTTTGTGCTAGTAGCCATCCTAAAGAGTGTGAAGTGGTATCTCATTGTTGTTTTGTCCTTAGAGTAAATTTTAATGATACACATACTGGCTGTCAATATCAGTCCAGAAGAAGGAATTCCTAGGAGGTCAGCCTTTGCATTAGAAATCATTAGCACTTCATCAAATTCTGCTTTGGGACAAAGCAAATTTGCCTGTATACTTCAGTAGAGAGGTTAATTAACTGCGATTAGGGTGATGATTTCTATTTTTCGTTTTAGTTTCGAGATTCCTTCATTGACATCAAAGTTGTTTTTCCCCCCTAAATTTAGATTCCCTTATTATATTGAGCATTTGTTTTATGCAATGTTTGTATATGGCTCAATTGTGTGTGTGTGTGTGTGTGTGTGTGTGTGTGTGTATGTGGTGGGTTTTATTGGAGTGTGTTACGCATCCAGATTCTAGCTCTCATGGCATGACCTCAGCCACCCATTCAGAGTCCCCTAGCATTTACCAGGGAATCATTAGGGGTAGTGTTTGCTCTGTAAGCTCCAGAATCAGTTTTGGTTCTCTCTCTGCTTCTAGGTAGCTCTAGACACAGGAGTCTACTCAGCCAGAGCCTCTGCTTACTCCTCTGCCAATCAACACCTGCAGTTCTGGAGTCTCTAGTCTCTTCTAGGCCTCAGCCTCCCCTCTTAAACATTGGTTTCCCACCATCAGTGGCAGCACAAAGGAAAGAGGGGTGGGAATGAGAAACTGCTTTCTCTTCACTTGATCTTAGCCAAAAGGCCGAGAAGCGATGCTTTCTCTTTTTGTTTCTTTTTCTTTCCTTGTATCATGAATTCCATTTAGTTCCAGAACTTCCTTGGAAAGGAGTAGTGAAAGTAGAAGTCCTTGACTTATCCCTGATTTTAGAGGGAAAGCATTCAGTTTTTTTACCATAAATATGCTATTAGTTGTAGTTTTTTTTGTAGATTTTTTTTTTTTTTAAATCAAGGTGAGGAAATTTCCTTCTATTTTTTGTTGGCTGAGAGGTTTTTTTTCTTTGAATGGATGTTGGATTTTATCAAATGCTTTTTGTGTGTCAATCAGCCCTGCTTTCTGAGTCCACATTTCTGATTCCAGCAAATTCCTCTTTTCAGAATGATTGTCAGTGGGACTTTCCACTTCCTTTATAGATGATCACTTCCTAGCCCTGAAATGGTTTGGCTGGAGGCCCTCAAAAGGCCATCACTTCAAAAACGGATTAGCTATGAAAATCAGTATGTTTTCAAGGTCCAGTGCTCTCAACTCCATATGCAGAAAGACATCAACAACACAGTTAATGTTGAACTTCAGCCAGTCTTGCCCAGTTTCATTTTTATGATCACTTTAAATCCAGGAAACTTAACCTGGGTCCTGAAACACTTAACTGCAGTCTTTGAAAGCTAAGCAAGTGCTCAAACAAAAATACGTATTTACAAAAACAAGCAAGAAGTTACATTAAAGAATGCTCTTTGAAACACTTGTTTTGCAGGATTGGATAGCCATATGAGTTAATTAAGAGATTAAACAGGATTCTTCACTATGGGAGGGCTCAGAGCTTTTGATATGCTAATATGTATTATAAATTTCCTAAGAGGAGAAATATAGAGAAAGTTGTTTCCCCAAATTCTTTGAGTATGTGTTTTATTTCAGAATATTTTCTGGGTAATTCTGGAGAATTTTGGAGAATGCTGGCTTATAGGTGAAAGCAGGCTAAATTCATATACAGAAATTTTTCCCCAATCGAAAAAAAAAAAGTAACACAGGCTAACAAATATGTGCCTCGATTCTTTCAATATCGTCAACATTAAAGGAAGTTTAGAGTTCAGGTTACTAGTTTGTTTTCCCTATCAATAAGACGGGGGCTTTTCATTTGAGGTCTCTTAATGGTAACCTTTCAGATTAAAGTTAAAGTTTGTCCCACGTAGGTCTTGAGAGGAAAAACTACTTTGAAATGGCAGTTTTTCCAGTTTCTGTTTATGTCCTGAGATTTAAAAAACAATTTTAGGACAGTCCCAGTTATGTTTAGAATTAAAAAAAAAAAATATATATATATATATATAATTTTATTGGGGAATATTGGGGAACAGTGTGTTTCTCTAGGGCCCATCAGCTCCAAGTCATTGTCCTTCAATCTAGTTGTGGAGGGCGCAGCTCACTGGCCCAAATGGGAATTGAACCAGCAATCCTGTTGTTTAGAGCTCCTGCTCTAACCATCTGAGCCATCCGGCTACCCCCGATTTGATTATTTGTACTGTGTACCTCAAAGCACTGAAGTTTTGAGTGTGAGGGTTAAATTAGGAGTCTGGCTTCTAGAGTCAAACTGCGTAAATTCAAACTCTAGCTTGCTCGAAGCTGTGAGACCTTAAACAAGCCATTTAACCTCTCTGTGTTTCTGTTTTTACAGTTTACAAGTACAAACCTAAGCAGGGCAAGTAATGATAAAGTTATTATCTTTATTTAACACTTGGTGAAACAATCTCAGAATACGTGACTTGCCCAACTTCACAGATAGAGCTGATAAATGAAGCCACAGTGACTCAAAATCAGATATTCATGTAGACTTTACTACTTGGGTATTTTCCACTTTATTATATATATATTGCCTCCAAACATCAGACGAAAATGCCGTATTTGTGATTCTAAAATGCAATGAATATATAAATAAAACTTTGCATGTGAATAACCAGGCCTAAGTTGTAGTTTGAATAATCCATGAAGATTTCTTGAAGGAAGTCCATAGGAATGTGGGGAAGGCAATTAACTTTCATAACCTTTAATGAGCACCTACTATACTCATACGTCAGATGCTATTCTACACATTTTACAAATGATTATTCTCACAACAGCACTTTGATTAGGTTTTAAGGAAAAGGAAATGAGGCGTTCCAAGATAATATGATCCCAAAATATACAGAATATAGTATTTTGATTGCACAGCAGGAATCTACATATGATAAAATGACATAGAACTAAACACACATCATGTAAATGTCAAATCCCTGCTTTTGATGTTGTACTAAAATTATGTAACTGTTGGGGGAAACTGGGTAAATTGGACTTCTCTGTTTTATCTTCAAGAAGTACTGGTCAGGGATTCTAGGGAATGTCCTTCAATCTAGGTCTGTCCAATGTTTTTCTCATAGGGGTTATGGGTTTGGGGGAGGCAGACCACAGACGTCTGTCCTATATTTGCAGATAACTTTGAGTCTAGTAATTATTTAGGAAATAAAAGTTGAAAAAAAATGCAGTTATTTTCTAAAGGGGGATGATTAATGAATTTGCTTGACGAGTCCCCTCAACACCTGTACACATCTATTAACAATTCACATAACTCGAGTTCTTCGGAACGGATAGAGAAACTAGACTTTTTATATGCTTCCAGCACCTCATATCTGGCACTTTTGTTCAACAGAGATTCGGGGATTGGGGTGGGGGCGTTGTGATAGGCACAGGTTTGGGGGAAGTCGTTCGGTTTCTTCAAATCGGTTTCTCCAAATCCAGACTAGAAGTTTTTCCGGGCTGTTTATTCTCAGATTCGAGTCGTGATCCAGACCTTGAGGTCTCCTTCTGGCCACCGCCGAACAGCAGCTCCGCACGTGCTGGGAACCATTCGGGCGCAGATGGAACTGCAGCAAAGATCCTCTGGGCATCTCAGACAGGTAGCGCTGACCGGTGACCCTTCCCAGCCGAAATGCAAGGGAGCCCAACCTCCCCCGGCCTGGAGCCCAGGTGCGGGGCGGAGCCCTGGCAGCGACCACTCCCTGGGCTCGGAGAAAGAAACTGGGACGTTGCGGACGCAGAGCTGGCCCGACCAGTGGCGCGTGGCACGCGCGAGCCCGTCCGCGCATGCGCCACTCGTCTGTCTCCAGCCCCCGCCCCGTCTCTCTCGCTCTCGCTCCCCCTCCTCCGCCAGCGTCCTCCGAGCTTGGCCCGTCTGGGCGCTGGGCCGACGTCCCGCGTGCGTGCCGGCGCCTGACTTCATTTCCGGTTAACGCGCTCCGCTTGCCCCCTGGCCCCGGATGGTGACTGGCGGTGGTGTTGCACCTCCCGGGACTGTCACTGAGCCGCTTCCCAGTGTGATTGTGCTGAGCGCAGGCCGGAAGATGGCGGCTGCGGCTGCGGCGGCCTCGGGCTCGGGCTGTTCCTCAGCGGCGGGGGCGGGGGCGGGAGCGGCCGGGGTCTCGGAGTGGCTGGTGCTCCGGGACGGCTGCATGCGCTGCGACGCCGACGGTCTGCACAGCCTCTCCTACCACCCGGCGCTAAACGCCATCCTGGCCGTCACCAGTCGCGGGACCATCAAAGTCATCGACGGCACCTCGGGAGCCACCCTGCAGGCCTCGGCGCTCAGCGGTGAGTATGCGGCACGCCGGGCGGGGACCGGGCCCGCTGCGGGAGGAGCCGGGCCGGCGGGTTACCAGGGAAGGAAGCCGCCCTGCCCCGGGGCTGGGCCTTCGGAGGAGGGGAAGCGGCGTGATGGGAGCGGGGAGGAGGGAGGGCAGGGCTGGGGGCTCAGGCCTGCCTGTGAAGGGAGGCCCGGAAACTGATGGAGGAGGACCGTAGGACTTGGCTTTTTCAGCGGCTGCAGCAGGGCAGGAAAGACTGGCAAGTGGGCAGTGTTGGGAGTTGCCTTTCGGGCCTTGAGCGTCCGGTGTAGGTTGGTCCTCTAGGAGAGGAGGAGGCCTCGGAGCTCGGCCACCGAGAAAGCCAGGCCCTGGATAGGTCCTAGAAGAGGTGTCTGTACTGCCTTCCGCTGGATCAGAGAGCAAAAGGGTCGAAGCGTTGGTCCCGAGTGAGAGGCTGGTGGCCCGAGACGAGCGTCCGAGCCGACATCCAAGCCCTCCCCTCTTGTGGATCCTCGGCTGTTCCTAGGACCCGCAGGTGCTAGGATGTTCCGCGGGCTTCGCTCCCGGGGTGGGGGTGGGGGTGGAGGTGGGGGGTGGGGTGGCCTGGAGTGGGGGGTGGGTAGGGAAGTAGGCGGGCTAGCTGCCTGAACTGCTCCGTCGACGACTTTAGGACTTTGGCGGACTCCATGGAAGGCTAGACCTTGTCCTCTAGCTCAGGGCTTCCAATTTCTGTTCCCCCTCCATCCCCAGTGACGATGAACTCGGGACCTGCGGTGTATGAAATGTAGATTCCTTTGGGTTCGTAATGAGGTGAAACTTCAGGCCTTCTCTACTTGTTTTGCCACAATGAGCCGCAAGTTGGGATTCGGAAGTATATCTGAGCCTCACCGAGGAAGTAGAGCAGTTCTGGGTGGTGTCCACTTGGTCCAGGGACGCGACTTTCAGTGTGCGTGAAGTGAGCGCTCAGCGGACTGGACTGGAGTGTTTTGGCATTGCCCTGGCCAAGTTACGTTTGGCTGAGATGACCTATCATTTGCGGTTTAATGAGGAGTGGCTTAATTTAGATGTTATAAACTGAGATTGAAAAGTGAGTATATGAGTGAGTAACTCACGCACAGATTTATAATGGATACTACTGTCTGCATTTAGTCAAGTGGAAGTAGTTATGTGGTCTACCAATTCACTTGTATTTTAACATAGACAAGTAAGGAAAGGTGGTTATTTTAGTTTATTGTGAGTAATAAGGCATTTAAGTAAATGGCAATTTAGGGATACAAAGATAAAATAAGGGAATTAATTTTTATTGATGTGAGAGTTGTGAAAGAAATAGATTTTGTGTAGCTATAGAATATAAATCTTGAACATATCTAAAATAAGTCTAAGAACATTTTGGGATGTGGGCTTGTAAATTTTTTTTTTCGTGACTTGAGTAAAGGACAGGAGGGGTGTCCCAGAAGTAGCAATGAGCAGTTACTGCAGCTTGGACATAACAGCTTGTATGAGAGGGAGATACTCATTAGTAATTGAATATCTTCTTAAACTCACTTAAAATTATTTCAAATAAAAAAGTATAAAGAATTACTATGATAATGTATTCCCAAATCAGTTTAAGAAATAAAGCATTACAAAGATTTGAAGCCTCCTTTGTGTTCCTTCTGGATTGCATTCCTCCCTCTCCCATGAGCATTATCTTTAGTTTTATCATTTTCATACGTGTCTTTATGTTTTTTTAGTATATACTTATATCTTTAAACAATGTCTAACACTGTCTTTCATGATTTTAAACTTTGAATAAGTGGTATAGTGTATGTATTTGGATTTCTATAAAAAGCCACATTAACAAAAGTTTAAAAATGTTTTCAGTAGAAAGAGGAGTCTCATGGGGTGTTTTTATATCTGGAGGCCATGTTTGAGAAAAATTATGTATGCTCGAATTTGTTATAAATGGTTGGGGAAATTAGATGTATTATGTATGTGCTTGTTTATAAAAGAAAAAAAGTAGTCACTTTAGTGGTAGATTACGAAAGGGGAGAGTTTTAGGTGCTTAATATAAGTATAAATAAAGGTAGATGCATGAAACCTAGCCGTGATTTGTGATCACTTATTTGGGATTTGTGGCATTTGTTAATTAGAAAAGTATGGGATTGGATACAATTGCTGATGCTCATGACATTGAGGATTGAATGTGATTAAAAATATATGGAAGAGTTAATGGCAAGCAAAATAAAAAGATTCTAGGAGAAGTTTGAAAGTAACAGTGGGCAAATTCTGAAATGTTTTCATATATGAGAAGTGCAGTTTATTAATAATGATTACCAAACATTGTATAGGGTCATGTATATGTCATCTATTCAGATGATTGTGTAGGGAGTGCTGCATTTTATATTTTGTCTGGACTATGTAAGTATTTGGTAGGTTTGCTTGTAATGATTAATAGAGGGTGAGAGTCCTATAAATAGAATGGGGAGAAGGTGCCAGTAGTGACCATGGTCCTAACATGACCCCTCTTTCCAGTTAATGGACAATGAGCCACCTTCTTTTCTACCCCAGAGGAAAGATGTCTTTGTTTGAGGGAATAAAGAGTGGTGTAACCAGAACCATAGAGTTTTATTGCGTGGTAGAGCAGTGTGTTAGATGGATGGATTCAGTTATGGGTAGCCTGTTAGTGCAGATTGAAAATTAAAGGATGGGAACATAACTTGTATGTATATGTATTCAATTTGGTGGCAAAAATGGTGAATTTTTAACTATGTCTACTAGTATATATCTTAACTTTATCTGTATGTGACATAAAATGTTTTTAAATACACTTTAATTAGATTAAGGAGCGATATATTTGTATATATGTAGGTTAGGCAAGACTTTTTACTCCATTAGTTTTCAAGTGTTAAGAATTCTGAGTCCTTACGCTGATTCCTTGGACTAGAATTAGGTGACCTCCATGATCTGGCCTCTACCAGTTTCTAGTCATGTTTCCCTGTTTTGTGAAACTGGTTCATTTAATTTCCTTTCCCAGCTCCAGTACTTTCATTCTTTCTTGGAATGCACCAAGTCCCTCCAGACAATTAGACAAAATCTTACCTATTTTTCAAAATCTAGATCAGATACTTCTGATTCTTTTGGTCTGATGTGATCCACTGAAAACCTAAACACATGTTGTCCTATTAATGTCTATTTTAGGTTAGTAATTTGGCAACTTAATGTTTGTGGTATGTTTTCTGTTTTGAACTACTTATGAGGTCTGACAGTTAAGTTTGCGAACTCATCCTAGAAAAAGAGCTACATACCTCATTGCTGAATATCAATATGGTTACCTTGGAAGTACTCCCCTTGGGAAGCTATGCACCGATGCCGGAGCCTAGTCCACCCTTCAAAGCAATTTTGGAACTCTTTTTCTGGAATGGCCATCAGAGCTGTCGTCATATTAGGGGCCAGACCAGGTGAGTAGGGAGGGTGTTCCAATACAGTTATTTGTTTCCTGGCTAAAAACTCCGTCACAGACAGTGCCGTGTGAGCTGGTGCATTGTTCTGATGCAAGAGCCATGAATTGTTGGCGAAAAGTTCAGGTCGTTTTTGTCTTTTTCATGTGGCCTTTTCAGCACTTCCAAAGAGTAAACTTAGTTAATTATTTGTCCAGTTGGTACAAATTCATAATGAATAATCCCTCTGATATCAAAAGAGGTTAGCAACATTGTTTTGACTCTTGATTTGGACTGATGGAACTTTTTTGGTCGTGGAGAATTGGCTGACTTCCATTGTGCACTTTGATGCTTTATTCTGGAGTCTTGTTGGTACACCCATGTTTCATCAGCAGTGATAACACGGCCCAAAACATCATCTTGCATCTCCAAAAGGTCTTGGCAAACTTCAGCTCTCCTTCTCTTTTGTTCATCGGTGAGTTCCTTCAGAACCATTTTTGCACACACCTTTGTCATGCCAAGATTTTCAGTTAAGATTTTCCTGTTTCTTTATTGGTGTTTACTTGGCCTGCTGTGCTTCTCACAGTCAGCCGACAATTCTGACGCACAATTCAACAAATTTTTATAATGTTTTTGTCAGATCTGCTCTTTACCTGCTGTCCTGACCTCTCTTCATCAGTGACGCGTTCTCTCCCCTCAGAAAAACGTTTAATCCATTTGTACACGGCCGTTGTCTTCATGGCATTATCCCCATAAACTTGGACTAACATGTCCCTGATTTCACCTCCACTCTTGCCAAGTATAACAAAGAAATTTAATGTTTGTTCGTTGCTCTAATTCAAGCTCAGACATTCTCACGATGGCACACAAAAACACGCAACAACAGTAATGAATGCCACTCAGCAAGACACCGTCACACGGCGACATGAACATGAGCTGTGAGACACTGATATACCAAGGTTAGGAAACCTCACCGAGCTGTGTTTAAGTGCATGGTGGCAAGTTCGTGAACTTAATTGTCAGACCTCGTAAGTGCCATTTTGTTTAGCTTCTTGTGAATATTCGATGTGTGTTTAACTATATTTCAAACTCTTTGTGAATGGAACCTTGTCTGCTTGTTAACATCCCTTTCCCAGGGTGCCTAGTACAAAATATTAATAAATATTTTTGACTTGGTGTAAACTAATGAGTGTGGTAAATGGATGCTTCCTTACATACTAACTGCTAAATAAAACCTTTTCTTTGGCTTTTTTCTTTCCTTAGATTTTTTTTTTTTTTTTTAGAGCAGTTTTTGATTCATAGTAAAATTTATCAGAGAAGACTGAGTTCCTGTATATGCCCTGGCCCCATGGGACCATACACCCTCCCTCTCTATAAACATCTGGCACCACAGTGGTATGTTTGTTACAATCAATGAACCTGAATTAACATATCATTATCTCCCAAAGTCCATCGTTTATGTTAGGGTTCACTCTTGGTGCTGTACATTCTATGAGTTCTGATAGTTATATATGACATGTCATACAGAAGAGTTTCACTGCCCTAAACTTCTTCTGCTTTTTGCCTGTTCACCCCTTTCTCTCTCCTCCCCCCTGCCAATCACTGATGTTTTTATACTCTCCATAGTTTTGCCTTTTTTAAAACAGTCATGGTTGGAATCACACAGTATGTACCCTTTTTTCAGGTTGGCTTCTTTCACTTAGTAATATGCATTTAAGTTTCCTCCATGTCTTTTTATGGCTTGATAGCTCACTTCTTTTTAGTACTAAATAATATTCCATTGTCTGGATGTACCACAGTTTTTTTATCCATTCACCTACTAAAAGACATCTTGGTTGCTTCCAGGTTGCGGCAGTTTTGAGTGAGGCTACTATAAACATTTGTTTGCAGGTTTTTGCTTGGATGTAAGTTTTCAGTTCATTTGTGTAAATATCAAGGAGCACGACTGCTGGATCATATGGTAGGATTATGTTTAGTTTTGTAGGAAACTGCCAAACTGTCTTGCAAAGCTGCTGTACTATATTGCATTCCAGCAGCAGTGAATGAAGTTCCTGTTACTCCATCTCCTCACCAGCATTTGCTATTGTCGGTGTTTGGATTGTGGCCATTTCAATATGTATGTAGTGCTAGCCATTGTTTTAACTTGCAGTTCCCTAATACCATGATGTTGAACATCTTTTCATATGCCTATTTGTGGACTTTGGGTTTAAAAAATCTAAATAGCTCTCCATCCACCAGGGACCATATTGTTTCTATTATTAGATATGTCCCTCTTTTTAGCTATTGTTTGTTCATGCAATGTAGCATAATAATTAGGAAGGAGCCTGTTTGGGATACAGTTGGCTTGGGGTAAGATCCCAGTTTCAGGTGATATATTTTTTTTTTTCTTTTCAATTTAACTCTGTAGCCTTGACTAAATTACTTAAAATTTCACTTCCAGTTTTCCCTTTTGCAAAATGGGGATGATAATTGTACAATTGTGAAGCTTATGTGTTAATACATATAAAGTGCTCAAAAAATGTTCTTACTTTCTTGTAAATCTCTGTAAATACCCTTTTCTGCTTAAACCTTTTTGAAATTCTCTGTTAAATTTTTTAACTTAACCCCAAATTTGAATTTATTAGGAATTTTTTCTGATTTATCACCTTTGACTGCAGGAACCATCTAAGTTTTTGCTTTGATATTGTTAATTTGTTCAGTATTTTCTTATTTAATTGCTGGTGGTGCTGTTCTTGAAAGAGCTCCCCACTTTTCCTAAAAGTAGTATATTTTGTTTTTTGTTTTTGTAAGCTTTTTTGAGAGCATATGGAGAGAGAATGGGCTTTATGTTTTAGATCATGGGTGTCCAAACTGTGGCCCGCGGGCCAACTGCGGCCCGCGATCCAATTTTAATTGGCCCACAGCAAATTCCAAAAATACATTTAGTTTACCTAAATAAACCAGGTGAGGCAATACGTACTTTACCTCCAATGAGTGGCCCGGCTGTTTGTGTATTTTACTGCATATGGCCCTTGGTGAAAAATGTTGAAAAAAGTTTGGACACCCCTGATTTAGATAGTCATGAATTTTGAGTTTTTAGCTCACTAACTCACTACCTAAACTTCCTGAATTCAGCATCGTCATTTGTAGATTAATATTTAACAGGATGATCATGCAGATTAAGTGGTAAACATTTCAAGTGTCTAACACTTCCTGGCATATGTACAGTAAGTACACAGTGAATTCAAGCCTCCTGGGTGCTTGATATCACCATGCTCCTCACTTTTTAAAAAATGTTCACTGACTTAGTATTTATAGACAGAGGATAGATAGCTATCATTCACATGTAGATGGAAATATTAATGTTGGTAACAAATGTTACCTACATTTGGATAAATATCTTTCTGTGTATTGGTGTAGCTGAACGTCAGAGTGAAGTAAAGTCTGTTGTATTATTAGTTCTGTGTATATACAGATTGTTCTTGTACATGTGGACAAGGAAATGAAGATATGTTTGTGGGTATTAATCAATGGATATTGTAGTATTTTGTGTAAGAGGAAGTCCTATCTCTTCAGTTTCTGATGTGGGTTCCAGGTCTTTGTCATAGTGAAAAAGAAGAAACTAAAGCTGCTTATTGTTTTCTGGATAAACACTCTAGTTTTACATTTCTTTATTAATATCTCCCTTTATCCTTTGCCTAGATAGATACAGACTTTGATTTGATTTGAGAAGTTTGTGCAGTGGTCATAAATGAGAAAGTGTCATTGTACTCTACTCCAGTTGCAGTGAAGTTCAGATTAAGTGAATTCTTATTGATTGATTGATTGATATGACAACTTCTTGTTCAGATTTCAAGCTGCCTGCTCCAGGAAGCCCTGAAATAGAGAAAACTAGCTATGTTAGCCTGCATAGTTCTCAAGAAATAAATTTTATGAATAAAACTCATCACTTTGGTAGAGGTAGAAAATACTTTTCTTACTACTTCTGAATTGGGCATGCATTAATTTGGATCAAATGCAAAATCTTTCTGTAGGCCTCCACTTTGGAAATTGTAAATGATTCATATTACTTCCTATTTCCTGACTCACCTTGGTACATGCATCCTTCCTAGTCTCAATTAGTCTCCTATGAAAATAATAAACACAGTAAGAGTTGGAATTTCAGTAGGCCTGGAAGATAGTTGTGTTCTGGATGTATCTGGGTTCTTTGTAAAAACTTAATTCAGCAAATCTCTTTGTGGGCTATGAACACCTACATTGGCTTTGTTTCAGTAATGCTACATGACAATCTATCCTATGTCAAAGATTTGCTGTTTTTTAGCAAAATATTTTTATATGATTAGTGAATTTATGTTAAGATTTAAAAAATATTTTGCTGTTTTTAAGATCTTCTGTATTTATCCAAACTTTTACATTTATCTTCTAAAAGAAGTAGTTTTGCTCTGCTAGAAAACTTATCCTAGTCTTTGTTTTAATAGTTTCAGATTTTTTAAAGAGAGGCAGTATAGGAGATCAGCCTCTGGAACCAAACAGCTTGAGTTTAAGTCTTGGTTCTATTTGATCTTGAAGTTCGTCTATAAAATGAGGATAATAGTACCTACCTCATCATGTGACTGAGAGAATTAAAATGAGTTAATATATGTAAAGCATGTAGAACAGTGCCTGGTATTTAGTGTGTACTCTAGAAGTACTTGTATTTTATTATTTTTTTATTCTTCTGATAGCAGTGGCTATTTGCAAGGCAGCTGAATGTAGTAGATGTTTTTGCTACAGATACTCTTGAAATTGCAGTATTTTCTTCTAGTTTTCCATGTATGTGGGAATGTGACTAGGTGAAATCTAATAGATATAATTATAAGAGCAATAATTTTTGTATTATAGGAGAGGTATAAACTGTAAGTTCATTGATTTTGGACTTGACATTGTTAAAAGAGCAAGGTGATTTGAAGTGCTGGTTGATTGGTGCTTACGCAGTTATTGAACATGTGCTGGGCATGGGGGTTAAAAATAATTAAAGCAACATTTTGGCCTTTGAATGCATGCTTGGTGATGTTTTTAAGTAAATCGTTTTAGCATAATGTCATAAATTCTGTAATATAGATGTGAGGAATGCTGTGTGAGTACAGAGGACGGAGTTTCTTCAACTGGAGGGAAATAGAGAAGGCTTCTCAAAGGAGATTGCCTTTATGATTGGTTTTGAAAGATGAGATAGTGGGAAGGAATGTTACAGGCATGATGATCTTAAGCCAAGGTACTTGCTTGTGCAGAGACATGGTGATTTTTAAAAATATGGTGAATTCAAGGAAGAAGAAGTTTGGGGAGTGAAGGGTTAGGGTTTAGTCTATGTGTGGGGATGGTTAGAGTTGAAGCTGAGAAATGGCAAGGACAAGATCATAGTACGTTTTGCTAAGAAGTTTGGACTTGATGTCAATGGGAGGGAGCCATTGTAGGTTATGACATGATCAAGTTTTTGTTTTTTTATATTGGGGAACAGTGTGTTTTTCCAGGACCCATCAGCTCCTGGGAAGTCAAGTCATTGTTCTCAATCCAGTTGTGGAGGGCGCAGCTCACTGGCCCTTATGTGGGAATTGAACCCATGACCTTGCTGTTATGAGCACTGCGCTCTAACCACTGAGCCAACCAGTCGCCCCAAGTTTGTTTTTAGAAAAAGTTGGAGCTAATGCCCAGGTATGAGAAGCGATGAGAGCATTATTAAGTTAGTTTGAGTGGTAGGAACACCGTATAATTTAGTGAATGTGGCGATGAGAGATTGACAACGTGAAAATTATTCATGCTTAGATTCTTTCTTTGAGCATTGAATGGTGTTCAGTAATCCGAATAAGCAATACAGTAGTTTCCCCTTATCCATGGTTTTGCTTTCTGTGGTTTCAGTCACCTGTAGTCAACCATAGTCTGAAAATACTAAATGGAAAATTCCAGAAATCAAGAATGCATCAGTTTTAAAATGTACGGTATTCTGAGTAGTGTGCTGAAACCTCAAGCTGTCCCACTCCATCTCGCCCTGGACAGTAATCCCTTTGCCTAACCTGTCCCATGCTATGTATGCTACCTACCCCCTAGTTAGTAGCCTTCTGTGTTATCAGATCGATTGTTAAGGTATCACAGTGCTTGTGCCCAAGTCACCCTTATTTTTCTTAATAATGGCTCCAAAACACAAGAGTAGTGATGCTGGCAATTTGAATAGGCCAAAGAGAAGCCATAAAGTGTTTTCTTTAAGTGAAAATTCTCTACTTAAGAAAGAAATAATTGAATGCAGAAGTTGCTAAGATCTATGGTAAGAACAAACTTTCTATCTGAAATTGTGAAGAAGGGAAAAAAAATGTGCTAGTTTGCCGAGAGACATCACATGACTTTCATTACAGTGTATTGGTATAATTGTTCTATTTTATTATTGGTTATTGTTGCTGATTGTTTCTGTGCCTACTTTATAAATTAAACTTCATCATAGGTATGTGCATAGGAAATAAACAGTCTATATAGGGTTGTTACTATCCTTGGTTTAGGCGTCCCCTCAGGGTCTTCGAATGTATCCTTGGGGATAAGGGGGGGCTACTGGACAAGAAGGTGTGGTGAGTAGCTTTTGTTGGAAAAGGCTGGGGAGCAAGAGGGAGATAGTGGTTTTGGTCACGTTAATTTTGAGGTGCATGAAGGACATCCAATCAGAGATGTCCAGGGGCATTTGGAAATTCAGGGTTGAAGCCTGGCTCTGAAGCCAGACTTAGTTCCAGTCTGTGATACACCACTTTGTAGCTGTGCCCTTTGGCAAGATGCTTCCCTTCTCTCTGCATTTGATAATTAATATCTAACCCATTGAGTTATTGGAAAGATTAAGTAAACTGATACAGACACTACTTGAACCCCCATAGCACTCAATAAACGTTACTTTCTGTGTTGGTGTTTTTAATTATATAGTGCACTTCACCAAGTGTTTGTCATATGTGGATAATAAGATGAATTTGAAATCTACCCCTCCCCCCAAATTCTGAAAGAGGTGACACCTCAGCTGAGACTTGAAGGGAAAGGAGTTAGTCAGATAAACGGAAAGCATGAGCCGGAGTAAGGTCGTGAAGTAGGTAATATGACTTGACCTTCCTAGGCTCACATATTTTTAAGTAGTACAAGAACTCCCCCCAGTTTAAGGTAAAAAAAAATCTAGGGCCCTATTATGATAGGAGCTACAATTTTAGTATCAGTTGAGAAAATATTGCCAGAGCTACTAACTTTAAATAATTTTTATTTTAGACTTAGTATCTAGGAGTATGTAATTTGAAAAATACTATTATACAACACACATACTTTGGGCTTTCCTCCCTGCTGGCTGGCTTAGCTTTGAGATATTTATGGGAGGAACAAGTCAGTTAACACTCTTCCATCTGCTGTCCAACTTCAAAAGTTTTGTTGCTATCATCTCAATTTTCTTATTTTTTTTTTTTTCCAAAATAAATTTTATTGGGGAATGTTGGGGAACAGTGTGTTTCTCCAGGGCCCATCAGCTCCAAGTCGTTGTCCTTCAATCTGGTTGTGGAAGGCACAGCTCAGCTCCAAGTCCAGTCGCTGTTTTCAGTCTTTTGTTGCAGGGGGCGCAGCCCACCATCCCATGCGGGAATCGAACCGGCAACCTTGTTGAGAGCTTGCGCTCCAACCAACTGAGCCATCCGGCCGCCCCTCAATTTTTTTTTTTGTCTTTGTGGGTTTGGTTAAGCCCTCTTTGTTTCTTTACTGTCTTTTCAGTGGGAGCTTGGGAGGGAGCACAGGTAAATGTGCTTGTCTTACTATATCCTTGTTACTTTACTGGAAATCTGTAGTTTGTACTTAAGTTGTTGAGTATTTGTTACTCTGTGCTTAGAAATGTTGGCTCTAACTGTAGCTAGAATATAAACAATAACATTTCTGTAATGTAGTAAGAACAGTGGGGAGGTGGGCGGGAGGTACCTCTGATATGCACATTGTACTGCTCATGGTCTTATGCCTCTGGTGTCTTTGTGTCATGCATGGTCTCTGCTCCCGGTCCCCTCATAAGAACGCAGGATATGGTGAGGCCATAAAGGAACACCCACGGAGCCATAGCTAGGGGAGTCATACCACTGTATTCTCGCTGGCGGCTGGGTTGGAGACACAGGAAGCAGGAGCCACATGATCCGCAACCTGCCATCTGCTTCTCTGCCAACCAACCCACCTCCTAGCGTAGCCTCGGCAGTTGTATCAGTGACCAATGGCTAACTGGTAACAGCTGATGGCCAACTAGCACAGTTGACGTCCATCAACTACTGGAGCCAGCACCTTTCCACGTGAGGCCGAGAGCCTGGAAACTGCTGTCTGGGACTCTGTCCACACACTCTATCCCTCCAGGGTCTCGCTTCACAATGTACGCGACAGGTGTCTTCTGCGAAGGGCCCTGTGCGAGGAGCCTGGAGGTGGATGCAATATCCTGGGCACAGCCAGGTTTCCTGGGCACAGCCAGGGTTTCTCAGGGCACCGTGCTGGAATAATAGTGGCTCACAGTCAAGGTGCTTACATATTCTCGACGGCAGCCAGGTGAGACACAGGAAGCAAACATCCGCCTGCACCCCAACAACAGGTTTTCCTGCACCACAGTCTCGCTGGCGGCCCCGGCAAGACCCAGGAAGCAAACATCTGCCAGTTCTACTACATGGTGGTACGTTCCCAAGCACAGTCAAGCGGTCCATCAAATTAGGGATAGAAGGCCATTCTCCATAGTCCACAGTCATTCGCCAGGGCTGTGCGCTGGCCCCACAATGTGTCCCCTCTCTGCAGGGCGAGGGCTCCAAGTCCTCTCCAATCTGGGGGTGAGGGACGACCTTGACCTCACCTGCATCTTCCACCGAGGACTCAGCAAGCATTTCCTGCTGGGACCCGCATCTGGGCCGCCCCAGCAAGCACTTCCCAGCCCACAGGGCCAGAACGACCTTCGCTTTCTCCAGCCTATGCTGGTTGGAGAACCGTCCACATCTTACCACCCCTCCATGGGGGTCCAGCTCATGAGAACAGCGGCCACCAGGCACCATGCTATGTGGGGGCCACATGTCCTCCTGCCCAGGGCAGACGACTCCGTGACCGGGAGAACCCTGCTCGCTGCGCCATGTGTCATGCAGGGACTCAGCTCCTGCTCCCTGCACAAGAATGAAGTATATAGTGAGGCCAAAAAGGAACACCAATGGAGCCATAGATGGGGGAGTCATACCACTCTATTCTCGCTGGCGACTGAGTTGGAGACACAGGAAGCTGGAAACCAAACCACCCCCTGGGCTAGCGACGGCAGTTATACCAGTGGCTAATGGCTAACCGGTAACAGCTGATGGCCAACTAGTCACAGCTGATGGCCATCTACTACCTGAGCCAGCACCTTTCCACGTGAGGCCGAGAGTCTGGAAACTGCTCTCTGGGACTCTGTTCCCACAGTTTGGCAAGACAGTTCTCTGAGTTACCATCTTTAAATGGGCTAGTAATTCTTGCCCAGACTACCTCATCATCTGATAAGATAATGAATGTAGAAATTCTTGGAATTGTAGCACTTGAATTGTGAGGGATACAAAAAGTTAAACTTCTCGGGTATAGAAGAGAAGATAATAGAGGTACAAATAACGGTAAGAAGGCAGTATAGAGAGGAGATAACGGATGTACAAATAACAAAAAGCATAAAGTAGTTGTTAGAACAGTTTATGACAAGGGCAGTGTTCCAAAAAAAGTAGTATGGTCTCGTTTGAGTATGTTAAATCAGGGATGCATTTTAGAGGAGATAAATATTATGCTTACTTTTTAGAGGAAATGGTAGCAATGTTAGAGGGAAGGAGGTAGGAACGTCGTCTTTGAGGTTGATTGTAGGCACCAGGAATTTAAATCTTCATCATTTGTTCCTGTACTTTGATTTATGAAGTAGGAGAGAGCGCAGTAAGACTGGGGAGATGGCATTGGGCAGCGGTTCCCAGCTTTGGTTGCTCATTAGAATCATCAGGGGAGCTTTTAAAAAAAACTGTTAAGGCCTCAGTAGTCTGACGTAAGTGATCTGGAGTGGAGCCTAGGCTTGCTTTTTTTTTTTTTTTTTTTTTAAAGCATGCCAGGTGATTCTAATGTGCAGCTAAGTTTAGAGGTTCAAACTTTAGGACCTTAGACAAGCAAGTTTATTTGATATGCCTGGGATAAATGAGAAACAGGTTTCATTTGAATTTAATAATCATTATTTTGTCTTAAAATTTTTTTGTAAGGAAAATCTCCCAAGTTAGTCAGCTAATAATACGTACCTCATTGTATTTTAAGTTGTATTTAGTGAATATATAATGAAATAATGCTTGTAAGAGCAGGGATATATCAAGGGCTCAATTTCTGTTGCTTTGTATTTTTTCCTTTTCTAGTGTAATTCAGTTTGGGTTGATTTTTTTTTTGGAGCCAACTTAGTTAGTTCTCTCATACTTTTCCACCAAAATGCCACTACAGTCTAGGACTGTGACCTCATACTGGTGACAGGAGAAGAGGAGGGGAAAAGGGGCTAGGGAGGGTAGAAATAGATGGCTAGGGTTATCTGTACCAGATCTCCTAGTTTCATGTTGTATTTAAAAAAAACAAAAACAAAACAAAACCTGAGACTACTACATTTTACCACATTACAGCTTAGTTTTAATATACTAAAAAGTTTTTCAGAACTATAGAAAATAAATCATTTATTCAAAACCATTTATTGTGTGTCAAGCACTGGTTATACAGCAGTTAACAGTCCTTGCTTTCCTAGAGCTCGTGGTTTAGTGGGAAGAGATAAGTTACACACGCACACGCGCACACATGCACACATGCACGCAATGTCAGGTGGTGATAAATACCATAAGAAATTAGAACTGGTGTGAAATGTGCTGGGTAAATTTGTGCTGTGAGGAGGTCTCTCTGAGATGGCACTTGATTGATGAAAGATTCCAGTGATGTGAGATAGCAGCAAGGCAGATGTCCAGGGGAATTTTCTGTTGGCTTGTCTGTTACTGTAATTTGCAAAGACAGCTGGATGAATTTTCATCATATTTGGATGGAATTTGACTTCGACTGACTTCAAATGTAGGCAGTGTGAGGATTAATTCTCTAACCTTTGGAGAATCTCTTCGATGCTTGGGTTGATGTTGGTTCTCTTGCCTGGAACAGTGCTATATACCTTGCACTGTGTTTTATCCTTTGCTTCTTCATGGCCTCACCACTGAGCTTTCGTAAACTTGCTTTGCACCAAATTCTATTTCACAGGAATACTCATTTGGCTTTGAATAATATAATGTACTAACAACTTTTGTTAAATGATTTTATTTTTGGTAACTTTAGTTATATTTTTAAATGCTTTACAAAAACCTAACATCAATTTTGCAACCTCTTTATTGACTTTGACATTTGTTTGTACGATTAGTATGCTATAATAGACTATTTTAAGCGTTGAAGTCTCATGTTAGTGGAAATGGAATTGTACAATGTCTTATGTTAGTTTGCAGAGATACTGTATTTCTGATGATAGTTTTTCAAGTTTTATAGCAATGCATATGGATAGTGTATTATTGCTAGAGTTGACTAGTTCTTGAAGTGACTATTAGAACTGATAACTGATTTTAAAAAACACAATTTCTTTCCTTTGAAATTTTTTATTTTAAAAGTAACTTACCTTATTAAAGGACACCAGACAGACTAAGGAAAAGAATACCCAGGATTTCATTACCTAGAGATGGCCATTGTTTGCATTTGGTGTGTAACAATTTCTTTTTGCTTTTTTCTGTTATATTAAACAATAAAGATACATTAATCTTTATAGAATTTGGATTGCAATGATACGTTAAGAACTACTTTTTCTCCTTAGTTAATAGTGTATTGTGAATTTCATTATTGTGATTATTCTTTTATAATATTGTCATTATTCTTTTATAATGTTTTGAAATGAATTTTATTTAATGACCATACAGTAAAATGGTCTATTTTTTTGTTTACTAGTTACACATGCATAGATTCTTGTAATCATCACCATAGTCAGAATACAGAGCAGTTTAAACACCTGAAAAAGTTCCCCTGTGGTGTCCCTTTGTAGTCATCACCTCCACTAACCCTTGGCAATCATTGATTTCTTCTCCATACTATTAATTTTATGTTTTCTAGTGTGTCACAGAAATGGAACCCTCTAGTATGTAACTTTTTGATACTGACTGCTTGCACTTAGCAAGATGCCTTTGAGATTTACTCAAGTTGTTGCATGTATCAATAGTTCATTCCATTTTATTGCTAAATAGTATTCTGTTGAATTGATATATCACCATTTGTTTAGCCATCACTCTTTGACATTTGGATGTTATCAGTTTTTGGTGATTATGAATAGAGCTGCTATAAACATTTGAGTAAAGGTTTTTGTGTGAATACAAGGTTTTATGTCTCTAGGGTAAATATGTAGAAGTAGGATTACAGGGCCATTTGGTAACTATGTTTAACTTTATAAGAAACTGTCAAAGTAGTGTGGCTGTACCATTATGCGTTTCCATTAGAAATGGATGAGTTCCTCATACAACTCAATACCAAAAAAAAACAAAAAATCCAATTAAAAAATGGGCAGAGGACCTGAACCAGACGCGTCTCCCAAGAAGACATACAAACGGCCAACAGATATATGAAAAGATGCTCAACGTCACTAGCTATTAGGGAAATACAAATCAAAACCACAGTGAGATACCACCTCACACCTGTTAGAATGGCTATCATCAACAAGACACGTATTAACAAGTGTTGGAGAGGCTGTGAAGAAAGAGGAACCCTCTTACACTGCTGGTGGGAATATAAATTGGTACAGCCACAATGGAAAACAGTATGGAGACTCCTCAGCAAGTTAAGACTAGAATTACCATATGACCCAGCAATCCTGTCTTCTAGGTATCTACCCCAAAAATCTGAAAACATTTATCTGTAAAGATACATGTACCCCTATGTTCATTGCAGCATTATTCACCGTGGCCAAGACATGGAAACAACTGAAGTGTCTTCAGTGGATGATTGGATAAAGAAGATGTGGTACATACCTTCAATGGAATATTACCCAGCGATAGGAAAGGATGAAATACTGCCATTTGCAACAACATGGATGGATCTTGAGAATATCATGCTAAGTGAAATAATCAGATGGAAAATTCAAACCATATGGTTTCATTCATATATGGGATATAAAACTGAAAGCAACAAACAAGACAAACAAAAACTCATAGACACAGATAACAGTGTGGTGGTTACCAGAGGAAAAGGGTGTTCGGGGGAGGTAGACAAGGGTAAAGGGGGTCAAATACATGGTGATAGAAGGGGATTTGACTTTGGGTGGTGAACATACAATGCAGTATACAGATGATGTATTATAGAATTGTAAACCTAAAACCTATGTAATTATATTAAACAATGTCACCCCAATAAATTTAATAAAAATTTAAAAAAAACAAAAAAGATATGTATGAATTCCACTTATTGTACATCCTTATCAGTGCTTAGTATTATGTATTATTAAGAAGTCAATAGTACTCAAAGCAGTTTACAGATACAATGCAGTCTCTATCAAAATCCCCATGATTTTTTTTTGCAGAAGTAGAAAAATGCATCCTAAAATTCATATGGAGTCTCAGGGGATCCCAGATAGCCAAAGCATTCTTGAAAAAGAACAAAGTTGTTTGACTCATCCTTTCTGATTTCAAAATTTACTGCTGTGGTATTGGCATAGACAGATGTATAGACTGATGGAATAGAGGGCATAGAAATAAACCCTCAGGTACTCGTATATCGTCAAATGATTTTCAACAGGGAGGCCAAAACCATTCTGTGGGGTAAAGGACAGTCTCTTTTCAGAAATGGTGCTCAGAAGACTGGATATCTACATGAAAAAACTGAAGTTGGATTCTTACCTTACGTCATATGCAAAAATTAACTCAAAATGGATCAAAGACGTAAACATAAGAGCTACACCTATAAAACTCTTAGAAGAAAATGAAGGGGGAAAAACTACATGACATTGGATTTAGCAGTGATTTCTTGGATATGACACCAAAGGCACAGATAGCTAAAGAAAAAATAGACAAAATTGGACTCCCATCAAAATGAAAAACTTTTGTGCGTTGAAGGACACTATGAACAGAGTAAAAAGGCAAACCACATAACGGAGAAAATATTTGCAAACCAAATATTCAGATACCTAGAGACTAATATCCAGAATATATAGAGAACTTCTAGAGTTCAACAACAAAACAACCCAAGAATGGGCAAAGGACTGGAATAGACATTTCTCCAAAGAAGACATGCAAATAGCTAACAAGCCCATGAAAAGAGGCTCAAAAGATGGTACATTTCATCTGTATTTCCTTCTTTAAGCTCTTAATATTAGGGAAATGCAAATCAGAATTACTGTGACATACCTCTTCATACCCATTAGAATGGCTGTTATTAAAAAAAAGAATAGTGTTTTGAGGATGTGGAGAAATTGGAATCCTTGAGTACTTTTGGTGGAAATATAAAATAGTTGCTATGGAAAACAGTATTGGCAATTTCTAAAAAAATTAAAAATAAAATTATATGATCCTGTAATTCCATATCTGGGTGTACGTATACCCAAAAGAATTGAAAGCAAGGTCCGGAAATATTTGTGCACCATATTGATAGCAGCATTATTCGCAATAATCAAAAAAGTAGAAGCCACTCAAGTGTCCATAGACAGATGAAGAGATAAAATGTGGTGTTGTATGTATACGAAATAATTTTAGCCTTGAAAAGGAAGGAAATTCTGACCCATGCTATAACGGTTGAATCTTTTTTTTTTCTTTTTTTTGAAAGCTTATAAGAGTTTATTTTAGCCAAACTGATGACAATTGCCGGGAAGCAAAGTCTCAACAGACTGAGAAAATGCTCCATAAAATGGCCGTTTGCAGCTCATTTTATACATAGAATCAAAGGAAGAGGGTTACATGAAGTCCATTGGCGGTAGATTAAAGGAGTGGGAAAAAGCGAAGGGGTGGGGGGAATCTCTGGGATTGGATCACATGGTTGAATCGTGAAGACATTATGAGTATGCTCAGGGAAATAAGCCAGTCACAGAATGACAAATACTGTGCGATTTCACTTACATGAGGTACTCAGAGTAGTCAACTTCATGGAGACAGAAAGTATTAATATAATGTAATAGTGGTTGCCAGGAGCTGGGAGGATGGAAGTTAGAAGACAGAGTTCATGTCTAATGGTTACAGAGTTTCAGTTTTGTAAGATGAAAAGTTCTGTGGATGGATGGTGCTGATGATTGTACACCACTTCAGTGTACTGAATGCCACTGAACTGTACACTTAAAAATGGGTAAAATGGAAATTTTTATGTTATGTGCAATTTGCTACAGTTAAAAATTAAAAAAAAAATCAGATGGCCATGTTTATGTGGGTATGTCTCTGGATTCTATTGTGTTCCATGGATATATGTCTGTCTATTTGCCAGTACCACACTTTCTTTATAGTAGGTCTTAAAATCTGATAATGTGTTTTGTCTAACTTTATTCTTTATCAAAATAGTTTTGGCTGTTCCAGTTCATTTGCCTTTTTAGATAAATCTTATAATCAGTTTATAGCCAAAAACTCCTGCTGGGATTTTGATAGAAATCACATTAAATCTATAGAGTAATTTGGGGCTTGTTGACATCTTTACTGTGTTGACTCTTCCAGTCAATGACCATGGTTTTTTTAAGGTCTTCTTTGATTTCTTTCATCAGCCTTTTGCACTTTTCACCATACATATCCTGTATACCTTTTATTAGGTATATATCTTAAATATTTTATTTTGGCTTAGAGCTATTGTAAATTATTACTTTTTTTTGTAAACTTGTTTCAGATTGATCATTGCTAGTAGATAGAAATAGAATTGATTGATTTTTGTATATTGACTTTGTTTACTGCAACCTTGTTAAACTCATTTATTAGCTCTATTTTGTTTTTGTTTTAGATTCTTTGGGATTTTCTACAGCAGTAATCATGTTGTTTGTTAATAGGGACAGTTTAATTTCTTTTCTAATCTGTATGGCTTTTAAATCCTCGTTTCTTACTGCAGCAGCTAGATCTACCAGTATGATATTGACTAGGAGTGGTGAAAAGTACATCCTTGCTTTGTTCCTGATCTTAGGGGGAAGTGTTCATTCAGTCTTGTACCACTGAGTAGGTTGATAGTAGGATTTTTGTAGTTGTCCCTTATCAGGTCGAGGAAAGTCCCTTTTATTTCTATTTGCTAGGTTTTTTATTTTTTTAAAAAATGAAAGAAAGTTGTATTTTTCCAAATGTATCTACGGATTTGGTCATGCAGTTCTTCTGTAAGCTACTAATACGGTAATTTACAATGATTGATTTTTGAATATTGAACCAGTTTTGCATTCCTGGGATAATCCTACTTGGTCCTGGTATATTCTTCTTTTTATATATTGCTAAGTTCCATTTGCTTTTATTTTGTTGAGGATTTTTGGATCTGACTGCAGAGAGATAATGGCAGGTAGTTTTCTTGTACATCTTTTTCTAGTTTTGGTATCAGGTTAATGCTGGCCTCATAAAATGATTTAGAAGTGTTCCCTCTTCCATTTCCTGGAAGAGATTATGTAGAATTGGTGTTACTTTTTACTTATATGTTTGATAGATTTCTCCAGTGAAATTTGGTAGGCCTAGAGGTTTCTTTAGAAAGTTTTTAACAATGAATTAATTTTCCTCACTTCACGTTATGTTTCATTTTGGATGTTTTGTTTGTAATTTTCAAGGAATTGGTACATTTCATCTATATTTTCAAATTTATGTGTGTAGATCTTATGTGTATTATTCCCCAGTTATCTTTTTAACATTTATAGTGTCAAATTTATTTATTTTGACAACCTAAGTTGACAAATTTATGTGCATGGAGTTAGTCATCCCATTCTCTTATTTTTCAATTGTCTGCATGATCTGGAGTTTACTTCCTCTTGCATTCCTGTAATTGGTAATTTGTTTCTTCTTCTTCTTTTTTTATCTTTGCCAGTCTTGCTCGAGGTTTATCAATTTCATTGATATTTTCGAAGAACTAATTTTTGCTTATATTAATCTTCTCTGTTATTTTTCTATTTTCAGTTTCATTGAGTTCTGCTATTATGTCTTTCCTTTTGCTTGTTTTGGTTTCATTTTTGCTCTTCCTTTTTTAGTTTTCTTTAAGTAAAGCATAGGTTATTGATTTGAAACCTTTTTACCCCATCCTAATATAAGTGTTTAATTCCTATAAATTTCACTCCAAGCTTTAGCTGCATATGACAAATTTTGATGTTATATTTTCATTGTCATTTAATTAAACATTTTCTGAATTACCTGAGACTTCTTCATTGACCTTTGGGTTATTTAGGAATATGTTGTTTAATTTCAAGTATTTAGAGGTTTCCTGTTATATTTCTGTTCTTGATTTCTACTTAAATCCATTATGGGTAGATAACATACTTTTAATTTTACTTTTATCTTTGTTAAGGTGTGTTTTATGACCCAGGATATGATCTGTCTTGATGGATGTTCTATGAGCACTTGAAAAGAATGTGAATTCTACTGTTGATAAGTGGAATATTCTGTACATGTCATTGTGTTCAGTTTCTCTAAGTCTTCGCCAGTTTTCTGTCTACTAATTCTATCAATTACTGAAAGAGGAATGTCGACATCTCCAGCTTTAATTATGGATGCCTGTTTCTCCTTTCAGTTATGTTAGTTTTTGCTTTATGTATTTTCAAATTCTGTTAGGTGTGTATATATTTTGGATTGTTTTTCCTTCTTTGTTAATTAACCCTTTTTTCATGTAATGTCCTTGTTTATCCTTGGTGATGTCGTTTGCTTTGAATATAGACATTCCATCCTTTTTTGATGAACATTTGCATGATATATCTTTTTTCCATTCTTTTTTATGCTTTTAGAAGGGCAAAAGTTTTTTATAGCCATCATAGACTTGGATTGTGTATGTTTAAATTCATTCTGACAATCTGTCACTTGGCATGTTTCGGTCATTTAATATAATTAATATTTTGATTTAAATATTCCATTTTATTTATCCTCTTTTTTTCACTTGTTTTTCTCCTTTTATGCTTTTTTTTTTGTTATTTGACTTTTAAATTATTTTGTTTTCATTTATCAATTTTTTTGACTTATTTGTATTTTTTTGTAGCTACTCGAAGGATTACAGCATATATTTTTCACAATCTATTTAGAATCAATTTCGTATTTTACCATTTTGAATGGAATGTATAAACCTTTCCATCATATTGTGCCCTCCCCTCTTTTAAGTTATAGTTGACTAATTTGTTACATTTATATACATTGAAAACCCTGTCTGACAAAGTTATGACTTTTACTTTCAATTGTCAAATATATTTTAAAGAACTGAGCTGAAGAATCATCGTTGTATTTACCCGGATATTTACTATTTCTTTCCTCATTCCTGATAATCTTGAGTTTACTTCTGAAATCGTTCCCTTTCTGTTTGATGAACTTTTTCTTGCAGTTCTTTTAAGCAGCTTTGCTGGCAAAATTTCTCTTCAGTATTCCTTCATCTGAGAATGTCTTTATTTCCACCTTCATTCCTGAAAGATATTTTTGTTAGATACAGAATTTCTTTTTTCAGTGTATAAAAAATGGTCCACTTCCTAAGGAACCCTGTGGTATTGAATAATAAAAGTGCTTTTATTGTTAATTATTACTTCTCGTAAGTAACATGCTTTTCACTGGTTGCTTTCAAGATTTTTCTTTGTTAATTTTCAGCAGCTTATTGAGTCTTGCTGTGAATTTTTAACCTAGTTTTGTAAAGTTTCCCCTGCCCAGAAAGAATATCTGCACTAATAAAACCCATTAGTTGTCAACCAAGGGTCTGCAAACTAAGGCCTGCCGTGGTACCACCTCTGTGGCTCTCAGGCAGTCTACTGATTTTCTAACTAAAGTGTTAAAGGAACATGTCCACACCCGTTTATTTACATATTATCTATGGCTACTTTGTGGTACAGTGGCAGGGTTGAGTTATTGTGAGAGAGACCATCTGTGTCTTGAAGTTTAAAATATTTACTGTCTGACCCTTTTATAATAAGTTTGCTGATATCTGGTGTAGATGGGAGGACATTTGAGTTTTTTCTGTACTGAAGTTTCCTCTTGAAAAAAATTATTTATTTTATCCATGTAGGTTTTATAGTCTTTTTACAAATATCTCTACATAAAATTGTAATATGGTACAGTATGTGTTATAGGGTTTGTGCAGGACTGTTCCCCCCTACTTAAGAACCCAAAATAAGTTTCAGCCAACTTCTCTTGAAAATATAACAAAACATTAGTTAAGCGTAACACCTTTCTTTCGGAAATTAATTTTTGAGACATTGTAAACTCATCTAAGGTAAGCAAAATGAGTTTCTGTTAAATAACTGGTTTATGCCAAAATGGTATTTAATTTTTTTAAGATAGGCATGGGAGATTTAAATAGGTTGTAAGTTTGTTGATGTTGTTGGTAACATTAAAATTTACTGTGTTGAATAGAACACTATTAAAACTATGAACCAAAGCGATGTAAATAAAAGTATAACTTAAGATAATATATTGTACACGAGTTTGAAAAGATGTTTTCTTACTGAATGACACAATCAGGCTCCAATATAGGTTTCTTGGTTTCTTCATCTTTTTTATGGACCTTTATGTGCTTAAAATTGTTACTCTTATAAACTAAAAATAAACGTTGAAATTTACCTCTCATTGTGAAACTTGTTTTTTCCTTTACAAACAGCCAATTCTAGGTCAAACTTAAGCACACATGGATTTCTTTTTTAACTGAAATAAGAATTTGTGTCTTTGGTCTTGTCTCTTGTTATATAAGAAAAGTTTTGCTCAAACATGTAAGAAGGTGGAAAGTTCCACAAAATAGTCTTTGTTCATTGCAGGCTATTTCCTTCACAGAAATTTAGGACTTGTCTACGGGCAAATCGGTAAAATCTAATCTTGAGTGTACTATTTTCAGACTATGTTAACAAAGCTCTATCTCTTTTAAAGTTTGAGGCCCAGTAAGATTCAGAAAAAAGGTTGGTAGTGGGTTGAATAATCTTCCCTCAAAATTCACATCCACAGAGAACCTCAGAATGTGACCTTATTTGGAAATACGGTCTTTATAGATGTAATTAGTTAAGAGGAGATCATAGAAGCAGGAAGAGCCTTGGAGGGTGAATGGCTGATATCAGCCTACTGTCTTCCCCGCTGTGTAGTACTGCACTTACCGCATATGAATGGGCTTTCTTAAGTCAAAAAGGGAGAATTGACTCATCCGAATGAACATGCTGCTGTATGGATGGGCCTGAAAGACTTCTGAAGAGATTGCCAACAAGATTGTTTGGTCATTGTGCATTGCTTTGAGTGCTAATACTGCATTGTGTAGGAAGTTCAAAAACCAGTGTTGACTTTTTACAGTTACGATCTCTTGAGGAATCTCTGGGGACGTTACATGAAATCTTGGGGTTGCATGGAAATCCAGTCGAAAAACTTTGGTGTATATTCTCACATTTTATATCTCTCTGGGAAAATTTAAACAAAATTATGATTTTTATAGTTTGTTACATAATTACATATCCCTAAAACAATAAAGCAGACTTTGTAGTTTGTTTTTTTAAAAAAATCATAATTATGGAGGCGCAGACACATATGGGAAATCTCTGTGCTTTCAACTTGATTTTGCTGTGAACCTAAAACTGCTCTAAAAACAGAATAGTCTGTTTTTAAAAAAATTATAGTTAATGAGTTTTGAAACTATCTTTATAAGTTCTTACATAATTCTACTCTCAGTTCCTATAATTTGCATTGTTTCCTGTGGTTTCTACCTAGAGATCAGAAGTGCTAGGTATATATTCCTATTTTATGGTATTACAGAGATTATTTTCCTGTATACTAATACATTTTGAATCTCCAGATCTGGGACTGACCTATGGAAATGCCATGAATTTTTTCTTTGTTTTATATAGATAATGAGTTAGTTCCTAATCAGTTTTGTAATGCCTCCAAGCTGTTTATTAGAGCCCAAGGGAGCTATAATAATTTAGGATTAAGAAAACCAACCCTAATATTCATTGATTATAACATGTTTTATAGTTGTCTTAGAGGTTGATGTATAGGACCCTAATTTATTTCCACTTTTCTGCTTTTGTATTATTAGGCAATAGCAGTACTAATAACTGGAATGTTCTATAGAGTTGTGGTAGGAATTTAGAATGAGTTTTACTAGTAGCAGGATTGCTTGCCTACATAGAAGTTTCTTTAATGCAGTAAAATTTTCCAATTGATCATTCTTAAAGTCTTTTTATAGAGACTGAATCTGTGGCAGAAGCACTCTACATTAATCTCCTTACACACTTCCTTATACATTTAAATGTAAAATCTGATGTTATCTTTTCCAAACGTGTTTTTGCTATTATATTTAAAGCTTCTGCCTATCTGTTACTGTCTTTTGTAAGAGTTCTTGAAATTGTACTCTTATTCTGAGAAATTTTGTGGTTAGTGTGTTTACTGACTGTCCATTTGTGTTCTGACACTGACTCAGCAGAAACTTCAGGGAACATTGATTTTCAGTGTTAATTGCCTGTTATTTCAGTCGTAGATGAACCTAGGCTTTACTGGTTCTCTTAGGTTATAAATATTTTGCATAATTTTATCTCAGAAATAAAAGCCTTTTGAGGTGTTACCTAGAAATTATCCATGCTGACTTTATGCTTATTGAGATTTGCAAAAAAAAAAAATAACCAAAAATACGAATATTTTAAAATTTTGTTCTGAAAACTTTAATTTTGAATGAGTATAGTACAAAGAACTTCCTTATACCCTTTACCTAGTTCTACTAATTATAATTTTAAATGCATTACCACGTTTGCTTATCATTCCCCCGCATATATGTACATATTACTTTTGTTCTATTGAGAGTAAGTTGCATAATCATACCCTCTACCCCTTACTATTTATTTCTAAGAACAATGACATTTTTTTTATTACAGCAATGTACTTGTCAAGTTGATAATTTCACACTTTTACCTGATCTACAGTGTATATTCCCATCTAATCAGTTGTTCTTATAACGTGCTTTAGAGCAATTTTTTCCAGTCCAGGGTTATATATTGTATTTAGTTGCCATGTAAACAATTATTTTTAATGGACTATTGGTCTTAAAAATCTTAAGTGTTGAATTTTTGTTCTTTTAACAGCTAAACCAGGTGGACAGGTGAAGTGTCAGTATATTTCTGCCGTGGATAAAGTTATATTTGTGGATGACTATGCAGTAGGGTGTAGGAAGGACCTTAATGGAATCTTGTTGTTAGACACTGCTCTGCAAACTCCAGTTTCAAAGCAGGATGATGTGGTTCAGCTTGAATTACCTGTTACAGAGGTAAGTTGAAATAAGTATCAATGTACTTTTCTACTTAATGTAATCTCAGACCTTTTAGCTGTTAAATGAAATTAGATTGTTCTTTGAGGACATATATGTAGCCCTATAAAAACAAAAGAAGTAACTTATTGATCACAGCTTTATTTAAACACTAGTGTTTCCTGTGCATAATTAATGGCTGCGCTTCGAAGTGGTATTTAAGTGGGAACTGTACTGGTTAAATCACTAACAGAGACCCCCAAATACTAGGGTTAAACGATAGTCTCTTTCCAGTAACAGGGCTAAGTATAGGGTCAACTTTGCTTACCTCAGTACTTACTTTCCATCTTGTGAGTCCAAGACAGTTCCTCCAAGTCTCACTATTTCCCAGTCAGAAGGAAATGGAGGGCAAAAGGCCAAGGCCGCACAGTGTGTCATGGCACTGCTACCCTCCCTTTTCTTTCTCCCTCCTTTCCTGTGTTTCTCTCCTTCCCTCCTCTCTCTCTGTCGCAGTCTGTGTCTCTCCTTCATTCCTCTTGTTCTCTTTCACAAACTCTCTTACAAATGCCCTTTTCACATTCACCCCATTGACCAGAATTGGCCACATGGGCACATGGCCACATCAGGCTGAGAAGATTGGGAAAGATATGGTTTATTTTTTTTAAGTATTAAGAAAAGGGGAGGAATACGTAGTAGTGGACAACCGGTAGGTAATCTTTGCTATATATCATGTCTCTTAACTATCCTAATTTGAAATTTCAGCCATATTCATTTTTCTGTAGTGTTACATGTTCATTACTTAATTTGTAAATGTATCCTATCTTAGACTTTTTTGTGTGGTGTGTTGATGTTCATACTATGTAATTTGAAAGTACATTTAAAAAATTTTTTTGGAATTCAAATCATCTTAAATAGAATATAAAAGATTATAATGTTGTGCTTCCTAAAAAAGTGAGATATTTTTTCTGCCTTCATACAAGTTGTTTTACATTTGGAAATTGATTAAGATTAGTTGATAAAAGCAGTATAGTATATTTCCTATTTTTAGGACATGAAAAGTGTCAGTGTGCAGTGTACCCATGTTTTTATTCTCTCTGGAAGGTATTTTTTTAAAAAAGATACCAACCTATATCCACTTAGATTTCACATTTAGTGTCATATCACAGTTGTCTATTGTATGTTAATATTGAAAGCATGTGGCTGAAAATTTGAGTTCTGTAAACAGAGTGACCATCTTTTTGTCATTAGAATATCTGGATCTGGGGCCATGTCTAAAATCTTTGGACAGAGAATTAATTAATTCTTGTTTTGAACATTTTTCCCTCCTAATTTAAGGATTTTAGATCAGGTGATACCTTAATAAAGCCAATATCTTAATAAAGGATCTATATTATATTTACCCTGAAAGGTGATATCAAACTTCAGGTTTTAAAAAGAACAACAAAATCACAGTAAAATATTTGAACATTTGTATAAAATAACCCTCAAGTCAGTATTTTTCCTACTGCACTGACTGAAATGCTAGATATTTAACTGGCTTCTACCACCTCCCCACCCTTGCTGGCTCTTAACATCTATTGCTGGCTTTCTCTTTTTACCTAAATAATTGCAATGCTGTTGTTCACATAATGTTTGTGGGCCTTCCAACATCCCAGGCATCCTTTACAGCGCCACATTCATTTGTCACTGTCTTGCCTAAAGTACGGGTCCTACCTAGGTTTGTTTGGATCAGTGCGGATATATTCTCCATGTATTGACCATATTTTTGATTAAGGTAGTTCATATTGAACATGTAGGTAACAACGCAAAGGGCTTTTTTATATTATCTTCTGATTTAGTGAATGTCCCCTCTTATGGTTTTGCGTAGTTTATTTAAAGCTCACTGAAGGACTTTACATTTATCTTTAAAATTTTCCCTCTATCATTTTTGTTCATTGTTTCATCTTGTCCAGTTTTTCTATCTTGCTTTGGTTTATAATAGCTTCCGTGTAGTAAAACTTTACTGTGTGGTAATACATTAAATACATTGGATTATGTCATTTAATTTTATAATAGCCCTTCACATCATTATTTGATTAAATTTATTAAATTAAAAGTAGGTAAGCTTTAGTACCTGTCAGAATCATTACAAATTAAATTGTTTGACTAGGGATCTGAATTTAACATTTTTTGTTGTGTTAATTTTCTGTGATCATTTTTTTCATTTAGGCACAACAGCTCTTATCAGCATGTTTAGAAAAGGTAGATATTTCTAGTACGGAGGGTTATGATTTGTTCATCACACAGCTTAAAGATGGTTTAAAAAATACATCTCATGAGACTGCAGCAAATCACAAAGTTGCTAAGGTAAGAAGTTAAAAAAAGTTACCTTGTTTGGGGTTATAATAGAAAATATACCTCCATACTTTCGCCTTTCTCTGTCCTCCCCTCCCACCCCCATCCTCTTTGGAAATATTCCAATTCTAGATTTTTCTCTATTTTTAAAAAAACAAAATGTGCTTATAAGTCATCTCAAAGTTGAAACTATTTTTACTGAAGTTTAACTTCAGTTTGTGGGAACTGTTTTACTTACTTTGTTCCTAAAGCTTCTATGCTTGATGACCCGTATTGGTCAAGAGGCTGGCTTTCTCTCATTTTACCTAAATAATTACAATTATTTACCTAAATAATTACAAGAAAGAGACTTGCTTGTCAGGTTGTAAGCTTCCATGAGAAATGGAATGTCTTTGGAAATGGGCCATTTTAGGCTTTGAAATTGAAAGAAAATTTTTTTTGCATGACTAGGATGTCTGTAGGAGATGGTGCTTTGAATTAAATCCTTGGCTATATTTAATTCTTCTGTGTTTTTCTTGTAAGATCTTTTCTAAGTTAAAATTGTAATGCATATAAAATTTCTATATCAGAGGATATGAAGTAGAAGGTAAAAACTATTTTCTAAAAATAACTTTTACATTTATAAATATTTTTTTCTCAAGTACAATTGTAAAATACTGTGATACACTGTCTTAGTTTAGTCTGTTTGGGCTGCTGTAACAGAGTACCTCCGACTGGGTAGTTTATAAACAATAGACATTTACTGCTCACAGTTGTAGAGGCGGGGAAATCCACGATCAGGGTGTCAGCATGGTTGCCTTCTGGTGAAGTTGTTCTTCCTAGTTCATACCTGGCGCCTTCTTGCTATGTCCTCACATGGTGGAAAAGGACAAGGGATCTCTGTGGAGCCTTTTTTTATAAAGACACTAATTCCATTTATGAGGGCTCTACCCTCATGACTTCAGTATCTCCCAAAGGCCTACCTAATACCATCATCTTCAGGGTTAGGGTTTCAACAAATTAATTTTGGGGGGACACAAACATTTAGACTATAGCATATACCTTGTTTTCACTTAATGCATTTTGAGTATCTTTTCATATCAGCTCTTATAGATTGTCTGAGTTTTTTTCTGATAATTGTATTGAATTTTGTTCTATAGATTTACGATGATTTTTATTAACGCTTATTCTATTGATGGGGCATTTTATTTAGTAAAACAGAAACCATATGCTGCAGTCCAACAGAGAATTTATTGTAAAGAATTGATTTAATATGTGTTTGAGAACTGAAAAAGTAAAGAGGAATCACTGAGGTGACACACAGGAAGTGGCTCTCACCTACATCTGCAGGAACAAGAGGTTAGGTTTATCAGACTCTACAAATTTATAGAGTGGGCCCCATGGGTCTGGGACTCACATTTCTGAGAAGGAGCTGCTGCCCAGCTGGTACCTGAGGAGCTTGGAGCTGGTGGAAGTGAGACTCATGTCTCTGAAGAGCGGTGCAGCTTGGCTGATGTTAGGACTTCTGAGGGAGCTCTATGAGACTAGTTCTGAAAGTGCTAAGAAAACAACAAAAGACTGCCGTTAGAATCAGCTGCTACCACCTGGTCTTTTGCTGAAACAGTGTTAAATTAACAGCAATGACAATGGTGAGGAGCTAGTTTTCTCCCCTCATCATGCTTTCCAGTTTCCAGCCTGTGTTCCTTTTGTCAGAACTCAACAGCCAGGAAACTGGTTGGCAAAAAAGAAATGTAGTTTGTATAGTTCCAGCCCCAACATGACACTGAAGAGAAATAGAGGGTAGGTTTGGAGATTAGAGACCATAGTTTAGTGACTGACACATTCCACATCTTCGCCTACTCAGCATCTTCATCACATACTATGTATATGTATTTGAACTTTTATACAACAAAAATATTATGCTTTTACTTAACAAGAGGCACTGTTCCTTTTTATGAAGGAAGACTCTCTCTCCCCATCCCCATGAAGGAGACGGAGAGAGGGACAAGTTGCATAAACATTTGTCTCACGGATAGGTATTAATTCCTATTAGGGACTACTAAGAAGTTTCAGTAGATATTTTATCCATCCCTAGGTAGTATTAACTAATCTTAAAATTTAGTTATGTCTCAGCTGTTTAGCTAACAGAACTCTGCTGTCTAAAGACTACATTAACTGTAGCCAAAAATTCTTGTATAAAATAAGCCTGTATATCTGTCGTGTATCTAAACGTCTGTCTGTCCATCTATCCATCCCTCCCTCCATCCCTCCATCCATCATTTATGTAATAAGGGAAGAAAATGTGCATAACTGCTCTATCCCTCAATTTTACAGTGGTCAAGAGGATATACTTGATATTTATAACCTTCTACCTATTCCATATTCTGTTTGTCCTCAGCCAGGACCTCAGTCGGCAGGTGTCTACATGGTGGAGAGACCCAAGTCTTCACTCTTGCGCATCCAGATTCTCAGTGGTGCTGTGTTCACGTTGTTGTAACCATCCCTCCACTTTTACTGTTGGACATAGAAGGACTTAGAGGCGTTCTAGAGAATCTCCTGGATTCCAATTAAGTTCTCGTTGCCCCTTTTATTTAGCATCCATCCCTTTTCCCTTGTTTGTCAGTTTTAATCATACCAACCAGTAGAATAACCTCCTTCTTTGCCTGATGCTGCATAGCACTGTCAACACATAACTCAGTGGAACCATTGTTATACCCTGGTGGAACATTCCTCCCTTGGGACATAAGATTTCCAGAGCATAAAGCTTAAAGTTTGTGAATGGGTTACTAAGTATCATAGTGACCCTCCTGGGAGAAACTGTATTATGTATTTTTCGTTGATTAAAGCATATGTATAATCCTGCAAGGTACAACTCCATTCAGGAACTTCTCCTAATTAGTAGCTAAAATGAGTCTTTAATAGGGCATTACACTTTGTTTTTTGGTCAGGCCAGCTCCTTGTGAATGATACCACTGTTAGACCAGTCACTTTCATGGGCAAGAGCCCATTGTGGCATTTTTTTTTTTCTTTGAAGTGATTTCTTGGTCAGAAGCAAAGAGTTGTGTGGCAAACCATGATGGGGCATAAGCCATTCTATTAGTCCATAGGCAGTGATATAATATGACAGAAGCATTGTGGGCAGAACAGGTAAATGCATGTCCAGAATACGTATCTATTACAGTGAAGACAAATTGCTGGTTAGTCCTTGACTGAAGGAATTCAGTGTAATCAGCCTATGATCAGATAGCTGGCTCTTCCTCCTGGAAAATGGTGTCATATTGGTGGCTCAGCTTTGATATTTGCTATTTGTAGGTAAGGTAATCAGCAAGAGCTGTCGCCTGGTTAGTCTTGGTGAGGGGAAGTTCATGTTTGGCCTGTACATGCCTTCCCTCTCTCTTGCCATAGCATTTTGCATATAGGTCCATTGAGCAAACACTGGAATGGCTGTGGAGAGAGGGTGACTTTCATAGTGTGTGTAATTTATCCATTTCCTCTGGAATGGATGCCTTTTGATGAACATTCATGTATTTCACAAATAGTTTCACACTCTGGTTTTCTTTGGCGACGTCTGTTCGTACACCTTTACCCTTGACTTCCTCGTTAACAGTCTTCCAGTCCTGATCGTCACACATGCCTGACTATCTAGTCACATTAGCTACTGTCTATTAATCAGTGAGGACCTTTACTTCTGACCAGCTCTCAATCCAGAAAAATGTACTGGTTGGAGTTCTGCCCACTGAGAAGGTTTACATTCACCACTGTCTTGCCTAGGGCTGTGATGCTGCTGCCATCCATGTTGGGGTGATATCAGCATAATGTGCAGAACCATCTGTAAATCAGAGCCAGAGGTTTTGTTCCTCAGTTATCGCATCATAAGAAGATCAGTATGAAATGAGAAGGTGGCATTTTGACAAGAGTAGGTATTGTAGAAGTCTGAGCTATTTGCTTATTCAACTTGTCTTTTGGGCTTTCTCAAGACTGATCTCTTATAAACTAGTTGATGAAGGATACTTGTATCCCGTGCCCAGTATTATGGTTTGGTGTGTCAGATAACACCTAGTTCGTGGTGGGTAAGTTAGCTCTGATTGCATAAACATTTGTCTCAATGGATAGGTATTAATTTCTACTAGGGGCTACTAAGAAGCCAGGAGCTTCTTACTGATTCTCTCTGGCTTGCATGTGTCTCAGTAAGGCATTTAAGTTCCTTGCTACTTCCTCCTTATATGGACCAATTGATGTGATGTTAATCAATGTAGTGGACCAATTTGGTGATCGGCAGGATGTTAGATCAGGATTTCTGCAGAACTAGATTATGGTAAACAGCATGAGATTCAGTCCCAAGGTAACACTGAAGGTTTATTGTTATGGCCAGATTAAAGCAGTCTTTTGGATGGTCCTTAAAATTAGTTGAAAGACAATAGTATTGGACAGAATTGTAATTGCCTGCCAGATATCAAGGGATTTGTTGATCTCCTTTAGTAAGGATATCTCATCTGGAATATAGCTGCAATTAAAGTCACCACTTGATAGTTTCAATCCACATTCATTCCTTGAGATCCATTTATATTCCACATAGGCCAAACAGGCCAGTTAAATGGAGGTGAGATAGTTTGATTACTCCTCTGTCTCTCAGGTCTCTTATAGTGGCATCAATCTCAGAAATTTTTTCAGGAATGTGATACTACTTTGGTTTTGTATGGTTGTAGAGAATGAAAGTTTTAGGGGTTCCACTTGACCTTTCTTGCTTTAATAGTTCTCAGAAAGGATCAGAGAAACAATAAACAATGTAGGAATTTTTCTAGTTGCCTATTCTGTCTCTTCTAATTGTGCATTTGGGAACTGGAAAAATAATGACAAGATAGGTCTGGGGACCTACAGAGCTCACTGAGACAGTTTTGGGTTGACCGTCGTAAGCCCTCCCTTTCACTGTGATGTTTTAGGTCACTTCAATGCTACTGTCTGATGCTTTGCCTGAAAATGCTGATGCCTGAAAAATCACAGTGTTTCCTATTCTCCAGAGCATAGTGATTGGTGAATGCCCACGGGTGCCTTTGCAGAAGGTTTGAAATATGGTTTACAGTGTATAGTTGGGCTATTGTAGGATTTTCTCAAGGGGATTCAGCCTCCCTTTCAAACAAAGAGGCTCTGGTTATATGAACAGGTTAGGTCTAGAAACAAAGTAAGAGGCTTTCATTCTCTGAGTTTTTTGTTTTGTTGTTTTTTTTAGCAATTCAAGTCATGTTTCTGGCCACAAGTTTTTCCAGTTTTATTGATAAGTAATAATTAAGTAGGCTGCCTAGAGTGTACTAGAAAGAGTAGAAACCATTGATAGGTGAGTAGGAATAAGATACAAAGGTGAAATTAGTTTATAGACTTACTTTTCTGGGAGAATAATACATAGCATTTTTGCAGTCTAACTTCTTAAGTAATTGTTTTAGTGTTAAATAATTGTGGTTAACATTTATGAACGTCTGCTCTGTTAAACACTGTACCAGTCAGTCCTCACTTGAATTCTTATAATATTAGGTGAGTAGGTATTTGTTTTTCCCCATTTCACAAAAGCAGGAAACTGAAGTTTTTGACCAGGGTACCGTAGTTGATGGTGAAGATGGCCTTCAATACAAATCTGTGACTATAAGATGTATGCTTTTAGTTACTTCTGCTGGATTATGGTGACAACAATAAATACATAAGAATCTAAGCCAAAGTAATTTCTCATCTACCCCAGTAGTGACACATTGTACAACTGTGTTCTTATGACTAGAGATATTTGAGGGCCTAATTTGTGCTTAACATTGTATATGTGCTGGAGAAATATGAAAAATGCCAGATGATTTTAGTTATCCTTAATTGTGGATGGGATATATGAGGTGTGCTATCATCTGGTTCTGAACTTTTTCACAGTGATTAGTTGAGATTTCATTTTTTATGTAATTGCAAGTTCCTGCTTTAAATGAATGAATGCAGTCAACTGACTTGAGATTGATAGGTCTTTATTTATAATTTGTAAGTTATGGTTTTGCTTAAAACTGTTGAGTCCATTTTTCTTTGCTTACACTCCCCATTTTCTTTCAGTGGGCGACAGTTACATTTCATCTTCCTCATCATGTGTTAAAGTCCATTGCCAGTGCCATTGTGAATGAACTCAAGAAAATAAATCAAAATGTTGCTGCCTTACCTGTGGCATCCTCAGTGATGGACAGATTGTCTTACCTCTTACCTAGTGCACGTCCAGAACTTGGAGTGGGGCCAGGCCGTTCTGTGGACAGGTATAACGTTGCTTATAAAGAGATGTGATACTGAAGTTGAATTGATTCCTTTTTTTTGGATTAACCCAGGAAAACTGTAAATTGGATGATAATTAAAAAGATGTTTCAAAATGTTTTAAAAAACTGTTCAGATTCTCATTTTTATCAAAATAAGTGACGTAAACTACCACTTGAAATGCTATTTCTTCTGATACTTGGGAGATGTTTAAAGATCATAAAGTTATATTTTGAAAATTACAGTTTCATACTTGCTTAATAAATATTTGAATCAACTTAAAAATACTATATTCAATTTATAAGAATTATTTCACCTTGTTGAAATTTGTGACCTTTGAAATAAATCTTAATAAATGAAAAAAACATGCGAGAGACTAAGTATAAGAGCCATGTATTATGTTCTGCTAACAAATGAAAAGAATTAAAAAGTTAATTAGGATAATTTTGAATTAAGATTTTTATGCTGCCTGCCCTGGAAGTAAGAAAAGTATTATAAAAATCGCATCTCAACTATTATTTTCTTCAGTAGAGATTTACTGAGCTTCTTCTTTGTATAAAACTAATTAAAAAGCCAGTAATACATACATTGGTTTAAAAACTTACATAATTTGTTATTTGAAATAACAATTATCAGATTCTTATCGAAAGTACTGAAGTTTAAAAGTGTTATACTGTAATATTTAACAGTTTTGATAAGTTCACATTTTCCTTCACATGTAGCATTTTATGTTTTCACATTTTCATTGATGTGAATTGTAACTTCCCATGTTTTTTTCTGAAGTGCATTTATAAATAGTACATGCTGATGTTAGCAAAGGCATTACTGAGTGAATTAACTTTTAACTTCTGTTATCTTAAGTATGGCTCTTAGTTTGTAGTATTTATTAGTTTATCTCTTGGTAAACTGAGACTTTGCTTAATCAATTGCTTTTTTTGGTTAAGTGATTTTATTATTATATAGATAACTTCTGTTGGTTGTGTTAACATTTGTGAAGAATTTTTATATTCCATAGTAATATTGATATCTCTGTCTTTTGGGCAAAATGTAGAGATTATCATTTTTAATCTGAATAACTATCAGGTGATGTGTGCTATAGCTATCATTATTTTTTGGAAGATGTCTGGGGTGGGGGCGAGAAAGAGAAATGATGTACTTTGAATAAATGTTCTTGCCTGAGAGCTGTGCCTATGTTGAGATTATAAAAAAAGCCCTTTAGAGCTATTTTCTTTGCAAATAGCAGCAGGGTTTCTAAAAAAAATTAGTGCAAACTGTGGTAAATGTTTTATTTTGGGAAATGCGTTCATTGGGTAGGATATTCAGTGTTTCTGGAAGCGTTAAAATGTCTCAGAATATTAGTTTTGATGTAATTTGTGGTGTTTGTTTCATTAAAAATGAATCTAGGGTCCTGATGAGGACCTTGATGAACTCAGGTCCTTTGGAAGTTTGAGTTAGGCTCTATTAGATGCTACTGCTGTTCCTTTTTTGGTAATGTAACTCAGTGGACAGTTTTCTGTTCTAAGACTGACACAGATTCTGATGATCTAAAGCCTGTAAAGGATAAGGCTTTTCTAACCCGTGATGTTTTTTTCAAACCAGAACACAACTCTTAAGTTAAACTTAAGATCACTAGCAATAATACAGGAAATCATGTACGAATTTAGGGAAGAATTTAAAGAAAAGTATTTTTCTCATTGTGATGACCTTTACCACTCTCTCTCTCTCTCTTTTTTTCCTTTCTGTTATCAGTTATACTTTTGTGTTAGGAAGAATAAGCTTTGTTTATCAGTCGTTTCTTACTTGAAGCTGTTAAGACTTTTTCTAATTTTGGTATGATCCTTTAAAAAAATACTCGAGCCCTCTCTGTTACAGCTTGAGTCTCAGTGAGCTAATTTTTTAATATGAAAATGTGAAGATGTCCTGTTTTGATAATTCTCTGGGGAGTACAACTTACCTGGAAAAGGATTTCTCTGGAGAAAGAACAGAAAACTGCCTTCCACTTAAAGAAAAGAAATAGAAAATACTTTCTCAATATGGTTGAGATAAAAACCACTCTTTCTTTGGTTTTATCTGTTTATTGTACAAAACTTGGCACATGATGAAAGCATACAGCTCTCTGCCTCTACATTTCCAGGTTTTGTGTTTGGTAATTATGCAACATAGGTTAATTTAATCTACCCCTGGAATTGTTTATCATTTGTGGCAGCAGTCAGGTTTCTTTTTCCCTGCTCTGTTTAAGAGAAATTTCTAAAAGTGATTATTTTTCGTTTAAAAGATAAATATGAACTTAGTCATTAGGCCATTCCAATCTTTTGTTGATAATGCAATAAAATTTTTTTTTCCAGTATGAAATAGGACTGTCACTGTAATTTGATGCCTAATGTCGATTACATAAAGTATGTTTACTTTTAGATCATTAATGTATAGTGAAGCTAACAGACGGGAGACGTTTACCTCATGGCCTCATGTAGGCTATAGATGGGCACAACCAGATCCCATGGCTCAAGCTGGATTTTATCATCAGGTAAAGAAAAGACTATTAAATAAAAACCTTTTTTTTAGCGTGCCTTTTTAGCCTTGAGTAAAATCATTAACATTTTAATACTTTTTCAAACAGTTATTTCATGTAACCTAGCAGTGTACTTGTGTGTATGTATTTATGTGTGTTTTGTTCTTACATCTTTGAATGTAATACTGACTGGCTATTTCCTATGTCATGTATTGTGTATGAAAAGAAAAAAAAAATTGTTAAAAGTAGCTAACAACAGAGTTAATGCTTTGTAACTATTTTCTTTCCTAAATAGGCAGTATTCTTCAGATTTGCTTTTTGAGAAGTGTTCTCTTTGGATGTGTGTTTATTTTCATGTTTTGACTTCTGTATTCCTAACAGTAATAGATACTAGGGTCATGCAATAAAAAAACACATTACAGTTACTCCTGAAATTCTAATTTTATTTGGGATATAAATTACCCATATACTAAAGTAGTAGCATTGTGGGTAGTGAAGTGCTACCTGAATATATAATTGAAGAGCTGATTAAGAAATTGTGCAGAAAGAGGAGTAATTAATCAAGGAAAATAGTAGTAGTTTTATGTAGGAAAAGAGGGTGTACAGTAGAAGGATTAGTGTTACAAAGACATGAGAATGGGACATTATGGAGAGCTTGACTGAACTAAAGTAGAGGGAGGTTAAGAAAAATGAGTTCAGTTAGGCATAATATGCTAATTAAAAGAAACTTCAACTGAGTAGTGTAGACAGGCTTACCACTGTTTTATTACTGCTAAAGAATCTAAGAAATCAAACACGTCAGTTTACATAAAGCTTGCTTATTTAATTTTAGAATTCAACTAAACTTTGAAATATATTGAAGTTATTAGCATGAAGAATCGGGAGTGATCATTTCTTACCGTGTTTTCCTGAAAATAAGACATAGCTGAACCATCAGCTGTAATGCGTCTTTTGGAGCAAAAATTAATATAAGACCCAGTCTTATTTTAATATAAGACCCAGTCTTATTTTAATATAAGACTGGATCTTCTATAACGTAACGTGACATAACGTGACGTGACGTAACATAACATATAACATAACACCGGGTCTTAATTAATTTTTGCTCCAAAGGACCCATTAGAGCTGTTGGTCCAGCTACGTCTTATTTTCGGGGAAACACGTAGTTATCTTGAAGTGTTCTGAGTATCTTAACTAAAATTAAATCAGAATACCGCATATTTGAATATTTCATTCAAAGTTTTTCAGACTTCCAGTTAAACATAGATTCATTTGGAGACTGGTTCATAGGTTTTCTAGAATCTTCTGCCTGTGTTAGGGGCTCATTATTTTTAATCTTGTAAAATGTATAATACATTTTAATCTGTAGACATAGTCAGTGGTAACTAGAGTTAAGTGCCCAGAAATAATAATGTTGGTTTTCAAAGGTATATTTCAATTCAGGTTTTGATATATATACGTAGCATTTTGTCCCATGTGTCTTGAATATTACATGAATTAGGGTCACTCTTTTGCTAGTTTGCTAGCACTAGTTTGCTTTTCCCTTTTTCTTGCCCTTTCTTGTGTGGTTGTGTGGGATTCAGTTTTTAATAATAAACCTGTTAGAGTATTTCTTTTCGTATAATTAACTATATTTCAGATACTTTAGTAATATAATTAGAAGATGCTAGATCAGAGATTGAGTGTGTGTGCGCCTCCATGTTTGACTTATTGGTCATTTTCTGATGCAACAATTTTTCAAATAAGGCAGCAGATTTATAAACATTTGGGGATTCAGTGTGTCGTTGGAACTTAATAGTATATGCTAATTTTCTTCTTTTTAATATATAATTTTTATCTAAGTTTATTAGTGGTTTTAGATGAATTTTTATTTAAAAGCTATTTTAATATAGTTAACATTTCCTATATTCTTTATAAATTTGCAGCCTGCCTCATCTGGAGATGATAGAGCCATGTGTTTTACTTGTAGTGTGTGTCTCGTTTGTTGGGAACCTACTGATGAACCTTGGTGAGTCTTGATTTTTCTGGACATATTAGGCTCAGTTAATCCTATAAATGTGCTTCTAAATTTTACTTTTATGATCTAGCTATAATAATATTCGTGACTTTCTGCCATCTGTATTTTTGCCTTTATCCAAGAGAATGAGTTAGCGTTGTCTATGCTGTCACATCAGTTGGCATACAATACCTCTGAGGTCTTGGACTTCCTAAAATCTGTATGTGGGAGAAGTGTCAAAGAACCAGGCTCTGAAAACCAGAAGGCTGTGTGATAAAATAGCATGGTTAACTTGAGCAGTTTAATTCTTGTCTTTTGAGGGCAGGCTGTCATTTGAAGTAATTTTAGGGCGTCTGTGGTGATTTTGATTCTAGCGCATGAAAGTTTAGAATTTAGCTAAATATTAGAGAGCATGTATTGAAACCTCATTTTCACAAATGACTGCTTTGAGGCCCTATTAATAGAAATAATAATTGCAAATATTTATATAAAACTATTTACTAGGTATCATCCTAAAGCACGTTATAGACTTTTTAACTCATTTATTTCTCACATTATCTCTACGAAATAAGTATTATTATTGTCTTTGTTTTTATAGGAGGGTATATTCGCCAATTTAATCCTTACAGTCGTTGAGATAGGAATTATTATCCCATTTTATCATGAAATAGTATTTGCCGAAGGGGCATATGGCTAGTAAGTCATGGAGCCAGGATTTGATTTTAAAATAGTCATTTAACTTTGTACTCAAATTAGTTTGAAGTCTCTGACTGTTACTGACCTGGTGGGAATGGGGTGAACTTGGAAAAGCCTACTGGAGTATACATATGGATTCCAGGTTTCAGTGGGAAATACTGTATGAAAACAAAACTTGGAGTTGCATCTATCTGTAGACAGAGTTGAAGACGAGCAATTTTCAGATTTAGGTTAGGGTTCTGTTTGGAACTTAGTCTTTTCCTCTAAAAACTGTGTGTGTGTGTGTACACACACATGCATATAAAGATTTTTCTATGGGGAAGTTGATTCAGATATCCAACTGGGGCTGTTCAAAACCCGTTGTTTCTTGACATGGTCAGGGAATCAAGGATTCTACGTCTTGTTACCCCCAGGAGTCAGGATTCCTCAAGCTCGAGCAGTTGGTAGAGTCTCTGAGGACTTGGGGACAATGCGTCAAATGGATAAGCAAGAACAGGATTGATGGGGGCTAGGGAGCAGAGCCCGGGCACCACCTGAAACTATAAGGGGAAAAAGAATGAGGACGTAGAAGAGGAAAATGGGACTCTCATATTTTAATTGTGAGAGTTGACAGAGTTACTTTGGAGGGAGATTGAAGTTTTAAAAGAGTAAAATGAGCACACCGTATTATCTGGCAATTCCGCTCTACTTATTTACCCTAGGGAATTAATTGCTGTTGTATGCAAGAGGTGTAAAATGGATGGTCACTGCACTGAAAAACTGGAAACATGTTAAATGCCTATCAGAAGGGAATAGCCAAATAAAGCGTATATTCATATAATGACTATGATCCAACAATTAAAAGGAATGAATAGTTAGCTCTCTATTAATCACCATCAGTAACTTTTAGATATGTTATTGTGTCAAGAAAGCTGCTGTAGAATGATTCATACAATGGTACTGTCTATTTAAAATAAAACCTCTATATTTTCTGTCTGTACATATATGTATATAAATTTACAAAAATATTTTAGCAGTATACCACTTAAATTCATAACAGTGGTTACCTACAGGTAGAATAGGAGATTACTGGGATTGGATATTATAGTTGAAGTGGGTCTTTAGCTTTATTTTATATAGTCATGTATCATTTGTGTAAATACAGTTGTAATTATAAAGTTAAAACTCCTCAGGTTAAGAGAGAAAGATGGAAAGGGGAAAATAACCCGAGGACTCAGCTGGGAGGGAATCCAGTCAAAATATGTGCTTAGGGAAGCCATGTAAAAGCATTCATGTAAGACACCTGCATATTGCAAATTTTCTAGGATTTATATCTGGATGTAGGTAACTTGTAGGTGCAATGTAGAAAGAATATGCACACCCTAAGGAATAGCATGCTTTATAAGTATAGTGTTCCTTTCTTTGCCATGGAAATGTAAAAATGGCTTTGGCAAAAAAGGTTCTTTTTTTTCTTTTTTTGGTAGCAGCATCCTGACATTTCAAATAATGCCTTGTAATTAGAATTTGTCAAAGTTTAAAAAAAAAAAAAAAAACCACAAAGAAAGAAAGAAAGTAGGCTCAAAGTTTGACAGATAGTTTAAGTGTTAAAGTTGATCCTGCTTTCAATACTTGAGAAAATTCTTAGTCTTTATACCAGTCTTGATCTTAGGTCCTAGTATTTTATTTTTATAAAAATGTTAGGGTTTTCTAGTACTAAACTAATTTAACATTTCTATTCACCAATAAGCATTTATTTGAAAGAAATACTGGACAATCTGTGAACATTATCTAAGTTTCTTTGAAAAGAAATTGTGTTTAGAAATTATTTGTTTGATTGGGTCCTGTAGTGATTGTATATGAATGTGTAGGGTATATTACTGTGTTCTTCATATAGGTCGCTATCCATACTGTCTTGGTGTTTTTGCTTTTAGACTTTGCTACAAAGTTATTTGCGATTTGAATGGCATTTATTGAGATTTTGCTATATTATGTCATTTATAGTTCTGGCCACAGATAAATATATATACTATGTATAGTTATACATAATTAATTTATAAGAACAGCTTTATTGATTTATCTTGGACATGTAAAAATTGTATATATTAAGGTGTACAACTTGATACTGATACATATACACATTGTGAAAAGATCACCACAATCAAGCTAATTAATTTATGTATCCATCACCTCTGCATAGTTTTCATTTTGTGTGTGTGGTAAGAAGATTTAAGATATATTTTCTTTGCAAATTTCAAATACGAGTATGCAGTACAGTATTGTTAATTATTGTCACTGTACTGTACATACATGGATAATTTTAAACTGAAGCAAAATACTTAATCATTTTAAGTTGTAGGAAACCAGTGTGAGGAAATACCAGAATTGAAAAAATTTTATCAGTATGTTAATATAGCATAAATTATATGATAACATTTATGTCTTAGTTTTATCTGAGATTGTGTTCGTAATCAATTAAAGTGAATCACAACTGCTATTATAAAGTGAGTAGTTGAACATGTTCGAGTGATCTTGATAAAATTGAATGATTTGGTATTTGAGTCTTTTAAATGAGGAATACTTTAAGTTCAATTAATTGTTTTTTAAAAAAAGGAAGCATGATCTTGGGGTTCTTTTTTAATGTACAAACTTCACAGCTTTGTTGTTCATTAAACAGAATTTTCTTTCCTTAATTTCTGTAAGGTCTGAACACGAGAGACATTCCCCAAACTGCCCGTTTGTGAAAGGTGAGCATACACAGAATGTGCCATTGTCAGTCACTCTTGCAACAAGTCCTGCGCAGTTTCCTTGTACAGATGGAACAGATAGAATATCTTGCTTTGGGTCGGGGAGCTGCCCTCATTTTCTAGCTGCTGCAACAAAACGAGGAAAGATCTGCATATGGGATGTTTCCAAACTTATGAAGGTGTGTTTTAATTTTGAATTAACAAATTAGTAATTGAGAAAAAAAAAATCAGTTGTGAACTTAGGCTCTTCCTTTGTTTAGGTGCATTTAAAGTTTGAAATTAATGCATATGATCCAGCCATTGTACAACAGCTTATTCTGTCGGGAGAACCAAGCTCAGCAGTTGAATCAAGGAGACCAACTTTGGCGTGGCTGGAAGACTCCTCTAGTTGCTCAGATATACCAAAATTGGAAGGAGATAGGTATGTGAATTTGTTTTTGTGGTATTCATTGAAGTTAAATGTTTTCTTTTTCCTAAATTTTATATTCTCTTAATTCTAATTGAAGAGGCAGAAAAAAATTAGGTCAAGAGATTAGAGAATAAATGTTTGTTTGGAAATCTGAAAGAGCTGTGTGATTCTTGAAAAGAAATTTCATTCAGAAATGCCATAGTGTGTAAAATGTACTTTGTTTTCTATTAATATCTCAATCTATGAAAATTAGATATAATTGCTACAATGAAAATTTAGCACTAACCAGTGTGAGTTGAGGCATGATAATTATTGCTGTAGAAACATTTTGATAAAATTTTATTGCTGGATTCTCTTCCATTCAGCTTTTTTGACAGCTTCCTGATTTCTGTAGCTGTATTTGGTCTTTGTGGGGGCAGTAGAGTCAAAGTATAATCCTACTTCACTCACTTGTTTCCCAAGAAACTGCAGTTGTAACTCTGAACTGGGCAACACCTGCAGGATCCTCAAGTAGGCAGAATGAAGGGGCCCACAAACCCCTCCGCTTGTCTTTTAAGCATTAGCAGCTACCTCTTTTTAAGATTCGGAAGGTCGCAGTGTGAAATGGAGCCTGTTTAACTGTGACCAGATGTCCTGATACACAGAGGAGGTCTGTTATTTCACTTGCAGGGGCTTATGTTACTGATGTGTGATTGGTGTTAACACCAGTCAGTGATTTACTATTTTACTTCACAATCCCTTTGGTGGCTTGAATGGAAATTATTTAATTGAGGGAATTAATGGAAAATTTACAGCATATAAGTTGGGAAGGTTACCTTTGTTTAGTTCCTCTTGGTAATAATAGGTATAAATTACAGGCAGGTAAATGAATATGGTCTGAGCTCTGGAACAGAATGAAAGCTTCATGGTTGTTCTCAGTTATAAATCCCAGTGAGAGCTTGATGGGAAAGCAGCTAGCCCATGGAATTTTTGTCCACAGTTGCCAATAGGACTGGAAAGTAAGCATGCTGGTTCTCTGTGATTTTCTTAGAAGTTAGAGGAAAATTAATAGAAGATAATGAAATTGGTATGTTTTTCTGAACACCTATTTTAATTAGAACTTTTGTCTTGGAGTTTGTAATTTGGGGATTAAAAATTGAATCAAGACATACTTTTAAGATTATATACATGCATACACACACACAGCACATTCACACACACCCTTAGGTAAATGTGTATTTTAGTAAACACGTATCCAATATTTCTGTTGGACGGGTATTATGTGGGGTAGTGTGCTCGAGTTGAGATATAAATCTCTCTGCCTGGTTTTAAGAGACTTACTCTATCTAGGATAGAAGGACCCTTTTCTCCCAAGAAAGTGTGAGATGAATCATACAGAAATTTACTCTCAAGTTGGGGTAATAGGAGGAAGCTGAAGAAGTAGAACTTCATCTCGAAACTCTAGCCCCCTGGCTGGCCTATCCCTCCCCCGGAGTAGCAGGATTCTTGTTGGATTGGTAGTGAATATAATGAACAAAACTACCTCTGCTTTGTGGTACAAGATAAAATATATTTGTTTTCAAAGTATACCATGTGAGTTTCATTAGCTTGAAGAATCATAATTCAGGAAATTAAAGCTTAGCCAAGAAGTAGAAAATAATTAGCTATATAGTTTGCTTAGGAATTGCTTTTGACCATTTTTATTTAGAAGATAACATTTGTCTTCTGAATTTATTCAAGGAAGAATATTTATTTGGGAACTCATTTAATTTCAATGAATTAACATTTTCTCAGTTGTATGTTCTGTCTTTCAAATTGGCAAACATTTCCTTAAGTTAGCTTTGAAGTTGTTGATGGTATTGGTACCACCAAAACTAAAGTACCCCTATAATATTAGTATATTTAGTTTTCAAAAGACATGTAATCTTAAGTAAACTTTTAAAACTTATTCATAATCTTATTTTACATGTTTCTTACTTTGCAAAAGGTTTTATATCATGTAAAAGGCTTTAGTAAATCTGTCTATTATATAAGTAATGCATGCTTATTGTAGAAAAATTGGAAAATACAGAGAAATAACTTGAAATGTATAGCGCCCATAATCACAGCATCCAGGTGTTAACCTTTATGTGCATTTTTTTTAACTCGTGAATTTTTAAATATTTTATTATAATATTACATATCATAAAATTCGCCCTTTGATTTTATTCCTGTGATTTTATCATATAATAGTATGAGAATTTTTCTATCGTAAAATAAAATGTAAAATAGATTATTCTATTTTGAAGACATTCAGAAAAAGTTTTTTTAATTATTATTATTTTTGCCTTAAAAGGTGATTTTTCTGAAAACCCATTATAATTTTTGTAACTTCATTTTGAGATACCTAAATTTCTTCTTTAAAAGTATGCTACTACTTTATTTAACCTTTTATCTCAGTACAGCTGGGTAATATTTAGTTATTTTTCTTAATGTAAAGGCTCTTCTTTATCTGAAACTTACTGTGTCTTCTTGATTTGGACTTCATTCTGGATAATTTCCATTCATTAATATTCCCTCTTGGTATTTATTTTTCAGGTATCTTCCCCCCCCCCCCCCCCCCGCCAACCAGCCAATTAGTGTTTGAATAGCTTGAATCAATTAGCAGCTGATCTGAAACTTTCTGCATTCTTTTGTTGTTTAAATTATAGCACAAAATTGGTTTATAGACAGTTATCACCACTTGAAAAACTGAAACAGAAAATTTGTCAAATATCTAAGCAAGTTTCTCCCCCTCGAAATTCCAAACAATTTTTTTTTTTTTTAACAGATTACTGACTTACATTTCATTTAAAACAACATTATTAATGCCGGGGTATTTCTGATGCAAGTGCAGTACATTGTTTCAAAAATGGAGACTTACTTTTTCTTCCTGCAAAATGCATGTTTTTATTTTTGTAATTAAGGTTATTAGAATTTTAGAACTGCTGTAGAAGTGCTGATTATTAGAGTACAGACATAGCCTAATATTGTGCTGGAGTGATCTGTAATTATATCTTTTTTTTGTCTGCTAACAATGGAGACTGAGGATAAAGATGAACACAAAGAGGGAAACCGGCAATTTCTTGGCCATCCGAGTGCAGAGTAAAAGAGGGAATATTGTCATGTTGTCTTAACTTTTAAATTCTGGGTTGTAATAATTTTCTTCAAGGCATTCTTAACAGCCCTTCCAAAACAAACCAAATACAAAACAAAAATGAAATGAATGTGTGAGTACATGTACATACTCACGTGTTACACACTCCCCTATTTGTTTTTAGGGTATCGTTCCTGAATTTAGTAAGAGAATTTTACTACTGGAATCTTGTGCTCTTTTTTATCTTTATTTACCCAAACTATATCCAATCATACCTTAGCAGTCTTCTAATTTCTACAAATTCTGTTACAGATTCTTAGAGGTTTTCACATCCTATTTCAGGCAGATATTTAATGATTTAAGATTCATTATCAGCATTGTTAATCAGTTATGAACTCCAACTACTTATATATCATTTAAGCTAGTTGTAATAGTCTTAGTGAAGCTTATATTCCAGATGTAAAGCAGTGGTGGTTGTGTTGTATTGCTTTTTTATTTTTTGCTGTCTCATATTATGGATACATTTTTTAAAAATTCAAATTATTTTTTTTACTTTGACTTTTAAGTGATGATTTACTGGAGGATTCAGACAGTGAAGAGCATTCCAGATCAGATTCTGTGACAGGTATGTATAAAAAGGTAGATAATCTGTTTTAAAACTTTGCATTTACACAGTTGCAGATAAAGCTAAATATCACTTAATTCTAAATGTCTTTCTTCGTTAATACAAACTCTGAATTTAAACTCTAATCTTACATAACAGAGATCTTGAATTAGTAGTATGTAGTGTTCTGTATTTAAATTTTAAATGTTACCTATTTGAGCCGAAGGAAGTAAAGGGGACAGTTTTATTAAATTTTTGTTGCAGATGTCAGGGTGTTGACATGAAGCTCTTCAGAATGCGTTCAGTTTTCTTGCATAATGTAGACTCTTGTTAAATAAAAATAATATTTAAATTAAGATTCTTTATTCTCCACCAAAGACAAGAATAAAAATCATAGACATTAAGGCATCCGCTAAATGCTTCCTTACTCATTATCTTATGAACTATTAAGGCAAAAGAGTATGCCTCGTATTTTAATGTAGTTATAGTACAGGCATGGTTACTAGTGCATCTCTCAAAATAGTTTATGATGTCAAAATTCAAATCCTGTCACTTAATTATAGACTGATAGCATTTCCTAATATATAAAATATTTATTTTAATGTTTTAATTAGAGTTTTGGGGACTAAGATAGATATATATATATATATATATATATATATATATATATATATATATATATATGCAAAGCATAGTATCTGGGAAGTAGCCAGTATTTTTTAAAAGCGACCATTATTAAATTATTAAATTGTGGCTATTCTCTAATGTCAAATCTCATGAACTAAGGACATACATAATTTGTTATATCTCTAGAAGAGACATGGTTTTGTGTAGTATAGTTGTCAAAAGTTATAGTTAGTATAGAGTAGCATGTGGTCTCTAAATTCTAATTTGTTACAAAGTCCTTTTTAAAGCCACCAAACAATATTGGACTGATTTTGGGTTAACCTTAGTTGTCTTTTAAGGTAGTTTTTAGAAACAAAAACATCAACAGAAAAGTAGGAAGATGCCCTGAATGAATTACAGATGTGTAGTTAGTTTCAGAAAAATAAAGATTTCATTTTAAAAATTTAGTCTTATGAAGATAATGCTCTTTTCCCTCTTTGTTGTCCTTTTGCAAAAGCAAAAAAGGGCTATACTATTGCATATTCTTAATCTGATGAAGAATAATTCACTGGTCACCTGGAGATCTGGTTAGAGGTTCACTAGTCTCTTCTACAAAATAGCTGTTTGGTTTTGTCAAGTCACTTAAACTCTCCGGGCCTCAGTTTTTCATTTTAAAGTGAAATATTTGAACTAAATGTTCCTTTTCTGTTCTTAGTTTTTTTGACTCTAACTATAACCTTTCCTTTGTATGCTATAGCTTTGCTCTTTTCTCGGGTCTAAGGATCTCAGTAGGTATTTTTGTAATTATAATCTCTATCTTTGGTCTATTTCCTTATCCCTTTCTACCTTTATCTTTCTCATCTGTGCCTGGTTGATCTTTTATACTTTCTGTAGATACTGTAGTCCTGTTCACTTCACTTCCCAGTATCTAAAAACAGTTACCATATAGTTTTGTTGACTTTTTCTGTGATACTTCATTTAGGGTTGGGAGTATTCTCCTTTTATGTAGAATTAAATGGTAGCCATAGTAAGAGAAAAAAATTTCTTCTCATTTAAGCATTTTAATTGCCTCCTTTTGGGATTTGTAAGTACCTCATTAATTTGCAGTAAAATATGTATCTTCTAAGGTAATTATTGATACATATATACAATTGGAATATAATTATATGTTATATTCTAATCTGATATATTGAAAGCTTATTGGTGGCTTTTGGAGGCTTGTGATATTAATGATAGATGTGTTCTCTTCCTGAATTATGTAAAATAAGTCATAGATTCTATTTCAAAACTTAAGTTTACTAACTAGGTGATTCTCATCAAATTGAATGATGTGATCTGCACAATTATAGAATATATATTTTAGTTTAAAAAATGGGAGTGCAGACTAAGACTTTTATCTAGTTTACACCTGAAGGTTATGACTTTTGAAAGTATCTAGATGATGTCAGAGAGAAAAGTTTGTTTTGGGGCCATATATCTGAATCAAGGATATATTGCTTCTTGTGAAGAGTGGGAAAAATGTTTGTCAGGAGATTGAAGGATGGTTCAAATTGAAATTTGATGGTCTTAGAAAAGTGCCTGTATAAAACCGAATTGCTAACCTCAGGAAGTTTGGCTGGCAGAATTGTGAGTTGACACTGCTTGAGTGAGCAGAATAGAGAAGAGGGGTTTCTCAGAATGATTACCTGAAGAATATTATAGTGAAGGATGTCTGTAGGTATATTGCATAAACATTTTTTTGTGGTACAGTGGGTTTGAGAAATTCTGAGATAAGACAACAAGTATGCCTCTTACAGTTTTTCGATAGTAGTCATTATTAGTAGAATAGAATGTACGACATATGGCATATGCTGTTTCCCAGATGTTGAGTAAGTAAATAGCTGGGAAGAAGCAGAGTAGTAATGCCGCTTGTTTATATTTTCCTTTCTACTGGACAGTCTCATCTCATATTTCATTTACTTTGAATATTATCTTAAATGTGTGTTAATGTTTGTAATTTATGTTTAATTAATTTTTTAAATATGCTATATGTAGAATAAAACAGCTTTTTCTTGACAGTTTCTTACCATAACTTTAACAAAATCATTTAATCATTTAGTCTAATAAATAGTTGAACATCCTCAAGTCTTATAATAGTGTACTACATGTTATAAAAATCTCACTGTCAACATTTAATTTCATGTCTAGATTAGTATATTAGTAGAGTAAATATATATACATATTGCATGGCAGATACAGAGTGCACGTGAATGTAGTCAAGTGAGTGGTTAAATAAATGGACAGCTTCGTTAGGAAAACTAAATTGTTGAGTTTGTAATTAGTATTTTCCACTGCTTAGCTAGAAGTGGTTTCAGTTCTAGAGGATAATAGTGACAATATGTGAAATGAGAAGATTATCCTTAGAAAATGTGAAATTCTAATTAAACCTGCCAGTGAGCATTTTGAAGATATTGTTAATGAAATAGGTAACAAAAGTGGTATAAACAGAACTTTCAATATATCTTAAACGTTTGATGTTCCATGAATCTTTCTTGCTGATTCATTTACTTGGGAACTTTTGAAAAACTTTCATGCAATCATCTTGAATTATTTTATGTTTATTTCCTTTACTTTTCTGTATTCTTACCTAAAATTGTAAATTTCAGTCTTTTTTTTTTTTGTATTTCCAGATTACCTAGAGTTTATCTTTGAATTATTGTTGCTAATACCGTTCTTGTCTGAGGGATAGTGGTTTGTGCTATTCAGAAAAAAACAAACTGGTTGAAACTTTCAGTATTGAAACTTTGGTATCGAGATTATACCTGGTACAGGTGTTGACTGATATCTACTGCAGGGTTTTGTGTAGACAGAGATGGCATGTTTGGAGTGTTGGGACTGAGCAATAACTTTTGTATTGTTTGTAAGGGGACAGCTTGAAGAACTGTAGTTGACTTTTAATGAACTACAATGAACTAAAACTTAGCAGATAACACAGAAGACACTTACGTTTCATTTTTAAAATGACAAATTTTGGGAACGCTTTTTCTAGTTATTACAGTTTTGTAAGCTGAGGTTAGGATGAAATTGCATGCTGTGACAATCAACTGGTAATTAGCATGGTGGGGTAGGAGAGAGGAGATGAGGCTGTGACTCGTAAATGGTAAAGGATAGGGAACTGAGATTACAATATTGTTTCAGGGATATTCTGCAGTGTGCATAAATGACAGATGCATAAATAGCATTATTTTTTGATTTAGAATTAAATGGTAGGATTCTGATTATTTTTATATTAATGATGTCGTCATTCTTTAACCCTTTTATTCTAATTTAAAACGAAACTTGGCTCACAAATTACTAGGCAAATGAATATATTCTGAATTGAAAATTCAGATTTGATTAAGTTTTCTTTAAAATATTTTAAGTTCTTCCACTTATAATTTATTGACTAGATGAGTACAAATGAAAACATTATAGTACAGATTTTGATTTGCATTTGCAATACGATTGCTAATAAATATTGTTCCTTTTCAAAGGGCATACATCGCAGAAGGAAGCCATGGAAGTGAGCCTTGATATAACAGCACTCAGCATTCTCCAGCAGCCAGAAAAACTTCAGTGGGAGATTGTTGCAAATGTGCTTGAAGATACTGTTAAGGATCTTGAAGAACTTGGGGCAAATCCTTGCTTAACAAACTCTAAGAGTGAAAAGACAAAGGAAAAGCACCAGGAACAACACAACATTCCCTTTCCATGTTTATTAGCTGGAGGTTTATTAACATATAAATCTCCTGCTACCTCACCTGTTAGTAGTAATTCTCACAGGTCACTGGATGGTTTAAGCAGAACTCAGGGTGAAAGTGTATCAGAACAGGGGTCAACTGACAATGAATCCTGCACTAATTCAGAATTAAATTCTCCTCTGGTAAGGAGGACTTTACCCATTTTGCTTCTTTATAGCATCAAGGAATCTGATGAGAAAGCAGGAAAAATCTTTTCACAAATGAACAATATAATGAGTAAAAGTTTGCATGATGATGGTTTTACAGTTCCACAGATTATTGAAATGGAACTGGATAGTCAGGAGCAGTTGTTGTTGCAGGATCCTCCTGTGAGTTACATTCAACAGTTCGCGGATGCAGCAGCCAACCTTACCTCTCCAGATTCTGAGAAGTGGAACTCTGTGTCTCCCAAGCCTGGGACTTTGGTCCAGTGCTTGAGGCTGCCAAAGTTTGCAGAGGAGGAGAATCTTTGTATAGACTCAGTAACTCCTTGTGCTGATGGAATTCATTTGTTGGTAGGACTGCGGACATGCCCTGTTGAATCCTTGAGTGCAATAAATCAAGTAGAGGCCTTGAATAATTTAAATAAATTAAACTCTGCACTATGTAATAGACGGAAAGGTGAGCTGGAATCCAGTCTTCCTGTAGTGAATGGTGCAAATATTAGTGTCATCCAACACGAATCACCAGCAGATGTACAGACTCCTTTGATAATTCACCCTGAGCAGAGGAATGTTAGTGGTGGATATTTAATACTTTATAAAATGAATTATGCCACTCGGATAGTGACTTTAGAAGAGGAGCCAATAAAAATCCAACATATCAAAGATCCCCAGGACACAATTACCTCGCTCATTTTGCTTCCGCCAGATATATTGGATAATCGAGAGGATGACTGTGAGGAACCTGTCGAGGAAATGCAGTTAACCTCAAAGAATGGCATTGAGAGAGAGAAAAAGTCTGATATTTCTACTCTTGGACACCTGGTAATAACCACTCAGGGAGGATATGTAAAAATACTAGATCTTTCAAACTTTGAAATTTTGGCCAAAGTGGAACCTCCCAAAAAGGAGGGCACTGAGGAACAGGACTCATTTGTTTCTGTCATTTATTGCTCGGGCACAGACAGGCTGTGTGCATGCACCAAAGGTAAGTGGTTAGTTTATTTGGTTCGTCCACAACTCTTACACAATTTATGGCACTTGTTGATGTGCATACCTAGTATGAATTTTAGATTCATATAGATGGAAATTTAATCTTTTATAATGCCGTAGTAAATCTTTCTACTGTTTTAATTTTTAACTTTTTAAAACTCTTTTCTACTGCTCTAGGTAAAGATTCTAGTTGTAAATAAGTTAATAAGTCTCTCAGAAAGTATCTTCTCTGCTTTAACCTCAGGAAAATAACCTGCTGTTGTTTCTGTGAGTCCTGCCTGCATCTGCTCAATTTTGTGGCTTTGGGCAAGTTACTTTAAACTCAGTAAACCTTTGTTTCTTTATTTATAAACTGGGATAAGAAGGCCTGTTTCCAGGCTTGTTAGAATTAAATGAAATTATGTATGTAAAGTTTCTGGCACAGATATTAGTCCTTATTTCCTTCCGAAATAAAAATATTTAGCAAGTTAATTATTTTGCCAAATAAATTTTTTCTCTCTGATTTACTCCTAACATTTGGCTGATAGTGAATCAGTTTTGCAACAGCTGAGGCTCCATGAAAATTAACACATTGTGTGCAGTTTTTTTTCTACTTAATAATGTATTTTAAGTTGGAGGGAGAAAGCAAATTTTTTTTTTTTAAGAAAGAATGAAGAAGCATCGATTGCTTTAGACTGGAATGCTTTCTTTTTTTAAGATTTTATTGGGGAAGGGGAACAGGACTTTATTGGGGAACAGTGTGTACTTCCAGGACTTTTTTCCAAATCAAATTGTTGTCCTTTCAGTCGTAGTTGTGGAGGGTGCCGTTCAGCTTCAAGTTGTTGTCCTTTCAGTCTTAGTTGTGGAGGGTGCAGCTCAGCTCCAGGTCCAGGTCCAGTTGCTGTTGCTAGTTGGAGGGGGTGGAGCCCACCATCCCTTCCGGGAGTCGAGGAATTGAACTGGCAACCTTGTGGTTGAGAGCCCACTGGCCCATGTGGGAATCGAACCGGCAGCCTTCGGAGTTAGGAGCACAGAGCTCCAACCGCCTGAGCCACCAGGCTGGCCCGGGAAAAAGCAATTTTTGAAAAGGATTACTGACAGTGTCAGGCAAAATGAATAGTCCTGATGATAGTTTAGTAGGAAGTGAGGGCCAGGAGATATTTGAAGATTAGGTAACTATAGCCAATGCTTAGCAGAGAAATTGGGTTTGAGAAGAGTTAATATCTCACATGGTTCTGGTTGGAATTAACCTGTTTTCCTCTTTTTAAAACGATTTTAAGATTTGAGCTAAGAAGGATAATGGTTCAGGTAATGTAGTGGTTCAGATTGCCTTCTTTGAGATACTTCAGGTGAAATAACATGGGGGAAAAATCTTCAAATAACATAAAAACCCAGCTAGATTAATTTGAAAAAATGAGCAATGCAGACTAACTATAGACTAATAAAACGTTGAATTAGAGTTGATAAAGTTCAGCAAAACCATTGAAATACTATGTGGTATGAAGGGTAATTTGAATTTATTGATCATGTTGTGAGAGCTTTACCTCTGTTCATTCTTTTAGTCATTACACCAACTTATGAGGTATGTGTTATCATTGTCTCCATTTTGCAGATAAGGAAACTGAGGGAAAGAGAGGTTAAGTAACTTGCCTAAGTCATAGAGCTAAAAGTGACAGAGTCAGTGTTCAAATCTGGCAGTCTGTCATCAGAGTGATTAACTACATTAGGCTGCCAGAATGTAACAAAAGCAGACGACTCATAAATTGACTTTTTTTGGAATCTTAATATGCAAGATTTAAGAAATGAAAATTTAATTTACCATTGGCCATCCAAAATGGAGCTGGGTTTAAAACCTGAGAACCTGGCTTCAGGGTACATCTTTTTAAGACACTAGTAGCATTTTCCAGAAATGCAATCAGAGTTTTAATGATTTAAATTACTATTTAATGAAATATGCTTTTGGCGATTTAGGAGAAATAGTTTTTAAGTCATAAACTAGATTAATGTATTCTTGGAGTTTGGATAGTAAAAAGTTCTAGTAAGTGATCTCATGTGATAAGGAATTTATTCGGATGAATTGGAGGACAGGAAAAAGCCTGAGAAGTTAACCACTTTGACAATTATCCCCCAGTTCTTCAAGGATTGACTGATCAAGATGCGTTTGGAAAAGATTAGATTAATAACAGTCAAGAGGAGAAAAAAGTTGATGTTTTAAAATGTATGTGTGACAGTCCGTAAAGTAGGATTAAGATTTTTAAAAGCTTTTAGACTGAATGAAATGGACGTGACATTGCCTTGTATGAGTGTATTCAAATAGTATAAAACTTTTTCTCATGGAGATTCATTGAGACTTTTGATAAAAATCTACAATTGATAAATGTAAGTTAATTTTATTAGTATTAATAAATTAGTATTAATAATATGCTAAAAAGTAGATTTGATGAAGCTATCTTTGATTAATATTCAGAAATAGAATACACACGTGTATATATGAAGCAAGGTTCTTACCCCCTACCCTGGCACCAGCCAGCCACTGCAGAAATGTGGGCCACTTGCCGAGCAGCTGAGGAAGAGGGTGGCAGATGGTTCCTGCAGTCCACTCTTGTGGAAGATCAGCAGTTTCTTCCTTACTAAGCACTCCCCTGGTTGTTGTGTTAGGTTCCAGAGTTCCAATCACTCTCCCTAGTTGTTGCTTTGATGGAGGTACTGACCTCTAGAGCTTTCCACCTAGAAGTTTCTGCTTTGCCATTTGGCATGATGTCCCTAGAGCCTGTGTTGATATTTTTAAAAAATATGTAAGACGGCTCCCAATCTAAGATGGTTTTACTTACGATTTTTTTACTTTATGATGTGCAAAAGCTATATTTATTCAGTAAAAACCAGTAGGCTAAGCTATGATGTTCGATAGGTTAAGTATATTAAATGCATTTTCAGCTTAACGATATTGTCAATTTAGGATGAGTTTATTGAGAGGTAACCTCATCATAAGTTGAGGAGCATCAGAACCTCTGTTTGGACTTACATTCTTAATGGTTTAACTTACCACATCTACTTCAGAATAATACTAACTTGATTCTAGTAAAATACGGAAACTGCTGTAATCTTTTTTTCTCCCCTACCTTTGTGCTAGTGTTGTCTTATATATTACGTTTAGATAAGTTATAAACCCAACAAAAACTGTTAGTTATTTTATTAAATCTTTCTCTTTTAAAAAAGTTAAATGAGAAAAAATATTACGTTCACCTAATTTTTATTTCTAGTACTCTATTTTTTCTTGTGAATTTTGTATTGCTTTTTTTCATCTTGAAGGACTTTTCTTTAGTAATTATTATAAGGCAGGTTTGCTAGCAAAAAATTCAGTCATTGTTGATCTGGAAATGTCTATTTCACATTTATTTTTGAAGACTACTGCTGTATGTAGAATTATTGGTTGACTATTTCTGCATGTCATTCTATTGCCTTCTAGCCTCCATTGTTTTCGATAAGTCAGCTGTTAATTTCTATTCTAATGTAGTCTCCATGTCTGTCATGAGTTATTTTTAACTTGATGCTTTCCAGATTTTCTCACTGACTTTGACTTTCAGTAGTTTGACTATAATGTGTGTGTATATATATATATATATATATATGTATCTGTGTATCTCTTGGTATTATTTATCCTACTTGAGTTGAGGTTCATTGAACTGCTGGGATTTATAGTGTAATGTTTTTCATCAAATCTGGGGAGTTTTTGTCCATTATTTCATCGCATTTTTTTCTATGCCTTTTTCTGGAATTCCCATTATATATAATTCTCTTACACTTGATCTGACCCATAGGTCTCTGAGATGTTTTTCATTTTAAAAAATCTTTTCTTTATTTAGATTGGTTAATTTCTATTCGTCTATTTTTATTTCACTGATTTTTTCTTCTGCCATCTCAAATCTGCTTTGAGCCTCTTAAGTGAACTTTTCATTTTAGTTATATTACTTTTCAACTCCAGAATTTCCCTTTTGTTCTTTTAGAATAATTTTTTTCTTTGTTGAGATTCTTTATTTGTTGAGTCATTTTCACCATTTGTTCCCTAATTTTCCATACCTGGTTTCCTCTTATTCTATGAGAATATTTATAGTAGTATCTTTTGTAGTCTTTGTCTGCCAAATGTAATCTGGTACACAAAGATATTTCTCATTGATTTTGTTTTTTCTTAAGCATGGGTCACTTTTTCTTTTCATGTCTTATAATTTTTAATTTAATAGTGAACATTTTAAATAACATTGTAGAAACTCTGGATTCTGATTCCCCTGCTTTGGAGGTTGTTGTTGCTTTGTTTGTTTGGTAATCTACCTGAGTAAGTCTGTGAAATATGTTTTTTTTTGCAGTACGCAGTTGCTGATGTCTCGCCTCATATTTTTTTCTTTTCTGGTTTTAATTTTTAAGCCTTGTTTCTTATTGTTGCCTCTGTGTCCACATAGTATTCAGCCAAAGATTTTGATAAGTGGTTGTGCCCAAATACCTTTGCTGGTAAGGCTGTATGCAAGTGTGCCCTGACTTTATTTTCTGTATTTTTATTATCTCTTTTTCCTTCTCAGGTCTTTTCTGCATAGGCATGGGACTTAATTGACTGGGAATGTATTGAGTGCTTGAGCCCTATCTAGTCTTTGCTACATATGTGTACAACCTCTGATCAATGTAGGCTATGTGGAGAGTTTACCAAGCCCCATATGTTTCTCTCACTTCTTTTAACTCCTGTTAAATCCCTGGTTATTTCTAGTGCTTTGCTTGCCGTAAACAAGATGCTGACTTCAGGTAGCAGAGTTGATGGGCCTCATTTTTATTGCCACTGAGGCACTTTAACCTGATAGCTCTCGAAATCCAATGAGCTCTCTGTGGCCGTAGCAGCGAATCTGATGGTTTTCATGGCTTGCCCCATCCTGGTTGAATAACAGTTTTGTCCAGGCTTATGTTCGGTTGGTGCAAAAGTAATTGCAGTTTAAAAGGTTAAAAATAATTGCAAAAACCGCAATTCCTTTTGCACCAACCTAATATAAAGTTGCTTTTCAGGAAGAGGATGTATCATCTTTATTCTGTAATTCTGGAAGTGAATCTCCAAATAGTCTTTCTAGAAGATACTTTTATTAATTTTTGTGTTAAAAATTTGCTAAGTTCACTTTCAGTTTTTTCCTGTGATAAAATTTGTGAGTGCTTCAAAAAATTAAGAGTGTTTGTTGTTCTGTTTTGTTACTGCTGGAATTAAGAGATTGTGCTGTGGATCCCAGTATAGCTCGTGCATCAGTTTCCTTATCTGTAAAGTGGCCACAATAATTGTCCCTATCAATGTTTTTTTGTGAAGACTACATGAATTAATTGAAGCATTTAGTGTCTTACACATAGTAAGTACTAGATAAGTGACTTTTCACATGAGTATGTGTTTCTCATTTTCCTAATTCACTTTAATTTTCAGTTTTCAATTCCTTGGCAATTTAATATCTAAATTCTTGGAGATAAATCACTTTAGTAGCCCTCTTTATTTGAGTATTGAGTGATATTAAAATAAGTTTCTTAACCAAGTAGTATGTGTTTATATGTTTACCCATTTTCTGTGTATCTATGTTGATGGAATTTTACTACATTGTAGGTGGTGAGCTTCATTTTCTCCAAATTGGAGGAACCTGTGATGATATTGATGAAGCTGATATACTAGTGGATGGATCTCTTTCTAAAGGAATAGAACCATCTTCAGAAGGTTCCAAACCTTTATCAAATCCTTCAAGTCCTGGCATTACAGGTATGATGTTCAGTTTTTAAATACTTTAAAAAATGCAAATTCTTGTGATGTTTAAAGTTTTTTGAGTCTTTCTTATATCATCTTAAACACTATTTCAGTTTGTATAGTCAACTCTTAGTTTCTTTGTTGAGAGAGTTCATTTTCCTATTGACATTCTTTTACCAGGCTTATTTTTGTACATTATTTATCATTATTTTTCCAGTAGTTGGAAAATGTTGTAAACATTAAAATAAGAAATGGTTTTCATTCTGTGGTAGGTTGAACAATATTGGTGAAGTTACCTAAGAGGTAAAAACATTATATTGGCTACTAAGGAGCTTTTGCTGTAGTTAGGGAGAAAAAAAACATGAAAAAGAGAAGAGTTCATTAAGTAAGTGTAAAGTCAGTGGAAAGGCCGGTATTACTAAAGCCCTACTGGAATTGAAAAGCTGAAAAAATACTACTCTCTTCTTGGGATAGTACAGTCAGACCTTTGTTGCCCCATTGTGAAACTTGAGCTAGGTTTGTTTTTATTCGTTTGTTGTTTTTGCCCTTTCTTCCATCCTGGTTCTACACTGCCCTCTGGGACTGTTTTTTCAAAAGAAGTAATGTTAGCATGTTTCTCCTGCTTAAAAATCTTTATTTATTTTATGGACTTTTATGAAGTAACTCTATTATTTTTCTCAGTGTCCAGTTATAGTAAGCTTTTTTCACGATTTAATTGTGGAATTCAGTTTCATGCTCTACACATGTTACACTGAGCTCTTTTCCCAACCTTTTCTCCTACTGTTAGTCTTTTTTGTACTTCCACAGTGCTGTTATGTATTACTTTTAGCACCACATTTTACCACCCCCCCCCCAAATTTGGCATTTAACAGAAGTTTAACAAATCTTTAATGAAAAGTGTGTTTAAACTCAAACATATTCTGAATAGAAAAAATACATAAAGTTGGTATTTGATCTTAGTGAATTTGGGTATTTGATCATTCTTCTTTGCACCAAAGGCAAACTTTTAGTGATTACTAGTATAATACATGTTAACTTGAGAGATTATTTTTATAATATATGGTAGTCTTCACTACGTTATGTCAGGGGTTCTCAACCGTAGCACTATTGACATTTTGGGCTAGATAATTTTTTGTTGTGGGAGGACTGTCCTGTACTGTATCCCATATCTCTGGCTTCTTCCTACTACTAGATTCTAGTAGCACACACAATTGCCCTCATTCATATGGTCCTTGGGAGGCAAGACTGCCCTAGTTGAGATACACTGACTCATGTCTCTTGTTATAATTAGTCAAGACTTGATTGTCTTAATGCACTGTACGACTTAGTTTAAAAAGCTAATGTGTTGAATGTTTTCATATTTTATAGGTTATTGTTATAATGGACAAGAATTTTCATATAGAGTTCATAAAAATACTATTTAGTAGACAAGCCATGAATTAGGTGATAAAGAAGGAAATACAGTTGTGTGCTGCATAATGATGCTTTGGTCAATGATGGACCGCATATATGATGGTCCCATAAGATAATGGAGCTGAAGAATTCTTATCGCCCAGTGATGTCTTAGTTGTAACATTGTGGTGCAACATATAACTCAGGTGTTTGTGGTGATGCTGGTGTAAACAAAACAACTGTGCTGCCAGTCATATAAAAGTGTAGCACATGTAATTATGTACAGCACATAATACTTGATAATAAATGACTATGATACTGGTTTATGTATTTACTGTACTATATATTTTTTATCATTAGAGTGTACTTTTTCTACTTACAAAGAAAAAGTTCTCTATAAGTCAGTGTGCCGTGTTACACTGGTAGCAGTCTCATACATCTGACATTTACTGTGTCTCACAATTGCATCATTTTCTCTTATGCTTGATTTAATCTCGTGTTCCTTTGTACAGTAATACGCTATACAGGCTTGCCTAGGAGCAGTAGGCCATACCATGTAGCCTAGGTGTGTAGTAGTCCATCCCGTCGAGGTTTGTGTAAGTGCACTCTGATGTTCGCACGACAGAATCACCTAACGGTGCATTTCTTAGAATGTATCCTATTGTTAACATGGTGCCTGACTATAATGTAAAGAGGGCTATTGACATGCTGTTAATATTTGCAGTTTAATGCAGTGTCAGCTTTATAAAGTTCGAAGCTTTGAGAAAAAATGTGGTTTGAAGTATACTTGTGATAATTTTATAAAACTTGGTGTAAATTTTCTTTGTGGAAATATTGTAAACCTATCAGATTTTGTATTTTAGTCTTCTTTTTTCTTTTTAAAGATTGTATTGGGGAAAGAGAACAGGACTTTATTGGGGAACAGTGTGTACTTCCAGGACTTTTTTTTTCCAAGTCAAGTTGTTGTCCTTTCAATCTTAGTTGTGGAGGGCGCAGCTCAGCTCCAGGTCCAGTTGCCATTACTAGTTGCAGGGGGCGCAGTCCACCATCCCTTGTGGGAGTCGAACCGACAACCTTGTGGTTGAGAGGACGTGCTCCAACCAACTGAACCATCTGGGAACTCAGTGGCAGCTCAGCTCAAGGTGCCATGTTCAATCTTAGTTGCAGGGGGCGCTGCCCACCATCCCTTGCGGGACTCCAGGAATTGAACTGGCAACCTTGTGGTTGAGAGCCCACTGGCCCATGTGGGAATCGAACCAGCAGCCTTCGGAGTTAGGAGCATGGAGCTCTAACTGCCTGAGCCACCGGGCGGCCCCTTTTAGTCTTTTTTAAAAACTTATGTTTGTTAATTGGAGCAAGCACAGCAGCCTTTCATCTTTTTCTAATGTTAAACAGTTCACCAATGTGAATACATGTATATATAAAAGAAAACTAATCTTTCTGAAGCCAGTTGTTATTCTTATAATGTGGTGTAATGTATTTTTAACTAACACAAAAGTGGAAAAAACACTGTTTGAAAGGGCAGATGTTATGTACTTGCTAATGTTTAGCATTTTGTTTTGTAAATAACAATCTAAAAATTATCGATCTGATGTAAGTTTGGCTTGCATTTTAGTACTATTACTTTTGTTGCCCTTATTAATTTAGTGCTAGTTCAGTCAGGAGTCTTCTAACAGGTTTCTCCAGTAACAAGTACCCTCTCTATAATTTAAAATATTCAAGATGGATATTTCTTATGCCTGTAATGTAGTCACTGCTAGTTACTTTAGTTGCATGTAGATATGTAGCCCACATTATTAACTTTCAGGATATTTGGTAAATGTCGCAATTGAGTAGACTAAAACATGAATAAGACTACTTTTTTTTTTTTTTTTTTTTTAACCTATTTCAAATTCTGTATTCACTGTTGTTAAGGAGTTGATTTATTGGTGGACCAGCCATTCACCCTTGACATCTTGACATCTTTAGTGGAGCTAACCCGCTTTGAGACTTTGACTCCACGGTTTTCAGCTACTGTGCCTCCATGCTGGGTCGAAGTTCAACAAGAACAGCAGCAAAGGAGGCATCCTCAGCATTTGCATCAGCAACACCACGGAGATGCTGCTCAGCATACTAGGACTTGGAAACTACAGACTGACAGGTAAAACATTTTTCCAAGGTATTTAATTTCAAGTCCGTAGTATACATTTGTCAGAAGCAACATACAATTCTTAAATACACTACTGTTTTCTCTTAACTTTTTTATATTAATAGATTTGTTCCTTTCATTTGTCACCTTAGTTTTGGGAATTGATATATTCTTAGTTGTAGGTAAAATAGTGAGAGTAATTCACATTGCAAATAGTTTGGTCACTCAGTCCACAAAATTTACTGAACGGATATTTAAATGCATGTTTTTTGCAGGCACTCTTGTAGGACTTGTACTATGACACTCATGGAATTTACGTTCTAGTGGGGACACACAGACAGTAAGCAGATACCTACTATGTCATATGGTCACAAAAGCTATGAAATATGTTAAAACAGTATGGTTATAGAGTAGTTGTTGGGTGTGTACTTGTGTGAGAAGGAGAGAGAAAATGTGTAGGATATTTTTAATGTAAGGGGCCTAAGAAAGCCTTCCATGAAGACCTTAATTCAGAGGCCATATAACAAGTACAAAGACCCTGAAGAATATGTTTTATGAATTCCAGGAAGAGCACAAAGACCATTGTTGGAGTGCAGTGAATGTAGGGGAGGGTGGTAGGAGGCGAGGTCAGAAGACGTAGCTGATAATCAGACCACGAATGTCTTCATAGACCCAGTGAGACTTTTACGCTAAGTGAGATGGGAAGAAGTTAGAGGGTTTTGAGTATAGGAGTGATGTAATATAATTTATATGTTAGAAGGATACGGTAGGACTTATGTGTTTATGAGTAGAGATTACGAGTGGTTGTGGTGTGTATGTTAGGGAGATAGTGATGGGAGCAGGGATTCTACTTTGGATGCTATTGAGGTAATCCATGTGAAAGGGTAATGGTAGCTTGGACCATGGTGATAGTTGGTGGAGGCAGTGAATATAATTCTGGATATAATTTGGATATAATTATTCTGGATATAATTTGGACGGTAGAAGGAACAGTATATGCTGACGTATTGATCATCTGGTATGGGAGAGAAGAGTCAGGGATGACTAAGGTTTTGAGTTGAGCTAGTTGAAAGTGGAATTTCTGTTTACTGAGATTGGAGTGGGTAATCATGAAATTTGGATTTATTTATGATAAACTTAAGATGGCTGGTAGAAATTTGGATGTGAGTCTAGAATTTACTGGAGGAGTGTGGTTTGGAGATATATATATGTGTGTGTGTATATAGATATGTGAAATATGTTAATGTGTTAATGTATATTAAATATGTCATATATATGAATGTATAATTTAAATTAGAATGGACATGTGTAAAAAAATACAAGAAATTCTTATTTTAAAATTGCAGATTCCTGGAATCCTACTCATAGATTAAGGGTGGGGCCCAGGAATCTGCAGATAATTCTGATGCATAATACTCCACATTGTAAGAAATAAGGGTTTATTACACTAATGTATAGTTCCCAAGGCACGTGTCAACTTCTAAGGTAAGGTCATTCAATTGCCCTAAGTTTAACCTCTGTTGGGAACTGCTTATCTTCTCTTCTGATCCCATTGAGAAGCATTGTTTTGTTGGAGGCTAAAAATCAGAGTGTGAAAGGCTATATTAATGATAACATGGTTATAGCCAAAGAAAGATTTTTGCTTTATTTTCATTTTCCCCCTTATTTGACAGCAACAGCTGGGATGAACATGTATTTGAATTGGTTCTACCTAAAGCTTGTATGGTTGGACACGTGGGATTCAAATTCGTTTTGAACTCAAACATCACCAATATTCCACAGATACAAGTGACACTGCTGAAAAATAAAGCTCCAGGCTTAGGGAAAGTGAATGGTAAGAATGAATCAAAATTTATATTTGAAGATTTTATCTTGTAGTTGGTTTCTTAAAAATCATTAATTTTCAACTTGGCTATCTAGGTGTGATGGTTTTACCTTCCTTTCCTACCTGCGCTCCCTTACTCCCCTCTTCCCCCACCCCTCACTATTTTCTTGTTGTACTTTTGGTGGTTTTATAGAGAAAACATAATGCTGAGAATATTTTAAAGCTTTTCAGTAACTCAGTATTGTTCAGAATTGCATAAATTTGAGTAATTATGCTTTCTTTCTTTGAAAATGCGATTAGTCCCTTTGTGAATTAGTTTCACGTTTAGCATTACTAGACTTAATGCATTATTCTTCTTAAGAGGAGACTTAATTGGGAAAAGAACTTTGTTATGGAAGTCACATATTCTTTTAAGGTTATTAGTGAAACCCAACCTTTCATGTAATGCCATAAGTATACCTATCTTAATTTTCTTAAAAGTTAAGAATTTGATATGTTGAGTTATTAAAATAGATTGTACACATTTAGCATATTGGGAACTAGATGTTACTTACTTCTCAGTGCTTTCTCCTTAAAGGGTTAATTTAAAAGGCAGGAGATAATTTCAGAGTAAAATGGTTACTTCACAACAGGCGTAAAAACATTGAAACCTGAAAAATTTCCTATTTCCGAAAACGTATGTGTGTGTTTGTGTGTATATGTGTGACTTTTTGTCTGTGTGTATCCTTTGAAACATGACAGATTCTGATTTAATAGAGTCTAGGAAGTAGGCATTGGTATTTTTAAAACTGCAGATGTTTGTATTCTGCAGCCTGGGCTAAGAACTTGAGTTCAACTACCAGCAAATTATTTCTTCAGGTGAATATTTTAGTACCATTAAGAGAGAAGAGGGTATGAAGCAATTAATTGAATCTAATTTTCTTCTACCTGACAATCATTTTATAGCATCTGTGATGAAAATCACAACTATTCCAAGTTTAACAGAAAATTTTAGAATTTTAGGCACATAAGTCATTGATATTAAGCAAAATAAAGTTTACTAATATTTTTATCCTCTAGAAACAGCAGTAGATAGGCAGATCACCTTTCCTTTGTCTCCAGCTCTTAACATTGAAGTGGAACAAAATGGGAAACCGTCCCTGGTTGATTTGAATGAAGAAATGCAGCCCATGGATGTAGAGGAATCACAGTGTGAGTGAAATTAACAGAGCTGTTGTCCATGACAGTCAAAGGAGTAGTGATCCAAACGCATCATGTTGGGCAAAGATTTCCTTATGGCTTGCAAAAACTTGGTTTTAAGAACACGATTAAAAAATAACCTGTAATTCTGCTTTGGCAATATGCTTTAACTTTCAGCTCATCTTTGTGAACACAGCTGCGCTAATACTTGCAATTCTTGTTTTTTAATATCTTGGGATTTGAAATCATGTCATGGTTTTACTATTTTTTTGAAAATCAAGGTGAATGTAAATAAAATGGGAATGGAAAACAGTACACCAGATAATTGATTATAGTTCCTTAACATGATAGTGAATTCTTAAATTTGAACACATTCTAACTATGGTATTTTTTGTGGTGGCATTATATGTAAGTGGGATGGATATTTGCTTATTAAATATTACATTTTAAATTAAAAACTAATTTAAAAGAAAGTGTATATTTTCCTTTTTAGGTCTTAGATTATGTCCATTTTTAGAAGATCATAAAGAAGACATTCTGTGTGGGCCAGTGTGGCTTGCTAGTGGCCTTGATCTATCAGGGCATGCTGGGATGTTGACGTTAACAAGTCCCAAACTTGTTAAAGGTAAGGTAACATATTTTACAAAAGCAGAATAAAGCCACAGTTGTAAAAATAGATTAAGAAGAAAACTGATCTCAAAAAAGTAAGATACTGTTTTGTTTAGGATTTTCATTAGCAACTCCATCAATTTCCAGGTAGCCAAGGTGATTTCGTCTCATAAATGACTGTGTTGTTATGTGAGACTTCTGATCCTAGACGTTTTCTGTCCTGGAGGGCTCAGTGCTGTTTGAAAAAGCATAAAGAAAGGGAACACAGTGTGATGTGGCATGTTTGCCTTTCCCATCAATTAAGAGTCCTGTGTCTTTGGAGTGTTTATTGTATTAATATATTGTTTTTATAGAAGAGTTTTGACAGTATAGATGTAATGATTTGGGTGTCTCACATAAACATAAATTACAGTTAATGTATATTTTAAAATAATTGGCTACAGTGTACATATAATAGATATTGCAGTAGTAGGATTTTTACTTCAGCTTTTGTATCCCCAGAGGTGAATAAAAACGCCAACAAACAAAACACCTAGCTCGATTATTAAAGTAAATTTGGAGGTGGCGTCAGCTGTGGAGATCCTTCCCCAAACCAAGAAAAATATGTTACAACTATTTTAATTTGTGTACATTCTCTTCATAATGTTTGTCCACATTCACACATTTACCTTTGATTACAGATATATACAAGTTTCAATATGCTCTCTTGACTGCATCCCATTCATTCATTAAGTTTCTGAGACCCTATGATGTCGTAGGCCACATACTTGGATACAGTAGTGAGCAAAACTAATAAAATCTCTCATATTACTGAGAGTACAAGTTAGCTTTGTTGAATGAGAGTGTGAAACTTAAATTTTTATGTGAAAATAAAAATGTTGGCTTTGATAAAATAGGAGGATGAAATTATGTGACACATTTCAAAAGATGATCTTTAAAAGTGTTAATTTTCTTAGAATTAACCAAGAATGATTATTTTTCTCACCAAATTTCCAAAAAATTATTTGGAACTGGAGAATATGATTGCCAAATTTGTATGGAAGAAAAAAGGATGATCTGTGTCAAATAAATTTGAAAAAAGAAGACTGAAAGGGAGGGTCTTATCAGTTACTAACACAGCAATAAGAACTGTGTAACAGTGAAGTGCTAGCACAGTAGGCAGGTAGATCAGTCAAAAACATAAAAGGTAGCTTTTTTAATTACAGGAAGACTGCTGTTGCAGCAGCAATAGGCTGATGATTTGCTGGTGGGTGTGTTTAATTTGAGGGTTATTTGCAATATGTTTTACATACAGATTTTATAGTACGAGTTTAGTTCAGTTTAGTTATAATAAAACATACACTGGTAATAATGGCAACCGGTATTTATTGAGTGCTTCCTTTGTGCCATGCACAGGTTTAAGTTTTTTAATTACCTTTGAGGTAGGTACTATTTTTCTTCCTTTACATTTGAAGGAACTGAATCATAGAGATTAATCTGTCACATGCCTAATAAAATGGCAGAGCCATTATTCAAAACCAGGCAATGACTCCAAAGCCTGTGCTTTTTCAACTCTTAACATTATAATCTTAGTGTATGTGTATGTATGCATAGATTGGATGGATACACATGAGGATACCATCATTATCTCTGGGTATCTTAATGACAGTGTTTTCCTTTGTGTTTTGCTGTAGTTCACAATATTTATTAAAATGAATAACTTCATTGGGGAAAGTATGCCACGTGTTTACAACAGTTAGTCAAAATTTTCTGTCTTATGCTGTTAGTATAATCCTGTAGCTTTTTGTTCTTTTGCTACCAACATATAAAAGTTATACAGCCACATTAAACTGAAACAGTATAATTTGAAAAAATTCTGAACCAGTGTGTTTTTGTGGAGTTTTATTTAACTTACTCTATGAAGAGGAAAAACAATTTGCTCTTTTGGTGATTCAGTTATTTATCCTACTCTGCCCTGCTCTCTAGGTATGGCAGGAGGAAAATATCGTTCATTTCTAATCCATGTCAAAGCAGTGAATGAAAGAGGAACGGATGAGATCTGTAATGGTGGTATACGTCCTGTAGTAAGGCTTCCATCCCTAAAACACCAGAGTAACAAGGGTTATTCACTTGCTTCACTTTTGGCAAAAGTTGCAGCGGGCAAGGTATGAAACAGTGTTATTTTGAACTTTTAGCAATGCTGTTTTAAATATTGTGGATGAGATTTGACACACTATTGGAAGTGGTATGACCCTTTGTTGAGTTATCAATACACAATTGTCTTGTTTGTATTTTTTCTTTACAGTGACTTAAAAAATATAATTAAGAAGAAAATATTTTGAATTAAAAGTAAGCAAACTATGTAACATTTATAAAGTATATTCAGTAGGGAGTAATTGTTAGTAGGTACTTACTTTTATAATTATTTTAGGCCATAATACTCATTTCCTTAGGCATGCGAGTTTGTTTCTGTGTCCTCTACTGGTACTCACCACTTTTTTTTTGGGGGGGGGGCGGGGTAAACATTTGGGCGTGTGCAGGAAGAGAAATTGGGAAGTGATTTTCGAGACAAACCGTAATTTTCATGGTTGATTTTCTATAATACCTGTGTACCATGCAGTCTGTTCATAATTGCCTGATCTTGGATTTTCCTGAACTCTGGAGATTTTGTTTCTCTATCATCATTAGTCATAAGAAACAATAACAATATCAGTAACACCAATCATCTTATATTTATATAGGTCTTCCAGTTTTTCAAGGACTTCTGTGTACTTTATCTGATTTAATCCTCAAAATAACTCTGAAGTAGGCAGAGCAGGTGCAATTATCATCTCCATTTTTCATGTTGAAAGTTTGTGAACCTTAGAAATTAGGGAGCTGGCATTATCTCATATAGCTTGTAAGTGCTGTGGCTGGGACTTGGACTCAGGACCTTGGCATCATAATTTTTAATCATGGTTGTTGCCTTTAAAATAGTAACTGCCTTTTTCTTCTACTATAATACAATTCTGGGCAAAATTAGTCACTTACTGAATATAGGATAAAAGCTATCATTTTAATTTGAAATTTGTTTTGACAGTCATACTTACTGTTCTTTATTTGAAAACTTGAATAGTAAATAATTTTTAGTATTATTTGTTCATTCAATTACTTATTTTTGTACATTTAGGAAAAATCATCTAATGTTAAGAATGAAAATGCAAGTGGTGCTCGTAAATCTGAAAATCTCCGGGGCTGTGACTTACTTCAAGAGGTGTCAGTCACAATTCGAAGATTTAAGAAAACTTCAATTTCTAAGGAAAGGTAACTCATTCCCTTTTCTTATTATTCGTCTAGTAATAAAAGTACATACAAAGGAAGACTTCCAGTAATCATACTGACACACACACACAATATTTTTAAATCTAACTTTTACTTGAAAATTTTTGTTTGCTTTCCATGTCTGTTATTAAGAACTTGTAATCTCAGTGAGGGTCAAGTTGTCTTTCTATTGCATTGGTTTATCTCTGGTGTCTATATACTACTTGGTATATACCAGTAATACAATATTTGTAGTATGAAGAAGTAAATAAATATAGTAATTTGAAGTTTTACTCACTCTTTCTGAATATAATACATTTTTGTAAAATTAGTTTCTTTTTAAAACTTTCTACATACCAAGTATTTCTTACATACGATGTTAAATCTTTTAATACCATAACATTAAATTCAGAGACCAACATTTCATTGTAATATATATGATTTTCAAAAGTTTTGTTTTAATTGTGATATTCATGATTTAAAATGAAACAGTATATGACCAACAGGTTGTGATAGTTTTAGTCTGTTTCATTTTGCTTGTTAATGTATTTATATTTTCTTTTTTGTAGAGTGCAACGATGTGCCATGTTACAGTTTTCAGAATTTCATGAGAAGCTTCTTAACACCCTTTGTAGAAAAGCAGATGATGGTCAAATCACAGAACATGCCCAGAGCCTCGTGTTAGATACTCTTTGTTGGTTAGCTGGAGTGCATTCAAATGGACCTGGAAGGTTAATAATTAAAAGATTTTACTTACCACTCATGCTTGCCCTTTGAATGTTATGATTGGAAGTTCAAGATGAATCTAAATGTTTGCTATTGTTTTGCAGCTCAAAGGAAGGAAACGAGAGCCTGCTTTCGAAAACACGAAAATGTCTCTCAGACATCGTACGTGTTTGCTTCTTTGAGGCAGGACGAAGCATAGCCCATAAGTGTGCCCGATTTCTAGCCTTGTGCATTAGGTTGGTTTTGTTTTGTTTTGATTTTAAGGTGAAAGTATACTTTGTTAGGTACACCTGCAGTTTGGCAGATGATCTTTTGTCACTAGTTTTATATGATCCTTGTTGAGTGTATGTATAACTTAAGCAAATTTTCAGAAGTTAATGAGGGTTACTGAAATTCTGAGAAATAATTTCGGGGTTTTTTTTTGTGTGTGAAAATGTCATGTTCAATAAATCTATTAATAAAAGAACTCTACTAGGCTTCTCTGCCTACTAGTAGCAGTTTGGGGAGTTTGTTAAGGAGTACTCCATCCCCACTCTCCATGGTTGTCTTTAGATCCTTCATCTGAGACCTAGTTCCCTGTTATATGAAAGTCTTACCAGGCTTATTTGTAAGATACTCCAAATCATTTTCTCTAGACCTTGAGATTCTAACTATGGGAATTGTTTAAAAGCTAATAGTCAATATTGACTGTACCTGCTTGTTAACCCTTTGATAAGGAGAATCGACCAGTGCATAAGAAAAGAGTTACAAAGGCCCTTAGTGTAATAATTTCTTCTGTCTTTCTGCATGTCCATAGAGCTTTAAGGAAGATTTTTCTTGTAATCAGTATAAATACATTTTTAAAGATTTTTAAAAGTACGGCACCATGTTTAGGTTGAATTTGGACCTTGAGTATCAATGTATTTAAATTTTTTCTTTAAAAATTTCAGTAATGGCAAATGTGACCCATGTCAACCAGGATTTGGATCTGTTCTCTTGAAGGCCTTACTTGATAATATGTCATTTTTACCTGCAGCTGCAACTGGTGGTATGTGAAATTAGTTTAATCACTAATAACTGTAGTCATAGGAAATATTTCACGATATACTTGGGATTATTTAGTAATTATTTTTTCTCAATTCTCCTTTTCTTCTGTAGCTTATCTTTTTAAAAGAATTGTTATATTCTGATTGGGCAGGTAATCACTATTCAGTAATATTGCTAGGAAAAAGTGGGAGAATCAAGTCTAAATAACAAGTTATCTTAATCCATATTTTTCTGTATTTCATTAAAATCATTGAGTTGTTTGGTTGTTTACTAACTATACATCAAATATCACAAACTAAAATGCCAGTAAGTACCAGATAGATGACATAAATAATACAATGGTCCGTGCATTTATTGTGTGTGATTGATAGGGACTATGGCCAACTGAAATTCTCTAAAAAGGGCCAGGTGTTTTTTTTCAGCACTGGAAGAGTGTAGAAATGCATTCAAGAATGAATGCGGTTCTGAAGTAGGAATTTACAAAACAGTCTCCAAAGCGTGTGTGTGTGTATGAAGATTTTTAAAAATTTTCAATGTTTTTTGCTATTTTATGCTGTTAATATGAAGCGCTATTGATTTGCCCTTTAAAACTTAATGTTATTTTTTAGTAGACATTTCTATCATTTGTCTTCAAACTAACCCATTCAACAAGTTGTCTCAATGAAAGAAATATATTTCACAAGGATTTGATCTTTGTGGTATATCAGGAAAAAAGCTTTCTGAAAGTTAGTCAGTGAATGTGTATTATATCAGTATCTTAATTTCGATAGTGTCTGTTTATATTTACCTTGAACATATATTGGATAAAACTATTAACTCTGTGATATAGAGTAGGATGTTTTGCACTTGGTTGCTCACATTAGTATTTCTCTGTGTTTAAAACAATTTCTTAAAGATACTCAGAGATATAGCTTAAATTCTGGGTATACTTAGACATCTCAAATTTCATGAGTCTTAAAATACATTATCACAATTATATTTTAAGCCATGTTGGTCTGTATCTAACTGGAAGTATGGAATAATTCTACACATTTGGTAAAGTGTGCTATTTATAGCTTAATGCCATCCATTGTATTTGAAAAGTTTAGAACAGAGAAACACTATTTCGGGAAGGATGTCTTGAAGGCCCAGACATCTGTCCACTTTTCCAGCCATTGTAAAGTGTCCCTCACAGTCATCTTACGTTATTGAATACCTAAGTGACTTGTGGACTTGATATACTTCTCAAAAAACATGTTTGAAATTCTTAGTCATTGTCCTCCTAGAGTCCGCTGAGGAGTTGGTCCCTTTGTAAGTTGCAAGTTGTAAGAAAATCTAGGAAAAGGGGACACTGATAAATATATAATCTGAAGTTTTCTTTGTTAGAGAGAGATGAATGAAAGAAAACCTGATTTTTGTTGTCTTCAGGTTCTGTCTATTGGTATTTTGTCTTACTGAACTATGTTAAAGATGAAGACTTGGCTGGTTGCAGTACAGCTTGTGCATCGTTGCTTACTGCTGTGTCCCGACAGCTACAGGACAGGCTGACGCCAATGGAGGCTTTACTTCAGACAAGGTATTTAATATGTATAATGGCGAATAATGGGCCTTTCTGGACACGATGCCACCTTTGTACAGAACTGTTATGTATATTTGCTTGGAAACTATTTTTCTTGCAAAAATATATTTAATTTATACTTCACCTTTTCCCAAATGATATTAGCTTAAGGCTTCCTTTCCCCCTATGTTTTCTGTAATGATTTCCCTTTTACCAATTATGGAAATCCTAAAGATGGTGATTCAGAGGGCTAATTATATTAAAATATTTAAAAGTGGCATTTCCTGCTAATGGAAAAGGATTTAAAGTAACTTGTTTCTTGTTTCTGTTATTAAAACGTTGTAGGTGGAATTTTGTAAGTCACTTACAGCCCTTACTTAGTATTCTTCACCCGCAGATTATCTAAGAATTAAACAATGAAATGAAAAATAGCTAAAGGTTAGATTTGAGTTCTTGCCCAATCTTCAGTATTTGAAGAACTCTTTTATTTAATACAATGATTTTGTAATCTGTTTAGATTGAAATTTTGATTTTGATGAAATTTTACTTAAACTCAAAGTCTTTGTACTTTCTGTTGAGTCAGTGTAGTGATTGAGGGGCGGTAGGGCTGCCTCATATCTCTCTTCCGGGCTTCAATCTGCAGGTGAAGATTCAGTCTGGATTTATTAGCTGTCAGCTTATTCAAATCACATTTGTTGAGTCTCTGAACCATGTCTTTTACAGTATGGGTTTGCCCGGAATACAGTTGAGATTCACTGAATTTAATGGGTTAAAACTCGTTAGTATCTCCTCCTACCATGTATCAAACGTTTAAAACTAAGTAAATAGATAATTTGTTAATTAGATGGCTGACAGGAAAATTATTAGGACATTATTTTATTTTTCAGATATGGACTGTATAGCTCACCATTTGATCCAGTCCTCTTTGATTTGGAAATGAGTGGCTCTTCTTGTAAAAATGTGTACAACAGCAGCATTGGTGTCCAGTCAGATGAAATTGATTTATCAGATGTCCTTTCAGGTAGTAACTTCTTTTATTAAAGGAATTTCTGAATTTTCTATCTTGGATTTAAGCTACCATTGGCTTAATAAATTGTAGATACTACATTCTATCTTTATTTAAAAACTGAAATTTAGAACCTAACATTAAAATGTGTGAATCATTTAACTATTTACCTTTATTTCTTCACTCCCTCCTCAAAAATATCAAGGTTATTTTTGAAAGAGTTGTGAAATTTTTTTTTTGTGTGTGTGTGTTTTATTGCATCTGAGTATGACTTTAATACTCATGAGACTTTAAAATTTGATTATTTGTTGTAGTCTTTTCAATTTTATTTGGTGTGTCTTTGCTGTTCATAAAATCAAAGAACATGTTATTTCATAAGTCAAAAAATAAAATTAATATATGCTTATTGTAATAAGCAAAGATGAAGAAGAGTAATTTTCTGCATATACTGCCACACTCTTCTTAGACAAACTTTGTTGTACACAGTGTTACATATATCCTTGTATACATTTCTGAAGAATTGGCTCTTAGGATTGAATGTATAATGTTCTTTGTATAATCTTTTCAAGTACTAGAATTTGATGTCTATCTATGTTTGTTACATAAAGCAGTGACCATTTTCTTATTTGCTTCTATCTTGCTGAATTTACTGAAAGTGTTTTTAGTAAACCAAAAATGTTAGAAAATTTATTTGTAAACATATGAAGATAATTACCACCTTAAGTATAAGTGAAAAAAAAAAAAAAAGAAATATAGAACTATAAATAAAATCTAAAATTCCTCAACTCCAATCTCTCTACTCTCTTAGGTTACCACTTACTGGCCTGTTACTTGCCTTTTAATGACTTGTGCTGCCTTGGGTATATGCTTCTGTTTGATGATTTCACCTCTGATTCCTTCATGTCAATTTGTCTCTACTGAAGTAACACATTAATTTATGAGTGGAACTCAGAGGAGAGGTTAGAACTAGATAGATAGATGCCTTCTGTATACCTTAGGATAGAATGAGATCCATTATGGGAGAGCGTGTAAGGAGAAGACCATAAAGCTCAGGCCAAATGGAGTTAAATATGCAAGGCTAGCCACACTCAGTATAGAAAACCCAAGAGAAGGGACTTAGATATCATGTGTCTGCATATGACTGTCTCATCATTTTGCTCCTCACCATTTTGTTCCTTCTGCAGTGTTCCTTTTCTCAGTTAATGGCATCACTGGCACAAAAGAAATCTGAATGTCATACTTGATACCTATCTTTCTCATCCTCCACACTGAGGCTATCACCAGATCCTATCTATTTCTCCACCAATGTGTGTTTCAAATCTGCCTACTCTCTGATCCATTGTGATCACCTGATGACAGTCCAAGACACAGCAGTCATCTTGAACCTGGACTACAATAATAGCTTTCTAACTGTTCTTTCAGCATCTGTTCTTGCCTCACTTTAGTGCATTCTCCATATTGGCAATGAGTATGATCATTTTTAAATGCAAACCTGATCACCTTACCTCTCTCCTTGAAATACTTTTCATGTCTTCCCATTACTCTGTAGTCCAAAATCTTTAACATATGAAGTCTTGTTTGATCTGGCTCTGTTTCTCTTTCCACTGTTAGTCTTCTTTCTCTGGCCGAGTGAGTGTCAAAATGTGGTCAGTCAACCCCCTCAGGATTCCTAAGATCCTTTCAGGGGAATCCTGTTTTCATGATAGAACGCTGTTATTTGCATTTTTTCATTGCATTTACTTTTGTACTGATTGTGCAAAAAGCATGATATTCTCACTACGCACTTGCAATAAAAAATATGCCAGTTCATTTTTACTTACAAATGTCCTTAATGAAGCTATAGAAATTGGTGATTTTATTAAATTTTAAACTCATGAGCACTCATGTTTTAAATAGTCCATGATGAAATGGAAGTGTGCATGAAGCACTTCTGCATACTGTAGAGCCATGGCTTTTTCAAAGGAAACACACTTGTATAGTTGTTTGAGTTACAAGCTGAACTAATTGCTTGTTTCATGGAAACCATTTTTATTTGCAAGAATGATTGACAGGCAACATATATTTATTCAGACTTGATTATTTGGCAGGTATTTTCTGAAAAAATTTATAGGAAAAAGCTGTCAGTATCTGTCCAACTGATAGTATTTGTTGCCAATGTTAAAAGTACAGCTTTTAAGCAAAAAAAAAAAATTAGAATTTTGGAAAACGTGTATCCACCACAGTGAGCTTCACAGCTTTCCAATACGTAAAGGTTTTTTTCTGATGGGCTGTGATGTTAGTGAGTGTCATTTTATGATATTATATAATGAAATGTGTTAACATTTGGAAGATCTGTATATAGTGGTGAACCAATATTTTCTAAATGATCAATGCATGATGGCATCATGCATGGGTAAAAGATTCTTTAAAAGTACAAGATAGACCGATTAATCTTAGTGCAGTCGAGTTTGAGAAGTTCACTGATAAGGTATCAAATATCATGTGGCAATTAATCGCTAAGAATACTGCCGCTTGTCAAGTTTTCAAATATGTAGGGTTATTAAAACCTTCATTTTCAAACTACATATTTGTTTTGGGTTGGGTGTTTTTCATATACGTCTACAAAAACAACATATTGCAACACATTGTATGCAGAAGCAGATAGAAAAATCCAGCTACTCTCTGATAAGCCAGATTTTAAAGAGATTTGCAAAATGTAAAACATTACACTCTTCTCATTAAGTTATTTTTGTTTTAGAAGACCGTTATTTTTCTTTAGTTTTCCATTTTTATATCTAATGAGTTTATTACTGTTAAGTGAATTAATATTTTAAGTTTATCTTAAAATTTCTATGCTATGTATATATAGATCTACATGTATATCTATATATCGAAATATAGATCTATATATAGATATATAAATATATCAACATCCAATATATGTCTGTGTATATATATATGTTTATATATATATATATATATATACACACACACACACACATACACACACACACACACACACACACAACCAATATAAATGAAAACTCTTTAGAGTTCTTAATTATTTTAAAGATATGAAGAGTGGTTTTAGGATTGAGAAATGTTCCTCTGATTGCATTGTTCTTTCAGTTCCTCTAATGTGCCATGTTCATTCCTAGTGGAGAGATTTCATTCATGTTATTTTTTTCGGCTTGTACTCCCCTGGCCTAATGGAATAAATACGTAAAAATCTCGTATTCTTCTCATAAATCTCATCATCTCATCATGGAAGTATTTTATTACCCCTTTACTTAGACTGATTTCCTCTTAACTTATCAGTCCTTTGAGCTTCTCTTAAGTAAAACAGCACTTTTTTTAAAGTTTAGTTCTGTTTAATGCCTAGTAACCTATAACACAGAATATGTGTTTCATGAGAACAAGGACCTGTCCTTTTAATTTTGTATTTTCTACATCTTGTTTTAAGTACTCAAAATATTTTTTTAACTCTTATGTCAGACTCAGTGCTGGCACCACTGGGACTTTAGAAAACAAGGTTTTGGCCAATTACTCTTGCTTTTCAGTTAGTCCTTCAGATGTTGAAGACAGTTTTTCTGTCTCCCCATTCTTTCCATCTTGAGTTTCTGTTGTACTTTATCTGTTAATTCTGTTTGAAGTAGTGCTAACTCCAGAAAATTTGGAAAGTACTGAAAATAACCCCTTCCCCCCATACCCACATACATTCTTAATTCTTTTGTCCAGTCTTCTTGCCATGGTTTTATTCACATAGTTGTAACCATCCAATTTTTTTTTTACTACTACATATGCTAACTTAAACTATTTCTATCATTATAAAGTAGTATGCCTCATTCTAGAAAATTGATAATATATATACATTATAACGAAATATTTATAGATAAATCTTGTTAATATTTTGGAATGTTTAGTTTTTACTTTGTGTCATATTTATACTGTTGATGTCATAGAATGTATTCTGATTTTATGCATACTTAACAGATTGGGCAATAGCTAATGTAAGTAGCCGGTTTATTATTTTTTTCCTCTTTAAAATCTAAATTACTTGTTACTGTTTCTTGTTAATGTGAGTGGACACTGAGTTGCTTGTATGCAGCTCTGCTTTTGTAGCAAGGAAACTAGTATCTCCTGTTTGTGAGTTTTCTTAATACCATGTCCATTGTTGAAGCACTGTGTGAGGTGAGGGTTGTGTGTTTATACATCTCTCCAATTAAAATTGGAGTAGCACTATAATTCTTAATAGGATTGTCTTTTAAAGATTAATTCACATATTATAACTCTTGTCTCTCTTCTGTATTAGGAAATGGAAAGGTCAGTAGTTGCACAGCTGCCGAAGGTAGTTTCACATCTCTCACTGGACTTCTAGAAGTTGAACCCTTACACTTTACTTGTGTGTCAACTAGTGATGGAACCAGAATAGAAAGGGATGATGCAAGTACGTTTACTGGTATATACCATCTTTTATTATATACACTCTTTATTGTATATTATATGCTGTAATAAATATAAAGTGACATATAAGTACTTAAATATCAGCTTATAGTATATGTAAGTTCTTTACTGTCATGTTAAATAGAAAGTTATAAATAGGAGGGACATTTTGGGGGAAAATCATTAGTAGTTTTATATTCTTTTTTAAGTCTCTTCATAGGTTTTTTTCCCAAACCTTTGGTGCACTATTTTAAATCTTTTTGTTTTTATGTGTGTGTGTGTTTTTAGAAGCCTTTTAATTTATAAAATATTGAACATAATGAAAATAGATGAGAGCATACAGTGGACTATATTTCCATTGCTCAGCTTCAGTAATCATCAGTTGATGATCAGTCTTGTGTGTAGTTTTAACATCATAATGTTTTGTTTCTTGCTTTAAAGTTAAAAGTATATTTGGTGCAGTGTCTTTGAGAAGGGTGAGGTGAGATGAATAAAGAGGGAATACTATTTTTCCAGCTAGTTTAAAGCAACTTTGGATATATGAACCTGTATATGAGTATGTTGAATATGTGGTGTTGTTGATGTTTTAAATGGATAATCAGTGGAAAATCTTATTTTGTATACCTGTGTTTAACATTTTAACAGAAAGTAAGAAAAGTTTACTTGAGGAGCCATAGAAATTTAGTCTTGCCCTTGGCTTCAGAATGGCAAAAAGTCTTAAAAGGAACTTAGCAGTTCTTCATTTGCATGTCTTTTTACTCAGAATCATCTTGTATCTTCCAACGGGAGGAGTAACCAGTGAATGAAATTCATGGCTTATATAGTTATGATGAGAGTTTCACTTTAAAATGAAATTAAAATCTAATATTTCTTTAATGTGGAGATGCCACAAGGAGCACAGTTTATTTGTGTTTGCTTTCTTGGACTATTCTAGTCATTTTTGTAGAAACATATATTTATACTAGAATAGACATGCTATGATAGAAATTGAATTTTCAGAGAACTCTTTAGTTATAAATTAGACTCTTTCTTTGGACAGTCATAAAAATAAGGATCTAAGAGTTTTATTTTAAGAAAATTTACATGTTTGAATAAGTATACTTTCATAAGGTATAAAATTTAAACAGGTAAAAATTTAGGCTTGAAAAAAGAAATGTATTCCTTCACATTCCTCACCCATTTACTCTCCTGCAAAGGAAGCAATGGAACCAACTTTTTTGTGTGTCCAAAGGTGGTCTTCTTTGCCTGTACAAACAATCACCTCTGTATTCCACCCAGACTGAAATCACCACCAGCAGAGGGATTTTTATTAAATGTTAGAGCAAACTCTTGACTATTGATCATAAGGTGCTAGAAGATGATTGTGGTTTCTCAACTTCCTGTTTAGGATTTTTGTGTTGAAACATGTTAATTGTGAAATATAATTCCTAATAGAGAAAAGTGCAGAAAACGGTTGTATAGCCCAGAAGTTTATCAAAACACAAGCTGTCTACCAAATCAAAAAATATTCCTAGTACTCTAAAAGGTGTGGTCTGTCTCCATGCCCTTTATTTCTCCCTCACTCTCTCCAAAAGGTCAACATTGTCCTAACTTTTTGAGTAATCATTTCGTGGTCTTTGTTTCTTCGTATAATCACTTAATTATGCATTTCTGAGCACTGGTTGAGTAGGGTCTGTATAATATAAAATTGCATTTATATATTTTTCGTCTGCCTTCTGTTCAATGTTATGAATGTTAAATTCATATCATTGCATATATGTAGATAGTTGGTTCCTCTTCACTGCTGTTTAAGATTCTGTTGTCTGAATAAAATAAAGTTTGTGTATCCACTATTTGTTTGTGTACTGTCAGTCGACATTTGGGTTGTTCTGTTGTGGCACTATTAGTAATAATGGATACACTGTTCTCTTGGATACGAATGGGGAACTTGATTTGCTGCTTCATAGGGTTGTCATTTGTATATTCAACTTTAGTAAGTAACATAAAGAAATGCACTTCTTAATTTCCAAGTACATGATGAATTTCTAGTTATCTTCTTTTTTATTCCTATTTAAATTGCTTTGGGGTCAAAAGAAATACTTTGATTATCAATCTTGCAAAATATGATAAAAATTGTAGTGGGTCAGCTTTAAATATTCCATGAATGTTTCACAATGATGTTTACTCAGCATTTGTTGGTGAAGTGTATGCTATATATCTATTTGGGCAAGTTTGATAATTATGTATTGATTACTTCATCTACTACTTAGTTTTTTCAGCTAATAAAATGTGTTAAATTTTTGTCACTGTACCTGTGGATTTGTTTATTTTAGTTTAATCAGCTTTTATGTTATGCATTTTGGAACTACCATACAAATTCAGAATGGTTATATCTTTCCTGTGAATTGAATCTCTTATCTTTACAAATTATGTCTTTATTTTTGAGTGCTATTTTTCCTAAAAGTAATTTGTTTGTTATTTGTATACTTTACACCAGCTTTTGGTTACTATTTGTATAGTATATATTTTTCCTTTTTTTTAGTTTCCACTTTCCAGGGTCTCCTTATATTTCAGGCATACTTTTAAAGTCAGCATGTAGTTTCCTTTTTTTAATCTACTCTGATACTTTTACTTTCAATGGCAAAATTTAATCTACATTTAGTATAATTACTTACATATTTGTGTTTAAACCTACTGTGTTTTTTATATATCCTATTAGATTTCTCATCTTGCCAGATTCTTCTTTTTCTCTTATTTTCTTTGGTGATTATATTTTTATTGGTCTATTTTTCTACTTTTTACTGGTTTTAGCATTTATTCTAGAGATCATAGTATACACATATCTTTGACATCTAGGAGTCCAGTTGCTATTTTACCATTCAGTGCAAATATCTTGAACATTTTTTTATCACCTTTCCAATTTATATGGCATTGTGATTTTATATCTTAGTTTAGGTGTGTTTTGATTCCCCTAATAATTATTATAATAGTTTTTATATTCAGTATTCATTTGTATTTATCTCATAATTCCATTTCATTCCTCTTTATTCCTTTCTTTGATTTTGAACTTTTATCTGGTATAATTTTGTTTATGTCTGAAAACTATCCTCTAAGATCTCTTATTTGTACTTGTCTACTGGTGAATTAACTTAGTTTTCTTGGAAAAATTTCAAATATTTTTTGAATAATTAGATCAGCAAACCACATAGCCATTATTCAGATTCCAATAGTATTGATACTTTTCCACATTTCTTTTATCTGTTTTCTTTGCTGAAGTACCTCCAAACAAATACTAGATATTGTATTACTTTTATGTCTATATAATAACAGATACGTACCTTAAACAATATGAATATTTTTTTAACTACTGATGGCGATTTTTCATAACTGTCTAAATTAATTATAAGTATGATGCACTTTTATCAATCAAATTAGCATAATCTGATGCTGTCGTCTAAGTTTCAATACATAGTTAAATTTATCTGTATATCACAGTAACATTTTATATTTAGTTTATTTGGATCAAGAGGTGTTATTTTCATTCTTGAGGTATATTTTCACAGTGTAGAATTGTATGTTAGCTATTATTTTTTCTAGTGATTTACATATAATCTTGTTTTTTACCTTGCACACTATTTTTGTTAGACATCTCCTGTCTCTCTTATTATTCCTCTTTTAAGGTAACTGTCAGTACTCAAGCTGTTTATGAAATTCATTCATATTCATTCTATCTTGCTTATGTGATTCACAGAGTTTCTTGAATCCTTACTTGAAGGTATCTTCCATCACCTATAGAAAAATCCCAGCCATTAGTTGTTCCAACATTGCTTCTGCCCCATTTTCTGTCTTTTTGTGTTTCCAGTTTCATATATGTGACACCTCATTACTGTAACTGGCATAATTTTCAATTTTTTAATCTCCTTTTACAATGGGTATTATTTTCTAATTCATCTTAGTTGACTATCTCTCTTGCTATGTAATCATTTATGGGTAAAAAAAACCTATCCCCCTTTCTCTCTACTGCAGTGTTTGTTGCCTTTGTTAAAAGTTATGTGTCTGCTATGTGTGTGGATCTATTTCTCTTTCATTGGTTAGTTTGTCTAACCTTATGCCAATACCTCATTTTCTTAATTATTGTAACTGTCCATCAAGTCTTTGAATCTATTAGTGTAAATCTATCAACTTTGGTTTTCTTTCTTTTTTGGTAATTTAAAATATTAATATAAAGTTTTCACAGTAGTAGGTAATCATCACCACTATCTAATTCCAGAACATTTCCATCATTCCAAAAAGAAACTCCATAGCCATTAGTGGTCTCTCCCTATCCCCCTGCCTGTCCTCCCAACGCCTCCCTGGTAATCATTAATCCATTTTGTGTCTCTCTGGATTTGCCTACCCTGGACATTTCATGTAAATGTGGAATCATACACTAATGTGGACTTTTAGTCTGCCTTCTTTCACTTAGTATAATGTTTTCAAGTACCATCCATTTAGCATTTATCAGTAGTACATCATTAGTTTTTATGGTCAAATAACATTTCATTGTGTGGACTTAGCACTTCTTAAAAAAATATGGATATACCACATTTTATTTATCTACTCAGCAGTTAATGGACGTTTGGGCTCTTTCCTCTTCTTGGCTTTTAAGAAAAATACTGCTGTGAACATCTTTGTATAAATTTTTGTGTGAATGTATGTTTTTAGTTCTTTTGGGTATATACTTGGGATTGGACTCATTAGCATTCCTTTTATTAAAGATAGTCTTTCTTAAAGATTCTGTGTCTTTTGTGTTTCCATTTTCCCCCAGCTTTATTGAAACATAATTGACATGACATTAAGCAAATTCAAGGTACACAATGTGTTGGTTTGATACATTTATATATTGTAAAATGATTACAGCCATAGCATTAACTAATACCTCCATCCTGTCACATAATTACCATTTCCTTTTTGTGGTGAGAACATTTAAGTTCTACTCTCTTAGCAACTTTCAAGTATATAATACAGTATTATTAGCTGTAAACAACATGCTGTACCTTTGATCTCTGTATTTCCATTTAAATTTTAGAATCAGCTTGTGAATTTATACACAAAAAAACATTATTTTTTAATTTTGGATTTGAATATAAATCAGCTTGGGAGAATTGACCAAATCTTAATAATGCTATGCCTTGTAGTCTGTTAACATGGTATATTCTTTAGTATATGTGGGTCTTCAATTTCTCTTGGTGATGTTTTGTAGTTTTCAATGGAGACGTTTTGTACATACTTTTTAGATTTTACCTAGCTATTTGATTTTTTTATGCTATTATAAGTGATATTTTTCTTAATTTTATTTACATTCTTTTGTTGCTACCGTGTTTTCCCGAAAATAAGACCTTCCTGGCAATCAGCTCTAATGTGTCTTTTGGAGCAAAAATTAATATAAGGCCCAGTCTTATTTTACTATATTACTGAGTCTCATATAATATAAAGTAAAATAAGACCCGGTCTTACTTTACGTAACATAAGACCTGGTCTTACTTTACTGTAAGACCCGGTATAATATAATATAATATAATATAATATAATATAATATAATATAGGACTGGGTGTTACATTAATTTTTGCTCCAAAAGACGCATTAGAGCTGATTGTCCAGCTAGGTCTTACATTTGGGGAAACACTAGTGTACTAAAAATATAATTGATTTGCATATATTTATATTAACCTTATATCTAATGACATTGCTATGTTAATTTGCTAATTCTAAATTTAATTTGTAGATTCTTAGGGATTTTTTAATGTACGTAATCATGCCATCTGTTAATAGAGTTTAGTTTGTTTTTCTGATTGTTTTATCTTTTATTTTTTTTCTTACTCTGTTATGCTTCGTAGGACGTCCTGAATTATGTAATAGAAATGGTGATAACAGTCAGCTTTGTCTAGTTCTTACCTCTATATTTTATATCTAGTTTTTAAGGCCTTTAATAGGAAATAGAAGAGGGTATTGAAAACTCAAGAGTGTGCAAAAGATTTCAAAATTAGTTTTGTGGTAGCATGATGACTTATTTTCCTTGGATTGTTTATAGTGACAGTTTTCCCATAAACATTATTTGGGCATTAGATTTTAAAGTCAGTAAAGGACTAAAGTACATATGGTTAATATTGAAAATAGCTTAAATTACCCCTATAGTACAACATAAATGCTTGATTAAGTCTAATAATTTTCCTTCTGGAGTTGGGATTAATAGCTTTTGGCTTTGGTGGAACATACAGGGAGCAGATGTTTTTCATTTTGGGGCACATAGCTTGTATGAAATATGATTGCTCTTTCTTTGACCAAGCTTATATAATTGAATTTGTGTAAGTTCAAAGAGGTGTGTAGTATGGTGCACTGTAATAAATGTGTGTTTTTTTCTTTTAAGTTGAGGACATTTTTAATTGTAAGTTGTTATGCACAGTTTTGTTGTTATTGCTATCTTGTTGAATGCAACTTAATTTTTTTGTAGTTTATTTGAATGCTGGCATAATCTAGCCATTAGAATAGGCTGTCAGATTACCTGATTTTTTCCTCTATTCAAGTATTTGAGCAAATTACTTCTTTCAACTTTAGATTCATTATCTATAAAATACATAACATTAATACATACCTATGTGCCAGTGCAAAGATTAAATGAGTTGATGTAAGTTCCGTTGTTAGTACTGAGCCTCAAATTGAGTTCGGTTTCATATTGCTGTTGGTTCTAATCCTAGTTTTACCACTCTCAGCTCTCCAGGGTAACTTCTCTGAGCCATTCTTTACTTAATCAACTAAAAAGCAGAATCATAGGGTCCGCCCCTCAGGGTTGTTTGTCTGTTAAATGTAGTCATTAACTAAAGTAATGCCATGTGGTAATGCACACTAAACATTTGCTGTTACAGTAGCGGTTGTCTTTCCCAAGTATAACTTTCTAGTAAAGGCCTGTTAAAAGCATTAATACTGTTGTTAGATTTGGCTTCTGCTTTTTGTTTTCTACTGACCTGTTTCACTGAGTTGTGAAATAGTTGTCATCTCAAAACTTTCCCAGAATGTTTTCCACAAATATTGATAAATACTTAATGGGAAAAGAGTTCTTTTATAAAGCATATTTGAATAACATTGAAAAGGAAAGTCAAAAGAATTTTTCAACTTGTAGGATTTTATAGACTTTTAATGATAATGTTCATGGGTAAGCATTATGTGCTGGACTTGATTGTGCACGGGACACGCTTTTCTATCCATATTAGTGTTCTGGGGAGCACATGGTAGGAAACTGCTTTACATATTATTCTATGTGGGCCAGCCTCTCTGTTTAGGCTGTGCTTTAAAATGAGGAAGTAGTGTTACCAGTCTTTTAAAATGATGTTCTTAGAATTAAAGATTTTTTTGAGCTTTTTCAGGGCGGGAGAAAGAATTGTTGCTTGTAAGAAATCTTAGTAAAGCAAATTTCATTTTATTTCTTATGCTCAAATTATATGATAAAATTACTCTCATTTTGTATTTTTATTTCAGTCATATTAAATGAAATTTCTATGCTGCAAATATTTTTAAACTTAAAAGTATAGTGACCAGTTTTTCTTTGCTATAGAAGTCATTTCTGGATCCCTTAAACTTGAATACTATTATTATCAACATACATTTACTGTTAAGATTCCCTTATTTATACAGTCTAGATTCATGTCTTTCAAAATGAAAATGAACTATAGTTTTAGTGTCAAAATAGGATAATACTTTGAATATTTTTCTCTGTGTACCTTTTCTTTATCCTGTGTTTTTCTCCCCCTTATGCCAGTGAGTTCCTTCGGGGTTACTCCTGCAGTAGGTGGACTATCATCTGGGACAGTTGGGGAAGCTTCGACAGCCCTGAGTTCAGCAGCCCAGGTAGCTTTGCAGTCTCTCTCTCATGCAATGGCTTCAGCCGAGCAACAGCTACAGGTGCTGCAAGAGAAACAGCAGCAGCTTTTGAAGCTTCAGCAACAGGTTGGAGACTATTTGGCTCTTTGTTCATGCTGTCTCTAAACTTCAAAAGCTGAAAAAGTACTGTAAAAATGATCATTATTTTCATAAAGGAAAGTAGTTTGATCGATCTGAGCTAATCATTTTCTACAAAAATTGAGGTAACGTCTTTGTGATATATTTAAATATTTAAAAATTATGTAAATGCATTTTATTTGATACATAACTTAGGGAATATAATTGATACTTTTTTTTGCAATCTTTAAGTAAAATCCATTCTTACTATGTTTAAACATTCTTGGTCAAACATTACAGATAGTTACCAGTTAACTATTGTTATTGATTGAACAACTTTACATTTAAAAAACATTTAAAAAACTCGTTAAATTGATGTGAATTAAAATTTAGTAATAATGACAAGTTTTGGAGATTTCATCGTGGTCTAAGTGCAACTTAGGAATTCCAGGTGACAGATTGTATCAGGTTAGGAAACATGACAGTTCACTTCCTGTTATTTGTTTTAAAGAGAACTTTGTTTATTTATTTACATTTAATTGTTCTGCTTCTTTTGCACCTTTGCTTTGAGAAAGTCCTAGTTCCTAAATACTCAGGAAATTTTATATCAAATATTTAACAAAGTATGTATAGCAAGGAAATAACCCATTCGTGTTGTCCACTTTGTATTTAATTTCATTTTTATTTAACGAGGATCCAGTTTAATCATGCTTATCTTCATCATATATACCCATGTAGTTCCCCACAATTGAGGTAGGCAAGGTTAGTCTATATTTGTTCCTTTTACTTCTTTTACAGAAAGCAAAGCTGGAAGCCAAGTTACATCAGACAACAGCTGCAGCAGCTGCAGCCGCGTCAGCAGCGTCAGCAGCATCAGCAGTAGGTCCTGTTCACAACTCTGTGCCTTCCAACCCAGTGGCAGCCCCTGGATTCTTCATTCATCCATCTGATGTTATTCCACCCACTCCAAAAACAACACCACTTTTTATGACTCCACCACTCACACCACCCAATGAAGCAGTTTCCGTTGTGATTAATGCTGAACTTGCACAACTTTTCCCAGGCTCAGTTATTGATTCCCCAACAGTCAATCTTGCTGCACATAACAAAAATTCCAACAAGTCCAGAATGGTAAATTATTACATTTTAAGTAGGCGTTCGCTTAGATATTTAAAAATAATTTGTAATACACGTTAACTTTAGAAGGCGGAATTTTGTTATACCAACTTGATAAATTCAATTATTTTTTTATAAAATACTATAGAATGTCCATTCGGAAATGAGACTTAATTTGATATTATGGTTACTAGTTTTTATAGCACAAGAGTAATATCAATGTAGAGTTATACTTTTTTCTTTTCTAGAATCCACTTGGTTCTGGTCTAGCCCTTGCAATTTCTCATGCTTCACATTTTCTTCAACCTCCACCTCACCAGTCCATTATTATAGAGCGAATGCATTCAGGTAATCTTTGACTTCCTTAAAATATTGTTCTTGCCAAGTCTCTTGGCCCTTTGAAGACTTAATATTCTGTAGTTTGATTTCTCTTTGCAATTAAATCACGTTTGCTCTTGGGTAAGTACGTTTTACTGAGCATAAGCACTATAGAAGGCTCAAGACATGGCTCACCAAGTTGAAGGGAAGAATGCTGCTGAGTAGGTTCACTAATTGTGTCCAAACAGTGGATTTAATCTGTATATGAGTCTTGCCTGTTGAACATTATTAACATCAATATTAACATAAATATTTGCCTCCAGTGTAGCTGCTCAATTACCATTACACTAGAAATTAAGCTTAAGTAGTAGTCTTAAGATGAGCATTCTGGTATTGGAACTGTTTCTTGAGAATGGCAGACAGAATTAACTGATAATTATACCTGAGTAAACTTAATAACACTTCATGGTGTCTGGATAGTTCAGTTTACCTAAGCTTGTACCCTCTTACAGTCCTACTAACTGAGCAGCATCAGAATTCAACAGAATCCTTAGGCATGTTTTCTAGGGGGAAGTATATGAATGTGGTGCTTATTGTATCACTTTTCATTGTATAAGCAGTTGAACCTTATTTGCTCTATTGCAGTGGACAGTTTCCTTTGTGGAAGAGGGAGTTTCTTTTAAAAAGTTGTAGTGGTATTTTCTACCCAAGTAATCATTCATTCGTAACGTTAGTGTTTATAACATTTAAAGTGAAATTTGTTGTACACTCTTATGAAATGTGAGTAGTTGTTTACACTCTGATTTTTTTTTTTAAATGGAATTGACTGTGGCACATTAACCCTCTAAGTAGGAGAATTATATTTGTTGTTTAATAGCTTTTCTGTTTAGGAAAGTATTGGTAACTGCTTGTTTTCTTTTAAACCAGCCCCCATCAAGAATAGCGCTAGTCCTGGAAGTTTCACTTAGTTGGGTTCCTTTGCTGTAAATTGTAGAAGATAAGGTTACTAGCTACCCCTCACCCTAACCCAATAAAAAAGAAAAAAAATTAAGACATTATTAAAGATCCTGCTTACTGTTTCACTAATTGAGCTTGTTCCTGAAATGTGTGTGAAATGAGGGGTGCAAATTTGCTCTCTCTTTTGTTCCTCTCAGATCATTCTTGCCTTTAATTAGTGTGAGCATCTTAACTATGCTGAGTGTGATTCTAGTACTTACACAAAAGACATACTACGTCTTTAGTGTGGCCCTTAAGAGGAAGTCATCTACTTTATCTGGTTCTGAGCTGAGGAGACAGTGATGGATCAGTACTGGGGGAAAACATTGAGATAAGCTGTCTTCATTGGAGAATCTCCCTAGGGGATTTTTTAGTGCAAGAATGACTACATGATATTTTAACCTTATACTTTTACTTTGCCTTTTAACCCCGATGTAAAATGCAACTCTGAAAAGTGAAACAAGGCTACTAAAATCAAGTAACACATTTTGGTATTAATGTGTCTAGTTGTGCAATTAAAAAAAAAAAAGACCAAGTGGCTGAAAGAAGAGTAGATAGGTATTTTATAGAATTAATCTATGTACTATTTTTGCTGATTTAATTTTTCTTCTAATGTTTTAAATTAAGCATATATATACAGTTGATTTCCTTTATAGTAACAAAGTTAGAATTGTGTATTTTTAACTTAAGTTCTAAGTTTTGGAGTTCAATCTCACCTAGATTGAAGTTTCAGAAATTTTAAGATGAGTGTTCCTAACTTTTTCAGTCTATCTTTTGGTTAATTGATGTATGGTATTTTTGGTCAACTGTTGCTTTCTCTCTCATAGGAGCAAGGAGGTTTGTGACCTTGGATTTTGGCAGACCGATTTTGTTGACAGATGTATTGATTCCCACTTGTGGAGACTTGGCCTCTCTGTCAATTGACATTTGGACATTAGGAGAAGAGGTGGATGGGAGGCGATTGGTAGTGGCAACTGATATAAGCACCCATTCACTAATTCTTCATGACTTGATACCACCCCCTGTGTGCAGATTCATGAAGGTAAAGAACTTCAAGAAAGTGAATTGATCTGCTTTCCATGTTTCTGACAAGTTATGAAAAAATATTCAGACATATAATTAAAGTGTAACTATATCTTCTTAAATGTATCACTGAGATTTTTGTTGTTGCAGACGGGTGTGTATGTATATTTATAATTTTTCATTTCAGATCACTGTCATTGGACGTTATGGAAGTACAAATGCCAGAGCCAAAATCCCCTTAGGATTTTACTATGGTCATACTTACATATTACCTTGGGAGAGTGAACTGAAGTTAATGCATGATCCTCTAAGGGGAGAGGGAGAATCTGCAAACCAACCAGAAATTGACCAGCATTTAGCAATGATGGTTGCTCTACAGGAGGATATACAGTGCAGGTTGGTAGAAAATTGCAGTATAATTTAATCTTATTGAAACCCTTCATTATTTGTAATGTCTTGCATATATTTGTCAAAAAATGTCTTTTCATAAATGTATAGAAAAGAACAGAAGGAAGTAATACACTAGCATATTATAATATTTAATAACATTAATATTTTGTGATTAAATAATTGGCTTTTTAAATTTTGTACTTAAACCAAATGATTATTTTTAATGTTTGTGTTAACATGTTTTAGAAATTTAGTTTTTAGTGTATATCTGTACATGTACGTCAAAGAACATTACAGGGATTATTTTATTTATTTTTTTTTACTTATAGGTATAACTTAGCTTGTCATCGATTGGAAACTCTTTTGCAAAGTATCGATCTTCCTCCTCTCAACAGTGCTAACAATGCACAGTACTTCTTGCGAAAACCGGACAAGGCAGTTGAGGAAGACAGTAGAGTTTTTTCCTCCTATCAAGATTGTATTCAGCTACAACTTCAACTAAATTTGGCTCATAATGCTGTGCAGAGGCTCAAAGTAGCTCTAGGTGCAAGTAGGAACATGTTGAATGAAACATCAGATCCAAAAGACTTAATTCAGACATCTTCCACAGAGCAGTTACGTACTATCATCAGATATTTATTGGACACCTTGCTAAGCCTTCTTCACTCTTCCAATGGTTTGTATTTGGCTTAAATAATTGAAAGATTGGGATTATATTTCATGTGATCTTGTTGCGTATTTTGTTGTTGATATTTTCTGGGTATTGTTAATTATTATATCCTTTCTAATGTATTTATGAAATGTGTTCTTTAGGTTAGCTCATTTCCCCCCCCATATTTTTGGTTTTCATAAATGAATTTTTGATCGTTTCTTTTCTTGAGTTTCGGCTTTTGATATCCCACAGCACTGTGTTACTGGCAAAATAATAAATATTGTTTAAAAGTGCAACAGTGAAAACTGTTAATTGCTAATCTAATACAGAGCTGTCATTTTCTAGCCAGTATTATACATGCACACACAAATACACATACAGCCATCTGATACACCCAACTGCACATACAAGAAATATAATGGATTTAAGTGCTTACTCTTCTCTTCTTCAAGTATTTAGCAATTAACATTTTGTATGCGAGGAGTAAGTAAATGAGTAGCAAAATAAATGGAATATAATTGTATACTGATTCCTGGTAAGAGGAAAACATATTTAGGCATGCTGATTTTGATCTTACAGCATACAGTTAAATAGGAAATTTTACTACTTTTCTTTCTTGTAACAGGACACTCTGTTCCTGCAGTTTTGCAGAGCACATTTCATGCCCAGGCCTGTGAAGAGCTTTTTAAACACTTGTGCATCAGTGGAACCCCAAAGATACGGTTACATACTGGACTTCTGCTTGTTCAACTCTGTGGTGGTGAAAGATGGTGGGGTCAGTTTCTCTCCAATGTTCTTCAGGAATTGTACAATTCGGAGCAGCTTCTCATCTTCCCGCAGGATAGGTAGGTCAGAAAGTATTGCACTTAGTTGTTATTATGATTTATACTTATTCACAGTCAATGTTCAGGTTTGGAAATCTTCTGTATGTGTATACTGAGTGTGGAAAAATGAAGCATGTCTTCAGAGTTTGGGGAATGCCCAGTGAAGGGCATATTGAAGATTAGGCATGATATAACCAGACTACATTTTTTGGTTTCCTACTTGAATCTGTGGCATTTATAGATCTCTGTTTACAAGTGTTTTGTATCAGCTCGTGTTATTCTATGTTAAATGTATTTTTTTGAGGCTGTGATAAAGTTTTCTCTGCCTGATTTTTTGTGGATAAAGTTAGAAAATACAACTAATAGATTAAAAAAGAGCTAATTTTAACATCATACCTCCAGAAATCTTGCTGTCATTACTCTATTCTGTCATTACTCTATTCAATTTAAATGTAAATTATATCCTTCTTTATTTATGTAAAAATTTTTTATTTATTTTGAACAAATTAATTTTTTCACAATTGTGGATATTAGAAGTTAGAGATCAAGTGTTAGCAGGGTTGGTTTCTCTTGACTTGCAGGTAGTTGTCTTCCCTTTTTGTCGTCACATGACTTCCCTACTGTCTTTTTTTCAATTACAGTTGACATTCAGTATTATTTTATATTAGTTTCAGGTGTACAGCGTAGGGGTTAGACATTTATACAATTTATGAAGTGATCACCCCAATTCGTCTAGTACCCACCTCTCTCTATGTATAATTAATACATTATTGACTATATTCCCTATGCTGTACATTACATCCAGCCCCATGACTATTTTGTAACTATCAGTTTGTGCTTCTTAATCCCTTCACTCATCCCCTCACATTTCTCCCATCTGACAACCATCTATTTGTTCTCTGTATCTATGAGTCTGTTTCTGTTTTGTTTATTTTGTTCTTTTGATTCCACATATAAGTGAGATCATATGGTATTTATCTTTATCTGTATGAATTATTTCACTTAGCATAATATTCTCCAGATCTATCCGTTTGTTGCAGATGGTAAGATTTCATTCTTTATGACTGAGTAGTATTCCATTGTATATATATATACCACTTCTTCATCTAGTCATCTATTGATGGACGCTTCAGTTACTTCCATATCTTGGCTATTGTAAATATGGTTGCAATGAACGTAGGGGTGCATATGTGTTTTAAGATTAGTGTTTTGGATTTCTTTGGATAAATAACTCAGAAACGGAATTACTGGGACATAATGTAGTTGTATTTTTACTTTTTTGAGGAACCTCCATACTGTTTTCCATAGTGGCTGCACCAGTTTTCAATCCCACCAACAGTGCATGAAGGTTCCCTTTTCTCCACATTCTCGCCAAGACTTGGTTTTTGATTTATTGATGATAGCCATTCTGAGAGGTGTGCGGTGTTACCTCATTGTGGTTTTAATTTGCAGTTTTCTGATGATTAGTGCCGTTGAGCACCTTTTCATTTGTCTGTTGGCCATCTGTATGTCCTCTTGGAGAAATATCTGTTCTGGTCCCCAGCCCATTTTTTAATTGGATTGTTTATTCTTTGGAGTTGAGTTGTATGAATTCTTTATAAATTTTGCATGTTAACCCCTTATTGGATGTATCATTGGTGAATATCCTCACCTGTTCAGTAGGTTGTCTTTTCGTTTTGATCATGGTTTCCTTTGCTGTGTAAAACCTTTTTAGTTTGAGATAGTTGCATTTGTTTATTTTTTCTTTTGTTTGCCTTGTCCAAAGAGATACTAGAAAAAATATTACTAAAACATATTACTGTGTCCCAGTTTCTTGCCTGTGTTTGCTTCTAGGAGATTTATGGTTTCAGGTCTTATATTTAACTTTTTAAACCATTTTGAGTTTATTCTTGTATATGGTGTAAGAAGGTGGTCTAGTTTAAATTCCCCCCCCTTGCCCCCCCCGCCCTCCCTCCCCCCACCCCCTTAAGCCATTGTTCCTCAGTCCGGTTGTGTAGGACACAGCTCCCTGGCCCATGCTGGTGTTATGAGCCTTGTGCTCCCCCTGGCTGAGGCAGTCGGTCGCCGGCGGATCACAGCAGCTCACGCTGGCTCTCGCCAGCTCCCGGCCGCTCACGATGGCTGCCGCCCACTCATGCTGGCCACCGGCTGCTCATGGCAGCACATGGTAGCCCTCGGCAGCCCGCAGAAGCTCACAGCATCCCACGGCAGCTTACCCCAACCTCCCCAGCTGCTCACGGCAGCCCAGCTCCAGGGAGACCTATTGTTCACAATCTTAGCTATAGAGGGCGCAGCTCGCTGGCCCATGTGGGAATTGAACCAGCGACCTCGGCATTAGGAGCACAGCGCTCCTACCACCTGAGCCACGGGGGGGGGGGGGGGGGCCTCTAGTTTCATTTTTTTCCTGCATGTTATTTGTCCAGTTTTCCCAACACAATTGATTGAACAGGCTGTCTTTGCCCCATTATATATTCTTTCCTCCTTTGTCATAGGTTAATTGACCTTATAGGCATGGATTTATTTCTGGGAGCTCTATTCTGTTTTATTGAGCTATATATCTGTTTTTATGCCAGTACCATGCTGTTTGATTACTATAATCTTGTATTATAGCTTGATATTAGGTAGCGTGATACCAACTTTGTTCTTTTTCAAAGTTGCTGTGGCTATTCGAGATTTTTTTTATGTTTCCATATAAATTTTTAGATTATTTGTTCTAGTTCTGTGAAAAAATGCCATTCGAATTTTGAAAGGGATTGCCTTGAATCTGTAGATTGCTTTGGGTAGTATGTACATTTTAACAATGTTGATTCTTTCTGTTTTTGAGCATGGTATATGCTTCCATTTATTTGTATCTTTTCAGTTTCATTCTTTAGTATCTTATAATTTTCCGAGTACAGGTCTTTTACCTCTTTGGTTAAATTTATTCTTAGGTTTTTTGTTTTTTGTTTTGGATGTAATTGTAAATGGGATTGTTTTCTTAATTTCTCCTTCTGATAGTTCATTATTGGTATATAAAAATGCAACTGGTTTCTGAATATTAGTTTTGTATCCTGTTACTTTAATGAATTCATTTATCAGTTCTAATAGTTTTTTGGTGGACGCTAGGATTCTCTCTATATAGTACGTCATCTGCAAATAATGACAGTTTTACTTCCTTTCCAATTTGGAAGGCCTTTAAATCTTTTTCTTTTCTGATTGCTGTGGCTAGGATTTCTAATACTGTGTTGAATAATAAAAGTGGTGAAAGTGGACATCCTTGTCATATTCCTGATCTTAAGGAAAACGCTTTTAGCTTTTCACCATTAAGTATGATGTTAGCTGTGGGTTTGACATATATGGCCTTTATTATGTTGATGTATGTTCCCTCTATTCCCACTTTGCTGAACGTTTTTTTCGTAAATCGATGTTGGATTTTGTCAAATGCTTTTTACTGCATCTACTGTTATGATCATAAAGTTTTTATCCTTCATTTTGTTTATGTGCTATATCACGTTAATTGATTTGTGGATGTTGAATCAGTCTTGCATCCCAGGAAAAAGTCCTACTTGAACAAACTGTATGATCTTTTTAATGCATTGCTGAATTTGGTTTGCTAATGTTTTGTTGAGGATTTTTGCATCTGTTCATCAGGGATATTGGTCTATAGTTTTCCTTTTTTTGGGGTGATGTCTTTGTCTGGTTTTAGAATCAGGGTAATGGTGACCTTGTAAAATAAGCTTGGGAGATGTTCCTCCTCCATAATTTTTTGGGAATACTTTGAGAAGGATAGGTGTTAATTCTTCTTTATATGTTTGGTAAAATTCATCTGTGAAGCCACCTGTCCAGGACATTTGTTTGTTGGGAGTTTTTTTATTTCGTTAGTAGTAAAAGATCTGTTCAGATTTTCTGCTTATTAATTCAGTTTTGGAAGATTGTGTGTTTCTTGGAATTAATCAATTTCTTCCAGATTGTCCAATTTGTTGGCATATAATTAATTGTTTATAATATTATGATCTTTTATATTTCTGTGGTGTCAGTTGTCACTTCTCTTTCATTTATGATTTTATTTATTTGAGTCATCTCTTCTTGATGAGTCTGGTTAAAGATTTATCAATTTTGTTTCTTTTCAGAGAACCAATCTTGATTTCATTTTCTTTTGTTTTGTTTTTTTAGACTATTTTGTTTATTTACACTCTGATCTTTACTATAATTTCCTTCCTTCTACTCACTTTGGACTCTGTTCTTTTTCTAGTTCCTTTAGTTGTGAGGTTAGATTGTTTAGTTGAGATTTTTCTTGTTACTTGAGATAGGCCTATATTGATATGAATGTCCTCTTAGGACAGCTTTCTCTGTGTCCCACATGATTTGGGGTTGTTGTATTTTCATTTGTCTCAAGTTATCTTTTCATTTCTTCCTTGATCCCCTTGTTAACCCATTTGTTGTTTAGTAGCATGTTATTTAGCCTTTATGTGTTGTTGTGTTTTTCATTTTTATTCCTTGTAATTGATTACTTGTTTCATACCATTCTTGTTGAAGAAGACTGTTAATATGATTTCAGTCTTAAATTTAAGACTCTTTTGTGACCTAACATGTGGTCTGTCTGGGAAAATGTTCCATGTGCACTTGAAAAAAAAGTACATTCTGCTCCTTTGGGTGAAGCGCTCTAAAAATATCAAATCCATCTGGTTTAATGTGTCATTTAAGGCCGTTGTTTCCTTGTGGGTATTCTGTCTGGAAGATCTGTCTGTTGGTGTCACTGGGTGTTAAAATCCCCTCCTATGACTGTTATTACTGTAGCTCTCTCTCTTTATGTCAGTCAGTATTTGTTTTATATGTTTAGGTGCTCCTATGTTGGGTGCACAGTTGTTTACAAGGGTAATATCCTCTTGTTGGATTGATCCCTTTATCACGATGAAATAATCCTTTTTTCTGGTCTATTTTTTTTTTTTTGAAGTCTGTTTTGTCTGATATTACTGTTACTACCCTGGCCTGTTTATTATTCAATTTGCATGAAATATCTTTTTCTATCCCTTTCCTTTCAGTCTGTGTGTGTCTTTCAACCTGAAGTGGGACCCTCATAGACAGCATATGTATGAGTCTTGCTTTCTTAGCCATTTAACTGCCTCATGTCTTTTGATTGGAGCATTTAATCCGTTTGCATTAAAGTGATTCTTGATAGGTATGTAATCATTGCCATTTTAGTATTTATATTTATGTTTGTTTTTTTCTCCTTCTTAAAGAAGTGCCTTTAACATTTCTTGTACTCCTTGTTTGGTGGTGATGAACTTGATCTCTTTCTTGTCTGGGAAGCTCTTTATTGCTCCTTTGATTTTAAATGATAGCCTTGCTGGGTAGAGTAGTCTTGGTTGTATGTGCTCGCTTTTCATCACTTTGAATGTTTGATGCCAATCCCTTGACCCACAAAATTTCTGTTGAGAAATCAGCTGACAGTGTTATAGGATCTGCCTTTTCTGTTGCTGCTTTTAAGTCTCACTTGGTGTTTAACCTTTGGCATTTTAATTATGGTGTGTCTTGGTGTGGGCTTGTTTGAGTTCATCCTGTTTAGGACTCTCTGTGCTTTCTGGACTTCTATGTCTGTTTCCTTTGCCAGGTTAGGAAAGTTTTTAGTCACTATTCCTTCAAATAGGTTTAAAATTCTTTGCTCTCTTCTCTTTCTGGTATATCTATGATTTGAATATTGGTATACTTGATGTTGTCCCAGAGGTCCCTTCAGCTATCCTCATTTTTAATATTTTTTTTTTTTTTGGGGGGGGTGTCTTTTTCTTTTTGCTGTTCCAATTGGTTTTTTTTTCTGCTACCTTTAAATTGCTGATTCAGTTCTCTGCTTCGTCTCATCTCCTATTGATTCCTTCTTTGTATTCATTTCAGATATTGTAGTTTTCATTTCTGACTGTTTTTTTTTTTTTTTTTTATGGTTTCTATGTCCTTTTTATGCTCGCTATCTCTTTGTTGAAGTTCTTACCAACGTAGTTCCTTGAGCCGTCCTTATAACCAGTGTTTTGAACTCTTTGGTAGAAGGCTTGCTTCCATTTCATTTAGTTCTTTTTCTGGAGTTTTCTCCTGTTCTTTCGTTTGGGACATGTTTGTCTCCTCATCTTGGCTGCCTCTCTGTGTTTGTTTGTATGTATTAGGTCGATTTGCTACACCTCCCAGTTTTGGCAGGGTGGTCTTATACGGTGTCCTGTGGGACCCAGTGCTGTAGTCTCCTCATCACCTGAGCCGGTGCTCAGGAGTGTCCCTTGTTTGGGTTGTGTGTGCCCTCCTATTGTATTTGACCCTTGATTGCTGTTGTCTTGTCAGTGGATAGGGTTGGCCTTCAGGCTAACTGATTATAGAGTTGGTCACAACCACAGCGTAAGAGCTGCTGTGGGAGGGCTGACCCCATGGAACTGGATTTGCCCCAGTGGGCTCTCATGTCCTCTGAGACCAGCTTTTGGGTATGCAGCTTGTGGGGCTACTCAGGTAGTACTCTGTCGTGGTCTGAAGCCAGCCGTTGAGTGTATTGGTTCTGGGGACTTCGGGGAAAGGCTCAGGCCAAGGACAGCCAATCTGTAGTTGGTTCCTGCCTGTGCTGGATCCGGAGGTTCGTGGAAGAGGGCATGCCACAAACCTGGGCCGGCTGCCACCAGTGTCACGCCTGGGGTAGCTCAGCAAAAGGCCCAGGGCATCGCTAGGCTTGCCTTTGCCTACCACCTGACCGTGAGGATCCTGACCGTGAAAGAGCCTTGTGCGGTACATGAATGGAGTGAGGCTGGGTCTTAGTGAGTCATCAGTGTGGGTCGAGTAGTGTTCATCAGATTCTGCAGTTTAGATTTGGTGCCAGATAAGCCTGGGCCCACTCAGCAAAAGGCACAGAGTACACTGAGGCCATTTGCCAACTGCCTGGTGCCTGCAAATTCCCAAGAATTGTCCACGAAAGACTGTAGTGCAGGCTAATGCTGGCTGCCCACTACAGAAAGCCTCCTGTGGTGCGTTAGGTGGGGCAGGGTCACATGGAGTCTCCAACGTTGAGTGAGTAGAATTCACCAGGCCACTACAAATTCAGATGTGGCCGTGTTGGGGGAGGGTTCAGCACAGGGACAATGACAGCTATCCTTCCAGCCTTCATCTTGAAGCCACACAATTCAGTCTCGTGTATGTCTCTAGTGCTTCCTGAGCCACTGTCCCTTGGCCAGAGCCCAGGGTGAGTGCCTGGCAGCGAGACCGTCTGCGTAGGCCCTTTAGGAGGATGCCTGGGTTTCCAGCAGACTTCTGTCTTACCCGGATGGTTGGAATCCCTGCTGAGTTTCAAAGCCAGATGTTGTGGGGGCTCCTCTTTCTGAGACTGTTGCTCCAAGCTGGGGAGCCTGGTGTTGGGCTGGGGCCCTTTGCTTCTTAGGGCACATCTCTGCAGCTGAGATATCCCTCCTCATTCTCACTTGCTACATGTGGATGTGGGGCCAGCCTGTTCCTGTGTCTCTGCTCCTCCTACCAGCCTTGAGGTGGCTTCTTCTTTATGTCCTTAGTTATAGGACTTCTTTCCATTCAGCTAGTCTCAGATGGTTCTCCAGATGATTATTCTATAATTTAGTTGTAATTTTAATGTGGTCATGGGAGGAGCCAAGCACAGCGTTTACCTACCCCGCTCTGTTGACCGGAGCCCCAGTGTAAATTATTTTTTAAATAAATGATTAAATTGATTCATAATGAGTATATTATTTATATCCCTTTTTTTAGGGTCTTCATGTTACTTTCCTGCATTGGTCAAAGATCACTTAGTAATAGTGGAGTATTAGAAAGCTTACTTAATCTGTTGGATAATTTGTTGTCACCTCTTCAGCCACAGTTACCCATGCATCGGAGGACAGAAGGTATTGTTTAAAGAGTTATCTTTAGAAGAAACATCAGATTCTTGTAAATACTGCTTTTCTTAAAATGCTACTTTGAAATACTTTTTAAAATATTTATTGCTGTACAATTTGTTACTGGTTTTATGATGTAGACTTTTAAGGATGACCAGCCTTTGTGTGATTGACTGTCGTGTAGTTACAGCTTTTTAAATGTTACCTTTTCATTATTTGAATTGCAAACGTGGAAGTTGTTGTAATATGCGTCTTTTATACTCTGTTAACTAAAATCAAAATCTCTTATTTAAGTTTAAGCTTTAAGGTACTATTCCTGTTCTGGTCATTGTTAATGAGTTCATTTGAGCAAGAAAATTGTAATTGGAATGAAATCCTTAGAACATAGTGTAAGACTGTGAATTACAAATTGAGAGTTAGATTTTTTATTTCAGTCACCTGTGAATCTAAGAATAGCATCTCATACCTTGTTTTCTAGTTTATAAGTTAACTATTGGATTTATCCTACACTTAAGAATCTATTTTCATACTATGAAGCATTGGTCCTCCATTAGATTCAATGTATTACTTTATTTGTGACTATATGTTCCAGTTTTGAGGCTTATTATAAATAAATATTAGTGTTAGTAACGATATGGTGTATTTTGGATTTGTAAAATGTTTTATTTAGCTCATAATTATTTTATCAGACTTTGTTAGGACTTTCTGAGTCACCTGACTATTCTCCCCCCGCCATCTCTGTCTAGGAGTACTAGATATTCCCATGATCAGTTGGGTTGTCATGCTGGTGTCCAGGTTGCTGGATTATGTGTCAACTGTTGAAGATGAAGCAGCGGCTGCAAAGAAACCTTTGAATGGTAAAGACAGGGAGAGGTTTCTGACAGGTATCAAAAGTTTATAATAATCTGTTGGTGGGGATTTTGAGAGACTCACGATTGTTCCAGAACTGGCTACTGTCCTGGAGATTCCAGCTGTATGTAATTTATGTAAAATCTGAACTACCTTTGCCAGGGATCTGTTTCAAAGATAGAGTTTATTTTTGAAGGACTTTATGGAGAAGCCCCTCTCTGAACATGACTAGTTTCTAAATACTAGCATGTCTTTCACGAGGTTTTCCCCCATGCTCATTTCAATACTTTATAATGATAACATACATTTAACTAAAGTTAATGAAAAGGAAATCTGTGAAGAGTTCCTATAGTTTTATGTTATTTTAATATAGTGTTTCATTTTATTTACTGTTATAAAATAGTTCTACTCATTAATTACAAATGGCTTTTATCCTTAGGTACAGAAATCCCCAGATTTTGTTTGAGTTATAACCTTTTTCCATAAGCTAGAGGGATAGAAAAATTTAAAAATTAAAGGAAATCAAACTGCAAGCCAAGTTGTTTTCTTCCCCTCTCCCAAGTTAGTAATCCTTTTCATACAGGATTCAAAAAAGCTACATCTAATATGTAAATACAACCAATAAGTACTATAAAATTTGGAATTTTAAATATTATCAGGATCCTAGTATTAAAAAAGATCCCTTGAGATGTTTTATAGTGAATCAGTTTATGGTACATATTATATTTGGGGAGAGGATGGGGGATTCTTTTCATATACAGGGAATTTGTGTTAAATTTATTTTTTAAACGAATACTTTATGTCATTGGCAGTTCACTCAATTATAGGATATAGAGCTAAGACATACAATTACAAACAGCTACAATGTAAAGTTGGAATATAACAGTGTTGGAGATTTTAGTTTTTATTCATATCATTCCGATACTATGGAAACACATTTGTGGAAGACATTTTTTTTAGTGTTTGAAGAATTTGAACTGACTTTGCAAATAGGTAATAGAGAAAAAAATGTCTTTAGGTTAAGCAGACATGAACAAATAATTGGAGATTGGTAAAGTGTGGTATTAAATCTGAATTGAGTTGAAAAATGGCAAAGAATAGTCTAGGTACGTTCCAAAAATGAGAATAAGTAGAGCTACACAGTGTGGTTTTTCAACCATTCAACCTTATTTTTGAAGTCATTAAGTCAAATTATTGAGTATCATTTTTTTGGGTACCTGCACAAAAGCATATGAGTTTCAAATATAGGCAATATTGAGTATTTGTTAGAATTGAGTGACATTATCAAAATTGTATTGTACAAAAATTAAACATTTGTGCTGAAAGATGGCTGTTATCTTAAAGGAAAGATTGGAGACAGAACTCTACTCTTAAAGTCAATTAAGATCAAGGTTAACATTCCTAGGGTCAAATCTTACCAATTTCTTTACAATAGTTTTCTTTATAACTACTTTGTCATAATTGATACATTTATGATTTTGTGTTTACTGTGTATTAAAAGTACTTTAAAGTAATATATGACAATTAATAATGAAACTTTTCCTTGCCCTATAGGTAACCAGTGGAGTTTTATTAACAATAGTCTGCATACTCAGAACATAAATAGGTCTTCCAAAGGTAGCAGTAGCCTTGATAGATTATATTCCAGGAAAATCAGAAAACAGCTAGTTCATCATAAACAGGTAATTTTTAATGCTTTTTTTTAAAAAAAAACACATTTTATTGGGGACGGGGAACAGGACTTGATTGGGGAACAGTGTGTACTTCCAGGACTTTTTCCAAGTGATGTTGTTGTCCTTTCAATCTTAGTTGAGGAGGGCGCAGCTCAGCTCCAGGTCCAGTTGCTGTGGTTAGTTGCAGGGGGCGCAGCCCACCATCCCTTGTGGGAGGTGAATTGGCAACCTTGTGAGCCCACACTCCAACCAACTGAGCCATCCGGGAGTTCCTAAAAATTCTTGATTGTACTTAACATTAACAATACAGTAAATGGTGTTAACAATTTGAATGGTCCTTTTAAAATATTTTGTTTGTTTGATCAATTGAAACTCTTAGGTGAAATACTACAGTAAGAAACACACACACATACACACACACACAAACACACAAATGAGTACTAGTGAAACTGGAGAAATCTAAGATTGGTGAATTGTAACAATGTCATTATCCTATTATATATGTTATACTATATACAAAATGTTGTCATTGGGGGAAATTGGGTAAAGTGTATGAGAGATATCTGTATTATTTCTTACAGCTACATATGAATCTACTGTTATTACAATAAAAATTTTAATTAATAAAAAATATAAGCAGACCAAAACATGTACTACTCTAAAGTGAGAGTCCCAGAAAAGCAAAGCTAAGAATGTTATGCAGTAAAATATTTTCTCCACATATTTAAAAATAATTGTTTCCCTCTGCTTAAAAACATGTCAGTCTCGGGGGCGGCCAGTTAATTCAGTTGGTTAGAGCCCGGTGCTCTTACCAACAATGTTGCCTGTTCGATCCCCACATGGGCCACTGTGAGCTGAGCCGTCCACAACTAGATTGAAACAGCTACTTGACTTGGAGCTGATGGGTCCTGGAAAAACACATTTAAATAAATAAATAAGTTAAAAAAAGTCTCATTAGCATCTTACAAAAGAAAATCTTCTAGTTATTTCCCTTTTCCCATGTGGTAACGAATTGATTAATTTTAAATATAACATGGAAAGATCTGGTAATCGGGATTTAGAAATGATTTTTTTTTTTTTTTTAACTCAGCAACACAGTTAAAACTAGATCTTTCAGGGAATTTCCGTCACTCCTCAGTATTCATGGGGGGTTGGTTCCAGGATCCCGTAGATACCAAAATCTGCACACTCAAATTCCTCAGATAAAATGGCATAGCATTTATTTATAACTATGTACGGCCTCCTGTACACTCTAAATCATTTCTAAGTTACTTATAATACCTAGTACAATACAAATGCCATGTAAATAAGTTCTTACATTGTTTAGGGAATAATGACAAAAAAAAAAGTCTGTACATGTTTAGAACAGAGGCAACCATGGTAGTTGGGCCTAACTACATAGGGAGTACATGTCAGCCAGAAAGTAAAATTTGAATCTGAGCTTGGGGAAGGAACATATAGGGAGAGTGAACTGTTCTTATTCCTTAGTTTGATGTATGAAATTCTGTGAGTAGAAGAATAATTTACTTTGTTGATTTTGATATTAGCTATAAGATTTATTTTATTTTTTTATTTTTAAGCAACTTAACCTACTAAAAGCAAAACAAAAGGCTTTGGTGGAACAGATGGAAAAAGAAAAAATACAAAGTAACAAAGGATCATCTTATAAACTTCTGGTAGAGCAAGCAAAACTAAAGCAGGCTACTTCAAAGGTATGACTTTTACTTTTTAATGTAATTATCTTAGAACTGTCAGTTTTCCTTTTAGTATTATTTGAGTAATTAAGTTTTTGTGATAATGATCAGGAAACTTAAATATATGTTAACCTGCTTATCTACAGAAAAATTTCAAGACTTTTTGGGGAGGGAGTAGCTGTTAACTCAAGGAAATACACGATAAACGTGGACTTAAGGTATTTTTCTGCAGATGCTCATTGACTTACGATGGGGTTACATCTTGATAAACTGATCATAAGTTGACAATATTAAATTGAAAATGCATTTAATACACCTAAACTACCAAACATCATAGCTTAGCCTAGCCTATCTTCAAGGTGCTTAGAACATAACATTCCAATAAAAGACTGGCAACACAGTACACTATAGAGTATGGGTCGTTTGCATGGGGTGTGCTCGATGTCGCTGTGGTTCGCTGCTGCCCAGTAGCAGGAGGGAGTATGGTGCTGCATGTCACTAGCCTGGGTCCAGATCAGTGCTTATTTCTTTCGCATCACCATAAAGTTGAAAAATTGTAACTTGAACCATGAGAAGTTGGGGACCGTGTGTAAGTATCTTTCCTTGAAAGTGAATTGTGTTTCAGTAACTTGAAGATAGACTCAAGGAAATGTACGGTTTTCGTAGTTTGTCCTTTCTAAGTTGAAATTAAGTGCAATGATTTGTAAATAAAGTTTAAAAAATAACTTTATGTGTTTCTAAATTTTTTTTCTCCCCCTTCTTTCGCCTCCCCTCCACCCCTTATCCCCCCCGTCTGCCCCCCCCACACACACACACACACTCTGGTTCAAGCTGTTGTTTCTCAGTCTAGTTGTGTAGGACACAGCTCCCTGGCCCATGCTGGTGTTAATGAGCCTTGTGTTCCCCACGGCTGAGGCAGTCGGTCACCTGTTGGTCACTCATAGCAGCTCACGGCAGCTCTTGCCGGCTGCCTGCCAGCGTGGTCGTCAGCCGCTCATGGCGACACATGGTAGCCCATGGGGGAGCATACAGCAGCTCACGCTGGCTGCCAGCCACTCACAGCAGCACACTAGCCCCCAGCAGTCCACAGCAGCCCAGCTGGAGGGAGAACTGTTGTTCATAACCTTAGCTATAGAGGGCGCAGCTTACTGGCCCATGTGGGAATCGAACTGGCTACCTCGGCGTTAGGAGCATGGCGCTCCAACCATCTGAGCCACCAGGCCAGCCCGTGTTTTTAAATTTTGGGGGTTATAACACTTATTTGTAGCAACCAAGTTTGTGATTGTGTTTCTGTGAATGTGAAATTATAGTTATTCCCTCAGATTTTGAAATAACTTGAATTAATATTCAGTACTTGAAGTTATATAGGTTACTTTACCATCCACCTTTTATGAATTATGTTTAGATGTTTCGGTAATGTTTATGAGGTTGGATTTGACCTAATGTAGCCTTCCTATAGAATTTCATCTTCCTGAAATTGTGTCATATATCCTATACCTTACTCTAAAATAAAAAATTAGGTATTACTGGTCAGTATAGCTTTTAATAATCTTACTTTTTGAAGCTTATGGTTTACCTAAAAATTTTGTTCTTTAGAAATGGTAAGTTTTCTGAGTATTTTCATCCCATAAGTAAATTTGTACTGAAAGAATTTTCATTTAATAAATGTTGATTTAAATATTGTACATTTCTTTATGTAGCACTTTAAGGATTTAATTCGGTTACGTCGGACAGCAGAATGGTCCCGTTCTAATTTAGACACAGAAGTTACAACAACAAAAGAAAGTCCAGAGATAGAACCACTTCCATTTACCTTGGCTCATGAACGTTGTATTTCAGTAGTCCAGAAACTTGTCCTGTTTCTCCTCTCCATGGATTTTACATGTCATGCAGATCTCTTATTATTTGTTTGTAAGGTAGGTAAACTAATAGGTATAATTTATAATTACAGATTTATAGGTTTAAAAAAAGATTAGAATGAATGCAGTCTTGAATTGATTTTTGATTAAGAGAAGTAATTATGCTTTTATTGGTTTTCCTTTTATACAGTTTTGAAAGATTTTAAAAGTATTTTGTCACTTCTCAGGATACCTAATTTATATTTTAATCTAGTTAAAACTAGATTAATGTAGATTTGAAATGTGTGTAATTTGGGTATGCCTGTTTTGAACCTACCTTTTTTCTATTAATTAAAATAGGAAATAAACAAATGTCAAATGATAGTAATGAAGGGGTTTTAATGCCCTGAAGGCTTTCCTGTAGCATATTCATTGTTTAGGGGAATTATTTTTCACTATTCAACCCAGATTTTTAGCCAGATTTTAATATTTGACTCATGAAATTACATTTCTTTTGCCTTCCATGTTGGTCAATTATATTGACACTAAAAGCATATCTCATTATTGAAAACTACTCCAACGCTTTGTTTTTGGAGAAAACATATGTAATTGCTATTTAAGTGTATGATTTTATAAAATGTATTACAGGTTCTTGCACGCATTGCGAATGCTACGAGGCCAACTATACATCTGTGTGAGATTGTGAATGAACCCCAACTGGAAAGACTGCTATTACTTTTGGTTGGAACTGACTTCAATAGAGGAGATATATCTTGGGGTGGTGCTTGGGCTCAATATTCCTTAACTTGTATGCTACAGGATATTTTAGCAGGTTTGTCAGGATTTATTTTTCATAGGGTATGTCAAAATTAGCTTATCATTATTCGACTAAGTAATCTTTAAAAGAAACTAACCCCCAACCATATAAAAGGTCTCTTTAATGTTATAGAAGGAGCAACCATTTAGAACTACTTTCGTATTTAGTTATGTTGACAGTTGTGATAAATGTAAGTCTCTGTGGAGGAGGTAGGTTGTTAAAGTGCAGGGATATTGGAGCTAGTGGGTGTCATCATTAACACCAGCAGTGGGTTGCTTACCAGTTCTGTATGTGGCCTTGAGGAAGGTACTGTCTGAGCCTCAGTCTTTTCATAAATAAAAAATGATTATATATTGTAAAATAAGGATAATAAAAGTACCTTCCTTATAAAGTTGTTTTGAGGAATAACATGTAAAGTGATTATAATAATTCCTTGTTCACATCACACATTTTGTGTTTTCTACTACTTACTTGTCTTTAGCATTTGAAGGTAATGCATTGGGTAATGCATTTTCTTAGGTAGGTGAGGTCTCATTTGCCTCAGAATCTTTTATTTTTAGAAGAGCATGTATGCTGTCATTCTCTAAACTGGAGGAAGGAATATGCTTTAATGTGTTTTGGATGTCTGTTTAGAAATCATTAAAGCAGTTAGAACTGTCTCATTACATACAGGAGAACTTCTGGCTCCAGTAGCTGCAGAAGCCATGGAGGAAGGAACAGTGAGTGATGATGTAGGTGCCACAGCTGCCGACTCTGATGACTGCCTTCAACAGTCTTCAGTTCAATTGCTAGAAACTATAGATGAACCTTTGACACAGGATATACCGGGTACATTCTTTGAATTATGTTTTATTTAAAGTATACTTGAGCTGCCTTTTTTTTTTTTTTTTTTTTTAAAGATTTCATTGGGGAAGGGGCACAGGACTTTATTAGGGAACAGTGTGTACTTCCAGGCCTTTTTTCCAAGTCTAGTTGTTGTCCTTTCAATCTTAGTTGTGGAGGGTGCCGTTCAGCTTCAAGTTGTTCTTTCAGTCTTTGTTGTGGAGGGCGCAGCTCAGCTCCAGGTCCAGTTGCCGTTGCTAGTTGCAGGGGGCAGAGCCCACCATCCCTTGTGGGACTCGAGGAATTGAACTGGCAACCTTGTGGTTGAGAGCCCACTGGCCCATGTGGGAATCGAACCGGCAGCCTTCGGAGTTAGGAGCATGGAGCTCTAACCGCCTGAGACACCAGGCTGGCCCTTGAGCTGTTTTTTTTTTTTAATGAAAATGTTTAAAATTAAGAATGTTAGTGAAGTATAAAGTTAATTTTTATATTTTTCTATGAGGTCTTTGACCTTAGTAGCCATATCAGTTATTTTCCTGATAAGTATGTTTTGCTTTGATTTTCTGAATGCTTATTATAATAAAATGCTATCCTTTCATAATGTCCTGATTATTTTGATATCGTCTGGTTTGGCTATGTTGAGGGAATTACAACCCAGGAAACTGTTAAAGACACTCAGTGGTGAAGAAAACAAGGTTAAAGGCTCTTGTTATTGAAATAGTCACTTTTTGGGGTGTATTTTCTCCTTTTATTCCTTCCTTTGTTTTCTTTCTTGCCCTTAAAAAAGTATATGTGCCCTTAAAAAAGTATCTTAGTCTGCACAGCCCTGTGTGGCATGCTCCCTACTTTTCACGACTATGTTTTAGTTACTACCCTATGTATGCCAGATGCTATGGTCATTTCAATCACCTGTCATTCCTTAATCTTATATTCTCTCATGATTTTTATCCTTGCTACTTGATAGTCCCTTTATCTGGAATAGACTTTCTCCTCTTCTTTGCGCGGTGAACTCCTTACCTAAGATTCATATAAAACATGCTCTTCTCCAAGAATCTTTTTCCGTCACCACCCTCAGTGTTGGAGACTGCTGTCAGTGCTGCCTTATGCTCTTGTCTCTTCCAGTACTTACTATGATGTAGTTGCTTTAATATTTCCAGTGTACTGTCTCTTCTGAACCTCTGTTAATTTCTTGGAGGGTGGAAATGTGTTTTATTAATCTTTATATACTCAAACCATAATACAGGCTGGCATTTGCTAGGCATTCTATAAAGATTTGTTGAATAGAGGGTAGGAAGGATGAGAGGATAAGAGTTGTAAGGAATAGAATTTAGGTAAGAATTTGGAAACATGAGAGAAAAATAATTCTAATTCATAATAGAAAAATAAAAGGTGAATGACAGTCATGTAACTTAAATCTTCTTTGCTTTTCACTTGAATACTGGGTATCATTTCCTGAAAAATTGGAGGTAATAACATTAATAATATAGTTTATGCAACTTGATTCTACAAGGGTTAATCCCATGGTCTTTTCCTCTAGGAAATCAAATGTTACTGCATTGGTGTTTTTAATTGTGTGTTATAGAGTGATACATATGCATACTTACTAATGCCTAATTGTCAGGTATAAAAATTTAGAGATTTTTATTTCAGTAGAAACGTTACATAGAAGTACTATAACTTTTCTGTAATCAGAAGCAGTATATTGGTTAAATTTTACGTTATATACTCTACCAGTAAAATCACATTCAATTATTTGAAGGTGCACCTCCTCTTTCCTCTTTGGAAAAAGATAAAGAAATTGATCTTGAGCTACTTCAAGATTTAATGGAAGTTGACATTGATCCTTTAGATATTGATTTGGAAAAAGATCCTCTTGCAGCCAAAGTTTTTAAGGTATGATACACTAGAGTATTCTTTGCAAATAAAATCTTTCATGTTAGACTTTCGGTTTATTCGTTACTTAAAAGAGGAAAGAGTACATATTTATTACCAAATGTAACCCATTATTTAATGTACTCAAAATACATTAAGTTGCTATAGGTACTGTAGTATATGCCAAATGAATAATATAAGGAAAACTTGTACCAGTTTGTTAATATAGTCACTAGAGTCTTACATAAAATCCACTAATAAGCTTGGGGAAGTATACTGATGGATTGTGAACATTTCAAGCAGCAATTAAGCTGATGCAAGAAGAGTTCATTGCGGATTCTAATTCTGTATTAGCCTCAACTTTTTCTAAAGGAGATACACCCCTAATGCTTTATATGGGTTCTTTTTGTGTGTAAGACATTTTATTAAGGATGGTAGTTACTTCTCAGATTCTAAATATGTAAGCTATTTTTAGACTTTGGTATAAAATGAAGAGAATATTATTGAACCATTCCTATAGATCATTAAGATTCTAGGTATCTTTTGGGGAATTTAAAGGGTGGGGGGAATGTTTATTTTATAGCTCTATTTGAGTTTAGGTAATGTAAATATAGTGTCACTCTTTGTGAAGAGAAAAAAAATAAACCACAGGTTTTTTCCATTTTTTTTAAGCCAATAAGCAGTACGTGGTATGACTACTGGGGTGCTGATTATGGCACTTACAATTACAACCCTTACATTGGGGGTCTTGGAATTCCTGTAGCAAAGCCACCCGCAAATACAGAGAAGAATGGATCACAGACAGTTAGTGTTTCAGTGTCTCAGGGTAAGTATGTGTTTGTATTTTAAGATATATACTATTTTTAAAGCAAGCCCTAAATTCATGCTTTTTATTTCTAGAAATTGAGGTTGAGCCTGTGCTGAGTGTATTTAATATCACAGGTGTGCCATGAGCATGGTGGTCAGAGCTGTATGTTTCTCTCTGTCAGTTTGGTGGAGCTTCCATTTATGATCCAAATTTTGTTTCTCAGAATAACCCCTTGTAAAATACATGAATTGTGTGAGTTTGCCAGTGATTTTAATTAATTGTGCTTAAAAATATTTTTTTTGTTAATGATAAACTTGTATTTTATTTGTAAACAGAATGAAACCACATTGAATATTATTTTTGCACTCTTCTATATCAAGATTTTAAAAGTAAAATCTTGGCTTAAAGTTTGAAATAATCATTCATTTACCAGAAAGTTGCAAGTTCAATACAGAAAACATTTGTTATCTTGATCCATTTGGGAGTGAGTTGCTAATCTGATATTTTTGTTTTGATTCATTTATTTCACAAAGCAGCATATTCTACATAAATACGTCAGAAAGCATATTTCATCAAAAACAGGAAATTAACATTAGTATTAACAGTCACATCCCATTAAGGTTTCAGCAATTGTGTCTAAATAATGTCCTTTATTGAAAAGGATCCTGTACAAAATCATGTGGTGTATTTAGTTGTTATATCTCTTCAGTTTTATTCACTGCTACAATTCCTCAGAGTTAACTTCCATGACCTTGATGCTTTTGAAGATTACAGGCCAGTTATTTTGTATAATGTCCCTCACTTTGGGTTTGTATGCTATTTCCTCTTGATTAGATTGTGACCATGCATCTTTGGCAGAAGTGTCACAAGAATGTAATGTTCAGGTTTTCTTACTGCACCCCATTACATGCTCATGATTTTAATTTGTCCTACAACTGTGGTTTTTCGTTTATTTACTTGATTAAGAGATGTCTGCCAGCTCTCTCTATTGTATTTATTCTTATTTGTAAAAGAAGTTTTTTGGGGTGTGGTGGTAGAGTGGTACTTGGAAACTATTCTTTAAAAAAAAAAATACTTAGTTTGAATAGACCCGTTGTTTCCTGTTTTAGTCAGTGGGTTATAATTTATTATTATCATTATTTATTTGTTTGGTAGTTTTTATTGAGGTTAAATATAAAAAACAAAATTTACCATCTTAGCCACTTTTAAGTGTACAGTTCCATGGGATTAATTACGTTCACGGTGTTGTCATTATTTTGATGTTCAAATTGTCCCAGATTTGACCAGTGGGATATTTTACAAGCTGGTCTCTCATCTTTTTGACATGTCCTCATCTTTCTTTGAGCCCTTCCTTGTTTTCTGGAGCAACAAGTTGACTGAGGCTCATCATTTACTTTCCCTTCCCCTGACTAGTAATTAGCTACTTCAATAAAGAGAAGGGTATTTCAAAACCTTTTTGTGGAGAAGTGCGATTAAGAAACCAAAATCTGGGTGCTAGATATACTTACTGCTGTTTTGATGGCCAGGCCCTCTTGGTGGATAATGTAGGTGTGAGTGTATCTACACACAGTTGAATTTATATTCATTTCTATATCTGTCTGTCTAGATGCCATGAGTTCGCATCGATATATTAGTTAATCTAACTAATCTAACTCCATAGGCTTCATTTTAGTTTTCTACGTCTGCATAGTTGTATTAATCTTTTTTTCTCTGACAGTGAGGAACCTGGTTCTCATTATTTTAATTTGTTTATTTCCATTATCATTACTTATTTGATCCACATCTCTTTATATATCCTCTCTTCCATCTCTAGCCTTCTTTGCACAGGTGCAATTACCTGGTGTGGCTCTAATACCACATGTCAGGTTGTTCTTACACGAGGATACGTTCCCCACCCTGTTTTGGGTTTGGATGTCAGCATTTTATTGTAGGAAATAGGACTGAGTAATAATTATCAAATAGCTTTTTTATCTCTTAATTGCTTTTTGTAGCCCTAGATGCTCGCCTTGAAGTTGGACTTGAACAGCAAGCAGAACTTATGTTGAAAATGATGTCTACCCTGGAAGCAGATTCCATTTTACAGGCATTAACAAATACATCTCCTACATGTAAGTAAAATCATTCTTAGAATGTTGCAACAAATAACTTACCTCTTGATTATTTTCAGGTGTACTCAGCAAGGACATTTTTAAGAGTTTGAGTGGGCTAAGTATATAGCACCTCTCCTTTACTAAATTAGTAGCAAGTTGAGAAATATGACAGAGGATTAACAAACTGGGAGAGTGGAGGGGAACAAACTACCTCCATGTAGTGCTCTTAACCTTTTCACTGCGTTTATTGATTTCAAGTTTGTTATCCAAAATGTGTCAAAATCCACAGAAAATAATTACAGTATTTATATTTTTAAGAAATAAATGATTATTTTAAAGTATAAAAATTCCCTATTGTTTATTCATTCGTGAAAAACACAAAAATACAGAAAAATGTACACCTGCTTTCCTCAACTTCCTTTCTGGAACACTGAGCTCGTGGGGTAAAGTCGAACACCGCAGTCAGCAGCATGGAAATAACGGTCGACTGTAGACGAAGGTCTCAGGGAAAATGTTAAGTTCAATCCAAAAACCTGAGTCATGAGTTTGTTATTGTGGTGTTGCAGGTTAATGAAATTCCTAGGGAAGGCCTGTAGCTGGCTGCCTTCAAATTCATTGTGTTACATCCAAATTTCTGATAAGGTGGGCTTTTTAAAATAGTTAACGTCTTTGTTATCTTTAGAGACTTGGATAGAAGACCTAGGTAAGGATGACAGCCAAATGGGCCTAATTGAACTGCAAAACTGAAACTATTTACTACCTAAATATCCACAGGAAAGGCAAACTTTTTATAATAAAGGACCAGGTACTAAATATGTTAGGCTTTCTGGGCCATGTGGTGTGTGTTGCAAGTACACAACTCAGATTTTGTAGCAGTACAGCAGCCATAGGCAATATGTAAACGAATGGGCATGGCTGTTACAGAAACCATGTTACAGAATCAGGTGGCCTGCCAGATTTGGCCATCAAGCCATGGTTTGCAGACCCTTCGTGTATAGTGCTGAACTTGGGTAGATCTCCTGTCAGGTGAGTACAGTTTAGATAGCAGTCTCTCAAAGACGTACAGTGAGAGCTTGTGCTGAGAAAATGGTGATATTTTAATTTTTCATAGGCCTACGAATCAGTTCACCTTCTCTGGGGCGTGGTGATTAACCGGGTAGAGATACTAGTTACGACCTTGGAAGAGCATCATGTCCTTGTCCTATGAAAGGGAGTTCACAATCCATTTCAGTAGAGAAATTGGGGTTTTTAGATCTTCCTATGTTAAATTGAACTTTTTCAGTTTGCAATCTTTATTTCTTACCTTAGGAGATATAGAAAAAAGGAGAAAAATAGAAGAAAAGGTCTAGTGTTGTATGTACAATCTTAGTATTGATACACTAATATTGTTGCATGTTATCTCCTAAGTAATATGGGGATCCCATTTGTTGGCTCAGCCTTTCCATGACCACAGACAGCTCAGTACTGCCAAAAGTAGCCCTTTTCTTTGTTAGCCATTGAAAAGCAAAAAATCATTTATTAAAAGAACCTTTTGTAATTTGTATGTACATGCTTTTCCTAATGTATTCTGTCTTTTGATTATTGTACAGAACTGTGTCCACCCTTTTAATATAACTTTCTAAATATATTTCCCCTTTTTAATATAATAATTTTCTAAATATATGAAAAACTATTCTTGGAGTCCCTATATTTCTCTTGCTCCCCACGAATTAGTTTGGTGTGTGATCTGGGCATGAGGATTTTTGAATGTTTTCCAGGAAACAATGTATATAGTCAGGGTTAAGAATCAGTGAACTGGAGTCTGGATTATTCTAAAGCTACCTTTTTAAGAATTAGTTAAGATTCTTATTTTTCTCCCTTTTATTTTCCTCTTATTAATTAGGAAAATAAAAATGGCTAGAAAGTAAGGTTCTTTTCTCTTGGTGGGCAAGTCCTGTGAATTTGGGAGCTTTTCTCTGTCACTTGTTTTTTCACTTTCAAGTAATATAGTAAAAATAAGTTTTCAAATAATAATGAACCATTTTAAAGAATGTAATTTTAATTTTTTAAAATATGATCTTCACTTACCTGTATGTAGTAATAGCTAGTTAACATTTCTCTTGCTGCTTTGTGTATAAAATCATGATTGTGTTTAATTTTCAGTATCACAATCTCCTGCTGGAACAGATGATTCACTTCTGGGGGGTTTGCAAGCAGCGAACCAATCCAACCAGCTTATTATACAGTTGTCATCTGTCCCAATGTTAAATGTTTGTTTCAACAAACTTTTTTCCATGCTTCAAGTCCATCACGTTCAGGTATGACTTCAGGAGAAATGGTGTATTTTTGTACATTATTGCCAGCCTAATAAAAGATGAAAATAAGTGGGGAGACCATTCTCAACCTGACAGGGATGATTTCTTTATCATGCTCAGATGGAAAAGTATTGGAGATAGCGTTGATAACCACAGCTCCTCCATGAAAGGTCATATATAATTTTTATGATTTTTAAGCTTCACTGCTTTGGATCCAGCTACAGTTGACCCTTGAACAACTCGGGGGTTAGGGGTACCAACTCTCTGCACAGTTGAAAATTCACATGAAACTGTTGACTACCCAAAAACTTAACCACTAATTGCCTGTTGTTGACCAGAAGCCTTACCGATAACATAAACAGTCAATTAACTCATATTTTGTATATTATGTGTATTAAATACTATATTCTTATAATAAAGTAAGCTAAAAAAAAGAAAGTGTTACTAAGAAAATCATAAAGAAGAGAAAATACATTTACAGTACTGTATATATTTATTGAAAAATATCCCTGTATAGGTAAGTGGACCTGCGCAGTTCAAACCCTTGTTGTTCAAGGGTCAACTGTGTATATGATAGTTAACGTATACTTGTATTTAAAGACAAGTTAGACAAACATTTATATTAGGTAAATTAGAAATTTTAATTTAGTTACATTTTATTTCATCAAGAATTTTAAGATGTGTTTGCTTGTCAACTGATTTGAAGTAATGAGAAGTATTCAATAGAAAAATTATTTGATTGTAATCATAAGGATTCATACATAAGATTTTGTTTAAATAGTATTTCATAATATAATAGGTACATTTTTTTCCTGTCAATTTTCATTCTTTTTCAGTTGGAATCACTTCTCCAATTGTGGCTCACATTGAGCCTGAATTCTAGTTCATCTGGAAACAAAGAGAACGGAGCAGACATTTTTTTATATAATGCTAATAGAATACCTGTAATTTCATTAAATCAAGGTAAGATTTATTAGAAGGAAAATTAATATAGCATAAATAATAAGCTAAAAAGATAATGGTTAGGTTAATATACTTATTAATCTTTGTCATAAGGGTTATAATGTTTTAGTGAAAAAAATTTTTTTTAACACACTGACTTAGTAATTAGCAGGAAAAAAACAGAAAACCCTTATTTTGTGGTCTGTATTATGTTATGACTTATGTGTGTAACTAAAATTGACAATGTTCTGTTAATTTTTGTATTGTATTCCTTTAAAGTATTGTCTTCTTCACAGGCTGTTTTGTTGCAATTAGTGTTTTTTAAAACTGTGATTTTGCATCTATGGTAATTGTAAATTCAAGAGGATGTTAATTTCCTGTAGAAGTTATTTTGGTTCATTTTTTTCTTGGCAAATGCAAGAATGTGGGAATAATGGGACTAGAACATCTTCAAAGGAAGACAACTAGCCTTCAGGTCTGGCTATAGGAATCCATTTTAGTTATATTTTAAGAAAAGTGAAAATTATTTATTCCTAGTGCTTTCTCCCTAGAGAAGGGGCATCCAGTATCTTGCATGGCTCTTACATGGCTTGTCTTCCAGCCTAATGACAGCCACACTGGCTCATGGTCTCACGTCGAATTGTTTCACAAAGAACCAGCCTAACTTTAATCAGTCAGTTTCCATCTCTTCCACTGCATTAGTAATTATTATAATAATAAATTTTGCTCCCATTGCTATTTATAACTTTGTTATTGTGGAAAATATTGAACAACAATAGATAGAAAAGTAAATTATTCCTTACTGTCATCAAATATCTGGTGAGTATTCAAATTTCTAATTGTCATAATTTTACAAAATTTTTTGTGTTTTGTAATAGAGTCCATATAAAGTCTACACATTGTAGTGTGTTTTTTTAATGCCTTTTAATCTGTATAGGTTCCCTCCATATTTGGTTTTATGTTTTCCAGGAGTCCTAGGGTCCTGCTTTTTAGTGATTATATCTCCATCATGTCCTGTATTTCCTATAGATTGATAGTTGTTGTAAATTACAGTAAATTGGAGCTTAATCTGATTTGAGGGTTGGTGTTTTTTTAAGGCAATGTCATTCGGTGTCTCTCTTTTTATATTAACAGGCTTAACGCCTAGGCTTATTAACAATTCACTAGAGGTTTCAAAATGAAGATATTCTGTCATTCCTTTTTTGTTAGCTGATACACTTCCATAAAGAAAAGGTTCCTTTCATATTCTATTATCTGGGCCCTGCAAGTGACCTAATTACTGTTTTCATTTGTGCTTTTGTTGTGAAGTTACATTGGTTTTGATTGGTCTATCCCATCCCTGTTTTTTTCCAGTATGTCCTATTATTTTCAGTTTGAGGTTTTGCAGAATATGAGAATTCTTAGTAAAACACAAATTATTTTGCAATAGAAATGCCTGTAGTTTGGAAAGGACAACAAATTTATAATGATAACACATTAGTGATTTATGTGTCATAGGCTGAGTTTTAAACTTAGCCATAAAATGTTATTAACTGTTAATGCTTTTGTTATATTTAGTGGGGAATGCTTTTCCTTTGTATGTTTTGAGGATACTAGGTAATGAGTTGATTTAAAGAAATAATGACATTTTTGAATTCATTGTTTTTAATTCTTGGTAAACATTTACTTCTTCTGAGTAAAATTCCTCCCCCCCCCTTTTTTTTTTCTGCATAGCATCAATAACTAGCTTTCTCACAGTATTAGCTTGGTATCCAAATACTTTGCTCCGGACATGGTGCCTTGTGCTTCATAGTCTGACACTCATGACAAACATGCAGCTTAATCGTAAGTTCAAAAAATTTTCTTTTAAATCTCTGAAATATACCTTATTATTCTTGCTATCATATTCTGTAAAAAGTTTTTTTCTAAGAAGTGATATAGTTGTGAAAATGATTTAATTTCTTACTGGAATGTCTTTTCTGAATTTGGTCTTATATAGTGTATCCTTTGTCTTATATATATTATTTTAATTTGATAATATAAATTCATATCTACCATTACAAGTTCAAATTATATTTTTACCTTCTAAAAACTTAATAGTTATTAAAATAAAATTGATTACGTTTAGAGTACAAAGTCAAATATTTAATACTAATCTATGTTTTATGTTGGTTATTCTTTGTATTTAAAAAGGGCTTATTCATTATAATATTCATGAACATATATAACTAGATTCCTCAGTTTTTGTTTTTTTACCTCTAAAACCTATATTCACTGAACATAATTACTTTTTCTCAGATTCTAATGTCCTGTTAAGTTTTGTTCTTTCCTCAACCCACCCCCATTTTTCGCATTTAAGTTAAGATAGTAAAATAATTTCTGAACCTTCTCAGAAAGGAATGTTTAGTACTTTTTGTATCCCAAAGTCATGACAATACTCTCTGACATTATCTTTGATAGTGCTTACTGGTTTTACTTTTCATGTTTAGGTCTAGGTTTTATCTGGCATTCTTGAGGTGTTGTGAGTTAGGCATTACAGTTCATATTAGAGAGCAAAGACTACCCATTTGTGAATTGAAATCTTCATTCCATTTGTAGGTTATGACAACAAGTGAGTGGATTTCATCCCCATTCTGTTCGGACTTAATTTCATTAAATGGAAAGCTCTGTGACATTCATGAAGATATTAATTTAAGTCATTGCTTAGCCTCAAAATTCCATTCTTTTGTTTAGAATATATTTTCCAAGTATACATTCAAAAGCATTATTAGATGATACTGAAGATGGATTTGATTCAAAGGATATTTTATTCCAATCAGAAAACTGGTGTGTTGCCTGTGTATCAGTTAACAGTGTACAATCCATATCAACTTACATCCCAAAATGTATACTTTTTGCTTCAATTTATCTTAGAAAACTGGGTTAAAATTTACCTGAAAAGTAGATCTCTGACTATTTCTGGAAGGGGGAGTTAATTACTAAGAATAGGTAACAATAGGTTCAGCAAACAGAGAGTAAGCATTTACTTATTTTGTTTCCACTTGACAGTATGCTTAATAAGATACACATAAAACTAGGTATTTTTCACGAGCGAAGTAGGACAGAAACAAGAGATCTGTAGTAGATGACAATACAGAATGAGTCCAACTCTCAATACTGTAGAGAGTCAGACCCTTTTAATAAACTGTAATACCCAGGAATATGTGAGTTTTTCTTGAAGTTAAAAGACGTTTTAAATATTACATGTTTTAGGGTTCGTTTTCTAAAAACATTTAAAAAAATGTTTTATAGCTGGTTCCAGCAGTGCCATTGGAAACCAGGAGAGTACTGCCCATCTGTTGGTTTCAGATCCAAACCTGATTCATGTTTTAGTGAAATTTCTTTCTGGCACCAGTCCACATGGAACAAATCAACACAGTCCACAGGTAATCTGACTTTTGAAAACCAGAGATACTGGCAGGTTCAGACTATACAGTAAATATGTTTGTAAAGAAAAACTTTAATGAGTCTAAATATATAAAATTGCTATTGCCGAAGTACTAAATGATGCCTTTTATGTGGCAGTGTAATAAAAGCTTTTGAAATATTTATAATAACAGTAGCTATACTGAAACTAAATTACAATAGGTAGTAAGATTTCTCTTGGGTTTTTGGGATTGATTTTTTATTTAAGAAATATTCTGAATAAATACTTAAAGTCAAAGAAGCATTTCAGTAATTTTGGAATTTAAAATGTTTTTAAAAGTAATGTATTGTGTTTAATGACCTCTATTATTAAGATTGACAATTCATTTAACTTAGTTATTTTATAATATTAAATATTTTATTTAATAAAAAATGAAGACATACCAGAGTTTATAAACATTTTTTTTAGTTTTACTACAAATTTTATTTATATCATTTTAATTTCTTATACCACTTTTTAAAATATTTCTACTTCATTATATTTCTTTTCAGATAAAAATACATTTAGTGTTTATAGCATCTTTTTAATGAAAGTTATTCAAGATTACCTAACAGGTTATCATCTCTTAATTCTTAGCTATGTGCTAGGTCTATGTACTGTTCTAGGTGCTAATGATACGTAAGTCTGATGTAAGACCAAGTGTGCTTTTTGGAGCTTAAATTCTGGTGGACACATTTATTCAATATTTTCATACTGAATGAAATTAATTTTGTAGATCATAATAAAATAAACGAGACAAGAAAAAAAAAAAGTGAGAAAGAAGGAACTACTTGTAGATTGGACCAGAGTTTGGGTGGGGGCAGAGACAGGTTATCTAGTCATTATTGTACATAAAAATTGCATGAATTTGAAATGGGAAGATTCCTGGGATCACTGGTTTCAACTTCCTTTATTTTACATATGAGAAAAACGTGCTTTATCTGCATTGACCTCAATTATACAACTGGTTTTAGTGGTAGAGCTAGGTGTCAGGGAACATATACTAGGGAACATACCACTATACAAAGTAGTGTTTTTTCCTCTTTTTAAAAAAATTTTTTATTTTTATTTTCAAAGAGTCAGTTATTGAAGATAAGCTTTCTTTGGATTTCTTGATTTTATATAGGAAATTTGGTTACGAATATTTATGATTTATGTGCTCAGTATTAACAATTTTATCTAACCCTACAATAGTTTGGAGAATTAAATTGCATTTTGTATTTTCAAAACTCCTCCAGTGTTTTATGGTCATACCAAATTGGGATGGAATAAAATAATATGTAGAAGTGTTACAAAACATTCCAAAACTTACCTCAGGTTATCTAGTTTGATTCTCACTATCATTTCTTTCATTGGTAAGATAGAAGTTTGGGAAAGCAGATTTTTATGAATTGGTACAGGTTTGGTTTTAGCCTTTGGGTTTTTTGGGGGGGGTTTGTTTCTTTTTTTCATTCACTGTAACATTTGCTCTGCTAGTCATTAGAAGCATAATCTTTTGTGGATTACTTAACCTCTGAGACTGAGTTCTTTTATTTTGAAATAGGCTAATTAATAAGCTGGTTTGTGAAAATCAATGCATAAGTTCTTTTGTAAGTGTTGTAAGGATATTTCTAGTGTAATTCAGGTGAATCTTTTTTTGTATTGAGTAAAATAAACCTGATATAAGTTGTTTTAAGCCATAAGGAAAACAATTATTAACGATGGAATCTGTAATACTCAATTTAAAATAAACATCAAGACCTAAAAAATTAATTGGCTTCCTGCTATCACTATTAATATTTTTGTTCTTCATATGAAAATTTACAACAATAGAGTATTTGACTTAACACTTCATACTTTTTAAATGAATAATTCTGTAAATGGTATTAGTAAGCAACTTTCAGTGAAATTTCATTTCTCTTCAGGTTGGTCCAACTGCTACACAAGCTATGCAAGAATTCCTTACCAGATTACAAGTTCATCTTTCTTCAACATGTCCTCAAATATTCAGTGAATTTTTGCTCAAGCTAATTCATATACTTTCAACAGAAAGGTAAATTTCAATGTACACGTATATTCCTGATGTATAAGTATCGTATAAGTATATAATATTATATAAGTATGTAATCGTCCCAATAAAGTTTGCCTTACTAGTGTTTGGGGGCATGTTTGGAACAGATAAGCAGAAGGATGTTAGGATTAAAGAGGAACGGTTAATTGGTATGTTTCCAGATTTATTTTATTTCTTTATGGCTCTACCAGATCCTGAACTCTGTCTATTAGGAAAGGAATCCTTGCTTGCTTTTACTGTTTTCATAGATTGGTTATTATGAACATAGGTGAAATTTACTTGAAGCTGTTTAAATTGTTCTAGGCTGCAGATAGAGAATTAAAGTTATCACTGATTTCATTTGAAACGAATATACGTATGATAAGAAAGCTCGAAAAGAGCTTAAAGAACATTATATATTAATTTCATAGAAAAATCCTAAATAAGTTTATTAACAAATCAGTATCTTAAAAGAATAATTTTTTTTTTAAATTTTATTTTATTAAATTTATTGGGGTGACAATTGTTAGTAAAATTACATAGATTTCAGGTGTACAATTCTGTATTACATCATCTATAAATCCCATTGTGTGTTCATCACCCAGAGTCAGTTCTCTTTCCATCACCATATATTCGATCCCCCTTACCCTCATCTCCCCCCCCCCCCCCCCCTTACCCTCTGGCAACCACTAAACTATTGTCTGTGTCTATGAGTTTCTGTTTCTCATTTGTTTGTCTTGTTCTTTTGTTGTTTTTGGTTTATATACCACATATCAGTGAAATCACATGGTTCTCTGCTTTTTCTGTCTGACTTGTTTCGCTCAGCATTACTCTCTCAAGATCCATCCATGTTGTCACAAATGTTCCTATATCATCTTTTCTTACTGCCGAATAGTATTCCATTGTGTATATATACCACAACTTAAAAGAATAAATTTTGACCATGATGGGTTGGTTCTTAAAATGCATGAATGGTTCAGTATCATATAATATATATCATAGTAATGAATCTTTTTTCATCATACATTAAGACATTTCATAAAATCCAACATTTTATTGCTATAAAAAATTTCAATGCAGTATAAACAGTGTCATTTTATTTAAAGTTACAAAAAACTAGATGATGAACAAATGAAACTCTTGTATGTTTGTTTAAGAATTCCCATTAATATCAGGAACAAGTTAAAGGTGCTGTTTTATCTTTATTGTTTAATTTCATTCTGGAAATGCGGTGAATTTAAAATTTAAAAAAATATATTACAGAATGGTGAAAATCATTTGTAGATTACATGATTCTTTTCTTTGAAAATGAATGTCAAATATTAGAAATTAGGTATACCAAAATTATACCAAAAAGTATAATTTATAAAATTTAACTTAAAAATAAAGTATTCATAATAGTTATTTTTTATAAAACAGCAAATTACTTCATACCAAGTACAAAAATTAATGTGCAGAATTTATATGGGTATATGCTTTCATAGCTTCAGAAAATTTCATCTCTTAGCTACTTTCCTCATTTGTGTATTCTTCCTCCTTTATAATTACTTTAAAACTAATGTGGTTGTAGTGTAGCTTTTTTGTCGTACATACACAGTGACTGACAGTTGGCAGCAAGAAGGTGTAGATTCACAAAACCATCGGCATTCATTAAATGGTTTTCATTTGTATATTTGGAATACGAACATGAGGATTTTGTGAGGTTTTGGATGATATAAATAAAAGCTGACAACGCAAAAATTAGTCACGATTTATTTCAACTAGGCTTTTAAAAAAAACCTAGAGGAGACCTCTAAATATACTCATTAGATAAAGGCTTTAGTATAGTTCTGTCCATGTAGAGTGGCAAGGTTTTCATGAAAATTCAATACACTGATTCTAATATTTGTTACTGTTTTTAGTTTAGTTACATACAATATATTTTTTAAGTGGTTACATTTTTTAAGTGGTTTACATTCCTCCAAAACTAATTAGGTGTTTTTTTCAGCTATTCTCCCACCCCCTTCCACCCTACACACATCCTGTAAATTTTTTAGCCTGTCCTTAAATTGTATCTATAAGGTTCTGACCCAAGAATACGCTGTTTTGTATGTTTACAACAAAATCTCTGGAATCCGATAAATTAGCCAACAGCTCTTTTGTTAAAGTAATAATATAGCTTGAAAAGAAATGTACAGTCAATATAAAGAGGGCATTCAGTTTTATCAGATGAGTGTTTATCACATGTTTACTATTGCTCTGTGGATTATATTTTCATTTTCTTAACAGTATTTTTCAAAAAGTATTTTTTTTAAGTTTTGTGTACTTTATTTGTTTCTTTATTTTGTGTCATAAATAAATACATGCTAACCCATATCATGTAGATGATCCCCTTTGTTTTCTTCTAGAGTTTTTATAGTTTTAGGTTTTATATCTAGGTTTATGTTGAGTTACATTTTGTATTTGGATCGAATTTTTTTTTTTTTTGCCTATGGCTATCCAATTTTTCCTATATTGTTTGAGAAAAAGGCTATCCTTTTTTTGTTGAATTCTCTTTGTACCGTTTTCAAAAATCAGTTGACCATATTTATTTTGCATCATTTCTGGACTCTTCTATAGACTGGATGTTTGTGTCTATTCTTTTTCAGTACCACACTGCTTTGGTACTTTTTCTTATTTTTTATTTATTTATTTATTTTTTTAAATTAGGGAATATTGGGGAATCACTGTGTTTCTCCAGGGCCCATCAGCTCCAAGTAGTTGTCCTTCAATCTAGTTGTGGAGGGGTGCAGCTCAGCTCCAAGTCCAGTCGCCGTTTTCAATCTTTAGTTTCACCAGGTGCAGCCCACCATCCTTTGTGGGAATGGAACCCCCAACCTTGTTGTTGAGAGCTCACACTCTAACCAGCTCAGCCATCTGGTCGCCCCTCCGGAAGCTCAGCGGCAACTTGTTATCTTCAATCTAGTTGTGGAGAATGCAGCTCACTGGCCCATGTGGGAATTAAACCGGCAACCCTGTTGTTCAGAGCTCATGCTCTAACCAACTGAGCCTTCCAGCTCCCCCTACTTTGGTACTTTTATTTCTTGAAATCTAATACTGTGGATTTTCTAACTTTGTTCTTTTTTCAAAATTGTTCTGGCTATTCTAACTCCTTAGCTTTTCTATATAAATTTTAAAATCAACTTATTGATTCTCCCCCCTGAATGCTGGATTGTGATCGAGAATGTGTCAGTCTATGGATTAATTTGTGAAGAATTGTAGCCTCTTTGTGCTTTTTCTTTGTATACAGTTATGTGATCTGTGAAAATAGACAGTCTTATTTCTTTCCATTGTGTATGTCCACCCCACCTTACCCCCCCCCCCCCCCCCCCAACACACACACACACACACGCTTATCCTGGTTAGGACCTCCAGTGAGAGGTTCAACTGAAAGGGTGAAATTGGCTCTCCTTGTTTTTTTCTCTGACTGGAAACATTCAGTCTTTCACAAATAGAAATATTATTAGCTGTACTTTCTTTTGTCTTTTCCCATGTAAGCGTTTGATAAGATTTGTCTCTTAATTGAGCTGGTCAGACCACTTTACATTGAATGTAATTATTGATATAGTGGACAAAAATTAATAACTTTGCCAGTTGTCTGTTCATTTAATTTATTCTTTGTTCCATTTTAAAACATTTTTGTGCCTACTTTTGAATTACTAATTTTTTTAAATAATTTCACTTTGTTTCCACTGTTGGCTTATTGTTTATAACTAAAAGTTTTTGATTATAGTGTTTGCCATAGCTTTACAAAATACATCTTTATTTCATCACAGTCTACCTTCAGATATTATACCTAACTCACATATAGTGTCAGAATTTTACAACAGTATATTTTCAATTTTCTTATGTATGTCAGAACTTTCCAACAATATATTTTCAATTTCTTTCTCCCATCTCTTGTGACACAATTGTCATGTTTACGAATGTTTTACGTATGCTGTAAACATGTAATACATTCCTATATTTTCTTTGCTTTAGATAAACACATATCTTTTAGACACTAGAGTAACTATTCTTGCCTGGAAAGGGACAAGTCTCTTTTAGGGTGACTAGTGTGAGGAGTTGAGTCACTCTTTCCTGGAGTTGAACTGGGTTTGGGTTTTGTTGTTGCTCATTATTACCTTTAGTGTTACGTCATCTTCAAATTGATCTTGTTTCCTGTGCTTCTGTAGGGGTTGGAGTATAAGGGGCTTGTTTCCAGTGTTCTTGCAATCCTCAGCTTTTATTCTGAGCTGGAGAGCATTTCCTTCTCTACAGTGGTGGGAAATAGCTAATGGTATTTGAGGGTTTTTTTCTTGGATACTAAATACGTGGTGTCTTTTCAATACCATTTCTCTTACCTGACATCAGTCAGTGTCCTACAATTCAGTCCTGTTCTAACGCTATCCAAAGTGAGCATCAGATTCACAGTTTTAACTGCTCAGTCCCACAAGACTACTCTCACTTCAGAGGACATTTGCAAGGCCTAGGTCCCTCGGTTACCCACACTTACCTCTGATTTCACTACAGATTCGGGAGTTCTCACAAGCCCCTGCTCAGGTTTGATACTCTAGGATGACTCACAGATCTCAGGAAAAACACTTTACTTATGTTTACTGGTTTATTGTAAAGTATATAACTCAGGAACAGCCAGATTGAATTGATGCATAGGGCAAGGTGTTGGGGGAGGTGGTGAGGGAGGGTGCCTGTGAATGGGTGTGAACTTGCATACCCTTTGTTTAGCAATGTGTTAAGTATTTTAATGGAATTCTTGTTGCCTATTTACATATTGCCAGCATCTCTTTTTACTAAATTCTACCTCAGGAAAGTCAATGCTCATATTCTGTCTGCTTGGGGGTACCTGTGTTTTCATGGATTTCAGGAATTTTGGTACTCTTTGACCTCAGAAGTCTGATGGGTTCAAGAAAAATTATGACTTTATAGTTAGTTTTGCTTTCTTTTTGTTAGGTGGTGGGGGAGATGATCTTTCTAGCTTTCTATATCTTAGGTATATGCAGAAATTGAGAGAATTTAATTTTGATGCATAAAAATTACTTCATTACTACTAAACTTTTGAAAATCCAGTTCAGTAGAGAATATTTTAAAATAGCAACATTTGAGGACATAACAAAACAGCTCTTTTCATTACGAGGAATGCCTTGTGGTCTTTAAACATTTTAGTCTATAGCTTCAGAATCCACCTTTTTGATTTATTTGTCCTTTAGTTTTCTATTTGGAAAGGAAGTCATTTTTGATTTTGTATAAAATAGAGGCAAGAACATGAACAAACTCAGGAAGAGATGGAACCCATTGCTACAAAATGAAATAGTGAATACCAAGAGATTAATTATTGTTTAGCTTTCTTGTATTGTGGAGAACTTCTTTCAAAAGATTTTAAAATGAATTTTTAATTCTCTCTCTTTTTTGCAGGGGTGCCTTCCAGACAGGCCAAGGACCTCTTGATGCCCAAGTAAAGCTCTTAGAATTTACTCTGGAGCAGAATTTTGAAGTCGTTTCAGTTAGTACTATTTCTGCTGTGATAGAGTCTGTCACCTTCTTAGTACACCACTATATCACTTGCTCTGACAAAGTGATGTCTCGAAGTGGATCAGATAGCTCAGTGGGTGCTCGAGCATGCTTTGGGGGACTCTTTGCCAACCTCATTCGTCCAGGTGATGCAAAAGCAGTTTGTGGAGAAATGACAAGAGATCAACTCATGTTTGATTTGTTAAAACTGGTTAACATTTTAGTACAGCTGCCTCTTTCGGGCAATAGGGAATACAGTGCAAGAGTGTCTGTGACTGCCAATACGACAGACAGTGTTTCAGATGAAGAAAAAGTCTCAGGAGGCAAAGATGGTAATGGAAGCAGTAGTAGTATTCAAGGATCACCTGCATACGTCGCTGACTTAGTGTTAGCCAACCAACAGATTATGAGCCAGATTTTGTCTGCTCTGGGCCTCTGTAACAGTAGTGCCATGGCGATGATAATTGGTACGTATTGAGAACATTCACTTTATACTATAGCTCTCTTCTTTTCAATATCTGAATTCATTTTACTTTATAGTCTAGCAGTACTTTATAGTAAACTTCTTCATATGACTGATTTTTATTAGTGAAAACATTGAAATATTGAAAAACTTAAAGTGAATTTTTTTAAAATTGGAAAATACTAACAAAATATTAAATTGTGAAAAACATATCAGTATCGTAAGTCAGATACCATAATTTATAGCCATGTATCTCTAATGTTTTAAAGATGAAGAATTTCACTTCAAATTTTTGGTTAGGGAACCAGTAAGATTTATTCACATTTTCTTAAAAAGTGAAATACAAAATTTCATGCAAAGTGTAACAGTTTCTATGACGCATATCAATGTAAAATTTATATATTGTTGCTTAACTTTCCTACCTATTTGAAAGCTAATACATTGTGTTAACTTTTTTAAATAATTGAATTTTTGTAAATTATCGTGAAATCCATTCCCAATACATATTTGTTTGTTGGTATTTTTTTCTTTGTGTAAGCGAAACAATCATGACTTTTTTATTAGATGTTTGGAAGTACAGTCACATAGTACCAGTTATTTTTCCCTTCATTTCCTTTCCTCTTGATATATAGCTAATACAGAATTATGTGCCTCGATCAAGAGCAACTTCCTTTTATTGTTACTAACAGTAGAGATACCTTAAATATATAGAGGGCACCAAAAACAGTGTATACACATTTAAGAAAGGAAAACTGTATTAAAATTATAATAATATATACCGATAACAAAAGATGACTACAAGTCACGTTTGACTTCTGCAATTACAAGAGGTGCTCAAAGTGGTGACCATCAGTGTCCAGACACTTCTGATTACGGCGAACTACTGCTTGAGCAACGTCGCCCAAAGTGTCCACTTGTATACATTTGTTTTGCACCCCCAGTATATAGCTCACATAACCAAAAAACATGCTCTACTGAATGCTATGGTAGATATTTTCATTTCTAAGTATGTGTGTGTACACACACACACACACACCTATTAATGTACCCATCCTTCAGTGGTTTCAGGAAAAATGGCCTTTAAGCCTATTTTAATTATTGATTTTTAAGGATATACTTTTAAAACAACGTGTAATCTTTTTATTTAAACTAGGGGCAAGTGGATTACATCTCACCAAACATGAAAACTTTCATGGTGGGTTAGATGCCATATCAGTTGGGGATGGATTATTTACCATATTGACAACCCTTAGTAAAAAAGCTTCTACAGTCCACATGATGCTGCAGCCAATTTTAACCTACATGGCCTGTGGATATATGGGCAGACAGGTAAGTGCAATCCAGCAACAATTGCAGTGATATAAGTAGTCTTTAGTAATGGGAGTAGAGAATTATTTATAGAACAGAGACAAGGAGAGTATTCATGTTATATATTGGAAAGTGAACATCAGCAGATAGAGTAGAGATTATTAATAGAAGTTGGAGAGTAAAAGTAATATTGTAAAAGAGGAGCATAATGATATAAGAATAAAACATTTAATATATTCTTAAATTTTTTATTTTTTCCCATTGTCCCAGTTCTTTCCTTTTCCCCCAAAATAGCAGAGTTAAATACCAAAATGTTGTCTGTATATGTTCATATGAAAATTTAATGGTTATTTTTTCAAGCTTATGTTGCATACGTAGTTGCCTTTTGATTAAAAGGGATTAGTGTAATTTTAAAAGAAAGGTTAGAATGTTACTGCTTTTTATATTTATCTTTTAAAAAATGAATTTTTAAAAACCGATGTGCTTATTTTAACATCTAGTCTGTTTACCGTTTTTTCAAATGAGGATTCTGAAACATAATTTTAAAGGAATTTTTATGTCAATGTATAATTACCATTTTCTTAAATATTTATTGCATGTATATATATTTCTCCATTGGAAGATACAAAGATATTTGAGAAGGATGAATTTTTAAATGCAATTAGTGTTTAGCATAAAACAAAATCAATGCACATTAATTTAAGGTAGAAATGATAAAAGCTTAAAAACATGCTCTGAGTTCAAAGAGGAGAGACTGTTTACTTCCTTTTTGAATCAGGTAAGATTTCTTATGTATTTTGGCAGATATTTTGTATTTAGTGGCTTAGGTTAAAGCTGTCATTTTAAAGTAATTAACTATAAAAGAATATTACATTCAATAGAAGTTCAGTTGTCCTAATTAATAGGAAATTAATAATCACTTTTAAAATTACAATACACAACGTGTTTGTTTGTTTGTTTATTTTTTAGGGCTCTCTTGCTACTTGCCAGTTATCTGAACCATTATTGTGGTTCATTTTGAGAGTATTGGATACTAGTGACGCCTTGAAAGCATTCCATGATATGGGTAAGATAAAACTCTAAAAATTATCATTTAAATATAATCATTTGATAGATAACCATGTTATGTTCTCATTTTTGTAGTCTTCTGTGAAAGTTGATTTGATGTCAAGCCATCTGTTTTAAGATAATTTTCATTTAGTATTCTTTGTAAATTTAGGTGGAGTTCAGCTCATTTGCAACAATATGGTTACTAGTACAAGGGCTATTGTAAACACTGCAAGAAGTATGGTGTCAACTATTATGAAATTTCTTGACTCTGGTCCAAACAAAGCTGTTGACAGTACTTTGAAAACAAGAATGCTAGCTTCTGAGCCTGACAATGCAGAAGGGATCCATAACTTTGCACCCTTGGGTAAGAAGAGTTATTAAATCTTACTGGTACAAATTTATGTAGTTTACTAGTTTTATGTAGTTTACTAGTTTGGAATAAAGCAAAAATAGTTGTTGAAGTAAGTTGATCGTGTTACAATACCACCATTTTAATTAAAAACAATTGATGTAAAGGTAGTGGTTTTTGAAACATTGTACTAATTAGAAGGAGTTTTTAATAGTTCTTTAGTAGTAAAATTTGTTTTTTAGTTTAAATAAAAGTACAATTCAGGAAACTAATTAGTAGATTATGTCAGTTTTTACTGTAAATATTAATTGGTTTTAAAGAAATTGTTTTGTGTTTTCTTTTTAAGAAGCTTCAAATTTAGGTACTTTTCCAGTTTAAATAGTTTTCATTTAATATTTCTAATTCATGAGCATTGACAACTTAGAATAAAGGTGATATTTTCAAGTTGAAGGCTGTATTGGACATTTTTTTTTACTTAAATCATTTGAGAATTATTGTGCTATATTTGTTATAGTTTTCATTTGACCCATGAATATAAATAAATTAGGCGGTATGTAAAAATGAACTTGTCACCTTGCCAGTTGACTGGATGCCCTGGTATTTTGTGAATATTGTGGCAAATCATGTTAAATGTATCAACTATATTCATAGTATCACATCTTCATGTTTTTAACTAAATTCTAGTGTAATTATGATTTGAATAGTTCTTGATGCTTTAATGGGTTTCTTTTGTTTTATTTTATTTAAAATCTCTTCTGTAGGTACAATCACATCTAGTAGTCCTACTGCCCAGCCAGCTGAGGTGCTTTTGCAGGCCACACCGCCCCATAGAAGAGCTCGCTCTGCTGCATGGTCCTACATCTTTCTGCCAGAGGAAGCTTGGTGTGATCTTACCATTCACCTACCTGCAGCAGTGCTTCTTAAAGAAATACATATCCAACCTCATCTTGCATCTCTTGCAAGTGAGTAATTGTTTTTGTAAAGAAGCATCATGAAATTAAACTTTAATGTAGGAATATTTAAAAATGAAATATTTAGCAAACAGCTTTACACTTAGATACGATTTCCAAATTGCTTAATTTAGAAGTTTTTAGTATAATGTTTAATATTACCACCAAATCATTTCCCATGAAATGAACTGAAATGGCTATTCCCCTCAAATAAATAGAATGTTTTATGAAATCCAAACAAATATATTCCAGTTAATACTATTTTGCCTTTCCTCTACCCCGAAATTTATTAAACTAGAGCAGTAAGTTGAAGTGAGTTAGTTCACACACCTATAGATAGTAATCTTAGTTTTTCTTGCCGGGTCCTCAGTACTGGCCATGTGATATAAAAGTAACGTATCTTTATTTGTGTGCTCCACCCTCTCCCCCCATTGTAAAATAATTACATCTGAAATAATTTTTAAATTTTATTTTGAATATAGTATTTTAAATGGTTGTGGATTTCTTGTTTGTAATATTTTGAGTCATTCATTTGATTTTTTTTCATTGAATATTTTATTATAACTTTGCAAAGTAAATAATTCAAAAGAAATTTTTAGAAAACAAGTTTTATTTTCAGAAGCAGGAACTCTTTCAAGTGTTCATAGAAGAATGGGAAATACTGTGGCATTCATGATTGTCCCCAAATTCTTTCATTATAAATATAATAATTTTTACAGAATTACTGAAATTATCACATTCTTTTATATGTTCATTGATTGATTCTCATTGCTATCGATGTCACTCAATAATTGGATGAAGAACTGGGAAATTTTGTAGATCCCTGGCATATATGGAGAATAAATTTTCCACTTATTTGCAAGATTAGACTATTGTTACACCTTAATATAGTTGTGGAATCCATACTTCTTAGAAAAAAACAAATGTAATGAATAAAAATGGCAGAAGGAAAATACACTAATCCATATTGCATTATAAAGTATAAGTTAGTATAAGCCTAGGGGATACTCCAAGAGGAGGAAGAAATAGCCTTTATTTGAAAGGAGAAAGAGTAGTTCATGTAAATGGTGCTTTGAGGTATGATTTGAATTTGCACACGGGAATTGAGGTAGGAAGAATGTGATAAAGCAGAACTCTGTTCTTTATATAAAATCAATAAGTTAGATGTTCCCTACTATAAATGTGCTTAAAACATTTTGATTTTATTATTGGAGTGGAACAGAAATTGAAGATATATTGTGTTCCATTAGAAATAACATAATCTTTAGTCAAACATGGGCTTGAATATCAATGTGCCATTTGTTCATATGGCAGTTTGGGTTGCTTAATCTCTTTGACTGTCATCTTGTGTAGAATGTAGATATAATATTTATCACAAAAGATTATGAAGATTAAATTTTAAAATTGATGTGACTTACCTAGTTCTCAGTGTAAACCTGGCATGTAATTGGCATGCAATAAGTTACTTCCTAATTTTACAATTGAAATTAAATTTAAAATCAAAGTTCAAAATGTGTTGTAGTTGATAGATACAGTTATTGTCGGCTTCCATGTTATGTAAGTAAAAAATAATTTTCCCATAGCAGCTGCCAGTTGTTACTTCATTGGGACTTCTTAAATATTAGCAGAAAATGATTTTTGAAAAAACTCGTCTGGGTGTTTGCTTCAATTTGGAAAGAGAAACAAAAGATTAGAGGTGAAAGCAGTTTCTAAACTCGTCTATGTTTAAGATGATTACAATATGATAGTAGTGAAATGAGTTGGTGCAAAAGCACTTTTAATAAATTACATTCTTTCCAAATTATTTACAACAGTGAATAATATGTTAATTAGATTTCCCATTTTGTTGGTGATAATTCTGAATAAAATAGAAATAATAGAGTGCCTGTTTGACTTTTTTTTTTTCTTGGAGAAAATCAAGTACATGTGGTTTGCGTATCTTCAGTTACTCTTTTTTTAGGTGACTTAGAATTTTTTACGCTTGATCTTAGCCAGAAGGTTGAGAAGCAGTTAGAACTTTTTAAATCCAACTTTTATTATACTGTGAATTTCATGTTTTATGTTGGAAAAATAGCTCCAAAATCAATTATGGTGAGAATTAGTGACAAAGTAAAATTTAATATGTAAGTCTTTCTTTTTTTTTTAATAAGTTTATAATGAATATAACTGAAAGCTGCTGTTTTACTGGGATTTCCACTAACGTATGAAGTGTAGTTTAATTTTTCTTTAGTGATTGTTTAATTTTTTTCTTCCTACAGCTTGCCCCTCTTCAGTGTCTGTTGAAGTAAGTGCAGATGGAGTAAATATGCTACCTTTGTCCACTCCTGTGGTCACAAGCGGTCTCACCTACATAAAAATTCAGCTTGTAAAAGCAGAAGTAGCCTCTGCTGTCTGCCTTAGACTCCATCGTCCACGAGATGCCAGCACGTTAGGTCTTTCACAAATTAAGTTACTGGGCCTCACCGCTTTTGGTACCACTTCTTCAGCAACAGTTAATAATCCCTTTCTTCCATCTGAAGATCAGGTATCTAAAACAAGGTATGTTTACTTCTTACTCTTAAACATGTCTGTTAAATTATTTATCCTGTGGCTTTTTTTTTCATATTTTTTTAGAGTTTAGGAAGTTCTTTGTTCCTTAGGTAGCTATACAGTATCATAATTTTATTAAGTGTAATAGAGACAATTCTGTAGAAGCAGAACCGTGCGGCTGGTTAAAATTGAGATTTATGTATGTTTAACCTTGGCATGATCTACAGTGTGGTATATGTGGATGTGGGTTCCAGTTCTTTGGGTTGTAGTTTAATATAAGAATGTCCAAATGTCTATCACCAGGAGTATACCTGAACCATACAAATTGACCATGCAGACCAGGAACCTAGTCTTATATGGTAATTCCTAAATGCCAAGCAACGAAAGGATTAGATTTGAACCATACAAACTAACTGACCAACCAAACGAGAACCTGAATATATTCTTTAATTTACATTCTTCCGGTAGATTTTGCTGCCTGAAAATTTTATAGGTTTATTTTGTTGAAAATTTTTCTGATAAAAATTTAGGATTTCTGTTTTATTCTGAAGTTGCCAAGAGTTCACATTTTTGCAAGTTTGTATTTATACATATAAATATATGTATCTATGAAAACATTTTCTAATTAATAAAAAAGCAAGCATGCAGTTCCTAAATGCTATTAGCATTTAAGTATGTTTATTTGCTATGTCATAGGGGAAACTTATTGTTTAATTCTTTATTGATATTACAGTATTCTAAAACTTCATTTTACATAGATTGATGCTATTTATGAAAAACACAGCATGCTAATCTTTAAGAAGTTTTTGTTTATCCCTGAAATAATTTGAGCTACTTAAATTGACCACATAAGCCACTTTGTGTTGTGTATTTCAGTATTGGATGGTTACGGTTATTACATCACTGCCTTACTCACATAAGTGATCTGGAAGGAATGATGGCAAGTGCAGCTGCACCTACTGCTAATCTGCTACAGACATGTGCCGCCTTATTGATGTCCCCATACTGTGGAATGCATTCACCAAACATCGAGGTTGTCCTAGTAAAGATAGGACTACAGTCTACTCGAATTGGCCTAAAGCTCATTGACATTCTACTGAGAAACTGTGCGGCATCAGGCAGTGATCCTACAGGTGACAGTTAACTTCGATTATTTTAATTTTTATACTTGAACAATGTAATATTTGTGATTACTTCTGTTTCTGAAATTCCATTATGGTTTCATTATTTTTGGAGTTTTTTGCCATTGTTAGAATTTACAGAAGAGTTATTTTTAATGAATAGTTTAAAATAAATTGAGCAAATCTTCCCAGCTTATTCACTTATTTAGAAAACTTTTTCTTTTAATTCTTTTTTGCAAGATTTGAATAGTCCTTTACTTTTTGGAAGACTGAATGGACTCTCTTCTGACTCTACGATAGATATTCTTTACCAGCTTGGAACCACTCAGGATCCTGGAACAAAAGACAGGTATATAACGATCTCGTTTTTAAATTAAGGTACCACATACACACAATCACATGTAGTGAATGTTACTTGTAATACTTTCTCCTTAGGTCATTTCATAAAAGTTAAGAGTGTTTATTATATTGTTTATTTAAATACCTGTATGCTTTCTGTAGTGTTATTTCTAGAGATTTTTGTGATCACTAAACATAAATTTTCATGTATTTGGACATATTTTAAGCAAACTTGAATTCAAATAGAACTCTTATTCACTATTGCTTCTGAGAAATGGAATGGATTAGAGTAAAATATTAAAAATAAATATATTTTTCTGTGAACTGTGTTTTGATGGGATCTTTCTAAATTGATGGTATTGTAATTATACTATCTATCTTAGGGAATATTTACTAAATGTGTATGAATATAGGAATATTGTGTCTATATTAGGTACTTGGACTATTTTGATAATGGTAATGTTTATTTTGATTGATTACTTGTTATTGATTATTTATAATATTCATTGAAAGCTTTTCATTAGATTTTCTACCCTCTTTCTTTTGCTTCTTACCAGAAAGTCGAACCTACCATACCAAATAAATAACATCTAAACATTTCACCTAAATATTTAATGCTCTTTCAGGATAGGTAATTTTAGGTGAGTCTTACTAGTATAGTTCTTCCTTAATGTCTTCTGTCTCCACATTGGTAAGAACTCATACTTAGATGATACATTTTTGAGTGATGGTTTGGCATTCTCCAGTTTTATGTATATCCTCTGTATTGGAAGAACATATTTGTAGAATGACTAAATTACTGTGCTAGAAATTGTTTGCTGAGTTACGTTGTCCTTTAATGTTTTGTTTAATTTATATTTAAAATAAAATCATTTGATATTGTATTAATTTCTTCATAAATTAACAGGTTTAATTATTTGGTGGATACTTAACTCATTTTATAGGTATTTATAAGTATAGCTGCTATATGTCTGGCACTGGGAAGGATATTAGAAAGACCAAGTTAAATGAGTTTGGCTTTTTGATCTCAGGGTTGGGGAGACAGCAGTCTCATAGTTGAAGATTTACATAGGTTAGACTTGGGGGTATGGAATAGAGAGAGTGCCAGGCAGGGAAGGCACCTGGAAAAAATTGTTAATCATCGATAATGTGGTACCTTTCACTTCTTTTAGGCGAGTTGCTTTCACCTTCTCTTGATTAAAAATGTTTAAATGACATTTAACAAAGTAAATTTATTTTCAGCATGATAGCTTCAAAATACTAAATAGGCTGACTTCTTTTGCATTAAACTTTTTGCTTGATATAAGTTATATGATGACTACATATTATATTTAAACATAGATTAAAATATTTTTTGATAAAACATACAGGAATGTGTGCCAAAGTTGAATCATAATGGTAAATAGGGTTAAAAAATTAGTATTAAATATTTTTCTAGAATATGTTTCTTATTATTCAAGTTTCAATAGTTTTATTTTTGTCACAAAAAGAAAATTTCCCTTAATAAAACTATTTTCGTTGCATTATACTTTTTAAAACGTAAATGGTTAAGAAGTGAAATTAATGACAAGATTGTTGGCTTTATTGACTGAGAAAATGCTACTTTTAATTGTCTCATCTTTCTCTGACTTGTCTATATTTCTTATCAAATGAAATTTAAAGGTCCTTATTCTTCTGTCCTTCAGGGTAGAGAGAGGAATTAAGTAGTATTATATACTTTCCTATCCCCATTTCTTTTACCTTGAAGCAAAGAATCTGGTGGTTTAAAATACAAATTTGAAAGGAAACAGCAGCAAATATAAACAGTGTTTTAAGAACTTGACAATGAATCTTATCCCATTTTCTTTTTCTTAATACAAACTCCAAAGCATTATTGCTTTAAAAATTATTTTGGTCTCAGTGGTTTCTAGCTCCAGGGGACAGAGGGTAGGGTGGTACTTTAAAAAATACATATGTTGGTGCTATATTCTGTTGTCAGAGTGAAGGAAGGGGAGTGGCTGGTACTAGTATTTAATGGGTGGGGACAGAAGTGTGAAACATGCTGTATTGGTTGCATGAAATTCTGCACAATAAAAAATCACCCCAAGATTACTGCTCTAGGTTGTTTGGGTTTGTTAGAAGAGAAGAGAGAAATTTAGAAGAGAGGGTGAGTTTGTTAAGCTGTATATCCTGTAATTCTAGATATTTACATTTTTTATAAATGAAGTAAGAATCAATGTTTATTTGTTGAATTAGAGTTGTGTTATCTCAAATACTTACTGGTTAAGATTGGTCAGGTTATTGGAAAACTAGAACTATTGTATAATTCCTTGTCCCTCTTATTTTAGATTAAAATTGTCAAGAACAATTAGTATATTATTCTCAATATACATTGCTTGCATGCAGTGTGATGTTTATCCATATTAAATGTCAGTCGTGGTATAATTGGTTATTTGAATTCATTTTCTTTTAAGAATTCAGGCCTTGTTAAAATGGGTCAGTGATTCTGCAAGAGTGGCTGCTGTGAAGAGAAGTGGCAGGACGAGCTACGTGTGCTCTAACTCTTCAGCTGTAGAGTACGGTCTTCTAATGCCATCTCCTTCTCATTTGCACTGTGTGGCAGCTATTCTGTGGCATAGTTATGAACTGCTTGTGGAGTATGATTTACCAGCACTGCTGGACCGAGAGCTCTTTGAGTAAGTACAACTTTTGAAATCCTTTTTTTCCCCCAGTGCTAGATCATTTTGGTTTTCACTTGATGAAATTGTATTTTATATGCTTATTAGGATAAAAATAATACTTTGAAAGTATAATCAGTTATGATTTTGGAATGCGATGTTACAAAAATGTAATTTATCTTCATGTTTTCAGATATATTAGAGTCACTGCCTGCTTTTCTCACCTAAAATCAGAATGTTTAACGTATGTGCTCCTACAATTCATAGTGTTTCTCCTATTAGCAAATTTACCCTTCAGATTCCTTATCTTTAATGTGCAATTGTGGAGGAAAAGCATGGTTAGAAATTTTGAAAGAGTTAATAACTTCAGACAGTTTTTACGATTAGTTGTTCTTACTACTTTTTAGATACCGGTGATGATTGTTCTTCTGATGAATAGTTCCCATTACCCACATTTCTTCACCGTACTCAGCTAAGACTTTGCTGAACTTCTTGCCTGATACCTGCTACGTTTGTAGCAGAATATTTTATTTATTTCTGAAGAGTTCCGTGACTCATAAAACATTGGCCTTTTGTCTGCTACTCTCATTTTCATATTTGGCCCTACCCGTTGCTGTAATCCATGATTAATTAGTAAAACTCACTAATAGTTTTGGTTTAATCCATTAATCATATCAAATTTGATCTAAACATTTCCATGGTATAATTTTTCATTGTCTCTTTATATGACTTTTTTGAGGTCATACAGAGAATGGTAGAAGCATTTTAATATATAGATCTCTTGGTTTTCTGTACTCATTTTATAAGCCTAACTTCTAATTTACCTAAATGCATAAATAAGCAGTCTTCCTGAAATCTTATAATGTAGTAATATTTATGCTAAATAAACTGTATAATTTTCATCAGAGTATATAGATTGAGCTCTAATAGAAATATTTGGAATAGTGAGGTCTTTGTAAAAAGAAAATGTATGTATATATATGCGTTGTTAACATGATACCTTTTATTCCCCTAGGTTACTTTTTAATTGGTCCATGTCTCTTCCCTGCAATATGGTTTTGAAGAAAGCTGTTGACAGTCTGCTTTGCTCAATGTGTCACATACACCCAAGTTATTTTTCCTTGCTCATGGGCTGGATGGGAATTACCCCTCCTCCAATGCAGTGTCACCACAGACTATCCATGACAGATGATAGCAAAAAGCAAGATCTTAGTTCATCTTTAACAGATGACTCTAAAAATGCACAAGCGCCTCTTACACTAACGGAATCACATTTGGCAACCCTTGCTTCCTCTTCTCAATCTCCAGAAGCTATCAAACAATTATTGGACTCAGGTTTGCCTTCTCTTCTTGTGAGGAGTCTGGCTAGTTTCTGCTTTAGCCACATTTCTTACTCAGAATGCAATGGTCAGTCAATAGATGCTTCCCAGGACAAACTCAGGCGGCATCATGTTTCACAACAGTGTAATAAGATGCCTGTCACAGCAGACCTGGTTGCTCCTATTCTTAGGTTTTTGACAGAAGTTGGCAATAGCCATATTATGAAAGATTGGCTCGGTGGATCTGAAGTCAATCCACTATGGACAGCACTTCTGTTTTTATTGTGTCACTCTGGGTCCACTTCTGGAGGACATCATTTAGGTGCACAACAGCCCAGTGCAAGATCAGCTTCTCTTTCTTCAGCTACTACAGCAGGATTGACTACACAACAGAGGACAGCGATTGAGAATGCAACTGTTGCATTCTTTCTGCAGTGCATTTCATGCCACCCTAATAATCAAAAGCTGATGGCACAGGTAAAGTAAAAAAACTGGCGTATGACTTAGGTGTCTCATTATTTTAATATGTTGTCAAATAGCAGTAGTGAAATTAGTTGAGAAAGGGTCATATATGAAGGCCAGGTGATAGTAAAGTTTAGAGTGCATATGTTTAAGGATCTGAATTTAAACCATAATTAAAATATAGTACTGATACCTCCTTCCTCCTCCCCTCAGCTGTCACATAAATCAGTTATTCTCGTTGATGATATAATGAGCAAATTCACCAAGATTCTAGCTATAGGTCATACAATCAGCCTTTTAAAAAGTCCCCCAAATAAAAAGAACAGACACAAAGAACAACACTTTACCTGCTGGAACAGGATGGGCCACTTGATGGTGGTCATTGAGTGCCTCATCTACAGTAAGGCAGTGCATTTTGTTGTAACCAGATTGCTGCAAGTGTTGGTTTGGTTCTAATGAAGCAGACACCAGAGTAGGTTTTAGATAGGAGACTCCTGACAAATCACATTAAAAATGTGAAAGATGATTTTATTGTGTTAAGTCTATGGGGCTAAAAATCTTGAAAGCTAGGATTATTTCAAGAAAAATTATTGTTGCTTTTTGCTGCATTCTGATCCTTTCTACCTGTAGTTTCTAGCTTCAACAAGTTGTTCAACGTATAAAATAGGGTTAGTAATACTTGCTTCAAAGATTTTTTTGAGAAAATTAAGTGTTGTAATGTATACAAAGTACCTAGCATTAATTCTGTCTGAAACATTGTAGACATGAATAAATACCAGCTTCTTTTGTTACCTCTTTACTTGTTACTGCTTATTCAGATCAAACTTTATTAATATCTAGAAAGATAGCTATCATAATTTTCAAAAATTACTGAATGATTTAACTTTATTAACACTTCACTGCCTAAAGTAATTAATATTGGGAAAATATATCTGTTTAATGTGCCTAATTAAAAGGAAATGATTAAATTACTATTGTTAACCAAGGCTATGAATATGGGTATTTGAAAATTTGGTTTATGCCTTTGGATAGCGTGAAACTTTGTGTCCCATTGCTTTCATAATTTTTATTGTATTGTAACCACATTGATACTGACTAAAGTTAAAAGTAAGTTGGTTATGATACGTATTTATAAAAACCCTATAGTAGTTATTTATCTTATCCACAGAAATTTTTGTTGCACTGTTAACTTTTTATCTACTTCTGTGTTCATATATTTTCAGATGAAATAATGTATTCTTTATTGCGATTTAATGTATTCAGATATACTTATTAATTCACATTCTTAATTTCCTCTTTATTCTTTGAAGTACAAAGCTGCAAATAAATACTGCATTTAACTTTTGAATCTCTTTCCTCGCCAGGTTCTTTGTGAACTATTTCAGACATCTCCTCAACGAGGGAACCTTCCAACATCAGGGAACATTTCAGGGTTTATACGTAGATTATTTTTGCAGTTGATGCTAGAGGATGAGAAAGTGACAATGTTTCTTCAGTCTCCCTGTCCAGTGAGTTTTTAAGTTAAATTAAATCTGTAATAATTAGCTGTGTGTAAAGATATTTTATAATTTCACGTCAGAGCTTGTAGTTATCTCTACAGTCCAATTTCTAATATAGCAAACTGAAACTAAACATCTTTTATACTTCATGATGGGACAAAAAAATTCCCTTTGGTTAACCCTACCCACCTAGAATAACATAATTATACCTTTCCTTGAATATTATAATTTGATTTGGGGGAAAATGACATAATATTAGGTACAACAGTGCTAAAGCAAAAGTTAATCAACAGATCAAATGGCAAATGTGCCACGTTTAAAGAAACATATGAAACAAGCCCTTTATATTTTGTATGTATTATTGAATTTTTTATTTTATACTTTTGAAGTTTTTTGTAATTATATGTATATCAAAAAATCACGTTTTGATTTCTTTTTAATTAATTTTCAGCTGTACAAGGGTAGAATTAATGCTACTAGCCATGTCATCCAGCATCCGATGTATGGAGCAGGCCACAAGTTCCGTACACTTCATCTGCCAGTCTCAACAACGTTATCAGAAGTTCTTGACAGAGTGTCAGGCAAGTCAAATTCAAGAATTAGGTTTTCTTTAACCTTATGTTAGATGTACATGGAATTTTATTACTTTTATAACTTTGTTTTATTGCATCCATTCACTCATTTAATGGCTAGAAAGGGTCAGGATATCGTCACATTTTGAAGCATGAGTAAGTAGCTGATGAAGACAAAATGTACAGTATATGCCAGCACCTGTAGTTTTTTTGGTGTAATGAGTGTGATGTATAGTTATGACATAATGGGTAGTTAGAAATGTAGACAAGCTGTTGGAGGAAGCCGTTGATAGAATTTTCTCACAATAAACTATCTGGTTGTATATAGGAGATGAATTCCAGGATATTAGGTTGGATGACAGCATTTTAAGTAATAAACATTTACTAAATCTAGGGAATAAATGAGTGGTCAAAAGATGAAAATAAGTAGGTAAAATTTATTGGTGACCTTATTGTTTATAATCGTCAGTGAAGAACATTTCCCCTAGGTTTCTTGCCTGTATTTCAAAAGCTTTCAAATGATGCCTTTAAACAACATACAGGTTATAAATGTATTAAAAAAATCATAGTGTTTGATGGCAAAATGCAAATCAACTGTGGATGGTTTGAGTTTATTGCCTCTCAGAAATCCTAACCAGTGAATAAATTCGAGTAGCTGCTATTTGTAATTTGTCCTAGGGATGTAAAAGTGAGCCAGACACATATTCTTCCCTTCAAAGTATTTATGATCTTATGTATGTCATCAGATTAAAAAAGCTGGAAATTTAACTGTTTGCATTTTAACGTAAATATGTTTCTATCTGTATATATTAGAACTGAAGAAAGTTAGGAATACCTCACAAAAAGCTGGAACTATCTATTAGTTGTAAATATAAACCTAAGTTTAGAATAAAGGACTGGGTTGAAGAGATTTGGGAGTTGTTACCATATGCAAACAGTAAGTTAAACTATGTGAATGGATATGATCACTCTGAGAAGATAAGGTAGAAACTATTCTTTTCCAGTTTTATTCACTTCATTTACTACAAGTGTGCATAAAAGTGTAATTTTTACCTTTTTACAAATTACAATAAAGTTTACAATAAAATGGCAGAATACTATATAAATAACTTTTTTTCTTATTTAAAAATGTTCACCGTATCTGTTGCAGGTGTTTTTCTGAAAATAGGATTTTATAAACTTTTTTCTAACATAGCCTTAAAGTTGTCTCTTTTAAAAGATGTAGGAAAAAAATGAGAAATTAGTTAATTAAATGAAGGAAGGAAATGAAGAATACTGAAATTAGGTTATTGAGATTTCATACCTTTAACTTGATAATGGAAAAGGATAGATGTTATATTACAAACTAACTGGAAATTTAACAATTTTTGTTTATCTTTGCTATAAAAGAATGCTGTTTTCAAAAATGTCATATTATTTAGACTATTTTACAGGTAAGTTCCCTTTATTACCTAATAATTTTTAAAAATAAACTGACTGCTTTAGAATAATACTATATCCCAGTAGAAAGTCCAACAAAGAGTTGTCCTGAGCAAATATTAAAAAAAACAAAAACTGAATTTAACCTTTATTTACCAGTATTTTAGTCCTGTAAAAGTGTGTTAATGATCTTTAGCCAATATGTTTCATATGTGTATATATATTTTATCAACATGTATAAAAACAAGTAATTGAAAATTATTTATCATTGGTTTTAAGCAACTTGAGTACTATGTGCCTTGCAGTTTTCTCCATGTTTCCTTATGATTTAACTTTGTTGACTTTCTTGAATCTGTGGGATCTCACCAGATTTGGAAATATTTTTACCATTGTTTTCTCAAATACTTTCTCCCCATGTCTCTCCTCTCTTTTGGTGATTCCAATTCCACATTTACTAGGCCTGTTGAAGTTGTATCACATCTCATTGAAGCTTTGTTCCATTTTTCCGCCGTGTTTTTGCCCTCTATTTTAAAATTCGGATAATTTATATCATACTATTATCTTTCCAGCCTAGCATTGTGCCCTGCAAACTGCAGCCAGCCTTTGTTTTTCTGGACTCCCAATTCTGTATCTGCACCTTAGGTGACCCCTGGTTGTGCTGAGCTGTGTTTTGGGAAACACTCCAGGCAATAAACTGGAGCAGTCGGAGGGCTAACCTCATTTGATTTCATTCCCCCAGATACCACTGTCCTGCCTTCCTGATGCCTAGTGTCTGAAAGCTGTTACTTCATACATTTTTCTAATTCTAGTTATTTCAGGTGGGAGAGTAAATTTGGTCTTTGTTCTTTTATACTGGCCAGAGTAGAAATCCAAACCAGAACAATTTTAAACAGAAAGTTGATAAAACTTTTTGTTAGTGATATCTTTTATTGTCTGAATGGCATTTATTGAGGTAACACCAAATACATTCTTATCACCTAATGATCTTTACATATTTTTCTACCTGATTATGCTATGAATTAATTTTGTGAGTTTTCCATTACTTATGTATTTCACTCTGACTTCTGTAACTTTTTCCATTTTGGATTACTTGGTTGTTTTTGTGAGAAAGTAAAATGTATTGTTGTATTAATGTATTTATTACTTAAGGTGTTCAAAAAATTTTTTTAATTTTATAGAAGCATAAACTGTCAAAGGCAATCTGTAGTTCGGAAGCAGCTCCAAAAATCGAGAACACTGGGACATTTTCCAGTAGTTATAGAAAGCTGTAAAATAGAGGATAACACAAAAGATGCTATGATCATATGATCATTTTAACTTTTTAACTTTATAATAAATCGTTAGGTCATAATTGTGTTAAGTTAGAATAGTAAAAAGAAAATTTGTATCAACTATATCCACTTAGTAAAAACCATTCCTAATAACAGAAAAGTTCATCTAGCTTTTTGGATTTCTTAATGGCTAAATCAGATCGTTGTATGGTCTCCATTTATTTTCATGATTTTCAATAGTATACTATATTTCAACGTAACAAAAGAAAATATTAATTCAGAGAGTAATAGCTATCTATGAAAGTCCTTAGATTTCATTTCTAAAGTGCTAGTAAAACATATAACTTTGTTGTAAGATTCCTAACTAAATAAAAATATCAGAACAAGAAATCTCTGTTACTGAAATTTGTTCCTTTGTACTCCCATTTGTAGAATAAGTAGAAGTCTAATGTAATGCTTTAGAATGAATCCTGAACTTGAATTCCATATTTGCCCTTTACAGATTGTCAGTAACCTTGTTAAGGCTGTTTCCTTATTTTGAAAATAATATCCTTGATATACATGTTTTGAGGAACAGGTTAGATTTAGGTAGCAAGCAGATTGAACTATGCCTAAAATGAAGCAAATTTTCATGATAATGATTTTCATTTCCTCCAGAGGTAGTATTAGGTTGGTGCAAAAGTAATTGCGGTTTTTGCAATTATTTATTTTTATTTTCTTTATTTTTTATTTTTAAAGATTTTATTGGGAAAAGGGAACAGGACTTTATTGGGGAACAGTGTGTACTTCCGGGACTTTTCCAAGTCAAGTTGTTGTCCTTTCAATCTTAGTTGTGGAGGGTACAGCTCAGTTCCAGGGCCAGTTGCCGTTGTTAGTTGCGCAGCCCACCATTTCTTGTGGGAGTCAAGGAGTGGAACCGGCAACCTTGTGGTTGAGAGCCCACCCTCCAACCAACTGAGCCATCTGGCCACCCAGGAGCTCAGTGGCAGCTCATTGACTTTACTGTAGTTGCGGAGGGCGCAACTCACTGGCCCATGTGGGAATTGAACCAGCAGCCCCATTGCCAAGAGCTCGTGCTCTAACAGACTGAGCCACCCGTCCTCCCTTTACAATTATTTTTGACCTTTTAAACCGCAATTACTTTTGCACCAACCTAATACTATTGTAATATGTAATGTTTCCCAGAGATTGGATTTTAAGTATCCTAATTTAAGAGCAGTGGTGATTCCCTTTCATTGATATTAGCAGGATTGAATATCAGAGTTTGCCTCATAATATTTCTTCTAAATTCATTAACATTGCCTACATATTAGTGGTAATATAATCTTGTATATGATTTTTTAAAAGTCTTCCTTGTTTTTATTTGTTTTATTTTATTCTTTTAAATTTATTCCTTTCTCCCCACCTCCCACCAACTCCGGTTCAAGCCATTGTTCTCAGTCTGGTTGTGTAGGACACAGCTCCCTGGCCCATGTTGGTATTGTGAGCCTTGGGCTCCACCCAGCTGAGGCAGTCGTTCACGTCAGCCGGCTCCAAGTCGAGCCATTGTTCATTCACAGTCTTAGCTCGCTGGCCCATGTGGGAATCGAATCGGCGACCTCAGATTTAGGTGCACAGTACTTCAACCACCTGAGCCACCGGGCCACCCCTAATCTTGTATAATCTTCCTGAGATGTTTATTGCTTCCCTTAATGATTTTGAAAAGCAATGTATTTTACATAACATTTTCTTACAGATACACCAAGTATCACTGCTAAGTTAATTAGTGAACAAAAAGATGACAAAGAAAAGAAAAACCACGAAGAGAAAGAAAAAGTTAAGGCGGAAAATGGATTTCAGGACAATTACAGTGTTGTTGTTGCTTCAGGTGTGCTTTCTGTTTTTTATAATCTTGATTTTGTTTGGGTTTCTATAAAATAGAACAATGTCCATTTATAGGAACTTTCTGTAATAATAAGTATTAATGTAGAAAGCTGATTTAAAATGGTATCTTAGTACTAGATATAAAACTATTATACCAGAAATTTATTACTCTTTGGCAGTGGAGTTATTAAACTTGTTTTCTGTCCAAAGCTTACTATATTTCATTAGTTCTTGAACTTGTGTGAATTGTTTAGATACTGCATTTCAACTTGACACTGTACAGAGAATTATACTCCTACAAATCCACTAAGTGTCAGGGAATTTTTTATAAGCTCCCTGTTTTAAAAAAGCAAACTGAAAAAGTATTCACTAGATTTCATTTATGATGTTGTGTTCATTACATAAAATTGGAAGACGTAATTAACAGAAAATTGGTTGAAAAACAAGTTTGTACTATTAGGTGTGGGAAGAAGATATAATGGCCAAGATAACCGGTAATTTTGGAGGATATATTCCTTGATGTAAGTGCTGTTATTTTAGTTAAAAAGAGAAAGTTCAGTGTACCTTACTCCTCCAATTGTAGATCTTTACTCGTTTATTCTATCTCAGAGAAAAATTAGGAACACAGGATTTCCTACACATTTTGCACAAAACTGCTTTTTAGTAAATAGATGGTCGTGTGTATCTCACAGAGTGTAGTAGGTAGCAATGTTTTTTACTTTCTTGGAAAATAGTTACAAATGCAGCCAAAATAATTTGTGGAATGTCGTGAAGGACAAATAGAATCAGGAAATCTGATATTAGATTAGAAGAAACATTTCTATCTTTTCGTGTTAGTTAGGAATGTGGCGCTTTATTAAAATATCATAGAAATACACTTTCACTTCATTAGTGTGTTGGCTATATAGAATCTTACTGATTTTTAACTTTCAGGGCTGAAATCCCAATCTAAGCGTGCTGTGTCAGCTACACCACCTCGCCCACCATCCAGGAGGGGGAGGACAATGCCTGATAAAATAGGAAGTGCTTCCTCAGGAGCAGAGACTGCCAACAAAATAATTACTGTCCCAGTGTTTCACCTGTTCCACAAACTCTTGGCAGGTAATGTTCACAGTAATAAAACATCTAAGAAATTATTATCTTACAACTGTATAAATCAGATGTGTAGTCACCACAATGATGTTTAATCAGGTGATATAGATGAGATAAATGAGTTACTGACTTTGTCCATACAGTACAAGAGAAGTGAGAACAAAAAAGGGAGTAGCCTATTACATATCCGTTTTAACACTACAATGTTGCATGTTTATGCTTTACTAGCTTCCTAAATTTTGCTGTCAATGTGCCATAAAATTATTTATCAAAATTAATGTTTTAGAGAGTTCATAACAAGTTATATAGAAAGCATGGTGAGGCAAATTTTCAATAACCAGTTCTAACAGTTGGAACACTTAGATGTATCACTGATGGCTAAGCAGTATTTTCTCTGCAGCTAAAACATATTCTTTGACCAATATACTTTTCATTAGTCAAGGTAATAACCATTTTATCTCCATTTTTGTGTTATAATCAGATTTCCAACTAACTTTGAATGGGTTTTCATTCTTAGCTTTACATTAATTTAAATCTAGCAGAGATCAGAAAACTATGGCTGGTGGATTGGATGTCATTTTTAATTCTGTCATTTTTAGGCCAGCCATTGCCAGCTGAAATGACCCTTGCAGGTGGATTGGATACCTTTTTTTATAAAAAAATATTTGATTCAAATACAGCTATGCCTATTTATTTATGTATTGTCCATAGCTGTTTTTCATGCTACAGTGGTAGAGTTAGTAGTTGCAGCAGAGACCATATGGCCTCCCATAGCTTGAAATATTATTTGGCCTTTTGTGAAAAAGATTTGCCAGCCCCAGGTATATAGGAATGTCTGTTTCTTTGTTTCTATTTGCTGTGGCTCAGAAGATATTGGTGTAATTTAGTTAGAGACTGATTAACACTTTCTACAGACACTGTTATACACGTATTAGAAGGATTTAATTTTTGTACACTTGCCATGGGCTGATTTTAAATTGTTTTAAATTTGGTGTCAGAATTTAACTCCTACATATAGTTCAGTTAAAGCATTATGTAATTGAGTAAAATTGAATCAAGTAAATGTCTCCCTCTTGGATTCTAGGTTTAACTTAATTCTGTCATTTTTAGGCCAGCCATTGCCAGCTGAAATGACCCTTGCCCAGCTTTTGACTCTCCTGTATGACCGAAAACTCCCTCAGGGTTACCGCTCAATAGATCTGACTGTTAAATTGGGATCAAGAGTTATCACAGATCCAAGTCTGTCAAAAACAGATTCTTTTAAAAGACTACACCCTGAAAAAGGTATGTGTATGACATTCCTTTAGAATTAGTCTGTAATCCGAGGAGGCAGGAATTTCTATAACTGATGACTTAATTTACCTCTGCTTTTCTTACATTAACTTAAGGCAAAGATATTTTTCTTTATGACTGAGTTATTTGTAAGTATAAAAAATTGCCATTATTTCCATTGGAAATTTATCTTAATTCCTCTTATCAGTTGTTTTATGAGCACATGCTTTAATTTCTACATTATTTTTCCATGTGCCAAAGTGAATCGTTTATCATTTTATAATCAAAGTGAGAACACCAATTCAGAATTTTCAATTTGCTGATAATTTATGTAGAGTGGTATTTATGCTTATAAACATTTTCCCCCTCAAACAGAACTGGGATCATATATTTTCTTAACATTTTAATTTTTACTTATATTTTCCCTTAAATATTTCTAAATGTGCATTTTTATTGCCTATTTTTTAATACGGATGTAACAGAATGGATCTTTCCCCCAGTTGTTGAAATATTCTGATTGTTTCCAATTTTCACTATTATAAATGCTATGTAAGCAATAATTTTCAGTGTGTGCATATGATACCATCTTACTTTACCTTCAATTTTCTCATGATTAAAGTTCAGTACTTAATTATTATTAGCCTTTTGCTTTCTTGAGTAAATTTTAGTACATTTCCTTTACCCAAAGTTTCAGCAGGATTGTCTTTTTTAATGTTTATATGGTCTAGTTATGTGTGAATATACTAACCTTTTTTGTTTGTGATTCAAAGTTAAACCAACATGGTATAATTTTTAGTTTTCAGTAAGAAGTTTTTGTCATTATTCAGTTTTTTTCTAATTGGATTCTTTAGAGCATGGCATGTGTATATATTAATATTTTCTGTTTAAGTCTCTGAGGGCTTATTTTTACACAGAATGTTAATGTACAACTGTGCTCCGAAGGACAATGATTCTCAAACGTCAATATGCTTATGAATTACATAACGCCGTTATAATGCAGATTCTTGTTCAGTAGGTCTGGAGGGGACCTGAGATTCTGCATTTCAGAAGGTCTCCAGTGATGCCAGTGCTACTGGTTCCTGGACCATAGGTTGAGTAGCAAGATGATAGGAGGCAACATCAAAAGTCATTTAATTTAAACATTTTTATAACAGCTGGCTTTCATACAGCTATATCTGAATAACAAGATAGTTTTGCTCTTTTGTTGGTTTAAGAGATGACAACAATATCTGCTTTGAAAATGGAAGAGTATTATAAAAAGAGATTCTTTTTTATCTATCATTTATAATTTATTGTTCTAGATCATGGAGATTTACTTGGTAGCTGTCCAGAAGATGAGGCTCTCACTCCAAGTGATGAATGTATAGATGGGATATTAGATGAATCGTTGCTTGAAACCTGTCCTATTCAGTCACCTTTACAAGTTTTTGCAGGAATGGGTGGACTGGCCCTTATTGCAGAAAGACTACCTATGCTCTATCCAGAAGTAATTCAGCAGGTAAGATAAGATTCCTAATTGAATATATCATTCCATGGCAAAGCCCTTTGTTCGTTTGTTTGTTTTTTCTTTTACAAGTTTTTCCCCCAGTTTTTTTGAGACATATTTTGTTTGCTTTTTAAATTACGTTAATCTTTCGGAAGTACCCTTTCACTTATAGTCTGACTGTTGTATAAATGTTTCGAAGATCCACCTATACAGAGCTTTGTGTGAATTAGTAAGTACTGAAGAAACGTTGAAGATTGAGCCCATTTGCCAAACTCAATACACTGTAGCATTTACCTTGATTTTATGGTTTTCACACTGTAATGTTTTTGTTCTTATGCTTCTTTAGGTGTGATGTTAATTTGGGATATTACTGTAAATGGGAGAGTAAAATAGTAGTGTATACTTCTACCTGAATACGCTGTGTCTTTTACTTAACTTTTTTCCCTCTTTTGGTGCCATTTCTGCTTTAGATAGTTTAAAAAAATGTTACTTTAACCTGTTCACCTGCTCATTAATGTTGCTGTTATTGACCTGTGTATATTCAGTTTTCTTTTGTCAGTGAGGGGAAGTATGGTGCATGGAAAGTTGTAAATTGAAACACAAAACTCTTTATGTTTGTTGAATAAGGTAGGGGAATTATTCTCTCTGATTTCATGTACTTAGTATATATGTGCCTGTATTAGTTTCCCAGGGGTGCTGTAATAAACTGGTGGCTTATAACAACAGAAATTTTTCTGTTAAAGTTTAGGAGGCTGTAAATCCAAAATCAGGTGTCAACAGAGACATCTTTCAATGGCTCTAGAGGAGAATTCTTTCTTACCTCTTCTTAGCTTCTGATGGTTGCTGGCAGTGAATGGCATTCATTGGCTTGCAGCGGCATCACTCTGATTTCTGCCTGTTTTCACATGCTCATCTTTCTTGTTTGTGTGTGTATCTCTCCTTATCAGAACACTAGTCATTGGATTTAGGGTCTACCCTAAGCCAGTAGGACATCATTTTAACTTGATTACATTTACAAAGACTCTATTTCCAATTAGAGTCACATTCTCAAGTCCTGTTCATCTTGGAAAAATTCTAGGATTAGGGCAGGGAATATCTAAGATCAGCTTAGATATCAGCTTAGACACCTGCTTTAAGGGGGTCCTACGAACCAAGTCTAATTCTATTTGGGCATCAAACAAAATAATACAGTAATAGATTATGACCTACAGAATAAAATTAGAATGCATATTGATATAAATTAATAAATGAATGAATAAATAGATGGGAAAGAAGGGAACATTTTTAGATACAGCTCAGTGTCAACTAATAAATGTAGAAGGAATGATAGAATTAAAAGGTAGTAATTATTATTTTAGGCAAGAAGTATGAAAATGCTAGTTCTAATGGATCAAAGTTTGGTGAGAAACAAAATTTTTACCTACCGTATTTCCCCGAAAATAAGACCTAACCGGACAGTCATCTCTAATGCGTCTTTTGCAGCAAAAATTAAAATAATACCAGGTCTTATATTAATTTTTGCTCCAAAAGACGCATTAGAGATGACTGTCCGGCTAGGTCTTATTTTTGGGGAAACAGGATAGTCTCAAAAAATCTGTCTGTAGATACTTACCTCATTACAAAGGAGAAAATGGCAGATACCACCATACTTAACGATATTATGTAACTCCTATGTTTGGGAACTCTTTTTAAAAAAAAACAACAAGTCTCTGTATTGATCTTCATATTCCTATATTTTAAAGAGATAATTTGAAGTCAGATCATTAATTTGAGCCTGGTATAGAAACATACATATAGCCAAAACAAGTTTTTTTTTTCTTCTTTAGGTGAGTGCCCCAGTTGTAACATCTACCACTCAGGAGAAGCCAAAGGACAGTGATCAGTTTGAATGGGTGACCATTGAACAATCGGGGGAATTAGTTTATGAAGCACCAGAAACCATTGCGGCTGAACCTCCACCTATCAAGTCAGCAGTACAGACCATGTCTCCCATACCTGCCCATTCTTTGGCTGCTTTTGGATTATTTCTTCGTCTTCCGGGCTATGCTGAAGTGCTACTAAAAGAGAGAAAACATGCCCAGTGCCTCCTTCGATTGGTATTGGGAGTGACAGATGATGGAGAAGGAAGTAAGTGTCCAGTGTTATTAATGAAACTTTACATAGGTGGGTTGTGTAAAAGTTATTCAGATCATTGCCTATCATTCATCATCATTTATTGCTTTCACAGTTCAGTTACTAGATGATTTGTTGTTGGCAACTTAGTTCCAATAATAAACATAATAAATCTTTAGTTATCTTCATTTTCATTTCTTTATTCATTCAGAAGTGATTTAGTGAGTGCTTATAAAACTGCTGGGCATCACTGGAGGGATTTAAAGATGAAGCAGGTATTTAGATTCTCTAGTAGCCAGTGTCCTCCAGCAAAAGCAATGAGGAATGTATACGAGTATAAACATATGGAGTTCCAAAGTTACAAAAGCCTTGAGAGGTACAACATGATGGAGGCTTGTAGGTGTGAGGTGATTTCCTTGATACCCAATGATAGGAGTAAAGAAGCATAGCAGTTTTTGGTGTGGGGGGCGATAAAGGATAGAGTCAACTAAGGTTGAGATGAGTTATTTCAGGAAGAAGGAATGGTTTCAGCGGTATTTGTATGCTTAGAGTATATAAGAAGTGATAAGTTGGCAGATGAATATTTGCATAAAAAGCAGCATTGAGGGCTCATTTTAAAAGTTGATATTAGTAACATCATGGAAAGGTTTATTAAGAACTTCAGATTTTGTTCTGAATAGCAGTAAAGGTCTATCAAAGCATATCAATTGGTGATGTGATGAGAATTTTTTTTAAGAAAGTTAATCTGGTAGCAATATTAGATTAGAGAGAACAGAATGAGGAAAAGAACATAACAAAATGTTATATGATAATATATTTAATAATATAATCATATAGAATAATAATAAAAAACGTGATTTGTTTCAGTTGGGCTGGCAATTTTATTTAATAGATGGAAACAAAGAAAAATCATACTTCTAGTTTTTTTCATTTGGTTTAACCTTGAATTCTTCAGTTCATCTATTTGAAAATTAATATTTTTTTGTTATTTTAAGGTCACATTGTTTTGATTAGAGATGATAACTTTCACATGCCATTTAGAAAGAATACGCTGTTAGACCCTGTACCACAAAATATATTTAATCTAATAAAACTGAATTTATTTGTGGATCCTGTAATTCTTATGCTGTTGAATATTCCAAGTACATTCTTTTTCTTTAGTATTTTGATATTGATGGAATTCTTAAAAAGTGTTGACAGTGTTTTAAATGTTTTTATAATATTTTTTATTAAATTACAGCTTCTACACACTAAATAGTCCTGGTTGTTTGGTTTCATATAAAATTTTATATACTTTAGTAGATCAGGAATTTCTAATTGATCTGATTTTTTAAGTATATAGAGGGGTAAGAACCATTGTATTTTAGGACTCTATTATGAGACAGCAGATGTAACCCTAAACAGAAATGAATATTTTTAGTGAATATACCGTGAAAGTCCAATCCCTTTCTGCAGTGATTATCTCATCCACAAATTCATGTGGCAACAGTTTTTTGTTTCATCGTTTGTTTGTTTTTGCATTTAACACTCCTGTCTAGCTATAACATAGTAGAAAGCTATATTGCAAGAAAACAAAGTAGTTTTCACTTTTTCATTATCCGTTCATGATTGAAACTACTCCTAAGGCAAGCAGTTATTTTTATACTCTTGTGAAAAAAACACTTGTAATGCTTTTTTTTTTAATTGTTAGGCTTCAGTTTAGAACCTAGTTTATAATAATACATTTGACATAGTCTATAACTGTTTATTGTCACAGGAATATATTTCAACTTCCTTTTGGAGTTTGTACATAGGATGTCTTACAGAGCTTTTCCAGGCACTATTGTTAAATTTTAAGATGTTACTATTATATTTGTGTATTTCGGTTATTTTCTAATAAATGGTATAATTTTCTGATACATTATCATTATTAATTTGTGGTCCTGTATATTGTTCCTTAATTGTTTTTTCAAATATTTTTAATTTTGAGTTTTTCTCTTTTTGATCTAGGTCATATTCTGCAATCTCCTTCAGCCAACGTGCTTCCAACACTTCCTTTCCATGTCCTTCGTAGCTTATTTAGCACTACACCTTTGACAACCGATGATGGCGTGCTTCTAAGGCGGATGGCTTTGGAAATTGGAGCACTGCATCTCATTCTTGTCTGTCTCTCTGCTCTGAGCCACCATGCCCCACGAGTTCCAAACTCTAGCCTCAATCAAGCAGAGGTAAGTTTGGGTTTAATTCTTTAGATTATGAAAAATGAAGTACAGAAATTAGTTTTTTCCGAAATAATTAATATTTCAGAGACTTGTGTGTTCCTTTTTGCCCCTAAAGCAAAGAATATTTAAAAAAGAAGCTATGAACTAATTGTTATCTATTAGGCTCTTTCAGAAAACCATGTTAACTTGTCTACTGGAAAAACAAAAAAGATTTAATAACTTTTAAGAGGCTTTCCCATTTACCAGGATATGCTGAATTTACACTGTGATTCCTCTTCCTTTCCTTTCTTAAACTTTAGAAAATCATAATTTGAGTGGTAGGGTCTAACCAGTATAGTAAGAGAAGAGAAAAAAGAACAAAAATAACCCTGATTATTTCAAGATAATGTTATATTTATAGAAAAATCCAAAGCAATTAATGGTATAAGTGATTTTAATGTGGATACAGTATGCAGGTACAATAAGTAAAAAAAATTTTTATTCCAGCAACAACATAAAATGAGCTTATTAAAGATATCTTTTAGAGTAGCAGCAAAAATAGAAAATATGAATAAATCTGAAAAAATATGTGCAAGACCTCTTCATAAAATATATGAATTTTTTAAAAAGAAACACTTACTACAAACTTTTTTTCATCAAAAACACTACTAAGAGAATGAAAATGAAAGCCACAGACTGGTACACTATGTTTGTATGTATCTGGTAAAGAACTTTTATCCACAATATTCAGAGAACTTCAAAAATTTCAAAAGAAAAAGGCAGAAAACAATAGAAAAATGAGAGAAAGGCTACAATGGGGAATTCACAAAAGAGCCTATCTAAATATCTACATAATATGAAAAGGTAATCTGTTTCATTGGTTATCAGAGAAGGACAAATGAAAACTGATATTCTACAACTACTCACCATCAAAATGTGTAAAAGTTTAAAAACAACACAGATATTTTCCCATCATCATTTGTAATAATGTAAAGATAGTAGAATGGATGAAATAAATAATGTAACAATAATGGAATGGATAAATGAATTGTAGTCTACTGTGTAATGGAATATTGTAAGGTAATGAAAGAAAACAGGTAACAGCCAACTGCGCATAACAGCATTGATGAATTTCACAAGTACAACTAAAATGCCAGACATAAAGGAATATATACAGCATGATTTCACTTATATAAAATGTTCAAAAATTACACAAAATGAAACTATAGTGATGAGGGTTTGTTTCACTTAGGTGGTAAAATTATAAACAAGAATAAGGAAGTAGAGTATAAAAATCAGGATTATAATTAGCCTTGTAGAGGAATTAGGGTGTGATGAATAGGAAATGGAATGAGGGTTTCTTATGTGCAGAGATCTGATTCTTGACCTGCATGGTTAAATAAATACTTGTAATTAATTGAAGTTGATCTACTTGTTTTGTGTTCTTTCTGTATTTATGTTATACTTCACATTTAGAAATTAAAAAAAATAGCTGTCTTTGTCAGTAATCTTAATTCTAATGGAAAATGTTTATATGGTAATAAAATTTTCATGATTTTGTTTAACAGTTTGTCTTATAAAATGTGAAAGATGGAATTCCTCAGTCTTAGACCATAAAATTATATTGGAAATGAATTTATGCAAGTATTGTTTATATGTAATATTATTCCTTAGAAAATATTCCCATTAAAGGAAACACAAGGCATTGGTATTTCTTGCAAGTTACCCTTTGAACTAATAATTGCAAATGTTTTGAGTGTACATAGTATGTTTGTTTTATTTTGTTTTTTAGTTTCAGTTGTACAAAACAATGTAATGGACATTTATACTGATAGGATGTTAAATTTAATGAAAGTTCTTTAAAGGATGGTGGTTGTTACAGAATTGATTTTACAGTCCACAAAACTAGTAATAAGAAATCGACCTTTACATAGTTTGAGATTATTTCTAAAAACCAATAGTTCTCAGTTATTTTTTCTGTCTCTACACCATTTACATTTTTAATATGTTCTCTATTTCCCAAAAAATTTCTACACATTACATTCTGAACAAGAAAGAAATTAAGAATTACTCCTTCTATAAACAGAGAAATCTTTCTTACTATGATTGAAAAGATGACACCATCACAGAATTCTCCTGATACATAGCTCTTATTAGATTCATCTTAAAAGATCTGGCTCATATCCTTATTAGCTTTCTGTTTTCTCTCTCTAATTTTGAATCATTGACTCTTAAGGCCCTAAGGTGCTTTACCCCATCTTTTCTTGATAAATATTTTTAAATTGTTATTTATTAATTTTTAAATACAAGCATTTGTTCCTCATTTTCCCTAATCCTACCCCTTGGCAACTATCAATCTGTATTCTGTCTTCGTGTATTTTCCTACTCTGGATATCTCATATAAATGGAATATGTTACCTTTTGTACCTGTCTTAGACTTAGCATGATGCTTTAGAGGTTCATCCACATAGCCTGTATCAGTACTTCATATGGCTGAATAACATTCCATTATATTTATATATCACAGTTTATCCATTTACCCATTGATGGGTGTTTGGGTTATTTCTACTTTTTAGCTATTGTGTATAGTCTTGCTATGAACATGTGTGTATATATTTGTTTGAGTATCAGTTTTTACTTTTTTTGGGGGTATATATACTACGTACCTAGGAGTATAATTGCTGGGTCACATAGTAATTCTTTATTTTTTTGAGGAACCTTCAAACTCTTTTTCCCATAAAAGCTGAACTATTTATATTTCTGCTGGTAAATATTTTTGAGGATTACTAAAACCAAATAGTAAAAAATTTTCATTTTTTGTTTTAAGCCTCAGGTATCAAGTTCTCATAACCCTACATCAACAGAAGAACAGCAGCTATATTGGGCCAAAGGGACTGGCTTTGGAACAGGCTCTACAGCTTCTGGATGGGATGTGGAACAAGCCTTAACGAAACAGAGGCTGGAAGAGGAACATGTTACCTGTCTTCTGCAGGTATATTTGCAAAGTTGGTATTGTCACTGATAACAGATAGATTATTTTTTGTATTTGTAATAACTTTTAAGTATTGATGACTATCCAGGTAATCTTCAGCTACTTGTAAAAAGCCCATTATGCTCCCTGCTGTCAATACATTTATGATATCACTGGATGAAAATTGCTCTTCCCTACTTGTAGCTCTTAAATTTCTTCCCTCTCAGTTAGCTTCTTCACTGGAAAAAAAGTGACAAGGACGAAATTATTCAATAACTGGAAAATCTACTTTCTTCCAGTCATCTTCCATATAAAGAGCTGAATCTGGACTCTTAAAAAAATATTTATTTATATCTTTGTTTCTCACACTGTTCTATGACTTTTCTGGAATCATGCAAGTTGAACTAACATAGAAAGTCCCACAGAAATAAGAAAGGGAGGTGCTTAAAGATTAGCTTTAGTTCCTGATCAACTAAATGATTAAAATTGATCACGTCGTTAAGTATTTATTTTCAGCAGTTCTAGAATGATAGGCTCATTTTAGTATAAAATTATAAGATTCCATCACTCCAAACTGTTAACAAAACTTATTCAATAGAACAAATAATATCAGAGTTACTACTAAGGTTCTAAGGTTTTAAATTTGTGTTCGTACGTGGATTGCTTCTATATGTCTAGTCATATATGGTCTCTCACCATGTAGAACACAGCCTTCTCTTTTCAAAGTCTGAAGAAAATGTCTTATTTTTAAAGCATATAGTACAAGACATTGTGAGTTGAAAATATATATTTTTGGTATTCAGACTGGATATCTAACAAAATACGGGCTTTTGAAGTATGTGACGCTTAAATCCAACAATTTTTTTTTAGGTTCTTGCAAGTTACATAAATCCAGCGAGCGGTGCGGTAAATGGAGAAGCTCAGTCATCTCACGAGAGCAGAGGACAGAACAGTAATGCTCTTCCTTCTGTGCTTCTAGAACTTCTTAGCCAGTCCTGCCTCATCCCAGCCATGTCCTCTTATCTACGAAATGATTCAGGTAAATCACATTGCAATTAGTCCTCTGAAATATCTCTGTGGATGAATACTTTTGTTTATTTTGTCATCAGTTTAAATAATAAGGTTCAGTTTAAATATTTGACATTATTCTCTCCCCATATATGTAGGTATAGGTTTGATCAACTTATTTCTTCAAAAGTATTCTGGAAATACTTGTTTTTTGGGGCCCCTAATTTAATACTGTGTACTCATGTGTCCTAGAACACAGAATAAAATAAAAGACATCTCTTAGCGTTCTGATTTTAGTACATCGGACTAACATGAAATCAGTAATATAGCATAACTGTTGGCCAACTATATGTAACAAACTTAGTAATTTTTAAGATACAATTTTAAAAATTTTTCTTCAAAGAACTTAATTCAATAAGTATAATTAAGAGAATTGTTAGAAAAATTATAAAACAGTAAATTTGAAGCCAAAGCTTCAAGGTAGGTAACTGGATACAAGGGAATTATACATTTGCATTAGGATATTTTATCTCCAATATTCTTAAAAGCCATGATAACCTTTAAAGAGAGAAGGTAGTTATTTTCATGAAAGATTTCTTAGGCTAGGAAAATCCTTGTATAAAGGATGTTTTCATTTTAGTTTTTCTCAACGTACTGACTTCCATTTGTCATAGCCATGTTATTCTGAAAGATGCATTATAAACAAGGATCGTTTTTTCCTCTAGTCATTGGCACTTAACATTTATGCTATTTACTAAGCCTGCAGATACCCCACTGGCCAGTAGATGGAGATCCTCTTTCTTTGCTGGACGTAACTTCAAAAAATGTATGAATGCGAGAGCTAAGAGGTTGAGTGTTGGAGTTCCTTACCCTCACCTCATGTCACTCCCAGTTTTGAAAATGACATTTTCCTGTTTTCAGAAAACAGCAGCACTGAGCACATTCAATTGCTTGCCATTAATTTAGTGAAACATGCTAAAAATCCTTCGCCCGAGTATTAAAAAAATCTGCATCTTTTGAGTGCTAGTTTCATAGTATGGAGATAAATATAAATAATCATTTCAGAGTAGAAAGGAAAATTAGAGTTATCCAGTTCTATCTCTTTCAGTTTACAGATTCGGAAAGCACAAATAAGAAAAATGAAATCCAGAGAAATTTATTCATTTGGCCAAGTTTAACTGAATAGCAATAATATGACCATTTGTTAAACTTGCATATTTTCAAGTTCAAAAGTGAGATATAAATGGATTTTGTCAATACAGAAAAGAGAAAAGAATAAACATCTTATAGAAGAATGTAGAAATGAAAGAATCAGCACAAGACTTTTTATTGGAAACATTATAAATTATTAATTTGGCTGCTTGCCTTAGCTAAATGATGGTATATACTAGTATCAATATTTTCTCATTTTTATAATATTGGTTTGGTATTTCCATAATTAGCGATAGTGGGACAAAACCCATTATTACAAGCTTTGTTATACATCTGATTATCCTCACAATGGATTTTGTGTGTCTGAAATTCTTAATCTTTGGTTAAATTCCTTACAAAGTTGGGATTTCAGTTTAATTTCACGAGTATACTATTTGAGAATAAAGTTAATTTTGTTGTTATGGAAAGTGTCTTTATTTAAATATGATAACATTCTTTAAATCCAAAATTATTACTAAAAAGTTACTTCAAAGTAAATGTACAATTGAAAACCTACCCATCTTTTTAGGCCTCAGCACCAAGAGAGCTTTTGTTTGAGGGCTTTGAAATTGTATTAGTGCTGTTACATGAAACGATACTGCTTTGATATCAGTAGCAAATACATAATTTTATCATCATTTATGAAAACAGTTATTTTGTTTGATATACATGCCAAGAAACAATTATTTGAGAAACAAATAATTAGAAATTATTCAGCTGGCATAACACATAGTACTTAACTTTTATTTTTTCATTTTTTTAATTAGTTTCAGGTGTACAAACAATCCAGTAGACATTTCACCCCTCACAAAGTGGTAACCCCCCTCCCCCAATCTGGGAGGGTAACCCCCCTCCCCTAATTGCCCCTCTGACATCGTATATATTACAATTCCATTGACTCTATCCCCTATGCTGTTCTCTGTATCCTGTGACTATATATAGTAAATTATAGTTGACATACGGTATTATTCAACTTCAGGTTTACAGTGCAGTGGTCAGGCACACATAGTACTTCACTTTATATCCATATTTATAGTTTTGATAATAGTTTGAAACTTTGTATTGTAATATGCCATTTCTTTACATTGTTATAAAGAATTTAGAAATGGGTGAAAGTTTGAAGATTCTACTGCTAAGTAGAGTTGCATGCCACTTTGTTTTTAATTCTAAACTGTTGCAATATGACCCCCATTTTCTTGAAAATTAGCTGTGTTGCAAATAAAACTTGGAACATTTGCCTTATTTAATGTATTTATTTCTACATATGATTCAAAACAAGATACTGTCAGGTCCTATGGTGTATGCCATTTCATTCCTGGTAAGAGAGTACATAGTGCTAAAATTTTGAGTATGTTAGTGGCCACTCAGAGTGTCTGACACATAAGTGCTCATCAACAGATGTTAGTTCCTTTTTTCTAGAATTCTCAGCTTTGTCAAGGGCATTCTGTGTGGAAATATCTCTGGTATAAAATAATACATCACTGTTGAGTAATTATACTGGTAAGTTTTATAAGGAAGGAGAGAGGTTGCTTAAATTAAAATTTAGATGTTACCAGTTGATTTGATTTGTATAGATTTGTAAGGGTAAAGTATCTGCAACACTTCAGAGATACCTCCCTTGATTACCCCAATAGTTGCTGGTGTACCTAATGCTGGTATTTTCACTTGTCACATTGTAGCCCAGTTACGCTATAAACTTTCTTAATAAAATTCCACCTAACTGACCTGCAATATTAACCATAACTCTCCATTTCGTCTATAAACAACTTGACTTGTGCTATATGTATTGGAGACATATGTATATTTCTTTTCCAACTAATTAAATTGTAAGCCTATGAATAGTTGTGTTTGTTTTCATATTTACTTAATGCTACTTGTATTGCCATTAGATAATTAAATATAACACAGACTAGCTGTTTATATGATAAATCAGTGGAATGCTTTATAAAAAACCCCATAAAAAAGGATTTGGCTAAAACAATCATTGAATTGGGTTTACATGAGAAACTCTAAAAGACTGCATGTTGTGTATACACACACACATTGTTTTTTTCTCCCAGTGGAATACCCTTCCAGCTGAGTGTAGCAAGTGTGTAAAAAAATGTGTTCGCTTTTATTTTACTGGCAATAGAATGTTGTAGAACAGTAGAGTATGTATTATTTGAAAATAATATTATAGGGGCTGGCCCAGTGGGTCACGCGGTTAGAGCTCCAGGCTCCTAACTCCGAAGGCTGCCGGTTCGATTCCCACATGGGCCAGTGGGCTCTCAACCACAAGGTTGCCAGTTCGATTCCTCAACTCCCGCAAGGGATGGTGGGCTCTGCCCCCTGCAACTAAGATTGAACACGGCACCTTGAGCTGAGCTGCCGCTGAGCTCCTGGATGGCTCAGTTGGTGGGAGCACGTCCTCTCAACCACAAGGTTGCCGGTTTCGACTCCCGCAAGTGATGGTGGGCTGTGCCCTCTGCAACTAGTAACGGCAACTGGACCTGGAGCTGAGGTGCACCCTCCACAACTAAGACTGAAAGGACAACAACTTGAAGGTGAATGGCACCCTCCACAACTAAGATTGAAAGGACAACTTGACTTGGAAAAAAATCCTGGAAGTACACACTGTTCCCCAACAAAGTCCTGTTCCTGTTCCCCAATTAAAAAAAAAAAAAAAAATGAAACAACCTAAATGTCTGTCACCTGATAAATGGATAAATAAAATGTTCTATTTATATAATTAAATATTTTAAAAAAGAAAATAGTATTATAACATGAAGCATAAATTGCATTTATAGAACTCTATTCAAAAGAATGTTAAAAATACCAAGTTCTGAGGAAAGGTTATAATTATACATTATTTAGTACATTGGAAAACAAAACTCTACCCTTTAATGAGCACACTAAAACACTAAGTGTTTTCCTTTTTATATGGAGGTCAGATTAATTTTTAAGATTTTAACTAGGAAGAATATGTAATAATATATTGTCTCTTGCTTTTCCCAACTAGGACAAGATTATAGCTTAATTCCTTTCATGTATGTGTTTATATCTTAAGTTCTTTAAATCTTAAATTCTTTGAATCATCTATTTGTTATCAAGTAGTAATCACTAAATTATCTTATATTGTCAATAAAATACTTATTGCATTTTAGGTACTCTGATTAACCATTATAAAACAGTTCTAACCAGGTATGTGATGAAAAGTAATTCTCCCCAATATTGTCCCTCCAACTCTAGTCCTCTCCATATGACACAGTCATTACTAGTTTATGGTTAATAGACTCAGTATTCTATATCTATCCAAGTAAATCTAGTACATGTATATATCTCTTGTTTTGAAATAAAACTAAAACAAAGTATTCATGCTATTTTGAATAGTCTAGAGATTGTTTTAATCATAGCGATGGTGGCTGTGTAACACCTGCGACTCGTAGAGAAAGACCCTTCTCTTCTCGTGAGCCCATAGCTACATACTTGTGGTTTATGTATGCAAACAGAATGTAAGGAGTTTGTCTCTCGAATGTGGCACTATCCAAGACAATTTTTTGCTGTGATTGAGACATTCTGTTTCTGTGCTGTCCAGTATGGACTCATGTGGCTGTTGGTCACTTGAAATGTGGCTAGTACAATTAAGAAACAGAATTTTTAATGTTTTTTACATTTAATTACATTTAAATAGTCATATGTTGCCACTGGTTACCATATTGGACAACTCGGAGCATCGCGATATAGTGTAAAGGCTCCAGAGTTAGATGTACCTAGATGTCAGTGTTGGTCTTGCTGTCTTCTTTTTAGCTGCTGTTCAACGTACTAATTCTTAGTTTCTCGTGCGTGCAATGGGAATAATAATGCTTTCTCCAAAGAATAATACACACAGAGAAATGTCATCATATGGGAAAAAAGGATTGGATGTATACAAATATATACCAAAGTGATAGAGCTTGTGAATGAGCGGAGAAGGATAAATGATCAAAAGAGACTAGCTTTATCAAGAATGTTTTACTGTTGTCAGGAGAATCAGTTTGACATGTTAACTCATGTATATAAAATTATTATTCAGGAATCTTTTTCCTCTGAATATTCCTACTTCGTTCCTCAGGTATAAAAAAAGAAGTAATATTTGAGTCTGTGTTTACATGTCATCTTCATGTATGTCTTGCAATTTCACTCAGATATAGATGTAGGAGATAGGTCTTTATTTTTAAATGCTACATAGGATAGAATCGTTTGGATATATTATTATGTATTTAGCCCTTTAATTTATTGTTCTTAGCTTGCTTGCAACTTTCAGTATTGAAAACAGTGTTATATTGATCATCCTTGTTTATAGGTATATAGCAACAGTGGCTTTGCTAAGTCATAGAATATGAGCATTTCAAAAAATATCAAATTGGTTATCAGTTTGCCTATCTACCTGTTTATATACGTAGCTTTTCCATATCCTCACAAGTATTAATGTGTTTTATGCCTGTCAGTTAGTAACTTTGAGTTTTAAGTTGTATTTTCCTGAAAACTGTTGTGTGCTATGTTGTACCATAAAATTACAGTAGTAAGTACTAGCATTAGATCCTGGGTTAGAAAAGAAGCTTTAAACATAAGCAAGTATTTATAGAAATTCTATATATATTAAAGATGGAAGGTAAAATTTCAAATAAGTGAGGAAATAATGGGCAGTCATGCTTTCCCACAACTGTCCTCTGCATCAGTGGAAGGTGTGAAACAAGAGCCTACTCCTCCATCACTCTGAACAGCTGCTCTATTTGTCATCAATCCTTTAGAACTAATTTTATTAAATCCTTTATCCTTTTATATCCGTTGCCACATTAAGTCCAGGATTCCTCATCCCCCTCCCCCATACTCTAATCCCTGTGTAGTCTGTGGCGTTGCTGCAATTTCTGCCTCCAGCAATTCTTCCCTGTTTCAGTATTCTGTGTACCATTCACAGTACTTCACAGCATCTGAAAATGTTTATTCATTTGTTCTCTAGGATGTAAGCTACATGAGGAAAGGGTTTTTTGTTTGTTTTCAGCAGCTGTGTTTCCAGCCTGTCCAGCAGGTTTTCAATGAATATTTATGAAATAAGTAACATTACAAATACTTATGGAATAACTACTCAGTAACTGGCATTGGAAAAAAGTTGTTAGGTCCTTATCTCATGTGATTCATAAAAGTAAATTCTAGTTGAAGGAAGGCCACAAAACATCTTTAGAAGAAATATATGTTCTCAGAGTAGGGAATCCATTCTTAGAAGCATGTGGTTTTAAGAAAAAAAATTTTGATTTGTAGCTGATAAAAAGCATAGTCACCTTTTTTCTAACAAGTTGATTTGTTGAAACATACTGTTGATGAACTGTGGTCGTCATTCTGTTTTATCTAAGATACAGTAGCTTCATCATTTCAATTTAATTTTTAAAATGTATTTCCACTTCAGTACTATCTGGGCTATTTACTCATTTTTATGTGTAATATAACTAGATAGTTATTTAATTACATTTATTGCTCTCTCCCCAACTCATTTTTTGTTCCCTAAAAGTGCATGCCTATTATTATACTTTGTATATTGGTGCTTCATAAAATCTGTATTAGTCCATTTACCAACTAACCAGTTTCTTTTAAGCTCCAAGTAGAAGCTACATTGCTGTGGACTTACTTTTATATTGCACACGTTCTCATCTTATGCTTTCCCACTCTTCCTTTTTTCAGTTCTCGACATGGCAAGACATGTGCCACTCTATCGAGCTCTGCTGGAATTGCTCCGAGCCATTGCTTCTTGTACGTCCATGGTGCCTCTATTGTTGCCTCTTTCTACAGAGAATGGTGAAGAGGAAGAAGAGCAGTCAGAGTGTCAAACTTCCGTTGGTACATTATTAGCCAAAATGAAGACCTGTGTTGATACCTACACCAACCGTTTAAGGTACTATATAGTTCTTTTCTCTTGTCCTTGCCTCTAAAAAATCTTTTTAAATAGCTTTGATTTTTTTAAAAAAACAATGTATGCTAATGAAACATAAATACACAGAAACAATATATAAAACTAGAATGAACTAGTATCCACCAAATCCATATACTCAGAAAGGTTTATTCACATGGGCTTATCCAACATCTCCCTGTGTGATCTTACAACTACTGGTATGGAATTTTTCTTAAATACTGGCACGCTGTACATATTATACAGATAGATGCTAGTTTTACTCAATATTGAGGTCATAGATACTTTTCAGTGTCACTAAATACATACTTCTTACATTGTTCTTAATGCTTCTAATTATGCATTGTATATAGATGCTTTATTTTATATAAGCATCTATTAGTGGACATTTGGGTTATTTCCAATTATAACAACCTCAGATACACATCTTTTGGGGCTTGTAGAAATCTCTGTGAAGTAATTCATAGAAGTGGAATTGTTGGATTTATGGATTACTCCTGTTTCATTTTGATACATAGTTTATAATTCATGCTATAACCTTTTTTAGAAGTCAGAGGATTCAGTATTTATTTTTTGACATTATGATAAAGTTAGTATTAATCTTCATGGAAAATTTAATTTTTAAACGAAACTTTTATTTAAATTTATACTTCATTAGATTGAGATGATGAGTTTTGTTATCAAATACTCTTTTAAAATAACCTAGTAAACCTTTTCCTTTCTCTTAGCAGAATCTGTTCAATGGTTGTCAGTTTTACTTAAAGATGGCCTAATTTTGATTTTTAAAGCACTTCTACTGCCAGTGGAAGTTTATTCCTTTGTCAGGGATCTTTACATTCAGTGAATGGTCTTTGCCGTCATTGTAATGTATTTGTTCTACCTAGTCTCACTTATTTTTTAAGAACCTAAAATTTGAGAAACAGTGTACGATGTATGTCAAATAATGGCGCAGAACTAACTGCTCACTGGAGGAATAGTTTTTATTATAGTTTACCTTTCACGGAGAAATCAACTTCTTAGATAATCCTGACTCCATTAGTTTATGATACTGTCATTATCACTTTAAAAACTAGTGGCTCAGTGCGAGGCAGTGAGAAGCATAAATTAAAGAAGAGCCAATTGGTAGAGCTATGAAAAGCTGTAGATTCATACTACTATTTTATCAGGGAAGGAAAATGTAAAGGTATATTTTCTTTGATGGTGTGAGATTTTTTTTTTTCTGTTGTAGAGAAGAGAATAATATGTTTAATCCCATCCTTCATTGTGGCAAAAACATCTTTCTAAGTGGTGACATAGGCAGCCAGCGTAATTATACTATTAAAACAGTGCCTTATCATATTTGAACTAAAGGTCTGATTTCATGACTGAGCTCAAGTCTCATTGAGACATGTCTAATTGACCATGCCATTCGCCCTCCTGGCCATTTGTGTTTCTTACTCTGATAGAATAAACAGACTTTTGACAAATCAGTAATAAAAATGTGTAGAGCTTCGCAATTGCCCTCATGTATTTTTAGGGAGACTCATGCCCTGTGTTTCTGTACCTTATTTTTCTGTGTTTTGAGTTTTGTTGTACTAGTTTATAACTAAAAATTGAAAATTTAGGAAACCTTGAGTGTTTTTCCTCCCAGGAGTATTTCTTAGATGAAAAATTTTATAAAGATTTGGAATGCTATAATTGCTGCTTTGGTTAAAAATAATATCACAAATTTGTAGTGTTATAAATGTGAAAATAAGACCATTAAAATAACTTTCTTTATACTACATATTTCCTCATACTTTAATTTCTGTCGGATCCTACAAAAATATAGTTCTGTTGTATTGAGTTCTGAGGTAACAGAAGATGCTGCTTATTGCCGTAAGTGGAATTTTTGCACCTCGAGTGCCCTTTTTCATTTCTTAAGTTAATGTATTTCATTTCTTTTCTTAAGTTAATATATTTCCTATTCACATAATATATGCAGTATAATTTTTTAAAAAGTAAACTTCACTTCTGTATAAATGTGTTAATTATTCACTACAAAAATTTAGTTTCATAAAGAGGATGAGTTTCGTTTCGCTGGAGCTCTTTATTTTTCTACTTGGTTACCTGGAAAAAGTATTTTTCACATTTCCATATTTCAATAAGAAAAAATGACACTTCAGATTTAGAAATTCTGTACCAACAGAACATGCATGTAAGGATCATAATGACTGTGCATAGAGCTCATTTCATTTATGTTATCTTTACAGTGATTCTGTGCAGTAACTATTTTTAATAACTTTATTGTATTGATGAAGAAACACTACTAGTGAGTTTTGTATTAGGATTTGAAGATGCTTAGTCGAGATCCCTTATGATATCTCTTATATTATACAGCCTCAGTTAGAAAAAGAAAACAGCAAAGACCTACATGATAAAACATCCCTACCCTCCTTTCAAGGTTTGGCACATTGAGAATTCATTTTCCACCTCACAGAGAGAGGGGGTAAAATCTATTCTTTTGCAGCCTGTCAAGACTTAAGATACATTTCTTTTTGTATTTTCATTACAAAGAATTCTAGTGAAGTCAACAATATAGTCTAATTTCCTATAGCGTTTATACCCATGGAAATTGGCCTAAATTCAATTTTAACACTGATTCAAAGTGCAAAGATTGTCCCTCCCTCCACATTCCTACCCCATTTCCAACTGTATTTTTTTAAAACCCCAAGATACTCTTGAGAAGACAGTGGTCAAGGAAAGTATATTCTGTTTATATATCACTTACCGAATATGTTTTAGTGCTTTATTAGGGCTTGGAGTTAATGGTTTAAAAAATAATGTGTAGGTGTATCTCGGCTCAGAACATTTTTACATTATTTTTGTCTCCACACTCTTAGTAAGAAATGTAAGGGTGATAATTAAAGTATGTCTATTTAGCATAGGGATTTTTTTTTAAGTAAGACAGAGCAAGTCTAGTTTGCTAATTATGTTTATATACCTTATTGCATTATTTTTCCCTCTTATTCATGTATTTCTCATTTGTTACTTTTTTTTCTTACCCAAGCAGACACAAAAAAGCATGCAATTTTTTTCACTTCGAATAAAGTTTAATATATTTAACTCCCTGGTCATCTTAGATTAAAGAAAAATAGCTATGTACTCTGCAGATCTCTATGATGATGGTGGTTACATATAATGATTTTCATTGAAATTATTTCTTCTGTGTATGTTATATTTATAATTTTTCTTGCTTTTATGGATGAGAGAAATTAAAACGTTTTCCCCAAGTACAAAGAGGAAGTTTACTTTTGCTGGTGGGAATAACCTAATTGAGGTTATCCTATCTTGTGGCCAGTGACTAAATCCAACTAATTTGGATATCAAAATTCAAAGAATGAAAGATCTGACTCTTCCCCCAAGCCTGAAAACTTCTATAAGAGGAAGTAGAAAGTTATTACGGAAGCTAAAAAGGCAGATCATATACCTTGCTTTTATCTAATTTGTGCATTAGAAATTTGTAATTATATTTAGTTGGTGAGATCTGGCCTGGTCACAAAAGCTTAACTGATTTGTTCGTTTAACAGGTATTAGTGAATGATCATGGGAGCATAACAAGAAAATTGGATCCTTTTTCTAAGACACTGACATATGGTGGAAACAATAACTAGAAAGTTTTAATAACACAGTATGTGGTATATTAAAAGTACGTCTAAGACATTACTAGAGAGTCAACCCCAGACTTGGAGACCTAAAGATTGTGTAGGAATTAGCTAAATGAAGAGGGCAGGGGGCTGGTATACCAGGCTGTGAGAATAATGTTAGCTGTGAAAGAAAGTGTCACATATTCAGGGAAACTGCCTTGGTATAATGTGGTGGGAGATGAGACTGGAGAGGAATTGAGGGGCTAGAAGATGCAGCAGGGTGTATTCCAGTTACTTACTCTTAAATGTGGTGGTGGGTCACTGAAAGGTTTTCAGCAGAGATTGATCAGGTTTGCCTTATAAAAAGAGTATCTTGCAATGTAGCTGAAAGTTTAGTTTGAGATGGAAGTTGGAACAAGACTAAACTGCCATGTAAGAGATTTTCATCCTTTCCATCTCAGCAGTAGACCTGTATGTGGTCTCTCCCTATCCAGCCATTTCTGAGGACTGAGGATTTGAGGTCATTAGTATTCTTGTTCTTGTATTATGGACTTGATAGAAAGTTAATTCCCAGGTACAAATACAGTCAGTGTTCAAGATATTTGACTTTAAAAAGCAACCATGTTGCTCAAACTTTAAATCACTTATTAACTGCATTACTCCGCCTACGTGTTAATATTGGCAACTGCAAATTTATGCCGAGATGGCTCCAATAGAGTACATACAAGTGCTGTAGCACAGATGATTCTGGAAGCATGGTTTCCTTTGTTCATGTATAAGAATCTGAAGTCTGTAATCCTGGGCAGAAGTTTGCCAAAACGAATCCTACTAGGTTATTTTGCTGACCCACTTAGGTAGAAAACTATCATCAGTTGGCTTAACAGAGGCTCAGTCATTAGCCAGAGACTCTTGTATATTAAGGTTCAGGAATGGCAGGGTGAGACTACACGCATGTTCATACATTCTTCACTATTTTTTAAAAGGTGTTATCCAGCAAAAGTCGTAGATGTGGAAAACTTGTATAATAGTCGGTTTTAGATACATTTTTTCCTGGAGAGTTTCATCTTTGTTATTTTAGAATTCATCCGAATCTAAAAAGAGTGCTCATGTAATAATGGGATGTTATTAATCTGATCAAATATGCCAGTTTTCCTGATTGGAAACTGAAGGAAATTTTTCTTGGTAGAAATTCCTTGTTAGAGTGTAGAGCCTCAGCATTTATGAGGAAGAACTTTCAGATCTTAATACCACCTATGCTATTTTTAGAATCTTTTATAGATCAACTGACTTTTTTCTTTAAAAAGTCTTATTTAAAGAAGAAACTTCAAAATCTTGCCATATCAGAAGAACCAGTATCATTTGCCATAAATAGAAGATAAGTGTAAAAGTGAATAAACTAAAATAAAAATAGTCTCTGACTCCAGACCTGTTTTCTGTTTTAAGAAGGATGATTTAGCAAATGCTAAAGAACTACCAAAGGCATACTGAGACCTTTGTTTTCGTTGGAAAAGGACTGGCTTTCTCACCATGCAATTCAGTTTTCTAATAGCATATCTAATTACCACTTAATGTCTTCGTACACTTTGGGAAACACTGTTTAATAGAAAATACTTCACGTTCTCTAACAGTAGATGTGTTTTACAAATATAAACTAACAAAATAGTAAAAGAAGAAGTAATAGGAAGATGTCCATTAACCTTCATACTCTCCTTTTTTAATCTATGCTTAATTGGGATAAGGTAAAAGTTAGCAAACAGCCAAACTAGCCTCGCTTTTGTGTTTACATATGGCTATAATATAGAGTGGTATTGTGGTTCTCATCATCACCTTGAAAGTTTTACAAAAAATCGTTGGGTTTTAACTTGACATGTTTCTCTTCCTTTTCATTTTCTACTTCCCTGCTCACTAAGATGCCCAGCGCCCCCTCTGGGCCCCTTGCCTAGCTGAAGCACCTTCTAACCAGGTTTGTCCTGCTGTCCCTGGAGTTTGCCCTCTTATTTCAGAATAGTTCCCTGAATATGGACTATTATAATTTATATAAAGGGCATGACCTTTTAACCTTTCAGTGGGGCACTTAAATTTTAATGAAGGATAACTCAGATAATTCTTGGTGAAGGAAGGCATAGGAGATATATTAGTTGGGTTGCTTTCTACATTATACTCCCTTTTAGATGGTCTGCCGGGGAGTAGACTGGTACAATCAGTATTGCAGTCATATTACAAACTTTCTCTGCATCCAAAGGTTGCAGGAAGAAGGATTGCTTAGGGGAGAACTGGCGTTGGCACAGTGGCACAACATCCTGGGAATGCCTTTTATGCCTGCTAGTTCTGTAATTACTACTGAGTTTTTGCTATTATGTATAATAATATATGTGATGTATAATTATATATGCGTGTATACATCGATGCACACACATACATATATCTGAAAAGTAGCTTCTGAATTTTAATTTTTGAAGTAATAGACTCTAGGGCAGTTCTGGTTTCCTTCAATTATAATTATACCTTAATAATGAAATGATTATCTCTTATTGCTGAAGATTAGTTTGATGACTGATAATTGTAGTACTCTGATAGTGTTGGTATTTAGTGTAAACTAGACGATTACTCAAGGAATGAACATACTGATAGTTTATGTTCATCTTTCCTGGCTTATCTGGCAAATTAACCTGTTGGCATGGCCACGTGGCAGCTAGGAGTGACTTACCGTGAATTAGTTTGTCTTTTAAAAGTTGACAGTTCCTTAGGCAGTTGTTAATATTTACTGTACAAATTGCATTAAGAACGTCCTAAAGGTGATGTTTTTTAATAGTCTCTTTTTTATTTTTTATTTTTCAATTACGGTTGACATTCTATATTATTTTGTATTAGTTTCAGGTGTACACTGTAGTGGTTCGGCATTTATGTAATTTATGATGTGATCCTCCAAGTAGTCTAGTACCCACCAGGCAACATACATAGTTATTACAATATTATTTACTATATTCCCTATGCTGTACTTTACAGCTCCATCACTATTTTGTAACTACCAATAGGTACTCCTTACTCACTTCACCATATTCATCCAAACCCCCAACCTCCCTCCCCTCTGGCAGCCATCAGTTTGTTCTCTGCATCCATGAGTCTGTTTCTGTTTTGTTTCTTCTTTAAATTCCACATATAAGTGGAGATCATACAGTATTTGTCTTTCTCTGACTTATTTCACTTGGCATAATACCCTCTAGTTCCATCCATGTTGTCACAACTATGCTATTATAATATTCTTTTATTCGTGTTTCTATGTTTTTAGTGTCCATCACCTCTCCTAATACATCCTTTCAAGATTAACAACTAGCAATAATTTCATAGAGTTAGCTTGAACCTAACAGTTAAATTACAGAAACTAATGTTGCTGTTGGTTGATGATTAATAAGCATTTAGATTAAGATAAATCAGGGATAACATTCCTTTTGGAAGCACAAAAGGCTAGGTAAAAATGTATTACTTCAAAATAGAGAATTTTACATTCAACACTTTCCAAATTTTGTCTGAAACATAATTTTACATCAGGATTTCTTTTTTGAAATCTTTAAAAGATACATATATATGACATGTTTGTACATTAGTTGTAGCATTTGAAAGCATACCTTACCTGTACCTGTAAGGCTAAATGTAATATAATTTTCTATTTAGGTCATTTTCTACCATCAACTGTCACTTAAAACATAAAAAGATTTGGAGCATTTCAGCATGCTGTCATCAGGAAATTCGTTACTTTTTTCTTGTTCAGTTGAAAATTTTTTATAACAGTTTGAACAAGAATGGTGAAATGGTTGATTAAATCATACATATTGGTTCTATTTAACTTTCATTTGCCTCAGTACTATTAAGTGGTTTATTTACTTTATTTCAGAGAAATTATTCAAAAGCCACCTTAGTAATCACTTCAACAGAAAGATCAAAAGACTTCCAAAATAATAAAATCCTCTTCTTATTTCTTTTGCTTGTCTACTTCTGTACTAGGCATTTATGAAGAACAAAAAGTTTAATATTCATCCACAGAGGACTTATTCTCTAAGTGGAATTTACTTCCTTGGCTAGTGTTTGAAAACTTTTGTTACCAGTTTCTCATTTATTTTATCCCAAAAGTCTTTAACTTCTGGCTTTTTTCTTTAGTTTTATAACTTAATGATTTTTGTGTTTAATACTTTGTTTTTTGGCCTACAAGCAGTGGGAAGAAGTAGTTTCGCTAGAAGCCAAAAGAGAGGTTAAGAGAGGAGGGAACGCATGTGGGATTGAGAAAGTGTGATATCAAATGTAGGAGGTAAAGGATGTATATAAGGTGTAAGAGATCCTGTGACTGGATGTTTATTGATGCATAAGTCCAAGGTCACTACTACTAGTTTTATACCCATTATGAAGGATCAACATCTGGTGAAAATGAATTTTCATTACTGAGATTGATGACTTAGGCAGATGGAAGATGAGTATTTCCTGCATTTCTTGTTTTACCAATTTGAAACAATTTCGATTAGTATTTACGTTCCAGCCTGTTTGTTTTTATTGGTTTTCCTTCTTGTTTCTTGAGAATAACTCAAACTGTTTTAAATTGTGGGTAAGTTATGATAAGTATATAGTAGCATGTAGTTACATAGAAAATATAAGGATGTAATATTACAACCTTAATTGTTGTGTAGGATAACACAGTTTCAAAATTTCTTTGATGTATATTATTAGTTTTTCCTGCTCTATGTCATAGGCAAGAAAATATTTATTATCGTTATTTGACAGAATAAACCTGTTGTTTAGAGTTTAACATTTAAAACTTACTAGTAATACATCTGGGCTTTAGCTCCCCAGTCTCCTGATGCCTGTGATGTTCATGACCCAAAACAGGAGACAAGTCGTTTAACCCGTGGTCCAGATTCTTCTGTTTGTATACGCCATTGCTTCCTCTTACCAAAATACAAAATGGTTCATTGATTATTTATAGATTTCATGCTATGTAATGGCTGGACTTGAGCTTTACTAGCTAGTTCCTGAAAAACACCGATCAAATCCCAAAAGACAACGTATTCTATTATTTAAGTGAGTAACAAACGAAAAACTTAAACATACCAATGTAAAATGATTATTCCTTATTAGATTGCATCATATGAGCTTTATGTTTCAGGAAAATTTCCACTCTCTTTATTATCTCAGACAAAATCTCACACAATCTTCATTGAATTTCATTGAAGTTTCTTGCTAAGTAAGATTTAGTTTGTAACAAATCTTTCTGAGCACATCATAATAAGTAACCTGTCCCTTGTTATCTATAGGATTTTAGAGCTGTAGGGACTCTCTTTAGTGTTCAGGTAGTTCAGATCTCTCTTTTTATAAGTGAGAAAAACAAGGTTCATAAATACTGTGATTTGTTCCACTCTCTGATGCTTAGTGGCTGAGCTATGATAAGAACTCCGATTTCCTGATGTTCCAGTCAAGCACATTTATCCACCAAATTAAACTTTACTTCCAAAGAACAATTTGTTTTGTACATCAGTGAATAATTAGAAATGGAGGTGGACTTGTTTCTGAGCCATCTTTGGATATTTAGGATATATAAAATAATTTTTAAATGTTCATAATGAAGTAAATTTTTAATTGAAAAATTTGCTTTTGATAATTATAAAAGTATATACAATAATGCAAGTAGGTTCTATAGAGTTTTTCTGCAACTTCCTTTTACTCATCTTCTTGCATTCCCATGAAGAATTTTTAAGTTAACACTATGACAGGATATTAAAAAGCAGCATATTTCATTAGGTATACACAGCATTTGGATTGTGCCTAAATAATAATTACTGGATTTCTAAAGTAAACTAAGGCTTGCTGTGTTTTGTGGTCTGTCTCACAGGTAGCAGTTTAATCACGTAAATGAGGAGCAAGTCATCTCTACCCGTTTGATTTCTTTCTTGCTCAAAAGAAGTAATAAAACCATTCCTCTGAAAACTAAGGAGTTGTTGATGTGTTTTTCCTCTATTGTCTTTTCAAACTAATTTGGTACCTACCTGCATAGATTACGGCAATCAGTGTATTGGTGATAAAATTGTTTTCTCTACTGTTGCTAAAAGAAGCCTCTCCCCACCACCCTTCCCCCTAAACATCCTATTGTTTTTCATCTCCTGATTTTATTGTTATCTTCATAAACCTTCTATTTCTAATATCTTTACCTTGTCAGGAAGAAATTAGAGTTTCTATACCAACAGTACTTGATATTTAATGAATAAGCAAAAACACCCCCCCTTATTTATGACCACTTATTGATGAACATTTTCTTTTAGACTCTTACAAAAGAAAAATTACTTGAAAGGAACTATCAGTTACTTCCACTATTAAAAGACTTTGTGGCATGGGTAACATAACAGAATACTTTAGATTTTTACATATATATGGTTTCCACTTGAATTGAAATATTATCTAATGTGAAAATTCATTCTGTTGCCCACAAAATAATCACACTGTGAAGATGTGGCCCCTTAGCTTTTATGTACCAATCCTGGTGAAATTCATCTGCTGGCCATCCCAACTTCTGTGTTATCTCAAAATGAAGTCAAACGACAGCCATACCAGTTGGGCTTCACTTCGGAGTAAGTGTGACACTTCATAGCTTCCTTGGAGCTGGAACAAAGGCAATTATTTTGCTTTGATCTTCTCTGTAGACTTACGCTGATGGACTCTAGTAGGCAAATAATCATGTTTAGTGTATTTTGTATTTGATAGTTTCACCAAAAATTTGAGAGAGGAACTTACTGTCAGTCAGGTAGTCTTAATTGGTAATAAGAGCATGACACAAAAGATGTACTGAATGTAAAGTATTCTGGATATTTAACTTCTTAACAGAATTAAAGCAAATGTTCTTTATTGCCTTAGCTATCTTGCAGCATCTTCCTGTTGCAAAGAAGTTCATCATGTTTTAAAATAACATTTCTCTTATAAAAATAACCGATTCCTTTTTATCTAGCTAAGCAATGATTAGTTGACCTACTTCTTAAAAGGCGTATTTTCTGTCAAACTCTCTTATTTTGACTCCCTTAAGTCTGTTCCTCTAGGGCTTCACTCAGTTAAGAAAGAGTTACAGCTCCAGTCCTCCTACTTTGTTTCTATTGGAAAAACATTTGCTAGTTTCTCCTCTTTTTCCTCTGTTTTTTAAACTTACAAAATAAAAAAGGCCTGATTTCTTAGCCAAGAATTATGTTTTATAACCATATATATATATATATATATATATATATATATTTTTTTTTTTTTTTTTAAGTTATTTTTTTGGTGACTTTAAACAAGTTCAGTAGTTGTTCATCAACCTTTTACTTGGTGATGAAAACAGCAATACCAACATTTATTTTAATATGTTTTCTCTTCCTCAGTTGGATTGCCCCTTGGTGAAGCATATTATTTGAGGCAACTCTATTCCACAGTAGCACACAGTACCTTCATTATGTCTTACAATGTTTAATTTGACCTAAAAATTGTTATATTTTGATCTAATCTAGAAATTAAAGTTTTATTAATCAAAGGCTTCTCAAACCTCTGTTTTGAATATTTTCTTCTCATGCTGCTCATTTATGCTTCCTAAGACAAGGAAGATTTTATTTTCAACTGTCATTTAAATCATATTGAAAACTAATAAAACTGGTACTTTTGTTTGAAAAGAGTTTAAAAAGAAAAGGGAATCTAGACTTAAAAACTAAGCTTTAAACTAAATCACAGAAAACATTCCTCTTGCAGAGATCTTTGCCCCATTTGTGCATTTCAAGAATCATTTTCATGTTTTCTGGAGACATTAGAATCAAGTAATTTTCCATATTATTTTCAAACAATCTTATCTGCTACTTTTAATCTTAATTTGTTTTAAACTATAATTCCTAGCAAAGAACTTTTAGAACTGTGGAGTATGATATGACACATTGTTTTATAGATAAATGTAGAAGTTTTATTCTCCCATAGTTTTAGAATCTTCCTCTAAGATGCTAATTCTTAGTAGTTCAGAATCTAGACATTTTAGCATGTAGTCTCCAGATTACTTTTTCAACACAGCTCTGCTCTTTAAATGTTTATTTCAACTGTGTGATAGTTTTGACTTTAGAATTAGGAGTGCAGGGGTTGAAGTGGTCTTTTTAAATGTTCTACTGAGAAAATAGCTATGTTAAGCTGTTTTCAGTTTATAGACTATAAAAGAACATAATTCTGATATTTTGTATTTAGTCTTACAAATATCCAACTTAATTTAGGTGGTAGTATTAGCAGAGACAGTTCACTATAACTGAATGTTGAGTTATGGGGTTTTTTTCCTTTTGTTTTCACAAAAAATTTTGCCCATTTTGCTCACATCCTAGTTCAGATTATATGTCACAGAGCCAAGATTTGCTTAATTTATTAGCTGTTTCGTTGAAATTCATAGCATAGTGGAAAATGTTTGCAGATAATTCTGTGCAATAGTAGAAACTTCAGTTGATTCCTCGTATTTCTTCAGGGCAGTGATCACAACCAGATTCAACGTATGCACAAAGCAGCGGATACCATGGTAGCGGCCGTCGCTGATTGCTTTTACCATGTTGGATCCATTGTCAGTCTCAAAGACCTACTTCCAGCTAGGTGCCTTGAACTCAAATAGCTTTTCACACAGACTTCAGGATGTGAGCTAAGGTATGGCCTTTTTTCATGAGCTGGGCCTACATATGGGTTGACAGTAACCAGCAACTTTTATAGGAAAGAGACTACTGGCTATAGTTTATGTCAGACAATGACCAGTTGTAGTCATCATTAGGCAGGTGGTGCGTGTTCTACATATATTTGAAGCTCTCTCACCTTTTTGAGATTATCCTTTTTTCCCCCTGTATGTTTTTGTCAAGAAGACTATCCACGTAAAAATTTCTCATTAGAACCTGATGTAAAGGTCTATGATATATCTGCTTTATGATTGAACCATTGTCTTCAGTATGAGGTGTATATGATCATTTCTTGTACTCATTTGGTGTAAAAAATAATATTTTTAAACTGTGGATTTTTGCACTTTTTCATTTTTTATTTTGCTGTCAAAAAATATAAAATTTACTGTTCTGACTATTTGCACTATTTTAATGTTAGGGATTTCTCCTCCTAGTCTTTTAAAAACTGGAATTAGCAAATAGGCATTCATGTATAGGGCTTGAAATTAGAATCAGTAATATTGCAGGGTAACTTGCCCAAAATCGCACTGATGCAGTTGACTCTCCATGCCAGAGGTTCTTGTTTCTTCATGGTGAAAATACCTTAATTCTGGAAAAATGTACTTCACCCCCATATCTTCCTTCTCTGCTTGGCAAGATGTGTTTCTTTAAGTGAAATCTTTATTTGAGAGTCCAGTGATCAACTGATTGATGACAGATTTTAGGAAACCATCTTTTACAGCTATAACCATAAAACTCTTCTGTTTTCTCAAACTGCTTCCTGTTATTTTCCTGTTAGGTTTCAGTAGCCCTATTACTGAAGACGTTTTTAAGCCCTGGTATAAGGTAGAGAATTATTTATTACTGGGGAGAGGGAGTCCTTATAAATTCAAAGGGAGTACTGTCAGGCAGCTTATATCCTTCCCTGACTCTCAGTGTTGCATTAATAGATTGTGAGTAGCCACTGGTAAATGCAGAAGCTGCAAATCTGTTTGACCTTGTCTATCAGAATCATACCTTTATTAAGCAAATTGTTAGACTCACTATTAAACTATAGTCTCAACTTTATTTCATAGCTATAAAAGACACACTGTCTTATTTGATTCTAGCAGTAAAAAATGTCTGATTGTTTCAGTCTTAAAACTTCCACTATATTCTCCTTATATATATGTTCATATACACCTGCTCACACAAAAGTTGGTGACTGAAATGGTATACAGTATAACAGCTACCACGTGGTTCCTGTGTGAGTGGCAAAGGAAAGTTAGCCATGTGTTCTCTGTGACTTCTTATACCTCAGGGAAGATAAAAAGAGAGCATAGGAGAAAAGGCAATAGCCCAGTAGTGCCTCTTCAATTAAATCATCTTACCACATGAGGTAGTGCCTAGTAACCCTATAGTTAAAAATATCTGTAGGGACTCGTTTTTTCACACACCATGGGAACCATTGCAAAATTCATGTATAGTACTGGATCCACCTACCCTTGCTGCCCACTGAGTGGCTCTTCTTAATTTGCCTTTTATTTTGGAGCAGATTTTTGTCTTTGTGATAAACAACAGTTTGTTTGTACATAGATATCATAATAGTATTATTTTGTTAATGACTCTTCTACCTCCTGTTAAGTCTTTTATATAGTTCTCTAAGACTCCATGCCCACTTTGTGAAACACTGTTTTAATATAATAGCCAAGTCCTTTTATTGGTAGGTATGCATCTGGAAAAATAAGTGATGTGTAGTTTAGATCATACTTTAGCATATTTTAAACATGTTTATATGTGATTTCAGTTTTTTTTTAAATTATTTAATGAATTAACAAAGATGTAGCTTTTTAGTATGTAAGCACTCATGTAATGAGGTTTATTATGTGAATAACGTTCTGAGAATTGAAATAGAGAAAAAGAAATAGATTTTTAGTTATTTTCAATGAATCTAACAGTAAATGACTACTGCGTCCATCTGGAAAATTTAAAGAAACATTTTTATGCCTTATACAGTGAAACATTGCTATAACACATCCTATTAGGATGCACGATTTGATGTAAGTTTGGTTACATTTTAGATCCTGAATAGGGAATAACAGAAAAATATCTTTAAAATGATTATGCCCTAAAACTTAATGTTTAAGTTTCAGTGTATAGAGAAGCATAGTGTGTTAAGATACCTAACAATGAACCTAAATTTTACTCTAGAATATTTCTCTTCCCCCCCCCCCTTGGAAATAATATACTGTGAGTGAAATGTAAATAGGATAAAAATTTAAACCTACATACGGTCCTTTGATTTCCATATCTTAAAAGACAGGGAATAGACACTTGTCACTTGTAGATATAAAAGTGATTTCTCTATTTCTAGGTATTTACAGTTACTGTAAGTGTGTTTTTAAAGGTGTGGATCCAAGGACATATCAGGTATCTGGGTCTTTTTATAGTGTGACATTTCTACATTGTTTATCTCTTACTTGTTTTTGATTTGAAGGGAAAACCTACCCAAAACTTTATTTATTATGCTAGCTAGGCATTATCTTACAGCTTCAGAAGCAGCAGTGAATCTAAACTACCCCTGATACATATCATGTATATGTCAAATGAAATGCATAGTGATTTTTAACCACTGTTACTGACTTATGGAGGTATTTATTATTCAATCCTACAATCTTAATTTTCCACCCATTTCCTTCCATATTAAATTTTTTTTTTCCAGATCTAAAAGGGAAAATGTTAAAACAGGAGTAAAACCAGATGCATCTGATCAAGAACCAGAAGGACTTACTCTTTTGGTACCAGACATCCAAAAGACTGCTGAGATTGTTTACGCTGCCACTACCAGTTTGTGGCAAGCAAATCAAGGTACAGTGCTCTGCCTTTTATGCTATTTTTCTTTTGATTGAAAGATGTTCCATTCATTTACTGAAAACTGCCTTTGTCGTCCCTCAATGTTAATGATGTTTAAGCAAGTTCACCATATTAGATAGTAAAAGTACATTTAGACTATGTGTGAGAATTTAGTTAAAACTGGTATTATCATATAATAGCAATAGAAGATATAAATAATTCTACATTATTCTGTTGTTTCACTTCTGCTGTTTTTGCCCGAATGGGTGAAACCTGATTAACAGTTTAAGAATCTAAGTTTTGAAGTTGATCAAGTTTTTAGACCTATTAGTTATGTTTATGAACTAGAAAAAAAAGTCTTTTATTATTAAACTGATACAATAGGAAGTTGATTATAGAGTGGTAATTTTTTGGAATTCAAAATTTGAACTCTAGAAATTAATTGCTTTTTGTTTTAATGTTCTAAAATGTATACCTATGTTGTTTATCTTGAAATATTAAATAACAGAAAAAAAACTAGGTGAATACTCAAAGAAGGTAGCTATGAAGCCCAAACCTTTATCAGTGTTGAAATCACTTGAAGAAAAATATGTGGCTGTTATGAAGAAATTACAGTTTGGTAAGTTGAAATTTTAATTTTTATTTCATTAGATTTCATTTCATATTTTTTAATAGTGCTATTGGAATGTGTTCTGGTAAATTAAAGATTTTAAAACTTCCTTGTACCATGAATTATTCATATTCATTTTCTCTCTGTTTCTCTCTCTCCCTCTACACACACACACACACATACACACACACACACACACACACACACACACACACACACCCCTTTTTGTCATCTTTTCATCTCTTTGAATTCATATATATGTGTATGTGTAGTTATATTTGGAAATCATGATTCAGTAGAAACCTAGGAAATACAAAGCCAAATGTCTAACAAGCAAGCAGAAAGTTGTTTTCTTCCTTTACCTCTCTATTTCTGTATGTCCTGACCTGGGGAATCCAAGACCTGTATGTTACTGTTACCATTTTAGAATTCCATGAGATTTACCTTTGTAAACTGTAGTGGCGGATATTTCACTGGTAGCTTTTCCCATTTCAAAACTTGGCAATTAAGCTCTGATTAAAAGATCGTATCAGCGCTATTAATATGATACTGGCCTATAAATAAACAGTAGAATTCCACATTTTGATGACATTGTTAATTGTAATTGCCTTGGCCCCTTTCCCATCCTTGAGAACCAGCCCAAAACACTTTGACTATATAATAAATAACAGTAAAGTAGGAATCAAAACAATATAGATTTATATACCCGCCGTTGATAGATCGTGACCATTTTGTTTAATAAACGAATTCAGGAAAATGTAATAATCCTCAAGTTCATTCAATACTATGTTAATAACTATAAATGATACCAAAGTAACAAAGTATTGTTTGCTATAGTCTTAAAATTACAAAACACTAAGAACAAATGCTAAACAAATACAGAAATGAAACAGACAAGTTCAAGAGGGATATCATATAAAGGAATAAACAGACTTGTCAGGGAAGGTCACACACCAGTATGATCACTGTAGCCACACTGAACAGCACATTTATCAGGAAAAATACACTCAGAGCTTAGACTTCATTTGTAAAAGCTCTCAAAACTTTGGTAGTGATCGTTTGATTAATATATTTTGTTGTTGCAAATCTTTTTTTGAAACAAAATTCACTATATCATGTAGAATAAAACATTCGAAGTAGACCGGAGATATGTCAAGAGTTGGTGGTAGCATTGTATTACAGTTAAATGTTGGATATATTCCTCCTCACAGTTTGTGTGCACAGGGTTGAAGATAACTATTTGTAGCCTTGGTGCAAAAATCAGATGTTTGGTGGGTTTATCTTTAGCTTCACATTTCTATATACTTTTTCACTTTGTGACATCCTGTTTTCATTTTGTGACAACCTGTTTATATGTCTTCCCTTTTTTTCTAGATTACAAGTTCTTTGAAGGCAGATACAGTTTCCTATTTATCATTTAACCCCAATAGCCTAGTCTAGAATATTGCACTTAGTAAATTCTTGGTAAAATTTACTGCAGTAATGCTAATTATAATGTAGCATTTATGTTTTTCTGTATATTTAGAATTGTATGAACACAAGACCAAAAGTTATCATTACTTCTAATGACAGGATTTGCCCTAGTAGGTGGTTTTGATTTAATGCTATAATTTATTTCAGTATTTTTGTTTTAATCCATTGGTGGGGTGGGGTTAATCAAAATTACAGATAAAGTTCAAATCCACCTCTTTGTTTCTATTGTATATATAGCTTGTAAGTGAAGAATAACCTTAAATCCTTCCAAATCTGCCTAAATAAATAGTTAAGAATTAGCCCATTAATTATATATTGTCAAAGTACTTAGATTATCATAAGTAACCTTTATATTCTACTAACTTAAATTCAGACGTAATGCAAGAGTAAACTTCAGCCTGACATTTCTGTTTATTGACTCCAAATCAGTACAAATATATAAAATTTACTCTGGTTTTAAAAAATGAAATATAATGAGAATACTTTTTGGCATTTTGTATTCTGAATTGTTCTGGCAAAAATATACCACTTCTTTTAAGAAAAATTATCTACTACTTTCTATTGCCATTTAGCTGCTTAATAAAATATAATCTACCAACATGTCCATACTGCAGATTAAAAATCATTTTTTTAAGTAATTGTGGTTTTTGCAATTATTTTTAAGTTTTTAAACCACAATTACCTTTTTTTTTTTAAATTTTATTGGGGGACTGTGTTTTTCCAGGGCCCATCAGCTCCAAGTCGTCCTTCAATCTAGCTGTGGAGGGCACAGCTCACTGGCCCATGTGGGAATCGAACCATCAACTCTGTTGTTCAGAGCTCATGCTCTAACCAACTGAGCCACCTGGCCGCCCCTAAAAATCATTTCTTGTTTTTGCTTCCATTACATATTTCATTCATCTGGTAGTAGGTGTTTCATACACATTTATAGTTTGCTGTTCTTTCACATTGTATTGCATTCCTCTCCATTTTGGATAGAAGAAGGGCTAGTGATTTATTTGTGATTTTTGTTATAACAACTGTTCTCCATTCTGGTTTTTATTTTTTTCAGTGCTTTTTCTTTTTCTTTTTTAGATACATTTGAGATGGTTTCTGAAGATGAAGATGGGAAATTGGGTTTTAAAGTAAATTACCATTACATGTCTCAGGTGAAAAATGCAAACGATGCAAACAGTGCTGCCCGAGCCCGCCGCCTTGCCCAGGAAGCGGTGACACTTTCAACCTCACTGCCTCTGTCGTCGTCTTCTAGTGTGTTCGTGCGCTGTGATGAGGAGCGGCTTGACATCATGAAGGTAGAAAACACTTTGCCTAGCTCCTTGGTTAACCTTAATTATTTGATTATTCATACAAAGCACGAGAAATAGCATGAATTTTAATAAATTCAATAAAAATTATGTTGAGCATTTTGGACATCAGTGAAAGGTCTCCTTTTTTAATGTTAGTTCAGAGTATGTGGGTGAGACTGCTGTTCAAAATAAAGATTTAGAAGAAAATACCAAAATATCTTCCTTGAGCAAAGACTATATGCAGCCCATCCTCGTTTTAGAGCGTGGTATGAAAGGGTTTAATGCTGATCAGTAGTAAGCAAGTTACAGGGTTTCTTCCGTGTCGTCTAAGATACATCTCTCGTGTTTATACTATCAGGCCTCAAAAATCAGTATTTTCTTTTGTTCTAAATTTATATATTTATAGATCCATAAGATCTATGAGTTAAGTAATATTGGTACAATAATAAATAACATGCATATTTATATTTTAACACTGGTGATTTGGTCTTAAATTCCAAGAGACTGTTGCAGCACAAAAATTTTAAAGATTTGACACCCAGGGCAGGGGAGATGGAGCTTTCTTTACTTTATGATTTAATTCATAGGTTAAATAATCTGTTGTCCTTAGATATACAGCGGAAACTATTGACCCATTGATTTGAGGAAGGTTCTTTTGTTTGCCTGCGCTTTTGTTTTGCTCTTTTGGATAATTTTTCTCTAGAAATCTCATAGACCTTGCCTATTTGGCCACACTCTTACTACCTGTTCCTTGTCAAAAACAGTAGAGCCAATTATAGGATGATTGCCTAGGGAAGTATTTTATCACCAAATAAACCACGTAAGTTCAAGCTTGTGATGTTTTCTCTGTTAGGCATTAAGTATACCTAACAGAAAGGATCCCAACATGAAGTCCCAAAGCGTAAGTCAGATTTGTCGCAGATGGAGACTCTAGTGCCACTTGCCTCTGCACACAACTGTTTGGGACCAGAGGCTTTGCTGCTCGTGCTTTGCACAATAAATATCTGTGAACTGGCTCAAACGATATTTGTTAGCTAATTCTGACACTTCACTATTGGGTTCTCTGCGTTTTTTTAGACAAACAAAAATCCTAAGGGAAACACCTACTTTAATTTCAAAAGCTTTTTGTTATGAGTTGTCACATGAGAACTTTAATTCCTGTTATCCTTGTCTCGTCCCAGAGAAAGATATTAAAAAGCAAGTTATGTTTTAAAACATTGACTTATCTGAAGATTTAAAGCAGAAAATTAACATACCTTTGAGATACGATAGCAAATATACCTAGAATCTCAAATTATTAAAAATACTGTAGAGAACCTTATGAAAGAAAGCTCTCAGGAAAAAAAGTACCTTAATATATCTAAAGGTATTTGATGTTAAGGTAAGCTTTCCTGATGCCAATACGGCATCTCATTTTTAATAGCCCATTTTTACTGAAATCATTTTAATACTAGCCTAACGTGTGTGTGTGTGTGTGTGTGTATATATATATATATATATATATATGAATGATGTAAGAAGGCTGTTCTTATTTCATGTTGGATTGTGTTTTCTTAGTAGCTGTGTTTAGGAATAGTAACATTGGCTTTTGTGTGTTTGTATCTATATACTAGGTTCTGATAACTGGTCCAGCTGACACCCCTTATGCAAATGGCTGCTTTGAGTTTGATGTATATTTTCCTCAAGATTATCCCAATTCACCCCCTCTTGTGAATTTAGAGACAACTGGTGGTCATAGTGTGCGTTTCAATCCAAACCTTTATAATGATGGCAAGGTAATGTAATTATAGTCTTTTGTTTCTAATGCCAAAGTATTGCAACCAAAGGTCCTTTGTAACTTGAATCAAAATTTTGTTTTAGTTATCTTATTTCCAGAATACATGGCTTTCTTCATGCTTCTCTTCCCTATATGCAAAGATTAGGCAGAGGAATGAGAGAGAAGGCACCGAAAAGGGCAGAAACACAACAGTGTTAAGAAGCACTTACAGTCTTAAGAAGTTACTGAGGGACAAACTTATTTAACACATTCCTTGGCCAGTTGAGAGCTTTCTTCACTATGGAGATAGCCAGGTGTCTGTCTTTGCCTCTTTTCTTTACTTTCCTTATCTCCAATTCCAGTTATCTTTTTTCAGAAGTGCCTGAAGCTAGAGGAATGGCAATGGCCTGGTACTGTCAACTCTATGTTCCTTTTTTGCATATTTCAGCGTTTTTTACTATCATAACTGTCCAAGTTTTCCATGATGCATATTATTATAAACTTCATATTAAAATATTTTCTTATCAGTGGGAAGATGCATTCCTATCACACCTCCCAAAGTTGCAAACAGGTATAATAAAAATTATTTCATATAACAGTAAACCTTTCAAAATTTTATTTAAAAGAACAGTCATCACTTTTCAAAGTAATTTTGGACAGTTTGATGGAATTTCAACAGTAAATGCCATGCTGAGAGTATTTAATGTTTAAAAATCACTAGAAGGTCAAAAGAAGTTTATAGACTTCACAAGCAGACACCTTTAAGATGCTTGTTGATCTAGTACATTAAAGATGGCCCAAGTTTTCCCTTCCTTGTTTCAAAAGGTGCAGCCTGCTTCATATCTATGCTTGCAAGTTTCATTTTGTCTTTATCATAAGCTCCAGTCACAAAACTGGAATTTGTTTTCTGTGTTTATTGTAGGAGATTTAACCAGACGTAGACCTACTTTCTTGGGAGAGCAAAGAAACAGGTCTTTTATAACTCAGCAGAGAAGAGGAAATAGCAATGTTGACTTTACTCAAGAGAGAGACTGGAACTTGAATAGAGTTCAAGTGTAAAATGTTAAAATTTATTCAAGAAATTACTTTAAGGCTTACTGATACAGGGAGGAGGGTAAGGGCTTGAGAGTTTATATAGTTTTTGTTCTAGTACACACTGGTAACAGCATTTTACCTTGGGTTCCCGCTCTGTAGGTGGGGATAAGAGTACCTACCATTGGTAATCACAGTGATGCTCTAAAAACTCAGGTGGGATGCTATGGCTGAGAGTACTTTAATAATTCACAAAGTGGTTCAGATAAGACTTTCAAAATTATTAATGAAATTAACTGCTAAACGAATCGATGTATTTTGCATGATTGCTTTCACAGAGCTCTAAGAGAATAGCAGGCAGATAGACTTCTCTGTTTTATTAAGAACTGTTTGTTTTCCATATTTGTTGCCCATTATATGAAACTTGGTTTATAAGAACAGATAAAATGTCCCTGGTTCTATTTCCCAGAGTGACCAGTTGACCTGTATTTGGCAGATAGTTTGAGTACGTTCTTGCTGTCTGAGTGTACAAAGATCTAATGTGTTTTAAAGTTTGTTCCAAGGAACCCTGGGAATCCTCAGGACCCTTTCCAGGAATCTGTGAGGTCCTCCCCTTTCCAATTCCACGTTTGTGTGAGGCCACATTTTATTCACATAGTTCAAAACAATGTATTACAATAGACTGAATATAGAGGCAGATACAAAGTCAAGATCTCTTCTATTAAGTTACATCGAGTTTTCAAAATTTATAAAATTTTGAAAGATTTTTAAAAATGAAAAATAGTACCACTTTTTTCTCAATGAAAATTTTTTGTTTGGAAAACAGTTTTTATTTAAAAGTGTTATTTGTAATAATGAATAATAGATACTGAATTGTTTTTCATTATGATGAAATTGTCACATGATTTGGATCACATCTGAAGAAGCCAATTTGTTTTTAACGGACTGACCCTTAGGGTTTTGTATAGGGACATAAAACTGAGATACTTGGAGTAATAGCATTTGTTTTTACTTCTAGTTGTGACAGTTTGATTTAAAAAGCACACCTTTCAATTCTGTTTATGGTTTTCCCCATATTCCTCAGGTTTGTTTAAGCATCTTAAATACGTGGCATGGAAGACCAGAAGAGAAGTGGAATCCTCAGACCTCAAGCTTTTTGCAAGTAAACAAATTTCTCTGTTTCACTTTGAAAATGAAGAACTATCTGTGTTTAAAAAAATTTTCTTTGTGTGTGTGACCAAGAGTAAACATAATAGCCCCCCCATAAAAAGATGGATAAGAAGTACATACTAAATAGCTTATACGTGAGCAGTTAATACAGTGGAGTCTCATCTGGAGTTTAGAATCTTAAGTTAGGGCATAAGAAGAAGTTGCATTTTGTCAAAATTGCCTTTTAAGAAATCCCTAAGTTGCCCTTAATGTACACTATGCTGCAACAAGACGAGACAGATTATCCCATCTTCCAGTCACTATAGAGCTAAATCTCCTGTCAGGGGAACTTGATAGACTACTCGTATTAACCTGTCTATCCACATTTGATGGAGTTCTTCTGATTAATAGTGGGATTCATTTGAGGCTTAGAAGTACTGTCCTGGAATTAATCAAATGTGGGATTTATTGTTCTTATTTTGCAGAGCAACTGACATACACTTTATAAGTCTCAAGTTTTATGAGGTAATTTCCAGAAAACACTTGAGCACGTAAAACACAATATGTTATATAATATTCCATCAAGTATTTTTTTGCTGATGGTTTATCTTAATAGTTCAGAATCCCCCAAAGAAATGGAAAAGTAAGCATATTAATAAAATGAATTAACTTTGTTACTTGTTATTAAGGAAGCAGAAACAAATTATTGTTGCTACATAATTTAAACTCACATTTATAGTTTAGTGTTGATTTTTAAGAAGGACTTCCATAAATTATCCCCAGGTAAGCTTATTTAAGTTGACCTACCCTGGAGGAATTCTTTTCCTACATCTTTATTTTTAATTAAGTGAAAGCAGATATGAAAAATAATTTTTTAGGCTGTCACTCTTATTTTGATTCTCTGAAAAGACCTTGTAGCATCCTACGAATGAGAGAAATCATACTATATGTAATTTTTTTCTTTTTGCTAATGTGGAGACCAAGAAAAAAGAGGTTATGTGATTCATGCAGAGTAACTAAGGAAGTTGCAAGTATAGTCCTCCAAGTAACTACTACCTCGTTTTAGAAGTAATTATGTCAATTCTATTCCAGTAAAAACTTAAAATATATTTTTTATATGTGTGTTACTCGTCAACGTAAACTAAGCTTCTGATGAGTTTAACTACGAAAGGAAACTCGGAGATACCCTATTTCTCATGAAGTACATTAGACTTACCTGAGAATTGGAATCAATTTTTGAATTTTTTGTTGAATATATGTAGTGTTAAAGATAAATTTACAATTTTTTAAGGTTTTTTAGTTTAAAGTTTGATTTGCTTTTAACTTTTATATTGCCTGAGTATTTATGTTATATACCAAAAATTGTGTGAAATAAAGAAACCTATATGCAGGGTTTAAATTTCACAAGTTTGGAAACTTAAATATCCACACGTAGAAATTATCTTTATATATTTCCTTTAAAATTTTTTGTCATATGCATAGTTCACATAATCATGATTAATATAATAAATTATTTGTGTACTGCTCTGTTCACTTAACATTAGAGCATATATCCATTTTTAAGTTAACATTTTTATAATTTCTAATTGCTATACATGGTAATCTTTTGGGTTTTATACCATTATTGAACTATTTCTCCACTTTTGACTAAATATTTCAGTTCTAATTTTTTTTAGTTTTATGAATAATGCTGTTATATTTTATATAGTTTCCTGAATCTAAGTTTCCAGATTTGGGATAAATTTGACTTGGTCACGAGCAAGAGGAGGCGAGAGTGAATAGCCTCGTCTTCCTCCAGATCTTCGGGGAAAATCTGTCAGTCTTTCTTCATTGAGTATGATGTTAGCTTTAGGTTTTTCATAAATTCCCTTTATCATGTTGAGTACATTCCCTTCCACTCCTCATCTGTTACATATTTTTATCACGAGTTAGAAACTTTCTTTAGAAGCAGACTACAGAGCCACAGGAAGAATTAATTTCTTTGAGACCCAAAGATGTTTACACTTTTATTTATCACAGGTGCATAAAAGATCAAAGTACTTTTTGCCATATTGAAAATCTTCCACAAAAATTTCCGAAGTTTATATACAATTTAAAAGATTACAAAAATGTTTTGAACAATAACAAGCATTGTTAGAATTGCTTAGTTTCCTAGTAGAGACTCTTAAAAAGATATTTATTTGTATCACAGTATCACATTTTTCAGTCTTATGCCATAAGTTTCATATCTGGCAGTAACCTAGTAAGTCATGACTATTTGCATAATTTAAAATCAAAAGTCATTATTCATTAGAATTGTCATCAAGAATAATTACATTTTATTTGTAACAACAAATTTTGGCATTGCTTATGTAACTGGTTTTCAATGCTGCTGTAATGTACCTCAAATTCCCATTAATTCTTTGTGAATATTTTGATTCAATTGGATGTTAATAACGATGTCATATGCAAGACGAGTTAAACATACTTAGTGGTTCAGATAATTATTTATAAATGGTTATAAATGATAAACATGTACTACCACTTTTCTTAAAATGGAAAGTTCTGGAAATCAGCCACTGACTACAGCCCTAGTCAATAGCATAATTTTCCCATAGAGAGGCAGGTAGGCGCCTACTCTTTTGAAAGGTTTAAACAAGTTTACTAATTAAGGGTGTTTTTTTTTCCCTCACCCCAAAGATGTTGTTATTTATTATATTTTCTTACTGCAAATCAATATTTTTTATTGTATACTCGGTACTTGTGGTTGTTTGAAATATATGTTGAACCAAGTCAAAGAATTAAATCCTGGACAAGACATAACATGAAGATAAAGGAAAGTGGGAGTTAATAATTCCTAACAGGAGTTAGGTAGGAGCAGGAATATGGCAAAATGGTGGATATTCTAAAGATAAGAATAAGTTGCAAGAATGGATAGTGGTAGGAATGTATAAAATTGAATGAATGTATAAAATTGTAGGAGACAAGATTACCTGTCAGCCAGTTGAGTGGCCTGATAGACCATACAACAGGGTTAAAATTTTTCTTTTAACAAAGATAGTGAAAGGAAGCTATTATATGGTTCTTGATTTAGTCAGTTCTTGAACAAATTACATAGAGAACTTCTTGCAATTTTTTTTTGTTTGTTTTTGTTAAACTTTTATTTATTTTAAGTGTATTTTTCCAGGACCCGTCAGTTCCAAGTCAAGTAGTTGTTTTACTCTAGTTGTGGAGGGCGCAGCTCCCTGTGTCCCATGTGGGGATCGAGCTGGCAACCTTGTTAAGAGCACTGCGCTCTAACCAACTGAGCTAACCAGCCGCCCCACTTCTTGCAGTTTTGTGGATGCTAATATGAAGCTAAACAGGAGAGGAACAGTAAATTCAGCCTATGAGTAAAAGTCTAATTCTTGACTTCGTGAAAATATCAAAGAATTGACCAAGAATCAGTAATCCTCTATTATGGAATGAAAATATATTCTGTTTATTGTTAAGTTAACTTAAATATAACCATATGTATGTAATAGACTACGTAATGTAGTGGATATTTTCTGACTAATTATCATTTTCAACTCATACTCTAACAAAACTCTTTAGCCAGATGTAGCTATGGTAAATATTTTTTGTTTGAATCCAGGTAGCTCTTTTAATTAAGTTTTGTTCATGAAAATGGAACTCATGCTGGCTACTTTTTGCATGCCCCTATTACATAGGTAAAAATACTTTATTTTTAGAGTAGAAGTGATTTTGTTTGCCTTTTATTATCTTTTGGATGCATCATGCTGTCATTTTTACTCAAAGAAAGAACAGCTACTGTGTATTAAACTTACTTATGAGCACTACTACTTTACTCCCCTCCAAAAAGGGAAAGTTTATTTAATTCTTGCAGTCATTCTATAATGGAAGTAGGTGTTTACCCCTTTTTATAGATGACTAAAAAAAAAAGTTCTGAGGGGATAAATTATTCTGCCTACTGTGGTCTATGAGCTCACGTATACACTGTTTCTCAGAGTTAGATAAATCCTATTGTTTTTAATATTGAGCATCAAATCCTTTTTAAAAAGAAATCTTGCCTTCCATGGATTTATTAATTTACTGTTTTTTTCATGGCCAGTGTTTTATTGGCTACAATAAAGTGTGCTGTAAAATCAAATGATCCAACAGGTCAGATAATCCAAGGCTCCAGAAATGACATAAAAATCAGTATTATGAATAGTTGAATTCACTGAAGATACGATAAAGCAGCATTTATATACCTCCAAAAAAATACATGTTTAAAAATTAAATAGAAAATTCCTTTAAAAAGTAAGTATAAGATAATGTCACTCAATGATAAAAGAACCCATGTTATAAATTGTTCTTCGAATCGAATTCCAAGAAATGTTGGTATTTTGTTGTTACCAAATGAAAACTTTATAGTCCAGTGTATTTTTGTTTTTATAAGACATAAAATTATACCCAAATTTATTTCTCAAATATAGTTTTCTGTGGTCTATTATACAAAACATCCATTCTTTAAGTTTCCTTTGTTTGATTTAGCTGTTTTAAACCAAATATGCTATGAATCTGGAATTTAAATTTTTGAATCAACAACTTCAAAGTTGTTTGAATCAACAACTGCCTGAAATTTATAAAACTGTTTTTTGTCTAAAAGGAGGTGAGGTTAAATAAATAACTCCTGTGTTACAGATTTGTGATGAGTTTTTAATTTAAATTCTTTTTCTCCCTGTATTGAAAAATGGAGATTATGTCCTGCTTGTATTAGTGGAAGTAGAAGATTATTTAAAAGGGAATGGGAAAGAAACTAATAACTGTGTCCTAGAAGTGACTTTCAGAAGTGTCAGATTTGAGTTAGGGAATGTATATAGCCAAAGGAAAATCACTTTCCTTCAATAATATATTGAGTTTCAGAAATTTTTAAAAAATAGGAGATTCTAACCTCAGAATTACACAGGTTAAATTTATTTTCTATAGTTGACCTTGTCCTCAAAAACATGGTCACTCCAGGACTTGTTTAACCTAATCTGTTCTTAGATCATAATTTTCAAGTTCCCTTTTTTAAATTTTCTAAGAAAATATATCCCAAGGCATTGTTTAATCCTCTTTCCTAATGAAAGTCAGTTGCTGTTAATCCTTTGTGATTTATGAAACAGGCAGATGGTATCTAATGTTTTCCCTCCACCAAAGATGTTATATTTGCTAGTTATATAGGTATATTAGCTAGCAGTATTACATTAGCTAAGAATGAACTCTCTGTTTATTACATCTGGAGAAACAAGCCTTCTGTTTTAAAAATGGCGATTAGAGGTGGTCAAATTCTCATTAGCAAGAGGTGGGCTCATCTTGCCAATGAGAATTTCCAGGAATGAGGTTATTGTGATGTTGTGGAAGTTAATTTTCCTTGGGATAAAAATATAGACTGCCTCATGCATAATTTTCTTTACAAGTGAGTATTATTAAAAGTGCATGGTTAACTTTGCACTCTCTAAGAATGTAAAAGTATTTCAATATTATAATTATTTTTTTATTTTTAAAGTTTTTATTGGGGAAGGGGAACAGGACTTTATTGGGGAACAGTGTGTATTTCCAGGACTTTTTCCAAGTCAAGTTGTTGTCCTTTCAGTCTTAGTTGTGGAGGACGCAGCTCAGCTCCAGGTCCACTTGCCGTTACTAGTTGCAGGGGGCGGAGCCCACCATCCCTTGTGGGAGTCGAACCAGCAACCTTGTGGTTGAGAGCCCACTGGCCCATGTGGGAATCAAACCGGCAGCCTTTGGAGTTAGGAGCAGAGCTCCAACTGCCTGAGCCACCGGGCCAGCCCCAATATTATAAGTATTATTAACATAAACGTTATGGTGATAAATATAGGTGGAAGCACATATAAAAAGGGACTTCTAGTTGATGAAGCGATATATTATTGGTTTATTGGTAGTAAAAATATTGCATTATAACGATTCTTTATTTCTTTGTTCTTCAGGTATTAGTGTCTGTTCAGTCCCTTATATTAGTAGCTGAGCCTTACTTTAATGAACCAGGATATGAACGGTCTAGAGGCACTCCCAGCGGCACACAGAGTTCTCGAGAATACGATGGAAACATTCGACAAGCAACAGTTAAGTGGGCAATGCTAGAACAAATCAGAAACCCTTCACCATGCTTTAAAGAGGTATGTTCAATAAAATTAATGAAATACTTTATTAAAGGCGTTATAGAATATAACTTATCACTATTGGATTTGCCTTGATATTTGAAGTATCTGCAGTATACTGAACTTATAGTTTGTAACCATAATTCCAAAAATATCAGTAATAATGTAACAGATGATTTTTAAAACTTTTTATTAAGTCCTTGTTTTTAATAGTTATTCTACTAGCAGCTGTCTAGACATTAGGTTGGTGCAAAAGTAATTGCGTTTTTTGCAATTTTTTTAACCTTTTAAGCTGCAATTACTTTTGCACCAACCTAATATGTTACTAAAATATTCCTCATAAATTTTTTTTTTAAGTCAAGATACTTTCTAAAGTTGTCTTGCAAATAGAAACTTTGCTCTTGTACTAATATCTGTGTGTGCGCATTGAAAAAAAGACATTTTCTTTTCTTCAGGATAAAGTTGGACTAGTGAGTTTCTGAAACCTGTCTTGATATTCTCAAGTGCTTTTATTTCACCGCATCCTGAAACGTGACTCTTTTTCTGTGGTTAATTGTCTCTCCATAGTCTGCCTAAAAAATGATTGTATTTTTCACCTGTCATATCATATTACTTCATCACATCTTATTTTAACTGTGTCATGAAACTTTTTGTTGTTGTTAAAATTGTTCCCCTTGATCATCAGTTTCTTAAAATGTGTCAGAAATCAACGGTCTAGAGGAATAATTGGCATGCTTACCTAACGTAAAATTGATCGCTAATGTAGCTAAGCAAATATTATGTGTGACTACTAAATGTAGCATCATATGTGAAGCCCTCTTCATAAAATATTATTGATGAATATACTCTGAAGGAATATAAAAAGAATATTTTTCCTTTTGTTACTATATGAATTTACACTTTGAATGACAAAGTTGGGTATTCTGTTTTTGGAAAGGCTTGCATTTTACCTTGAAATGATATGGGACATCTCTTTTCCTAAACTTAAAGGACATACAAACATGCATTTATTTGTGCTCTTAAGCATAATATTCCATCCCTTCAAGCTTGAGTTACTTAAGTAATACATTTTGCAACCATATTGAAGGTCAACTGTTACTAGGCATGCACTAAAGTACTCAGAACTCAAGGATAAATGAAACTTAGTTTCTGCCCTTGAAAAACTGATTTTCCTCCTGTTTGTATCATAAAATAATTTTTCAGTGTCCTTAGGCTCCAATAATGAATCCAGATAAACTACTTGACAAATCCACTAGAATGTATAATAGTCATCTCAGACTTAACACTGTAAAACTGAACTCTAGATTCTTCCCTCCTTCCCTCATTCAAAAAAGCACCATCATTGTCTAAGCCCAAAACCGTAACCAACCATGACTTCATTCTTTTTTTCACATACCACATTCAATCTATTGACAAATATTGTTGGCTCCACCCTTCAAAACATCATCAAAATTTGTCAGTAAAACCATCTTTACTGTCGCCAGCCAATTTCAAACAACCATTAGACTGTGGATAGACTATGGAAGTAGTTTCCTAACCGGTTTTCCTGCTTCCACTTTTGTTTTTCTACAATGATTCTCCACACATAATCAGATCATCTCACTCCAATGACTTCCCACTGTACGAAGAAGAAACCCCAAAGTCTTTACCGTGGTCTACAAAGACCCATATTGTCTGGCCCCGGTCTACTTACTCTTTGGCATCTCTAAGAGTTTAAAGGCTTTGATACCAAATGTTAGGATGTGGAGCAACTGGAACTCTGATACACTTCTTTTTTTTTTTTGTATTGGGGTGACAATGGTTAGTAAAATTACATAGGTTTCAAGCTGATATACTTCTGATGGGAATACAAACAGGTATAGTCCTTTTGGAATACTCTGACAGGATCTGATAAGCTGAATATCTGCCATATGACTAGCAATTCTACACCTTGGTATATTTTCAATAGCAATTGTGTACATATTGGGTATGCAGAATGTTCATAGCATTATTCATAATGGCTAAAAATTGGAACAGTCCAAGTGTCCATCAGTAGAATGAATAGACAAATTATGGAGTATTTGTAAAATGGAATACAGCAATGTAAATGAATAAACTGTCGCACACATTAAGGTGGACAAATAACATAAACACAATGTAAAGCATAAGCCGGGCACAAAAGAGTACATTCCATATGATTCCATTGATAAAAAGTTAAAAAATGAGTAAAACTGCCTTATGCTTAAAGAGGTCAGGATAGTGTATTCCTTTGAGGATTCACGGTGAGAGGGACCAGAGGGCGTCTTCTGGCAGACTTGGTTGTGTTCTGTTCTGTGTCGTATCTGTTAAGAGATTACACTGGTGTGTTTACAGTGGGAAAATGTGTCCAATTGTACACATGTGATTTTTGCAGTTTTCTGTATATGTTAGACTTTAATTTAAAAATGTACAGAAAAATTTATAAGTACATACACTACTTGGTCAATGTATAATTTGTAGGTTCGTGCATAAAAAATTTTTCTGCAAGAAGAATAAGCTGTTAATACAAGGAACTCAGAGTTGAGGGATGACTTTTACAATTAACAAATAAGTGTAATTTGAAACAATAATCTTTCTCATCTTTTAGAACCTAGCTCACATTAAAGGGGACACTCCTTATCCATGAGTGCTTTCCTACTTTTCCCTATCAGATGCGACTTGCTCCTCTTGGAATCCCCTGAGACTTTTTTGTTTGTATTTTAAGTATTTTTTTCTGCTCTACTCTGTGGTTATCATGAGTCTTCATGTCAGGCTCTGTCTTACTTTTGTATCCCTATAGGCATCAAACACAATAACTATTAAGTGTATCAGGATCTTATTGGTGTTTTATATCCATTCCCAGGGTATCCTAATGATTTTTTCCCTTGCAGGTATTAATTCCTTATCTTTAGGGGAGATAAGCTCATTTGACAACATAGTAGCTCACCCAGAATACAGAATAATATTTCCAAATTGATTTAATAATATTTCCAAATTGATCTATTTTCAAACTTAAATTTGTCAGAAACAGACTCCTACTAACACAGGAAGACATTTTACTAGCTTTTCAGATTTTTATTTTAATCCCAACTGTAAACTACAACCGTGTTTCCCTGAAAGTAAGACGTAGCCGGACCATCAGCTCTAATGCGTCTTTTGAAGCAAAAATTAATATAAGACCTGGTCTATTTTACTATTATATAAGACCTGGTAGAATAGAATAGACTAGAGTAGAATACCAGGTCTTATATTAATTTTTGCTCCAAAAAAACACTTTAGATCTCATTGTCTGGCTAGGTCTTATTTTCGGGGAAACAGAATTACTAGAAGGAAATTTTATTTTATAAAATCCTATCCATAAATTAACCAGAAGACACAATTAAGAAAATAATAATAGTGCCTTTTTAGGGCTCCATTCTGAATATCTTTGACATTTGGAACGTCTTTAGTTTATCTAGGTGTTCTTTGAGTTCTCTTTTAAAGGTACACATTTTGACAGATTTTTCTATTGTCCATAGTTTTCTAATTCTTTCCTCCTCGTTATTTACTTGTTCATTTACATTCACCTTCTGAATAGATTGCATTATATATGTCATCATTTCTCGGCCTTTTGGCTAAGATCAGGTGCATTATATATGCCTTATTCTCTCTGCATAGGATTAACTATTTGAATATCTGATTAGGATTGGGCATTATTTTCTGCTGTAGAACTGGGCATTTCAACTCATGTCATCTGATGTCATAAACCTGCTCCATTAATAGTATAGAGTTCACTAAATTGAGTTTTATGGAGAGAAAAACATTGCAGTGTCTTTTACATTTCATTTCTTTTTAATGCCATATACTTTGTCTTTTAATTTCTGACCCAAACACATTTTGTTTCCTTGATTGTTTTATTCTTAAGGTTATACACAAACATTTTTACTTGAAAAGAGTTGAGATCATGGCCCAGTGTGAGGAGTGGATTGCCGACATCCAGCAGTACAGCAGTGATAAGCGGGTAGGCAGAACCATGTCTCACCACGCAGCAGCTCTCAAGGTGAGTTAGGCTCCTCACAGGAGCCCTGTTGGTGCTTCAAAAGAAGATGTCTGTTCATGGACAGAACCGTGGCCACCAGATGGTAAAGGGTGGGAGGGAATCAAAGGAACCTAAAATTTATTTTTTAGTTCTAAATTGGTCTAAATTGCTACCCAAAAGTCTGTAGAAAAGATACATTCATTTTGACAATGAATCGACAGTTTGTAAAAGTAAAAATCGGTACAGGGGCTAAGGCAACAGAATTTTATAGAGTTATTTGAAGGTGATGTCAACCAGATGTGCTCCCCAAGTGACTTTTTACTCATTTAGCTTTTTCCTAGGCCTTACCTTCCAGAATTTTCTTACTTGGAGTAATGAGGGAGATGGTCATTGGAGAGCCTGCAACAGCTGATTAGTGGAAGTGTCTGTGATGCAAATCTTGTTTTGGGGGGAGGCGGGCAATTTTTTTCAATTTGGACGTTCGTGAAATGGAAATGCAAAATAGGATGGTTTTAGAGATTTTTTTTTTCTTTTCTATGTGGACTCATTCCTTCATTAACCCACACTATTTTCCCTGCCTCCTTTTTTCCTCCACCAATTATTTTTCCTCTGCCTACCGTCAGTTTTTCCATATCTACTGGTTCTTTTCCTTCCAACTTTAAAATTATCTTTACTTAAAATGATTAGATTATAATAAGAATTTATTGGATTTTTAAGAGTGGTTTTAAAAAATATCCCTATCATTTCAGGTTACATACGGGAATATTTATCAATGAAAAACCACATGATGACTAGTAAAAAGAGAAGGGCCAAGTAGTGTGATAGGGATGAAACTAGACTGTCTGTGAGTTCATAATTGTTGAAGCTAGGTGATGGATATACATGAAAGTTTATATTCGGCTCAGTTTTCTATATGTTTGAAATTTTTTATTTTAAAACTTTTAGAAAGAAGATTATTTTCCTCTTCAACATTTGCATCCCCCAAGCTAATTTTGTTTTGCCACTATTATTATAAAATCTCTCTTCTTTTATTATCAAACTAGAGCAATTAACATTTCCACCTTCATAGTAAAACCATCCTCTCGCTAACTAACCTTTTGCAGTTTAACTTCCATTCTATCAGTTACCCACTCTCCAGTGCTCAAAGCCAGTGACTCTGCTTATCTCTCTGTTTACTCATCTCTCTCTCCTCTCCAGGGCTTTACAAATACTTACTTTTCACGTGCTCTACTAGCTCACTTCTACTCAATTTTCAGCTTAAATTTCACTTCATAGAAGCTTGACATGACTTATAAATTGGATGATTTCAGTATAAGCTTTTATAACACCCTATGCCTACCTATTAAAACAGTCATAACATAATGTTTGTTTTTTTACTGTACCTTTTTAAATTTATTTTTTATTAGTTTCAGGTGCACAAAGGAACGTAACAGTTAGACATTTAAACCCCTGATAAATTGATAACCCACCCCCCAAGCTCTACCCTCCTGACAACTTACATGTTACAATACCATTGACTATCTTCCTTACGTTGTACTCCATATCCCGTGACTAATATATACCTAGATATTTAGTTATAGTTGATATTAAGTATTATTCTACTTCAGCTTCAGTTGTATAGCGCATTGGACACAGTCTATGAAGTGATCCCCCTGATAAGTCCAGTGCCCATCTGGCACCTTAATATGATCTTTACAACATTGTTGATTATATTCCCCATAGTGTATTAATTACCAATTTGTATTTCTTAATGCCTTCACCTTTTTCACCCTGCCCCCAACCCCATTCCCACCTATCACCCTGATAGATCTAGTATCTATCTGGCACCACACCTAGTTATTACAGTATTGTTGACTATATTCCTTATGCTATACCCTACATCCCCATGACTACTGTCTAACAACCAATTTGTACTTCCTAATCCCTTCCCCTTTCACCCATCTTTAACGCCCCTCCAATCTTAAAGAGGTCCCTCTAAGATTCCTTGTAATACTGGTTTGGTGGTGATGAACTCCTTCAGCTTTTTATTGTCTGGGAAACTCCTTATCTGTCCTTCAATTCTAAATGACAGCCTTGCTGGGTAGAGCAATCTTGGTTGTATGTCAATGCTTTTGATCACTTGGAATATTTCCTGCCACTCCCTTCTTGCCTGCAAAGCTTCTGTTGAAAAATCAGCTGACAGTCTTATGGGGGCTCCCTTTAGGTCACTAACTGCTTTTCTCTTGCTGCTTTTAAAATTCTCTGTTTGTCTTTAAACTTTGGCACTTTAATTATGATGTGTCTTGATGTTGGCCTCTTTGGGTTTATCTTGTTTGGGACTCTCTGTGCTTCCTGGGCTTGTATTTCCATTTCCTTCACCATGTTAGGGAAGTTTTCTGTCATTATTACTTCAAATAGGTTTTCAATTCCTTCCTCTGTCTGCTCCTTCTGGTACCCCTATAATGCGAATGTTGGTACGCTTGATATTGTCCCGGAGGCCACTTAAACGCTCCTCAATTTGGGGGGTTCTTTTTTCTTTTTGCTGTTCTAGTTGGGTGTTTTCTGCTATCTTCTACAACACTGGTCAAATCCTCTGCTTTATCTAATCTGTTGATTCGCTGTAAAATATTATTCATTTCCATTATCGTATCCTTTATTTCTGACTGGTTCTTTTTCATGGTTTCCATCTCCACTTTTATGTTTCCTATCTCTTTCTTGAAGTTCTCCCTGAGATCATTGAGCATTCTTATAACCCACTCTTTGGAACTCTGTGTCTGGTAGATTGCTTATCTCCGTTTTGCTTAGTTCTTTTTCTGGAACTTTATTCTTTTATTTGGGACTTGTTTCTTTGTCTCCCCATTTTGTCTTCCTCCCCGTGTTAGTTTCTATGTATTAGGTAGGGCTGCTATGTATTCCGGTCTTAGTAGAGTGGCCTTATGTAGTGGGGGGCAGTGGCACAGTCTTTCTAGTCACCTGAGCTATGCGTTCCAGGTGTGTCCCTTGTGTGGGTTGTGTGTGCCCTTGTTGTTGAGCCTTGGTTGATAATTGCACATCAGTGAGAGGGACTGACCTTTGGGCTCAGTGGTTGTGAGGATTGGCCTTGACTACAGTGGAAGGGTTGCTGTGCAGGGGCTGATCCTACAGAGTAGGATCTGCCTCAGCAGGACTCTGGTGCCTGCCCCTTGGATGTGTCATACTTGGAGACACCTGGGTGATGCTCCAGCTCGTTTTGAAGCTGGCCACTGGGAGTGCCCACCTCAGGACCACCTTGGAGGGGATCTGCTGTAGGTCAAGTTCAGCCACAGCCTGTTTCCCACCCGGGGCCACCTGGAAGGAGCCACAAAGAATTCCGCAGATGTCTTCCGCCTGTGCTGTGTTTGGAAGAGCCTTGAGAGGCCAAGCCATGAACCAAGGCCAGCTGCCACTAGTGTCAGCTTAAGGCTGCTCAGCCAGATGCTGCTTATCTGGCTTCTGTGACTCTTTGAGCGACCCTAGGTGCAGCTTGAGCAAGGTAGGCGGTCTGCACAAAAAGCCACTGGAAAGTGGCCTGGTTGTGCCTGAAAGTTGGGTGGGGTGGGATCTCAAATTGCCAGGGGGAGGCTAACGAACAGGGGAGACTCAGATAATGCACTGCCTGTATTCACATGCCGGGAAGGGGGAGGGCTCAGCAAAGAAACTGGCCTCCACCGGCTCCCCCATCCAGGAAAAAGCCGCCTCTTTAGCCCCGTCCTAGGCCAGACAACTCAGTTTCCCCCATATGTCCCTGCCACCTTTCCAGCTGCTGCCCCAGCGCTGGAGCTCAGAGCCAGTGATCCTGTTGGTGGGTAAGGCCGCGTGCGGGCCTTTTAAGAGGAGTACCTGGGAGTACAGGTGGCCTCTGTCTCACTCAGTCACAATCTCCACTGGTTTTTACCACCAGAAATCATGGGGACTTCTCTCCCCGGCACTGGAAGTCTGGGCTGAGGTGGGGCTGGGACCTCTTGCTCCTCTGGGGTGGGGGGACCCCCACAGACGAAATATCCCTCCTGATCTTTAATGGTCACATACGGGTGTGGGACCAGCCCGTTCCACATCTCTGCCCTTCCTACCAGTGTGGAGGTGGCTTCTTCTGCGTGTCCTTAGTTGAAAGGCTTCAGTTCAGTTTGATTTTAGGCGATTCTCAGTAACGGTTGTTTTGTAGATTAGTTGTAATTTTGCTGTGGTTGTGAGAGAAGGTGAGCACAGCGTTTGCCTGTTGTGCCATCTTGGTTGTCCTCTGTCTGCTACACTTTTTATCTCGAGACTGTCCTGACTCCCTCTCATACGCTTGGATTCCTTCAGTGTGTTTTTTCTTCTCTTGAATGATCATATACCTGAAGGCTTACATTTTGGCCCTCAGGGCTATTTATTCTTTCTTTTTCATTGTATTTATGCCTTTGACTTTGGCCATTTACTCTTTAAAAGTGACTTTTCGAACTTTGCTTTCTCAAAATTATATTACTGACATTTTTACATAGATGCCTTGTCATCACTTCGTTAAAGTTCTAAAATTAGAACTCCTCTGCCGTCTAAGCAGGTTTTCTAACTTTCTGTGTTAATTTTAAACCATTTTACTCTGTCTTAAAATCTCTAGATATTACTGACCTCCTCCTTCATCACATATACCTCGTCAGTACTAGGTCCTGTCAGCGCTGCCTTCCTGTGGGGACACCACCCACTCTCCCTAGCTCTGTCCAGTTCCCACAGCTTAGTTTATTTGACCAGTTTCCTTGGACCTGGTTCTCTTCCTTCCAGTTCTTTCTATAGTGCACTATAGTTCTTCCTATTGATCTTCCCCAAATATGTGTTTAGATATGTCTTTCCCTTACACAAAACTTTGGTGTGTAAAGGCCAGCCTCTTTGGCTTTGTTATTTCAGTTAGCATCTTGCTTATATCTCAAATTCTTCTTTTTTTTTTAATTAGTTTGTTTGAGCCAAACCGACGACATATGCTGGGGAGCAAGATCTCAAATGCTCCCTCAAATTCTTTTACTCTGTTGTTTCTCTGTCACACCTGGCCCTGGAAATCTCTATCCTTGAATCAGTGCAGATTTACATCATTTCAACTATACCTTTGCTGATTGAGTGCTACTTGCGAAAAGCATGCAGTTATTCGGCTTCATTCCACAATAAAGGCATAGTATTCCTATATCAGCTGGGCCCTTGCAATGTCAGATTATTTATTTCTCCTTCCCTATTTAGTGTTGTCCACAGTGGAAGGGAAATTGGGGCTAGAGAAATGTTGAGTTTCCAGCAGGTAAATAGACTCTGAAACTTTACAAGTGGCTGCAAATGTGTAGTTACCTTATCTTGTTTATATGTCCTAAACTACTCCAACCAAAATTTAGGCTCTATGAGATCACAGATTATATCTTCCTTTTTCTATTCATTGCTTTTACATTGTCAATGTTGAACACAGTGCCTGATACATAAAAATTGTTCTGTAAATGTTGGTTAGTTCATTTTCAAAGTCAGATATTGACACAACTGATTTTCAAAGCCATTGGTGTGATATTTGAGGCCATTTCTCTCCCACTAGAAAATTATAAATCGAAATTAAATGTCTGTAGACAACCAACTACTCTCTGTTACATCCTTTCCTTAGTGACATTCTGGGGTAATACAAAGTTATGTAATATGTAGTCTTTCTAGATCTTTTTCATTTGCTTGAGTTTAAAAAAATTCCGATGATAAAATTATTTGTAAGGTTTGTTCTGAGCATTAAGTGAGACAATTAGTGTGAAGCATTTTGCAAACATTCTACACAGGGCCTACTACCTGGTAAATACTTCCTTCCATTCACTAAAATAGTAACAAGTTTATTTTAATTTATTGACTTTTTTTCTCTCAAAATATTGGACCAAAGGCAGCTTGTACTACAAGTCAAGCGGTTACTCTCCAATTTAAAGAGTCTGTGTAGCAAATGAATGCTGTCTCATAAGTCATCAGCAATGCTCTTACTATATACATGGTTTAGGGACAGCAGTAGCATTTGCAGGCAGACTACTCAGGGCTTTTCAACAACATTATTTTCAACATCAATTATTTTGAGAGATTTTTGCCCATTTTGTCACTCTGTTACAGTTGCTAGCATAAGGAAGGTACTCAGTAAATATTTGTAGGCATATGATTTGGATTTTGTTGTAAACTCAATTTCTCCCACAAATGATGTTGCATTAGAATCCCTGGATTTACTTGCCATTTATTTTCCTTTGTGTAGCGTCACACTGCTCAGCTCCGGGAAGAGCTGCTAAAACTTCCCTGTCCTGAAGGCTTGGACCCGGATGCCGACGATGCCTCGGACATGTGCAGTGCCCCAGCGGGCGCGGAGGACACTCTCATGCACGATCAGGTCAAACCCAGCAGCAGCAAAGAACTCCCCAGTGACTTCAAATTATGAGCTGCGTTGACGTGGACTTCATAGACACAGGCTTTGAAGCACAAGCCAAATATGTCAATATTTGTATGTAAGAAACTAATTATGTAATAGGTAATGAAACTGAAACTATACTATGCCCTTAAGGAGATCCAGTTTAATTCAAGGTGATCTTTTATTTACCTGTACAAGAGTGTAAACTTTTTTGTGCTTTTATTTTTCAATTGTGAGAACCACTGATTGGTATGTTGAACAAATTTGTGTATACAAAGAAATGGGTAAATCACTGATATATAAGGGAAACTACCTTAGGAAAGGATGTTTACTGAATGTTTATTTTATTTTTTTTTTTACTGTAGAGTGAGAGGTTGTTAACAAAGAATATATATTGGTCATTCTTACAACTACTATTTAAAGTCAGCAACTTTTCACTGAATTTGATAGATTTTATGTTTGGCCATATCTTCATGCTCATATTTGATTTCTGAAGACCTCCTCCATACACTTCAATAAAAGTTAAATGGACATACTCCCTCTTTTTTGATTTAGTGGTACATTTTTAAAATGATAAATCTGCCATAAAATGCATTATAGCTGGAGACTTGCACTTGTATGGATGAATTTATTACATCAACATATTTAATTTTATGCCTTCTAATTCTAAGATGCAGAAAAAAATAAATGAACATGATTTTATTCTATGCCAACATTTGGGCTTGTGAATGTATCCGTTATTTGAACTGAAGGAATGGTCAATTTGAAAAGTCACTCTTAAACTGATTTTTTCCTCAAGGGCTCCTTTTTTCCTGGACTCTGGTTTTATTACTAAAGTCACATGTATGTATTAAACACTGAGGCTCTGTAGAGCAGAGAGGAAGTACCTCTCTGGTGCTGTTACAGTACATTCTGTACCTGCCATATAGGCTCATTTTCATGCAAATTCTAGAGCCAAATAAATAAAGACTTAGGTCTATTAGTATGTCTTATTTCTAAAACAGTTTGCTATGTGTGAAATGCTATTTCTATAAAGAACTGGACACTTTCAAGACCTAAGCATGGGAAAGGAAAGGAGATTTTCCAAGGCCAGTTATCACAAAGGAAAAGCTAAGGTGGTTCTTGATAGTATTTGTATAAGGTGAGTGGGAACCCTGAATCTGGAGCAGACCAGCAGGAGAAACTGTGTTCTGATCAGTGAGTTGTTCTATGAAAAAAAAGGGGAACAGAGCTCCTTACGCCCGAAGAAGGGAGGGACAAACAGTATGTGACCAGGAGATCAAAGGTTCTCAAACACAAAGTGTTAGGTCTGCTGCTACCCAAGAATGGCAAAATGGTCAATTTATGAGAAAGAAGAGTCAATTAAATGTCACCCCATAGACATGCTAGCTAAAATCTAAGTGTAAAATTATCGGCAATAAAAAGTAAAAGGATAGTGATCAACCCTGTTCTCTTTTTTCGTTTGTTTTTTGGTCTGTCAGGATGGATGATAAAAGCTGTTACCAGCAAGTATATTATTTGTCTCCAATTTTCAATTTTATTTTTAATCATTAAAATAAGGTTCAGCCATTTTCTATACCTGACACCATTAGTCCTCAGAATGCTATTTTATGAAAGGAAAGGAACAACATCAGTACTTTAAGGTCCAATTCATGTTTTTAAAGAACCAAGGCCCCAAGTGGTTCCATCTGGGATCCTGACTTTATGCCAGCAAACATTTGAGTGCTCACTTTGTACGAACAGGCTCCTGCCCTTGAGGGTTGAATGACAAACATGAAAACATGTCAGTGCAATTTGGTAAGTTCTCTGACAGGGTTATTTACAGGGCACTATTGGGAGCACAGAGGAGGCACTGAGGTGATGTGGTCAGGGAAAACTTCCTAAAGAAAGAGATCCTGAGTCTTGAAGGGTGAAGATAAACAAGTTAGCCAGGCAAAAAAGTTATTCCCGACACAAGAGCAAAAGGAGAGCTCGAGTTAATGGCACCACGTTAGATACTATTGGATTTTAAGAGACAAAGTGGGGATGGTTGAACTGAATGTTGGTTGTAGTGTTGGAAAGATAGGAGTTGGGTCATGGGAGACCTTGTTCTGTTAAGGAGTTTTGATGTCACCCTGATAAAGAGCTCTCAAGGGGTTTTAATTGGGGGAGCAACCTGGTCAGATTGTGCTTCAGGAAGGTCATTCTGCCGACTATTGGGAGGTCATTTAAGAGCCCACTCTAAAGTCCAGATGGTAGGTCATAAACTAGAACAATTAAAGGGTTGGAGAGGAAGAGACAATGGACAGAACTTGGGGAAATACATATCTTTCAGTATGAGAATAACTTCAGTATGTTTACAGACTGAGGAGCCAGTGGAGGAAGGGAGAGTGTGCAGGCCTTGGAAAAGGAGGGACCAGAGACCAGCAGACACAGGATGGCCAAGGTCCCAGAGCACGCGCAGAATGTGAAGAAACTCAAACAGGAAAGCCAATTGTTCATGAAACTAGAAACTATCAAGGTGTTATCTTAAAGAAAAGTACAAAAATAAACTGCTTAGCTACTAATCTAGCATTAGGACCAGTATCTGCAAAGTCAGACAAATGTAGGAAGTACTGTAAACCTTTTTTTCTTTGTCCTATAATTTGGTTTATGGGACAAGGATAAGATGGGTAAGGTGAGATGTTCCATTTACTAGTCTGTCTTAAACTGGTGAAGGGCCAAGGTTTTTGGTTACCCCTCCTTTCCAGCAGAGACTGATGTTTTGTAAAATTCAATGAAAATGTTGCAGCATTGTCACACTGCTTCCTCTCACTTTCTAAACCCATGGCCAACTGGTAGCAGTCTGCGGACCATGACTTGAGCGGCACAGTGCTATACAACTCAAATGAGGGGAGGTCCCCAGCCAGCTACCGTGTTTCCCCAAAAACAAGACCTAGCCGGACAATCAGCTCTAATGTGTCTTTTGGAGCAAAAATTAATATTTATATTGTGTTAGATAAGACTGGGTCTTATATTAATTTCTGCTCCAAAAGACGCATTAGAGCTGATTGTCTGGCTAGGTCTTATTTTCGGGGAAACACGGTATTACTAACTGCCTATTTATTTAAAAGCTGATTATTTAGTAGACAAATTTCTACATTTGCATTTTTTCACCATTCTATATACTTTTCCACAATTTAAAGTTAATACTCTGGTATATCCCTGTATAGGTGCTGGAATATTATCAGTGTGCTAAAACACAAGCTTCAAATCTTGGGAGATAATGATACTGGTTAGGCCTAAAGATTCCAAGATAGAAACACACATGCCCACTGGGTCAACCTAGACACGGGAACAGGCCCAACTGCAGACCTTGGGGAGTTAGCCTCAGAGCAGGACCAGGCAGCCTGGGTACGAGAGGACTGGAATGAGGAGCGTGGCCCAAGCGACTGCTCTGATGCTTCAGTCTAGGGCCGGGGTGTCCCAACTGCGGCCCGCGATCCATTTTTCATTGGCCTGCAGCAAATTCCAAAAATATATTTAGTTTACTTAAATAAACCAAGTGAGGCAATACGTACTTCACCTTGAGTGAGTGGCCCGGCTGTTTGTGTATTTTACCGCATATGGCCCTTGGTAAAAAACATTGAGAAAAGTTTGGACACCCCTGGTCTAGGGCAAGATGGTCAGAGTATGGCAGGGCTTTCAGGTTCATTTGGTCTCAGTAATGCTGAGTTTATTATGATAATTTATAGCTTATTATGGAAAATTGGGAAAATACTAAAAAATACAAAATGAAGTTAGACCCTTAATATTCTGGTATCTTCCCCTCTACTATATTCTATATAACTGGTTTGTTGTAGATACAATTTTATCAACTTTTTAACAATATGTTACGACTTTTTTATGATAGCAAATGAATGGCTGTATGAAATACTTAACTAATTTCTTACTATTGGATATTTAGGTTATTTCTGTTTTTCTAGTTATAATTTTCTAATGAACATGGTCTATATCTTTAATTATTTCCTTATGATAAATCATAGAAGTAGAATTACTTGAACAAAGGTTTCGATATATAATGACTGCTTCCCAGACATGTGGTAATGATTCACACTTCCAGTATCAGTTAATGATACCATGCCCTGCCAGCACTGGGGATGATAGTTTTTTAATCTGGTATTTTCACCTGTCATCCAACATTCTTTGATTTGCATTTCTTCAACGTTGTTTATGATTATTAGTGATTTGAAATTCTTTTTTGTGAGTGATCACTTTATACCTTTTCCCATTTTTTTGTGTGCATTGTCTTAAGAGGTTAATATCTATGAGCTACTTGAATGTATTTTTCCCAGATGGCCTCTTCATTTTTATTGAGTTTTGAATTAATATAGAGCTGTAGTACAGGACCTATCTTAAAGGTCTTTTTTATCTGTCTTTCTGAAGTTGATGAAAATCCTTAAGTATAGTCCTTTTCTTGATCTTGATAGTAGTGTTAATTTAACTTCAAATCTGTCTTCTGCCTAACAGTTTTACAATATAATTGTCTTTTTGTTTGTTTTTAGACATTTTTAAATATTCCACAAGTGGATCTTTATTTCAAACAAAAGAGACCATGATCAATTAAAATGCCACAAACGACAAAATACATAAAAATACTTATATTAATTGACAGATATATTTTTATAATTTTTTTTTCTTACATATACTGGCTGCAATCTTAAAAATGCTTTTGTTATTCTTGGGTGCAATTTTTGATCACTTCATAACTACAATTTTTGTTATATTTTCTAATATTGAATAGAAGAAAGACAGTTCATTAGTATGGTTGATCAAAATTTGTTTTTTACTGATGGTCAGGATGCAGAAAACATACAACCTCTGCCACAGACAGTACACAGTGTATTAACATAAATTCTATATGCTGTGATTCCAATCAAAAAAGAAAAAAATGGATTTATAATGATATATTCTGTAAAAATCAAGTATATTCCTGTCGGGTGGATTTTCATTTTGGCGGGGCATTGGATCAGGAGTGAATCTTCTCACAATTTTAACTGTCTGATTATTGGAAGAATTTTACATAGCTTCTGGCTCTACATTTCAAATCTTGTTTCTCTTCCATTACCCACCTACCTCTGGTGTGGAGCACCACAAGATTCATTCATTTATTTCATCCTAAGACCTCCAGCTTGCATTTTGTTTCATAATAGGTCAGCACAGAGGGCTGTAGGAGCATTCCTGGAAGCCATCCCTACACTGAAGTGCTTAGCAATACCTCAATTATATGAAGAAATGACTGCAAACTACATAAATCTATCTCACTAAATCAAAATACATCCACAACTCAACTTCCTGAATTCCCCAAATTACCACAGCCACTCCAATGTCACCTGATTGGAGAAGTGGACTTAACTGGTTGATATGAAGATGTCTTGCTATCACTCTCCTCTCCCCCTGTCCTCCCACCACCCCTACCCAATCATTAATCTACTTTGTTTCTTTTGCAAATTTCACACAGTCTTATGATCAGGTGACGACATTGTTAGGACCCTTGCCGGAGCTTGTGAGGAAGGGGCCCTGAACCTTAAGTTTCATTAGCTTTGTGGTTTATCTGCCTCTATACCTTTATTCTGCAGGAATCTACATTCTTTTCTGCCACTTAAAGGGTTGATGTAGAGCATTCGTGTACGTGCTGTGAAAACTGGGAAAAAAGGAGTTTAACTGGAAAATCAGGTAAAGCTAAGTAAAATGAGAGGAACTTGATAGGATTCAGAAGGTTTACAAAGTCTTTGAGACTACCTGGGAGTTTTGTTTTGTTTTTTTCTGAGGCCTCACTTTCCAATTAAACAAGCCGACTTATTTATTGGGTGTTTGGTCTCTAAATTTTTTTCAGAATGCCCCTTAAACATTTTTTCTGACGTGTCAAAAACTTCCCTTAATGGCCATTGTTATTCTAAGTTAAAAAAAAAAAAAAAATCAAAAAACTTTTTTTAATTTAATTTTTCTATTTACCAAGGAAAATTCAAGGGTTGGGATTATGGTTTGGCTTTATGTAAGAGGTAGAAATTCTTCCAGGAAGCAATTTAGATGTTGATGTAGACAAACCTGTAACACACCAAGGAGGCCAGTACAGCTGGTTAACTATGTGCTTGTGACAGTATCTCAAATTCCCCAACTGAGTGGAGGCCAGTCAGTGATGGACTGTACGTATGATCAATGGCCCCAATAGTTACTGACCCTAGAATACAGATTACACAAAATGATCTTCTTTTCGCAAATTGACAAGGCAGGAAGCGCCCTCAGGAAGGTTTTACAGGCAAGTTTAACTAACTGCTTTTTCACAGATTGGTCATCAACCTAACATACTTCATGGCCAGCTTGGATTGGATTGGAGACTTGGCCTGTGTTTCCATACATTTCCTATGGAACACTTCCTTATACATTCTAGAGGAAAAGACAATTTCGGGCAAAACAAAAACACATGAAGCAAGACTTTGTACATGTAGACAAACATCAGCAAAAACAATGCCAGCAGCACAACAATAAGCAGCGTGGTAGGCAGCTCTAGGACGAGCCCAGTGATACCTGCCTCCCTCCCCTCACATACGCACTGGACTTACAGATTTCATTTTCACGAACAATGTGGTAGAAGTGAAGGTTCACATCTGAGATTAGGACACAAAAACATCGTAGCCTCTGTATTGGGTTTCGCTCTGAGAGAAGCCCTCTGCCCTGTTGTGAGCTTCCCCACATAGAGGCCATGTGGAAAGGACTGATGTCTTTGGCCCACAGCCTGTGGGAACGTAAGGCCTGCTACATGATAAGCGTGGAAGAAGATCCTCTCCTGTTTGAACCTTGTGTATAAGTAGCCTCTGGGAGAGAGCGAGACTGAGTCAGACACACAGCCAAGCTGCACCCAGATTCCTCCGCCTCAAAATTGTGAGGTAACCAGTGTTTATTGTTTGGAGCTACATGTTTTGTGGTGATTTGTTACACAGCGATGGACAACTACTACAAGCAGGGTATGGCACAAATACCAAGTGACATACCTCCCAAACAGAAAGTCTAATCTTAAAAAAGACACAGGTCAGATAACCAAATGCTGGACCTCTAACAAAAGGTCTAACCTCTTAAAACAAAGGGCTAGGCCTAATAACATACAAAACCTACTCCATTAAAAATCAAAGGATAAAATAATAAATTTAGCAGGGGGAACACAATGAAAGTAGTTACCTCTCATATTGTTGAGACGAACTCACCTGGCAGTAGAGCTGAAGGACACGTGAGCTCTGGGCTGAAGGGGCCAGTGCTGGTCTGAGGGTTCCTAGAATGCTGCCTACAATGGCCTTGCACATGGTCTCAGTGGAGCCTCCAGGTTTGTCAGAGAATGATGAGACCACTAAATACCTGAAATGAAAAGATAAAGCTGAATTTATTGCTTACTATAGTGTATTGAACCTCGTGGGCTGCCATAACACAGCACCACAGACAGAAGCTCAAACAAGATCAAGCAGTTGGCAGGGTTGGTTTCTTTCCTTGGCGTGTAGTGGCTGTTTTCTCTGTGTTCACATGGTCTCTCTGTAAACGTCTGTGCCCTTTTTCCCCCCTAATGTCCTCTTCTTATAAAGACACCAGTCAAATTGAATTAGGGCCCACCCTAATGACCTCATTTTACCTTAATGACCTCTTTAAAGACTGGGTCTTCCAAATACCATCACATGTTGAGGGATCCTCACTGGGAGTCAGGACTCCAACATACGAACTTGGGGGTAGGAAGTGGAGACACATTCAGCCCATGACATACTCTAAGGGGACACTGTTGGTGAGGCACAGCATCCCAGCAGAGAAGAGTGGTGACCTTACATAGAGTTTGGGCCAGTGTGGAGTCCAGGAGATGGCAGACTTGCAGAGGGTTAAGGAATTGACATCAACTGAAGCATGATGTCTTGTTCGTTGCTGGCATTCAGACACATGCTTGGTAGAGTGAGTCCATCGCTGACAGGCTGTTTCAGAAACAAGGGGCTGACTGGTGGATGTTCAGTGAGGCAGGTTGTCATATTGATCAAACAGGTTTAAAGGCTTCCAGAAGAGCCGCCGTTTTTTTCCTACGTTTGTGGGAATGTTATAAAAAGTCTTTCATTTAGTCCTAGTTTTCTCCTAAAGTGGTCTAACATCTCTTAGCTGTAGATGTGGGAATTTGTGGTACTTTCTGGCTGATTTACAAGTTTACTTTCTGAATCCAAGTCAATGATACTCTATTGGGTTACAGAGGAAACAAGAGAGGCTTGACCCAGCCAGTTCCTCAGATTACTGGCTGTGTGGCCCTAAACCAGCTACTTGGCTTCTCTGAGACTGTTTCTTCATCTGTTGTAAGTATCAACAACATAAGTTTTTTTTTTTTTTTTTTTTTTTTTTTAAAGATTTTATTGGGGAAGGGGAACAGGACTTTATTGGGGAACAATGGTCAAATTGTTGTCCTTTCAATCTTAGTTGTGGAGGGTTCTGTTCAGCTTCAAGTTGTTGTTCTTTCAGTCTTAGTTGTGGAGGGCGCAGCTCAGCTCCAGGTCCAGTTGCCGTTGCTAGTTGCAGGGGCACAGCCCACCATCCCTTGGGAGTCGAACCGGCAACCTTGTGGTTGAGAGGACGCACTCCAACCAACTGAGCCATCCGGGAGCTCAGCGGCAGCTCAGCTCAAGGTGCCGTGTTCAATTTTAGTTGCAGGGGGCGCTGCCCACCATCCCTTGCGGGACTCGAGGAATTGAACTGGCAACCTTGTGGTTGAGAGCCCATGCTCCAACCAACAACTGAGCCATCCGGGAGGCAGCTCAGCTCAAGGTGCCGTGTTCAATCTTAGTTGCAGGGGGCAGAGCCCACCATCCCTTGCGGGACTCGAGGAATTGAACTGGCAACCTTGTGGTTGAGAGCCCACTGGCCCATGTGGGAATCGAACCGGCAGCCTTCGGAGTTAGGAGCATGGAGCTCTAACCGCCTGAGCCACCGGGCCGGCCCTCAACAACATAAGTTATATGAAATACCTAGCACAGTAACCGTGGACAAAGGTCCAGAGATGGGATGAGAAGAAAAAGTGTATGTCAGGAGAAGGCTTTTGGAAAACATTAGTCTTGGGAGATCAGATTTTAAACCTTATACAACAATTTTTTTAAAAGTGTTATTGAGATGTAATTGACATAGAATAAAGTACATATATTTTAACTGTACAGTTTGGTAAGCTTTTCCATATGTATATTCCCATGAAATGATCCTCACAATCGAGAGAGTGAATGTATCCATCACTCTCCAGTGTCTTTCTTCCTCTTTGTAACTCTTCCTGCTTCCCTCCCCATTTTCCCAGCCCCAAGCAACCACTGACCTGCTTTCAGTCATTATAGATTAGTTTGCATTTTCTAGATTTATATAAATGGAGTCATACAGTGTATTCTATGTTTTGTGGCTTATTTCACTAAGCATAATTATTTTGATATTTATGTATATTGTGTGTATCCATAGTTCATCCTTTTTTGTAGCCGAACAGTATTCCATTGTATGAATATATCACAATTTGTTTATTCATTTATCTATGGATGGACATTGGGTTGTTTCCAGTTTTTGGTTATAACTAAAAATGCTGCAAACATCTGCAAACATTTAAAAATTATTATTATCAAAGATGAGATTTGTTACGGAATATGAAAAAGGATTGAAGGGTCATGAAATGCTCATTATAATCAATCCTGACTTCTCCGTGCTTTAACTAGTGAAAAGATCCTGCCTCCCCTTTACCTAAAAGATATGAGATTGATACAGGCCAGAAGTGAAGGCTAAACACGTCTGGGAGCTCCAGGAAGGAAATATTAATTCCAAATGGGGACGGGGGGGAGGTTTCCCCAGGGGAAGGCATTCTGAGCAAGGCCTTAAAGGATGAGCTGAAATGTATGGGAAGGGAAAGGCTTACGGTGGAAGAACCAGCTTAAGCAAAGACCTAGAGGTGAGGGAAGAGGTGAAAAGTGCTTAGTGACTGGAGCATGGGGTATACGTGTCGCTGTGGCAGAAGGAGGAAGTTTGCAAGAGTCAGCTGGGGCAAGGAGCCTTGAATGCTCTGCTCAAGTATTGGGACCCTAACTGTGGGCCACTGGATCCCAGCCTTTTCAGTACCAAAGACCTTTGTAATAGGCCTCCTCTCGTCTGCCCAACCGCAAGAACCTACCTCAGGCATGTAAGATTTGGTGACCAAACAAAAGGCATTAATTGACAATAATTTTATTTCTGATCTGGATTAACCAAAGGCATAGATGATTATTCAACTAAATTACTAAAGAGAAATAACAAATAGAAAATGCCAATCAAAAATGTTGAACTACTTTTGCAAGGTGGTAAGTATTGTATGGAGTTGATGTAGACTTCCCCTATTAGGCATTTTTTTTTTTTCCCCTATTAGGCATTTTTTAAAGGCATTTTGAATGTTGAAAAGTTGAAAGACAACCTCTCCCCCCCCCCCCCCACACACACACACAGAGACAACTGGGGAAGCTCTTTGCAGGCAATGGTGAGGGAGTTAAGTGGGGTAGGCACAAGATGACACCTGTGTTTTGGAAAGACCTTACGGAAAGAAGTGTGCAGGATGGGCCAGTGAGGGACTGCCAGCCCAGTTCCCCTAGTACAGAGGAAAGGTCATCGGTAACAAAGAAAGACAGAAAGGATGCTAGTTGGTTCAGCTAGAGTCGTTTTGTTGACCAACTTGATGTGAGAGGAAGTAAAGGTGGAGATGTTGAAAGTGAAGTCACGATTTTTCACCTAAGAAATGGAATGGAGACGACCAAGAACACAGGTAAAGTGGGGCTGATTCCTTGGAGAAAGGAGTGAGTGAGAATATGGACATATTTTAAGATAGGAGGGAAGGAAATTAAGGGAGTCAACTGAGGAAGAGCTCCAGGTTCACAAGAGTAAACGAGTAAGCAATCTCCAGGTAAACAAGAGTACATGAATCTTACAGGTGACTCTTTACCAAGTGGCAATAAATGAAGTTTTTCTCACCAGCAGGTATTGGCAAATTCAGGAAGCATCTTCCCAGATAGGTTTGCGTGCCTTATGAGTTCAGGATTTTCTTCAGCTCCCTATGAATTCATTTCCCACGTGTGCCTGAAAGGGACGTGTGCAGATGCAAGCAGGAAACCCCCAGGCGGGGCAGGTGGGGGTTTAAAGCTCTCGGTGGTGCGAGTGCACATCCCTGAGTGCAGAAAAAGCAGAGACAGTGAGTGGGTCTGGGGACGGGGACTTGTATAGTCCTTTTCTCCACATTGCAAACAACTTAAAATGTCTGTTTATTTTAGAATTTTCAGGAAATATTGATTAAAGAAAGCACAAAATAAAAATCACGTATAATTCCTTCACCAAGAGATCACCCATTTGTTAACATTTGAGTGAATATCCTTGCTACCTTTTTCCTAAATATGGATTAAAATTTTTTTCCCCGCAACAATAACAAGAAAAAGATATGAGATTGAATTAGTTAAAACACATAAATGTATCAAACCTGAAACTACTTGGAGAAAGGTGTCATTTACAATACAGTTTAAAGTTCTGGGTAAACATGACATATTGAATATATGTGTCTAATTTCTCTCTTCAAAACCCATTAAAACTATAATACAAAAAATTAAGATATAACCCACAAGGAAAGCGAAGTAGTTAACACTATTTGGAAGCTAGGTAAGTGATTTAGCTGACCAGAAAAAGCCCACTTCTAAAATGCAATGGGAAAAGCTAAGGCAAACTTTTATCGACACTGAAGAATCCCTGAAAGACTCCGGAACTGGGAGCACCAGATGTCTCTGGGACTGAGTTTTATGGGGTGGGAGCAGAGCTCAAATGAGGAGGATTCCAGCAAAGGGAACCCCAGTCAGTCAGCTGGAACCCCTGCCCACTCCCTCCCCTCACCCCACCTCCCGTAATCTGGAGGGGCTCCAATATACAGACTGGGTCTTGAATGCTGAGACTCCTGGCTTTCTTACTTCACTTGGCTCTGAAACTCTGGCAACCAGACCCTCACCGTCCAGGTAGATTTTAAAGTTTTTCTGAGAAATCTGATCAGTCCAAGAAAAAAGACTTAACGTGTAGACAGTGATCTCAGCGTTCTCAGCAGACTGCCCAGCCAAGGCACTCTACACCGGGCTTAAAGTGGACGTCTGTCACTCACTAGCTCAGTTTTCATTAACCCTTTTTTTTTCAATTGAGAGCATTTTTTTCTCCCCATTTTATGACTGGAGTCCATTTTGCCCAAAGGGAAATTAATAGACTTAATTACTATCATTGTTTAGCATACCACATTTAAAACAAACAAATCTTGAATTACAGTGAAAGCACCAAGTTCAATGAGGCTCTACATGCAAGTAAGGAACTCGGTGTAGCAGTCAGTGGTCAGTGTGTTTTACAACTATTGATCTCTAATAACTCTCAGATAGTTTCCACAGTGCTGAATTTTGTGCTTAAAACACACACAAATGGACACACTGATCAAATATCATTCCCTGCACAAATAGCATTTAATGACTTTTCAATGAGAAGACATCCTAGGGCCTCTTCACTCAGCTCAGGTCTGGCTTCCTTTGCCATCTGCTGGCAGCCGCCGAGCTGGGCACTTCTTCCCTCCATAGTCTGGAATGGCTCTGAGGACTGAGGAAGAAAGTGAAGTAAGAATTGTTAGCTTTCTGCTTGGAACTGGGTCCTGCGCTAAGCTCTTCCAGAGATCTATGGCCCTTAATTCCTTCAAAATTCCTGTCTGGTCAGTGTTACCCTGCAGCTTTCCCCATACTCACAGTGCAGGCTGCAAGCCCACGGGGCAGTTCCCACCCTGGCATGTCCTGGCTCCCAGAGTCTTGGTTTCCACCTAGCAGTGCTGCTAGTAAGGATTCAAGGACGTGTGACTAAGGTCCTAGCCCTGTGCTCAGCCGCACGCACGCAGGGTGGCACGCGTCTGCAGCTTTCAGTCGATCCTCCGAAAACTTCCCTGCACCAGCGGCCGGACCAGAAGTCCCACAGGGTCATGATTTATGTGGTGGCAGAGTCAAAAGCAGATATTTGACGTATACACTTCAATTCATTCAAAGAATAAAGACCTATTCTCTTAACCTAGGGTTCACGGATTCCGCAGCAGAGGATCTCTAACTTCTTGAAATGGTACCCAAATGTTGGTAGTGAGGGCCCACGTGCATTTTGCGGGAAGGATCACGGCTTTCATCAGGTAGTCAGGACAGTTCTGACCCAAAAGGTTTAGAAATCAAAGCGGTAGACTCTCCTAGGAAACCGCAGTCGGCGCCGCTTTGAGAAGCATGTTAACGCCAGTCGTGGGTGGGCGGTACACAAGGATTCCACGCCCTTTACGTCATCTACCGCTCGCCGCAACCGCGCGCTCCAATCCCGTCCTTTCCCCGCTCAGGGCGGGGCATCTCCACTGGGCATGCTCAGTACCAAGGTCTTGGATTGGTTTCCTAGGGGGAAACCGGCGCAGTGTGTGTGTTTCTCCCAGGGTGCCCCGCGCTGCTGTCATGGCCGCTCCCTTGGGCCGATATCCGCACATGGGATTCTAGAGCTGTGGGTGTATCCAAAAGAACTGTAGCCACTAGATCTTCGCGTCTTTGGACCCTCCTCCTTTCACTTTTTTTTGTTGACCCTTTTGGCAGCCCGTTTTGGCTGGACCGATGACCGGGATGATGTGGACCCCGGAGTTGGCAGTTTTGAGGGGCTTCTCCACTGAGACTGAGCGGCAGCAATGGAAGCAGGAGGGAGTCGCAGACTCAGGTGAGGGAGGCGCACCTCCCAGGGATTTAGGTCAGCGTGAGGGCTGTGAGGAGAAGGGGTGGCAGCGGCTGGATTCTCATCTCTCCTTGTTTTTTTTTTTCCTACCAAAATCTTGCTGATTTCTTAAGGCTGTGGGTTGTTGCATCCTTGGTGGGTGTGGTCCACAGGCTCCTTGCTTGTCATTACCCCAAACTTGTCACCGCCCAGATTCAGTACAGTAATAATAACAGTGGCAATGTCAGTTACTTTTCTAAGCCCTTAACATTTATTTAGTCGTTTAGTCATTATAATAGACACATAAGGTGCTACTTTTAATCCCATTTTGCAGATGAAGACATTTAAGTACTGATTGGTTAAGTAATTTATTCAAGGTCGCACAGCTGGTAAGCAGAAAAGCTGAAACGAGGCAGCAAAGATGTAATGCTTGTGAACATTGCACGTTTACCGAAGAGATAAAGGCACATTTACTAGTGGGATATAGGCACATCTGGTTGTGGGATTTAAGCCGGAGCTGAAAAAGAAATAATAATTTAGGACACTATATAAGTGCTGTGTGTGCGTGGTGTGTATGTGTACACAATAGGTGCTTCAGGAGGTAGTTTTTGAAGTCTGGTGGTCTGGAAAAGTTTCATGGAATGTGCGTGGGATATTAAGGGAGCAATGAGTAAACCAGTTTTTCTTTTTTTTTTTAAATTTATTGGGGTGACAATTGTTAGTAAAATTACATAGATTTCAGGTGTACAATTCTGTATTACATCATCTATAAATCCCATTGTCACCACCCAGAGTCAGTTCTCATTCCATCACCGTATATTTGATCCCCCTTACCCTCATCTCCCACCTCCCACCCCCCTTACCCTCTGGTGTAAACCAGCTTTTCATTGGGGAGTATGGTGGGGTTAGGAAGAGCCAAACTGTGAAAGGTCTTAGAACCTTAACTACGCATTCTTTTCTGTTGTCAGTAGGAATCTTTTTGAATTCCCAGGAGAAGGGTGGGAATACTTAGTAATGAGGAATATTATTCCTGGGTCTAACTTCCACCTTACTGCTGCTCATGGTATGGATGAGCTGCTAATACTAGCAGTGATGTTTGTAGAACGGTGGGAATTTGTTCAGTGCTTTGTGATTAATGTATAGCAAGCATTCGAAGTATATATTATTTTTTTTACATACTAAAATGGTAGATGTACCTAATAGTGTTATCCTTTACAGTACGAAAAAATTGTTCTTTTGGATTATTGTACTAATTTTTTGTATTACAGAGACTGGATCTTTCCTACAATTGCTGCTAGAAGGGAACTACGAGGCCATATTCTTAAATTCATTGACTCAAAATATTTTTAATTCAACAATGATGACTGAAGAAAAGATTGACAGCTACCTAGAGAAACAGATATTAACATTCCTGGATTACTCAACAGATTTGGACAAAACCAAAAGGTAGACTACATTTAATACTGCCTTGACAATATAAGGCACTGATTTTAACAGTTGTTGAAAAACCTGGCTTTACATTTAGTCAGGACTCATAATGTACTGTATAATCCATGTAAGAACTTCTGTCCAGAGGACCATCAGAATGATAAAGGATATAAAATATAAGGGTTTTGTGTATGAAATGAACATATAATTGAGTGGTAACTGCTAACCCACTGAGTTTCCAAATGCTTAGGTCTGATAGTTTTTAGCCATAGGCAAGACTTTAGACCTTATTTCCTTTTAACTGGAAAGCATACACTATCCATCTCACTATTTCTAGATTCCTGAGTAATACTTGCAGCTACTGTTATTATGGTTTAGATTATTGTCTTTCTAGAGATCAGAGAACTTAATGTTTTTATTACGGAACCCTTGGTTTACCTTCTTCCATTAAAGTTTAAGTAATGGATAGTTACATAGCAGTGAAATTTAAGTCTTTTAATAGTTTATATTTTGTTGTAAATTTGTTAATAAACTTCTTTCTTTACTATCTGTGGCATCCATGTTAAGTTTTAACTGTCTTTAAAATGCATGGAACTTTGTTTTAACTTATTTCTAGGGAATGGCTTCATTTAGTTCTTCAACAAGTAAACCAACTACTTGCTAGATGTTGAGGTTGTGAAGAGGAATAAGACACAATTTGAGTTCACAAAAGAATGTTACTGTAGGCATTTTATTTTATTTTGAAAATTAGTATCCTTTTAATTTTTTTTAATTTTTAATTTAATTTTTAATTTAATTCCTTTTAATTTTTCTGGTTTACTAGTAGTTTACATTCCTGCAGTGTGATCCTTGATTCTTATTTTGCTGTCTGAAGTGTGTGTGGTATCATAGCAACGAGCTTTGTGGTGCCCATTCGAATACACACACGTACACACAAATGTGTTATTCACTGGTAAGCAGAATTCCAGCTAGTCACATAGAGCTGAGAAGAGATATTTCAGATGCCTCATTTTGAGGAATTTGAAAATGAAATGTAGTTGCCATTCATCTTAAGGATTTTTTAAAAAATTTTATTAGTTTCAGGTGCACAAGACAAAGCAAAACTTAGACGTTTATCATTTATATCCCTCACACTGTGTGAACCCCCCGCCCCTATCCACTATCCCTCTGACCTCGCACAGAGCCAATACATTCATCTTAAGGATTTTGATATTTAGTTGTGACAGTTATATTAAGGCTTTAAGATCTTGCTTCACACCTGTTCTTCCCAAGTTTCCTAACTTCTAACTACAAACAGGCTCATTTATCACTTGTTTTCTCTAGTGCTGCTCATTCTTTGCTTTCAGTTGCATTGCATCCAGAGCTTTATATTCTGTCTATCAAAGGCTTGTAGGTTTGATTTTTTTTTTTTTTTCCCTTAAAGACTGTTGCTTTTGAGGAAGATTACCTAGGGGACATAGGGAGAAAAAACTTTTACTTTCTCTTCACGAAACTTCAAGTTTCTCTGGCTGTTATTTGTTAGAGTTGAATCCACACCTATTTTTGTCTTACTCCAGGGCTTGGCAAATTATGGCTGGTGGGCAAAATGGCTAAGAATGGTGTTTACATTTTTAAAGGGTTGTAAGAAAGAAACACATGTGACCTGCAATGCCTAAAGTATTTAATATCTGTCCCTTTATCGAAAATGTTTACTCACCCCCTTGTCATAAGCCAAATCAGGATTGAAAAAATAGGTTCAAGTGAAATTTCTTGGGGTCTTTTTGTTACAGTACAGTTATTAGTAAAATGTTGTTTAACAACAACTTTTTGTTGTCAGTTTTTCTTTTGTATAAAATCAGTTTAACATACATGTTCTGGCAATGTCAGAGCTGTTAAACCGAATGCAAGAGAAGTTACAGGTGCCTGATTAAGATCTGAATAGCGCTGTTCACGAGAACTTTCTGTGATGATGAAAATGTCCACAACGGTGGCCACTAGTCACATTTGGTTCTTGAGTACTTGAAATATGGACAGTTGTGACTGAGGGACTGAATTGGAAATTTTGTTTAATTCTAATTAAATTTTAAAAAGCCGTATGTGGCTCACGGTTATAATGTTGGACATTGCAGACCTAAATTACTTAGGTTTCTGAAAGATTTTTTTTTGGTAATATTCTTCAGTAATCTCAATAAATGTTAGTTGATATCTTACCATTTTTCTTAATAAAACTGAAATGAAATAGTATGTATGTGGTTATGCAGTGATAGTGGTTCATGTTTATTTCTTTAACTTTTCTTCTATGCAGACAACAGCTGATATTCCTGATTGGAGTGAGCAGTTTGCAGCTTTTTGTTCAGAGTAACTGGACGGGACCTCTTGTAGATTTACAGCCTCAGGATTTTTTGCCATCTGTTTTGTTACAGCGATTCAGTGAGGTACGCTTCTTGGAAATGTCATCTGTAGTTATTATTGTGTTATTTGTTCTTCAGGAACTTGTCTTTATAAAGTGGAATTAATAGTTGGTAGGAACGAAACATGACTTTATAGCTTGTACAAAACCTACTAAGAATGTTTATTCCTTGATCAAATTTTCAAATATTTCTAGAACTTTCATTGCCAGTCTGAATCTCCTCTTCAGACACCTCCATTTAATGGAGCTTGGTGAGCTGCTTTTTGTTTTTTTAAGGACAGGTAGCTGTACCGTTCATTCAGTTACATATATCACCGCAGTTACATAAAGATCTGGCAAAGCAGCAAATCTAGAAATCTGTTAATTTTGTTGCAGGTAAGTTTTGCTGCTGAGCTTAAGAACAGTTCCCAGGGGTGATTTCCTTTATATTACAAATGCTTTCTTAAAGTGTCTGGCACAGAGGTCTCCATGGTGATAACAGTTCTCATTATCCATATACGAAGATAATACTATTGAGCTGCATCAGTACATGATCAGTAGAGCTTGCAGCTTGAAGTTCTCAAGAGTTTTTGAGCGCGTAGCACAAGGCTTGGTGAGTAGGAAGGACATGCTCTAAAAAGAAATATGGAAATTTTGAATTATCTAGCTAACTCACAGGTCTTGTACATAGCTGTTCATCTCTCAGTCTGGAAAAAGGGCCCCATAGCATCCAAAGCTTATGCAACAAAAGGGACCTATGTACTGTTACCTGGTTTCTCAGAATTAGAAATAACAAATGAAAGGGGAATGGAGTTATTAGAGATAAGTATTAATAATTTGATGGTAGATTGGAAAGAGAAGAAGTATAAAAGCAGCCATGATCTGAAAGCCAAAAGAATTAGCTCTGTATACATCAGTTTAGTGAGTGACTATATTTTATCACAATAGAATAATTGAAATTCATAATGCTGACCCTAAATCAGATTAAAAGATCGTCTGTATTTTATGGCTAAGAAGGGAATTTAATCTATACTTTACAAAGGTTTTCAGCCAATATAGTTAAAATAAAATCCCAACAATTAAGGCACTTAAAGAGATATGCTTGAATTATGTAGACATTTACTTACATGAAACATCTTATTCCCTCTCCTGTGTGTATGAAACAGTTTCTGGCTTCTGCGGCCCTATAGTGTAGCTTAGAAATCCACCAAACAATCAAAGTCATAATATTTACTGAGCACTGATATGAGATTTAAGTGGTACTTAATTAATATGTGTTATATTGATTTGAGGGATTCTATTGATGAAAAGTTTGAAGCTGGAAGTGGTGAAAGGTTTTATAGCTGGGGCATTGGAATCCATATTTTCTGGGTCCAAATCCAGTACTCGTTCTGCTATACTAGTTTAGAAGCACCTGTAAAGTCAGGCAACAATTCAAAGCAGTACAGAACTGGGTTACACGAGAGACTCAGAGATATTGAAATTAACGAAGAGATTTGTAGGACGTGAACTTTGTCAGAGAAGCCCTCTTAGTTGAGAGTGGACCCTGAGCCAGAACCTGCAGGGTGGTGAGGAAATGGAGAGGTAGAGAAGAGGAGGAAATACATTCTAGGTGCAGCCACATGAGCAGAGGTTTAGAGGGCAGAAGAGTGTGATATTTGTGGGAAAGGGATGCTTTAAAAGGTCAGACTTGATGGGATTCAGGCCACATTGTAGAAAACTTTGACTAATGCCTTGGTGTTAAGTTTTTTGTTTAATTAGAATTACCTCAGTCTTTCAAATAAAGCATATAAAATGTGTACAGTTAAATAATAAAATCCTTTGTTCCCACCATCCCACTGAGAGAGAGAAAAATACTGGCTTGGTAGAACAGAGCTTCCTGGCCGCTGTTCCCCGGCTGTGGAACCCCGGGCATTGAGGTGGCTATGTGGAGCTGGGGCCGCCGAGAGCCTTTGAACTGGTCTCTTCTGGCTTGGCAGCCTTCTCGCTACCTGGCGTGCACTCCAAATCATACCATCTTCTACATGTGCCCTGACTTGGAAAAGGTTGGGAAATACTGCCTTAGAAAGTCCTCTGCATGTGCTTCCTGAGAGCATACCCGGCCCGCCTGTCTCATGAATCACTCCGCCATTGCTTTTCTCCATAGTTTTAGCACCGCTCTGTGTATCCCTAGAAAGCATACTATTCTGCCAGGTTTTGAACTTTATATAAATGAAACCAATTATATATTCTTCTGTGATTTGCTTTACTCAATGGTATATTTTTGAAATTATACCATTATTTATTTTTACTGTTGTATGGTATTCCAGTTGTATGACTGTACAACAATTTATTTCTCTCTTCTACTCTTGATGGCGATATGGATTGTTTCCATTTGTTTTTGCAATATATTACGTACACTGCTATTAGGAACACGTCTTCTGGAAATAATTACAGTAGTTTCAAAGCACAGCATGCTTAAAAAGTGACAGTACTTGTTTGGTGCAGTGTGCTATATGGAGGAGGCTAGTTTTACTGGCCCCAGGCTACAGTTGGACTCCCCGAGGGCAGACGGGACCAATATTTCAGCATACTTGTGAACCCTTCCCAGCACCAAGTGGGGACGTTCTGCTGTAGTTACGTGTGTGAGTAGAGTTGCTGTGCCCCAGGGTACATGCATGCTCACCTTCGCTTGGTAATGCCAGGTTGTTATTAAGAGGATTATACAATTTATACTCTTTCCCAGCAATCTGAGGATTTGGGAGATGGAGTTGAAGTTTTTAAACAGGGAAGTATTTTCTAGTTTTCATTTTCCTGTGCTGATTCATTTTTCTTAGTTCTTGTGAGGCACAGATATTTATGGTCATGGAGTATAGTCACCAAAGCCAAGTTAATCTTCCCTGCTTCTGACGTATGGCCTTGGCATGTCAGCACTGTTTGTGACCTCTGGTGCTAATCAGCCCCAGAGGAATAGCACTGAAAGGCCATGTCTGAGCAGTGGGTCACTGCTCACACATCAAGGGTGATCTCTTAGTAATCTGATTTTATATAAAGTTTATCTCAGGCTTCCAGATGTTGAATTTTTTCACTATTATGCTGTTAAATATTTGTTTTTATCTGTCTGATGCTCTCTTGACTGAGGAATTGTTCTTCAGGGAGTTGTAACCTTTGCTTTGTCAGTTTTTATTGAAAATATAAACAACCCTCTTTAAAAATGGATCATTTTCAAAACCTCTGGAAGCACATTTAGAACTCAATTGAAAGATCAGTGTTATAAAGATCAGTGTTATAAATCAGGCAGAGGCTGATTTATTTAAGCAGAGATAGATAAGCATTTAATTTTTTCATGAAGATCCAAGAGCAACACTAGGACATTTATTTATTTACTGGTTTATTCATTTAGTCACTTATTTATTTTATTGGCCTTGTTAATACCATCTCCAGACAGCTTTGAGTTGAAGAAGAGGAGGTTTAGTGACCAAGCCCTGGCTGTGAGTATCAGAGGTAATAATTTTCAGGTAGTGTATTATGGGCTGTCTCTTTGTAAAATTTTTAAATTTTTTTGCCCTACTAAATTGTTTGCTGTTTATCTTTAGGGATTTCATTTAGAAGATAATAATCAAAATTTGTGCTAAAACAGGTAGACATATTTCTCAATATGACTAGAATAAGAATTATTTTTCTTAAAGGCATGTCATATCTGGATTTTAGGAAATAAAGATCGTTGTGTTCATCCCAATGACCAGATGATTCAGTAAAACTGCAGGTCCCATTGGGCACATTAGGTTGAGAGGTTCATGTGACCCTCCCAATTTCTTCTCTTGAGTTCCGAAGTTAGTATCTTCACGTGGGTCCTCAGTACCTCCACGTGGAGGTTCTGACAAGATACCGGATTCTTTGCGGCCAGACTGAGCTCACAGTGCGGTTCTCCAAACCAGGTCCTCTTGTGGTGTCCATGTGTCACCCGCACCAGTGCAGTCTCGTGTGTCAGTGAGAAGGCTAGAAGTGGCCCATGCCCTGTCCGTAGGCCTTCCCTGTGCTCAGCACAGCCTTGACCTTGCTGAGGGGCAGGAAGCAGGAGAGAGATCTGTGGGGCAGGCTGCGCGGGGTGGTGGGAAGAACACTGGTTCAGGAGTCAGAAAACATGGGCTGTAATCTCTGTTCAGACACTCACTTCATTGTGATGAACTTTTTTGCATCCGTTTCCTCACTTCTAAAATTGAGGCAGTTGTAATAACTTCAAAATAGTTCCTTAATTATTAAAGTTTTGTTTTTTTAATCTGCCCATGGCGAAGATAGCAGATCATAGTAAGCTTCATGTATGGTTTGGTAGTTGTCGTTCATGTTAAATCTTTACTCCTCTACTACACTTCTCAGTTTAATTTAATCCTTATAAGAACTCTGTGAGGTACAGATTCTGTTATTTCATTTTATAATTGATGAAACTGAGGCTTCAGTTACAAAATTGATCTATGCCCACAAACTAATAAGAAGCAGAAAAAGGACACCATCCTGTGTTTGTGAGATGAGAGCCCATATTCCTAACAGCTAAGCACTCCTGCGGTGTTCTGTGGCAGCTGTCAACATGATGCAGTCCACATTTTAGAAACACAGATGCCTTGTCCAGAGTATAAAGTCTGTGTTTAGTTGAGGAGTGGATTTTTCACAGGCATCCCTTTTTTGCAGCTTTCTGTTCCCACTGTTCCATGGTGTGTGCCTCCTCAGCATTTGCTATGTGTGACCTTGTTGTTTGGCCTGATAGTCATGATGGAGCAGACATGTTTTGTAATGACATTTGCCAGCTAGTGAAGCATTTGTGAGGTGTCAGTATTTAACATAAATACTTTAACATAGGGATGCTTTTTATTGAGACGGTATTTGTTATAAGTAAATCTATAAAGTCATGATCCCTCTTCAATACTAGCATTGTCTTGAGTTCCCTGTTCCTCTAAAGTACAAGCAGATGGATGGCTATCTGTCAGGGCAGGCTGGATATATAGATCTCTAAGGGCATTTATAACGTTAGGAGTCTGTCCAGTGCCAATTGCTGTGTAATAGATCAGTGCCTTTGTTCAAGCTGGAGTAACTGGAAAATATGCATTATAATGAGACATATAAAGATTAATACAATTTTGTTAAATTATATCATCTTAGAGCTTACAATTTCTCTTGTTTTTTCCCAGGGCAAAGGACTGGATGCAGTTGTTCTGAGTCTGCTCATTCTAGATGGTGAATCAATCTACAGCCTGACCTCGAAGCCTATACTGCTGCTGTTAGCACGAGTTATCCTAGTGAATGTAAAACATAAACTGACAGCTATTCAGGTGAGGGAAGAAAAGGCGCCGGAACAGTCATACCCAGATGTGACCTTGGTGCTGATTAGCATCAGACTTTAGTGTGATGGTGACATTATCTTGATACTTCTGTTCTCTAAGTTGTCTTCTAGGTGCTTAATTTTAAAATCTGATGAAAATAAGCAAAACCTTTCTCCTCTCATGAGATTTATCTGGTATAAAATGAGATTATATAAGATTGATAAGGTATAATAAGATTAATCTTATTAATTAATAAAATTTAATAAGATTGAGTATATGTGTGTATGTATGTATGCATGTGTATAAATGTTCATTCCCTGAATCTTACACATAGGTTTAAAAACATCCTTCATAATCTTGTATGAATTTCATGTAAGGACAATGAGCAATAGGCAGAATTTTAGCACTATTGCAGTGGATCTTAATTACTGTTTCCTGGCTCACATCTGACTTTGTTTCATTATTTGGGTTGGATTGAGTAGAGCATTTGTTGAGTATCTGTTACATGGTTTCTTTAGGTCATGTAAATTAGTGAGAAGAAGCCCTCATACTCACAGAAAGCTAATAGGCAGTAGGAGGTGACAACAACCACGAGGAAAATATAAGGGCTGAAAATATAAGGGCCGTCTTTGGAGGTTTGGGGGAGGTGTCAGCTGTGGTTTGTGCAGTCTGTTCTAACTATTCTGTCTAACTGTTAACCCTGCATTGTTGTGTTAAAGCAGCTGTCGACATGTGAAGGCATGGGTGTGACTGTGTTGTACCAATAAAGCTGTATTTATGGACACTGAAATTTCAATTTCATATGTTTTTCACATATCACAAAACGTATTCTTTTTTTTTTTTTTATGAGTTAAAAATGTGAAAACTATTCTTTCTTCTTGGGCTGTACAAAAACAGGGGGTGGTCTGAAGTTGGCCGACAGGGTGGAGCTTGCTTATTCCTGTTCTGGTTGTTGCAACTTGGGGACACAGACTCTATGTTGCCAAAGCAAATCTAAAGTTCATGTGAACCTCCTAATTTCTAAGTGTTGGCAGGAAAATTTTAAGAAACACAATATTTCTATGGGCAAAATGTAGACTTGGTTTGTACTGTATGAGGACTTACTTTCGTCAGTATTTAAATTTAGACAGAGAAGAGTTAAGAAGGGAAGTGATATCTGTATTAGCAACTCTCATGAGAGATAGGATTTATCTGGATTCCGTTGCATGAGAAGGGTTTTTAGTAGATGGGTTTCAACATGTCCTGGCAGGTATAAGGTCTTATCTTTTATTTTTTTCAGCGACATTAGTTTGAATAAAAAAAATTGCCCCAACTTGATCTGATTTAAATGGTCCTAATAGACCAACTCATACTTGGCTCCAAAGAAAGTATCATTGAGGCATGAGGCTGCCAGATGGTGTTATTTTCTTTCTGGTGAGACTAATGGTCATCAATGAGTGAGTGATACAGTTTTAAGTTTTGTTGGTGGAAGATGTTCATCAACAAGTATGTCAAGCATCATTTGAATAAAGATACACACGTACTGTCAACAATTTAGGAGAACAAGTTAAGCTGTGAACGGCTGGTTGTGGAAGTCGTACGTGGTGGGGTTGGAGAGATAGTTACCTGAAATTCTTGGTAGATGCTAAACAACTTTTGACTTCAGCTTAAAACCCTGTTTGCTTATTCTACATCACCACACAAAGATCATACTTTGCTGAAATCTTGCCTTTCAATTGACACATTACAGTTTTTTTTTCCTTTGGGTCTTGAATATATCATGCTCTAAATGATGATGTTAAAGTGACTTCTTTGATGAATGAAGATAAAATGATGAAGCATCACATACTTATCCAAGTTAATTTCAATCTTTTAAATTAATTTTGAATAAGTTGGCTCCTAAGAAATGTATCAAATTGTTTATTATGATTTTTTGTGGGACAGTAAATGATGATGTTCCCCCACCCTCTGATCTGTGAAGTATGTAGACTAGTATTAGTGATATGTAAATGTTGAGTGAAAAGAGTCTTGACTTTGAAATCAGACCAGAGTCTGTCTGGCTCAGCCACTGAACACCTGTGTGACCTTATGCTAGTTAATTTCTCTGAATATCAGTTTACTTATTTATAAAATGGAATAAGTTTATTGGGTGCCCTTTGAGTGCACCGATGCTTCTTCCCTTCTAGGAGGTTGTTGACAAGTGTGACTTCTCAGTCAGGACATTCTATAATAAGTTCGAAAATCAGGAGACAGGATCTAGAGACCATCTAAAAGCAAGGCTGCAAGTTTCCTTTTTTTTTTTTTTTTTTAACTAATGCCTCAAATTTTCTATTAAGCAATTGTTGACAAATAGAAAAAGATGTTTTTATTTTTCTAGTAGAAAATAGGCTATGCTTTATTTGTTTCACACTCCCCCTTCTATGGAAGGACTTTGGGTTAAGAATTAGTTTACGGATCTGATTTTTAAGAGTTCAGCATCTTACGTCGTATGTTTTCTTAAAAGGGCAATCTCTTTGGATCTATCTAAGTTCCCATGTCTAGAAAAGGAAAGAATACACTGCCAAACCTGACTCACTTATTGCTGACAGCAGATAAGGGACAGATAATTGATATGAAGACTGACTTCATTAGCTTTGCTGATAGTAAAAGAATGAGGCAACACCTCAGGGAATTAAATTAAAGATGATGTGAAACTTCTTTCTGTTAGATAATTCTACCTTTACTTACATGGACTGTAAACAGCATTAATAATTAGAAATGATTTTGTCATAGAGTCAAAATTCATTTGTGATTGCATCATTGCTGAGGCAGTTATGTGTAGCAGTTTAGAAGGGAACCAGGCAGATTTACCCCTTAATCAAATGCAGAAGTTCAAGTAAAATAATGCTTTTGGTAATTAAGCATGATCTCCTATTACTGTGTTTTCCCGAAAATAAGACCTATCTAGACCATCAGCTCTAATGTGTCTTTCGGAGCAAAAATTAATATAAGACCCAGTATTATATTATACCCAGTCTTATAGTAAAATAAGACCCAGTATTATGCTATGTTATGTTATACCTGGTCTTATAGTAAAATAAGACTGGGTCTTATATTAATTTTTGCTTCAAAAGATGCATTAGAGCTGATGGCCTGGCTAGGTCTTATTTTCGGGGAAACACGGTAGAAGGGATTGCTTTTTAAAAAAAGGAAAATTAATTTCTTAACCTTCATGCAGTATAATTCAACATCACATAGTTTTAATTAGATCCAATGCATGATCATACTTGATACTTTAATGAGTCTATCAAAATACTTATTGTCTAACTGTTCACACACGCACATGCATAGAGGAAGAGTTAGAAAAATATGAACCTTTGTCATGGATTTTTCTGGGGAAGGAGGACGGCCTTGAGGCAGCAGGAGAGAGACTGTTTGCTTCTGTACTTACTGGCTTGTTGTTCAGTGTTTTTCTTTTTTTAAATAAGGATGTATTGAACAAGTAAGAACAGGTATCAGAGAAGAGAGAAAGTGACTGTGTTCTTAGCCTGTGCGTTAGTCAAGGCAATGCAGTCTCTACCCTCAAAAAATGAATGGACCAGGTAGAGTGAGAGACCTGAAAAACAATGTGGTGCCAACTTCTAGGAACAGTGTAGGAGTTCAGAAGTGAGAGACCAGTGGGTGCTGCGCTAGTGGGACAAAGCTTCACGGAAGAGGTTTCACAAACATGTGGAAGCAATCTTCCCAGTTTTGGGGAATATCTGAATCCAAGGCATTTCTTACTTTGTAGTTTGTGCAAAATACATTGCTTTCAGGAGGATGCAGAGATGAGTAAGACATGATTTTTCATCTTATTGGCTGGAGGGCAGATGACACTGAAAGCTTGTGGTGCCATACATGACTACAGTGGAATGTGTTTGCAAAGGGAGGTACAGATAATGTGCTGGAAGTGCAGACGAGGGGACGTGTCACCCCACAGGAGGTTCTCTTGGTACTTGGGTTCTGGTGCTGACAGTGTCGCAATAGAGCTGGGAGTTTGCAGGAGACAGTTTAAAGGAGGAGATGGTGAGTTCAGAATGGCATCAGGGAGCCCACTGGGCTAGCAAGACAGGCTTTGAGAGAATAGAAGGGAGGGGTTATTCTTGTGGAAGACAGAAGCAGCTTTGGGTATTATTACTGAAGACATAGCAGTGGATGGGTAAGCGTATGGAATAAGTTCAATTTCACAAGTATTAAAAATTCTAAAAATTAATTTCAATTTCATGTAAATTTTTTTTCCAAAGGGTCCTTTTATTTCAACTTACATGGTGCTGTCTTTTCTAGAGCTTGCCATGGTGGACTTTGAGATGTGTGAATATTCATCAGCAGTTGCTTGAGGAACGCTCACCTCAGCTTTTTGCTCTTGCTGGAGATTGTATTGATCAAGGTATGTCGCGGGTTTTTGTTTGATGTGGCAGGTAGCTCCATTTTAATTTCTTGGCCGACACATTCCTTTTAGCTTATTTTTTGATAGATAATAGTGACTTTATTTGAGGCTGTTTTGCTCTTTTTCTGGAGGTAGAATGTTACAAATTATTAGGATGTCAGATTATAGAAATTTTTTTTACCTTTGAGTTTTTAAAAAAGAAACCACTATCATTTATATTACCTACTTAGAAAGAATGATTTGTTCTGTGCAGGTCACCATGATTTTTATCACAAATTGCTTAAAGGTATTTTAGTATTTTATTATTTTTTACTGTAACATATAATGTACATATAGGAAAGTGCCCAAAATATAAATGAAAAGTTTACCAAGTAACTGTAAACCACACCCATGTAAATGCCTCCCACTGCCTTTGTTGCAGATGCCCCTTGTGTTTCCTAGGGAAGCATTTGGAAAAGGAGCTAAAATCTTCAGTGCCTTCACATTTGGTTTCCCTGGGCTCCTGGAACAATTATTCTTGGCAAAAGTTGCCAAACAAAATAAAACCAAACCATATTCTTTTGTATTGAAAGAATACTTAAACACAAATGGGCTTGGACTTGGTAATGAACTTCTGAGTTACAGAGAAGGAATTTGACTTTAGGTGTATGTGTTTCAAAGTCCACACTCCTTTCACATACAAGAGTATGGAGTGAATATGTATGTGTGTGTGTGTGTAAGAGTTGGGGGGAGTGGTGATTACCATGGCTCTGGGTGGAGAAGCGGTGATCGGTACTTCGCGGAGGTAGCGCGTTCACACAGGCATAAAATAACTATTTTGTGTGTCCTTGTGTAATTGTGAGAAGCTCCTGTACCTTTCTGGAGTCTGTTTCCTTCAAGGCTACATCTGTATAGTAAGGTAGGTCCAAGTACACCACAGGGGACATTAATTTGTGCAGTAATAAAATTACTAAGCTAGGTGATCAGTGGAAACTAATTTCTCAATTTTTATTTTGTTCTAGGACAGAAATACATAAACATATACTAATATTAGATAGAATGAACATCTATACATGATTCCAAAAGAGACAGTAAGGGAAATATTCAGTCTGTATAGTAATTGAATCATTTATGTTTTTTATATTAGGACTTAGTTTATATTTTTTCAGGATTTTAGATAACTTAAGGCTTTGGAACAAGCAAGGCATTTTAGACCAAACTTCGTATATATAAAAATCTTTATTCTGACCTTCAACTTTATATATTAAAAAGAAAATTATTATGCCACGTAATTTAAATATATTTGTATATAATAGCAGATCAGTTGTTTTATTAAATGCAAGAAATTTAATTTTCTTAGTAAAAGAATATTACTTTTCTATACAATGATCTTTCTTAAGTAACAGAACTGAAAAACAGTCTATCCGTTTGCCTGCAGGAGTCTGGTTTAATGCTTTTCGATTACAAAAGTTTTTTATGAGCAAATTTAGCCACTGAACCATCTATATTTTCACTTAGACTAGAAGCAACTCTCTAGGTTGTGAGCTCCTTGAGGGCTGATTTCTTTGTTTTTTTTTACACTTGTTTCTACTTATCATAGTACCTAGAAAATAGTAAATATTTAGCACATGTTTGTTGAATAGTGATAGCTAATGTTTACTGAGCTCCTTCTGCATGTGCTTTTTAGGGAAGAAGTTGTAGAAGTCCCTCCTTTTGTTCTCCATCTTGATTGCAATTTTTATCTGAGCTAATTCCTGTATAAGAGTTTTTCAGAAAGGTGAAATATTATAAAAGCTATGAGAAAATTGATCCTACCCAGACACCATATGGGACTTTGAATCATCTTTTAATAGCATTGGCGAGGTGTAGAGTTCTCTGTAAAATGAATTATAAAGTGGGACATGGAGAAAATTGAGACCTAATGTCCCATTTAGCAGACATGGCTTGTCCTCTTTCTATTTTCAGTAAAATGAAAAATGTGTGCACACTAAGTCTTCCCCCATTCATGCCATTGCATACAGAGGGTGCCAAAAAATGTATGCATATTTTCAGAAAGGAAAAAAAAAAGTTAAATTGTATATAAATAAATACATATAAATATATACTGATAACAAAAGATGAGTACAAGTCGTGTATACATTTTTTTGGCACCGCCGGTATATTTGTAATTAAGTGAGATACACTCTATAAACAAACTTAGTTCAAGGGAGAAATAAGAGTGGGGATAAGCTTCTAGTTTATGAAATTGACTAAAGTTTTGAAAGCCGAGGATGAGCTGAACATCATTGATAGTAATGGGGAAAAAAGTGGATTTTTCCAGAGGATAGTGAAAGCATTTGGAGGAGGATGGCATCAGGATTTAGCCCACTATTTAAGTTTGAAAAAAGTTAATTACATTATACTGCATATAATATTATACAGGTTCCTATACTTTATTATACTTCTATGGAAATGAACAAAAAACAAGGTGTCACTGGCAGTTTTTTGTTTTTTTTTAAAGGAAATCAAGTTTGATGCAAGAGCTGTAGGAAAAGTCATGTTTTTTCCCCTTCATACCATATTATATAAATCTGCATGAACGGTTACATCTTTACCACATCTCTGACTAATATTTATAATGATGACCTTTTATTAAGAAAAGAAAAAATACCATCCTTATGTGCTATTTTAAAAGGTAGGAACCATAATGGTGTGTTTTAGAGAGAATTCTATTCAAAGAAGTAAAATTAAGTTTCCAAACAGGAAGGGTTAACTAAGAGATGTGGAAAATATGACTCTTTTAAGTGATTCATTCCCCAAGTGGTCTCAGTTCCTTTCTGCAGTGTAGTTCAGCATATTATGTGCTTTGCCTTGCAACTAAGAATTTTTTATGTTGCTGTTCTAGGCTAATCAACGACATTTTTTATTTTATCTAGTCATAAATTGGTCCATTTTGGCTATGTCTAAATAGGTCTGCAGATAGTCTTAAAGTGCAACATTTCATAAACAATTTTATTTTAAAGAAGTGTTTTGTTCTGGGATTTGACCCAAATCTTGACCAAGCAGTCAGTTATAGCTGAAATACTATTCAGTGTCCAGAGAAGAATATTATATTTGAAATGTTGCCCTTGAAGGATCATCAAAAAGTTGGCAGGATTTTTTTTTTTAGCCTATGAGACAGAACAACAATTTTATGAACAACTTGGTGTTTTTGTCCAGGAATGTGTTACATCAGTACAGTGTAGTGGCATGCAGCCCATCAGAATGCCAGCATAACTTTGCTGCACTGATCACATCTATGAAGGGAGTAAGTTAGCATCTTGAAAAGTATGTCGTCCCTCAGCATCATGGAACACACACTTCTGAGGTCACAGTCAGAAAACCGTGATTCTCTAAATACTGCCTTAGGGTACATGACCATTTATTGTAGGATCCGATACTGAAAATGTGTTCATGGAGTGCATGAGATGTGATATTGTGGTTTAGCTATTTGAAGATAAGCTCAAGGAGAAGTCACCATCTAAGAGAAAATAGGTTAAAATGCTTTGTCTGAGAATTCCGTTGTGACATCTTCCACATTTCTGTGACTCGGGTTAGATCGTTGCCACATCAAAAGAGTTGTTCTCTTGGTTACTGATGTCTGCACTGATTTTTTTTTTATAGTTGGCTACTTTGGAATGAATATTATTAAATATGCTAAATATGATAACCTAATTATAACTATCCATATTTGTTTTAACATCGCATTAACATAATCTCGTGAGAAGAGATTTTGGTTTTAGCATGTGTTTTAAATGTTGACATTTTGATCCAGAAGGTCATGAATATGCATTTCCATAGAGTACCTACTAATTTGTTAAAATAATAAATGTACTTCTGTTGGGTCAACATGCTCCTCTTGGTATTGAAACCTTGTGTCATCCAAAGCTCAGAACTTTGTGTTCGTAGTTGATTTGTTGTTTTCTATCATTCTGCATATCTAGCAGCCAGTTCTTAACTCTTATCAGTTCTTCCCTAAGGTCCCCAAATCCCTCCTTCTTTTCCATTTCTACAACTTTCATCCTAGTCCACTTCTGAAATCCTTCATTTGGAAAGACCCTGTAGAGATTCTCTTGTCTGGCTAACTCATTTACAAAGAATTGAGAATCAGAGCGATTGTCCAAGAGCCAGAACTGTGATCTGGAGCTTCTTACTCCAAATCCTGTTCATTCTTCTTTCCATTACATTTCTCCAAACTGGTCGGTAGGGCAGAATTCTAGTATCTAATAACAATAATGCAGTTAACATTTCTGTAGTGCTTACTCCATGCCAAGCACTGTTCTAAATCTTTAAATAATTTAATTCTCATAATTACTCTTATGAGATGAAACTGAAGAGTTGACATAAGAGGGTATAGTGTGCTTTTTTAGAAAATAACTTTTTTGAAGTATAATTAACCTATATTAAGACCTGTTTAAAGTGTACAATTGATGACATTTTACATACGCATGCACATGTGACATTACCACAATCAAGACAATTAACAGACCATAGTGTTTTAAGATCTGTCATGTGGTTCCTATTCTGTCATTTAGTCCGTGTGTTTCCTCAGGTAACTTATCTAACTTCCAAACCAAGGTTCTCTTGGGAGACTTTCTAGGTATAAAATAATGTGATCCTTTGTAGGGCCATCGTTCCATCTATTCTAATGCTGGAATCTACTGGATAATTGTGTCCAAAAAAGTGATCTCCTCCTTCCTTGAGCCCTTTCCAAGATGATTTTTGAGAGGGAGCCCTTTCCGTGGTAGGATCCGTAATTGCTATAAAGTGATTCCTTTTATTAATTAAAAATATCTGGTATTCTGCCACAGTTGCTCGCTAGAGCTGCTTATCCAGTATAGTGGCCACTAGCCACATGTGACTATTTAAATTTCAATAAAGTAAAATAAGTGAAATGAAAACTTCAGTTTCACTAGCCACATTTCAGGTGCTCAGAAGCCACGTGTAGTTCATGGCTGCCATGTTGGACAGTGCAGCTATAGCAGTTTACCTCATCACAGAATGTTTTATTGGACAGCACTGCTGTTGAGCAACAGAGAATGACAGGCTAGGTCTGTCCTTCCTACTGCATGGCCAGCCCTTCAGTTACTTAAGGCTGCCATCATTATCTCTTCGTGTCTGAAGGGTTGCACCTCACTTGTGGGCGCTTTCTTGGCCTTCGTTCCTTCTCTCTGTACATCAGTGCTGGATTGGTTTTTCTAAATATCAATTTCATGATGTCATTTTTTTTTTTTTACTAGGAGCTATCTTTGATTATTCCCCATTTTATCTTTGACTTTCTATTGCTTGCCGAATTTGATATTTAATAAAAAAAAATTGTTTTGGATGTTGCCATGTTTGAGTCACTGTGCTAGGTGCTGGAGATATCCGTGAACTCAGTGGGGTAGGGGCTAAGATACAGGTAGGAAAAAAGAGCATAAAGAGGAAGGGATGAAGGAAAGGATGTAATTAGTCTAAACTTGAGAGATCGGCGAAGGCTTCACAAATTGGCTGATGCTTGCACTGACTTTTGCAGAGTGAGTAAGAATTGATTAGGTGGAGAAGTAGGAAAGGGTATATAACATATACAGAGAGAGGAGTACAGAGACGTGAAGCTCCTTTGTGTGTTTGGGAATTTCAGTCATTGGGAGTGGCTGGAGCAGTGTGTGAAGAGCTGTATGTCAGCTGAATGGGTGGGTAAGAGCTAGATCGCTAGGACATTGATTTCCATCTTGTTGGTGAGAGCCATCAAAGGGTTGTTGAATATCTGTTCCCTCCAAGGATGTTTATTGCACACTAACTATGATAGGTGCTAGGCATACAGCAGTGAACAAGACACATGTGGACCCTTGTTTTTGTGAACCTTACAGTCTAGAGGTGAAGTTATAGCCAAATTCTACCCATCTTTCAAGGCCCAGCCCTTATGGCAATGTTTATTCAACCATCCTACCCCTGTGGATTTCCCCTCTTTGGTACTTATGGCCAATACTACATAATTTCAAATCAAATTAACTGTGTATTGACTAATGATTATATGTCTTTTCTTTCTAGCTTTTCTCACCCCTCCCCATCCCCTTCTAAGGAGAGAGCAAGGCTTAAACCTTGTTGTAGGATCTAGCACAATTCTAAGACTATATATAATCATTCAGTAGATATTGATTAGAAGTTATGGGATGCAAGAGAGGGAAATAGTTGGGAAGGGGGGGAGAGAGGCAGGAGAAGGCTGGAAAAACCATAGGAGGCAGCAGTAGGAAACAAAACTTGAGAAGTATGGGGTAGAAGCGAGTTTTTTCCAGGGGAAATGAGTTGGAGTTGGCTAGCACTTTCCTGTTTAGACTTGACAGGCTGTGTACCTTTCTGGTCTTTACGGCTTATATTAGATACCCTCCACCCAGCTATTGAGAATTTTATGAAATTTCCATTTGATTGGCATTTTACTGAGAACACCAGGGTACATTTGGCCAAGAAAATGCAATCTTCTTATTAATCTTAAGCATTTACCTAGTAATTTTATAATTCAGTTATTTCTTGTACTTTTCCCCCCTGGAATAATTATTATTATTTTTAAAAATTTTTATTGGGGAACAGTGTGTTTTTCCGGGGCCCATCAGCTCAAGTCAAGTTGTTGTCCTTCAATCTAGTTGTGGAGGGCGCAGCTCAGCTCCAAGTCGGGTTGCTGTTTTCAATCTTAGTTGCCGGGGGCGCAGTCCATCATCCCATTCGGGAATTGAACCAGCAACCTTGTTATTGAGAGCTCACGCTCTAACCAACTGAGCCATCCAGCCGCCCCACCGGCAGCTCATCATTGCCTTCAATCTAGTTGTGGAGGGTGCAGCTCACTGGCCCATGTGGGAATCGAATGGCAACCGTGTTGTTAAGAGCTTGAGCTCTAACTAACTAAGCCATCCGGCCACCCCTGGAATTATTTTTTAAAGAAGAATTCATCCTCATCAAGTAGGGCTATTTGATAACCCTAGAATATACTTCAGGCAAGAAAGGCAATATATATTCTTAATTATTTTTCTTTAATTACTAATAGTTTAGGATTAAAAAAATGGAAACACAAGCACTTCTAGTTGCAAGTACAGTATAAAGAACTCCCTGTCCCAAACCATTTAAAATAAGTGGCTGATGTGATGCCCCATCACCCCTGCATACTTTATTGTGTTTTTCCTATACAACCACAACACAACCATCCAAATTAGGAAATTAGCAGTGATACATTACTACTATTTTATTACTACCATTCAAGATTTGCTAGTTGTCCCAAAAATGTCTAAAATGATCCAATCCAGTATCAAGTTTTCGCTTAGTTGCCATATCCCTTTAGTTTCTTTCAATCTGGAAATATCACAGAAGTTATGTTGTTTTTTTCATTACATCCTATCTGATAGTACACAATTTCATTTTGTCTCACTATCGATGAGTAACTTTGGTTACTTGATTAAGGTGGCATTTGCCAGTCTTCTTCACTATAGAGTTACCCATTTTCTTTTTAAATTAAAAAAAAAATTAAAACAGCTTCGTTAAGCTATAATTGACATACAGTAAAATAGATATAATTAGTGTACAATTTGCAAAGTTTGGACATAAGTTTATACCCACAAAAGCATCACCACAGTGGAGGTAATGAGCATATCCTTTGTCCCCGAAAGTTGCCTTGTGCCTCTTGGGAGTCACTTTCTCTCTTCTCCTCCTTCCTCATCTCTCCTCCAGCCTCCTCAGGCAGCTACTGATCTGTCCATCACTGTACATTAGTTTGCATTTCCTAGAATTGAATGAAAATGGATTCATAGAGTCAGTACTCTTGTTTTTCCCCGGCTTCTTTCACACAACATGATTATTTTGATTCATCCATATAGTGACACATAACAATAGTTCATCCCTTTTAATTGCTGATTAATAGTTGGTTAGAGTGCGAGCTCTCAACAAGGTTGCTGGTTCATTCCTTTTATTTCCATTATAGGGAAATAGCACAGTTTGTTTACCCATTCATTTGTTGATGGAAATTTGGATTACTTCTAGTTTTTGGCTATTACTCTTTATAATTAATTAGTGTTATATGGCGAGGTACTTAGAGAAGTCTCCTATTCTTCACCTAACTTTGAATTTATGCATTTATATATTGATAATTAGTATGGACCCGTGGATTCCTAATTCATTCAATGGATTATAACTTGTTACTACCTATCATTTTTTTTTTTTTTTTTTTTTTTTTTTTACTACCTATCATTTTGATGCTCAAACTATTCCAGGTTTGGCCAGTGGGAGGTTGTTCAAGCTGGCTTCTATGCTGTTTTGACATATCTTTGAGCACTTCTTTGTTTTCTGACACAAGATGTTTTAGCCTCATTTTGTATTTCCTTGCTCCAGCCCTGGACTCAGTCATTTCTCCAAGGAGCTCTGGTTTCTTTTAAGGCCTTTCAACAGACATAGCTAGAAAGTATGTATATGGGCGTATAGACATACATATGTACATCTATGTCTATATATTAGAACAATGAATTTACGTCATCTTCAATTCCAGTTCATTATCGCCAGGTTTATTCTAGTCTTCGCTCTTCCAAATGTGTAACTCCCGTCTCTGACAGTGAAAACCCAGGCTCCCGTTATCCTCAATAGAGGTACAATCTTCCCCTGTGTAATCAGACTCCCAGCCTGGTAGACTGTCCTTTTGACTCTACCCTCGAGTCTGCAGGCTCCTCCCTTGGCTCTGGCCTCATGGGACACACAGCTTAGTCCTTGACCTGGTTCTGTTGGATGCAGGGCAAGTCCCTGGCCCTGTCAAACACACCCGTTGAGACCCCAACCCCAAACATACCGGTCTAGTCTCTGACTGATCCCCAGCCCCAGCAAACCTCTGGGTGAGCCTGGGCTTTGCAGACATGCTGGCTGAGTCTCTGTCAAGCCGCTACATCTGATTTTGATGAACGCATAGCTTGTGTCCCCAAATTCTGCAAGCACTCCAGATGAGGCCCCTTTTGAGACTTGTTTCTAGCAAACACAATGGTTGAGTCACCAGCCAGGACCAGGCCCCAGCAAACATGCCTGAAGCCCCTGACCCTGACCAAGGAGCTCCAGTTACAATGTAACCTTGCAAAGTGTTTCTATCCTTGATTGCTATTTTACCCTTCTTTTCTTAAAAGGAAAATCTTGTTCCTAATAATGTGAGCATAATTACTTGCTTTATTCTACATATAAAATGTTTCAATGGGGGAAAGAATAGTCTTTTCAACAATGATGCTGGGGCTACATACAATACACAAAAGTTAAATTGAAATAGGTCAGACACCTAAAGGAAGAGCTAAAAGTATAAAATTCTTAGGAGAAAATATAGGCGTCAATCTTCATGACCTCGTTTGGCAACGGATTCTTAGATACGACACCAAAACAATGAGCAACAAAAGACAAAAATAGATAAATTAGACTTCGTCAAAATTTAAAAACTTGGGTTTTAAAAGATACTATCAAGAAAATGAAAAGACAGTCCACAGATTGGGAGAAAACATTTGCAAATCATATGTCTAATAAGGGACTTGTATCTAGAATATATAAAGATCTCTGATAACACAGTAATTAAAAAGATAAATGACCCATTTGAAAAATGGGCAAAGGATCTGAATAGACATTTCTCTATAGAAGATATCCAAATGAACAATAGCACATGAAAAGATGTTCGATATCATTAGTCATTAGAGAAGTGAAACCACAATGAGATGGCAGTTTACACGCACAAGGACAGCTATAAATTAAAAAGTCAGATAACGACAAATATGGTTGAGGATGTGGAGAAATTGGAACCCTCATACACTACAGGTGGGAATGGAAAATGATATCACCACTTTGGAAGACAGTTGGGCAGTTCCTTAAACAGTGAAGCACAGAATTACCATCTGACCCAGCAATCCAACTTCTAGGTCTATATACCTAACAGAAATGAAAACAGGTTCACACAAAACCTTGTATGTGAATGTTTATAGCAGCCTTATTCATGATAGCCAAAAGATGGAAACAATTTGAATGCCCGACTGATAATGGATAAACAAAATGTTGTATATCCATAAAATGGATTCCATTGTAATATTATTTAGCCAGAAAAAGAAATGAAGTACTGATCCATATTACAGCACAGATAAATCTTGAAAACATCACGCTAAGTTATAGACACCAGTCACAAAAGATCACATATTATATGATTTCATTTATGTGAAATGTCCAGAATAGGCAAATCTACAGTCAGAAAGTAGGTTAGTAGTTGTTTAGTGCTGTGGGAGGGATGGCGAAGAAGAGAGTGATAGCTAAAGGGTATGGGATTTATTTTTGAGGTGATGAAAATGTTCTAAAATTGGCTATGCTAATAGTTGCACATTTCTTTGAATATACTAAAAGCCATTGACTGTACGCTTTAAATTGATGAATGGTATACATGTGAATTATCTCAATAAAGCTGTTAAAAAATTTAACCTTGCAATGTGTTTATATCTTTGATTTTATATTTGTATTGTTCTTTTCTTAAACTGAAAATTTGGTTCCTAACAATATAAACGTAATTACTTATTGCTTTGCAGCCTACTCGTATATAAAAATTTTTCAAAACAATACCAGCATTCCTACTAACAATAAGATCACTGAATAAGGCTCAAGATTTCTTTGCAGCTTTCCTTGCCCTTAGAATATATTACATTAAGGATGTAATATACGAATGCTCATTAAGAGCATTATCAGCAGATCCAGCTTTTCTTAAGTGTGGTTTGCGTGGAGGAGACCTACTGCAGGCTATTCACTGTGCACTTTATGTTTGCCTGCCTGTCTTGCCATTTGCTGTAAGACATGTACATCTTGACTTTTTATTTGAGTCCAGAGAATCTTTCTAACAGGCTGGTAGTCCTTAGACAAACACTATCTTTCTTTTTCAGACTCATTTTAATTTTAGTTCACAGTCAGACAAAGGCTGTCTGTTTCTTAGCTATCGGTGTCTTTGCCAGGTTACTAGGTGATAAAGCAGATTGGTTTTTATGTCTTCACCTCTATATCTTTGACCTTAGTTCTTCTTTGCCAAATCCCTCTCCCCATTTTTCCAAGGAGCTTGGATTTAAATCCTGGCTTTGCCACTGAACAACTGAGGTGATTAGTCAGTAAGCTGTCTGAGTGCAGTTTTCTAATGAATTAAGTGGGGACAGTGCCAACCTGAGAGACTTCACTGTGAGAATTAGATAAGACAGAATGTAAAATGGCCACGGCTGGGCAGCGGAGGTATTCAGTAAATTTTCTTTCCCTTTCAGCTTGAAGGATAGATAATGGATTCTCAGTCTTTGGACTTAGGAAGTTCGTTTTCTCTTCGTTCATTAGGCATTTATTCTTATGGCCTGTTTTGTGAAATGCTGATGAACCCATTACTGAAAACATTTGTGAGGGATTGTTTGTCAAGGCTGTTGTAGAGGGATGGATGAAGTGACCTGTTAGACACCCCCTGTATCTTGGTGTATAGCCCCTTTAATTACATACAATTAATTTTTTTCCCCAATTACAGTTGACATTCAGTATTATTTCATATTAATTTCAGGTATATAGCATGGTGGTTAGACATTACATATAATTAATGTTGACAAATCATTTTATTTCAGATACTGTGATACTAGGTTATCCTTCCATCTTTTTTTCCCCCCCTTCTTCCGGCTCCCCCCACCCCACTCCGGTTCAAGCCATTGTTTCTCAGTCTAGTTGTGTAGGACACAGCTCCCTGGCCCATGCTGGTATTATGAGCTCCCCCGCTTCTTCCCCACACTGGCTGAGGCAGTCGGTCACTGGTGGGCTCTCACGGCAACTCACAGCAGCCCAGCTCCAGGGAGAGCTGTTGTTCACAATCTTAGCTGTAGAGGGCGCATGTGGCCCATGTGGTTATTGAACAGGCGACCTCGGCGTTAGGAACACAGCGCGCCAACAACCTGAGCCACCGGGTCAGCCCTATCCTCCCATCTTTTCATGTCCGGTAGTTAGAGAAATAAATTAGAATGTGACTGCCAAGCCAGTATTCATTCATTCTCTATTTGTTACTCACATTGCCTTAGATACATATGGATATTTATCTGTTTCTCCTTTTAAACAAGAAAGTCTACATTCTTTATGAGGGCAATCAGATTTACTGTGTTGTTTAGTTCTTTGTGGATTCATTTGGTGTTTTGTATCATCAACCCATTGTGTTGCCGTATTTTTTTTTTACAGCACGATTAAGACAAGCACTCTAAAATATGAAAGAGCAGGGTTATGAATCATGTTTCCTAGGATTGTGTAGAATAAGGGAGGTAATGTATATAATGTCCTTAGCTTCATGCTTGGAACATACGAGTATAAGTGCTCAGGGAATGCTAACTCTGAACTGTTACTATATGTGTGTTCTTCATCTTCCAGATGTAAAATTCTTTTAAGAGTAAGGTCAATGTAGTATGTACTTCACAGATACTCGTTAATATAATTCAAACTCGTTAATGTAATTCTCATCATAGTTTTTAATGTTTCATCTTTTGTCTTGCAGTAATGAAGCTAGAGAATCTGTTTGTAGATGATTCAGGTCAATGTTTGGCTATTCAATTCCATCTGGAATGTGCATATATGTATTTATATTATTACGAATATAAAAAAGCAAAAGATCAGTTCAGTATTGCTAAAGATACCAGCAAGTTACAAATTGAATTGACAGGTAAGACTTTTTTCACCTTTTGTGGATAATTGATTTATTTTTATGATAAAGCTACCAGATACATTGGCAGTTTGGCTGTATTGTGTGGTTATATTTGGTTTTCTATGTCTTGTTCTTTACAAAAATAGATTTTAAAGATTTTATCTTAAAAATTTAGTTTGACAACAAATTTGAAACTATATAGTTCCTTTATTCCTGGAAATGCCCCTTTATTTTCTAATGTAGGTAGACACATGTAGTAATGTATAGCAGCCTGGCAGTATGCGAGGGAACTTCTGACTATTTCGTTGTGGATGTGGCCCTTTAAGACCCCTCCGGAGTCCCAACTTTAGTTTGGCCTTTCTCAGTTGTGCTCTCTTATAAATATCCACCGTGGCGTCCATCCTGCCTTTTTTGTATTCCTTCCGAACAGAAATTTTTGACTGCTTTATTTAGATGTTCCCTCAATGTCTTAGAACACTATCTGGCATATAGTAGGTACTCAGTAAACATTTGTTAAGTGAAGAAATAAATGACAAAATGTCTCCTAAAACCTCTGTTTCTCCTGAATACCAAATAAGAAACAATGATTTCTTTTAATGTATTGCTCTGTCTCTGGTGTCTCACAATATAATTGGCTTTCATTATTGAATCCATTAATGAAAGTCAGACATCATCAGCTGGTCACACCATTTATACCTGTTGAACCTGAGCTCAGCATACCAGGCAGTGACTTCCTGTCCGTGAGTGTTGAAATGATTGAACCTGTATGTCCTCCTTAGGCGAGGTCTAGATTATCTCTAAGGCTCTTTCTCAGCCCCCAAACTCCATGTTTCTTAGCGAGTTATATAATAAAATCCTTCAGATATCTTATGAGTTACATATGAGTTTGTGGCCTGGTCTAGCTGTTAGCCATCTTTTATTCTATTATTTGTGTAGGAAAAATTACTAAGTACCAAGTTTACAACTTTTGGAACAATCGCCATGTGTAAGTTGGAGTCTTGTCTGTATTTGAAAATATAGTTGCAAATAATATACCTTGTGAGGTTACTTTCACAGATTATGTTTTTGGATGTCGTGGTCCTCCTAGGAGACTTTTGGAACTACTAACAAGCTAATAGCACAGTGATCTGGATGGTCAGCTTTAACTGTTAGTGTGTTTACTAGCTCGTTATTCCTAATTTTGTCCAAGTTAAGAGTGAAGAACTTAAAAGTACAAATGTGGTGCGCACAAGTATAAAATGAGAATCAGATTTTTTTTTTCCATTCAGCTGTAGCCTTACTATAAAGTAAGCAGTGTTAGACCATCTCAGTAGCGATTAGTGTAATGTGTTTAAAAGGTTGATGTATAACATGGAGCCAGACTCACTGCAGGATAAAATCCAGACTTCTTAGACTGGTCTTTGTAATCAAGGGCCTTTGTAATCTGACTCTTGCCAGAGAACGGATGTTAGAACTTTTGCTTCTCTTAAAGCTATTCTGCAGCAAGTTATTTCAGATACAAAATGAAAAACACTGTGGTGTGACATGAAGCCAGATGCTGTGAGAGAAGCGCTGTCCTTAAGCTCTGGCTGTGGGACTGAGAAGCCCCGTGATCTTACTCGGAATCTCCACTTTTTCATGTTACATGGAGATGATATGATTTCTTCTACCTGTGACACTTAATGAGTTTCTCTTTTGAGGGAATAGGTAGTTTGATGGAAAAGTAAGTATATAGAATCTGGTGACAGAAATACTGGGTTTGAGTTCTGGCCCCACAGCTTACTGGCTTTATAACTGTGTAAGGCATTTAAAAATCATCAGTTGGCCTCAGGTTTCTCTTATATGAAAGGGAGAGAACACCTTACAAATTCTAAAGCACTCTGAAAATATGGCTCTTTATGACGGCACAGTAGGTCTGATTGACAAATCAATTAACAGACTTTTATGTGTTTTTCAGGTGCTTTGGGAAAAAGGACACGATTTCAGGAGAATTACGTGGCACAACTTATTCTAGATGTAAGAAGGGAAGGGAATGTCTTTCCAAACTGTGAATTCAGTCCAGCCCCGACGCCTCAGGAACATTTAACCAGGGTGAGTAGGATCGTGCGTTGCATAAATTAGTGTCTAAGTCTAACCAGGTTCCATAGGTGAGTTTCGTAGAAACACTGAAGGGGGTGGGAAGAGTCTTCATTTTTGTCCCTTCTTGAGCTTTTTCAAGGTGGCTGGGGTGTGAGGGAGGAACCCATGTTTAAGCCTTTTTTACCCTTACATAGAGATAAAATGGTGGTGGTCTTCTAGTCTTTGGTAAACATGAGTTAATAATGCAGTTAATGATGTGTGTTCCGCCCCCCCCACCTTGAAGAAATGCAAAAGGCAGACTGAGTAGAGAATAATTTTTCTAGTTACTACCATATTTGTTGCCTTAATTTTGCTTTCTGTGGATATTTTTGAACATTAAGAGACTTAAAATGTCTTGAGCTTCTTCCAAATATATAAACAGATGATCAGAAATCATTTTTACTAGTTTTCTGATCTGTCTTATTATTCTGTCATTATTGGGCTAGTTCCTGGCTTAGTAAATTTTTCTTGATCTGGCTAATGCTGTCTTTTCCCGTAACTTGAATTTATGGCTCTTGGTCAGTTTACCTACTTACAGGCCTTTTCATCTGCTTCCATGGAGGCCATTAGCATTTATACTTTTGTATCCCAAAGACCCTAAACCAACTTTTTGGTTGTTCTCTGGTTGATGTTTTTGTCTTTGAAGCCCATGTTTTGCTACTGTTCATTCCAGAGCTTGCAAACAAATTTACCTTGGGTGCATTGAACACTAAATTCTATTCCAAACTGAAAATAATGCCAAGGGGGCTAGGGATGGCAGCAGTCAGGATCCCCGAGGAAGGCCTTTGATGGGATGTTACATACCTCCTGGGCTTACTCCAGTCCTCTGTTTGCTTTGTGATAACTTCCGGGAGGAACAGCTATTGATTCTAAAGGGGAGAAGGAAGGGAGGGAGAGATTGAGAGAGAGAGAGAGGGAGGAAGGGAGAGAGGAAAGAAAAAAGGGAGGGAAGGAGGGAGGGAGGGAGAGAAGAAGGAAGGAAAGAAGGAAGGGAGGGAGGGAAAAATGTAGAAATTTAGGGATGAGACTACACAGGGCACAGCCTACACTTCCTGAAGTTGGTACAGCCACAGTTGGATTCATGTTTGTACTGCTGTGTTGATGCTGACGAGGAAGCTGGGCTGGTAACTGCGTCTAGCCTCCGTTTCCTTTTCGTATATACTGGGCCCTCTTTCTTCAACTGTTTGATGTAACCCAAGTCCCTCCCTAAGTCTTAGATTAACTGTCCTAAGCCTTTAGGCCATAGCACAGCATCACTAAGAAGAGATTTAATTCTGCAATCCAAACATTTAAATCAGCAATCTGTTGTTTGTTCTCTTTTATTTGGAGTCCTATTGAAAATTGTCTCCTGTGATGATAAACATGATATGATGATGATTATGAGGAATATATAAAAATGATGTACATTTTAATACAGAATTTATTTGCTCATTCATATTTGAAATAAAATACATTCAGATAATTTTATGGTTTTCATTAATGACTACTTGAAGGTAGAATTACAAATTATGTGATACAGGTAGGTATGGATTATATAGAAACAGTTTATATTCATGGATGGAAGATAGAATTGCTTATTTAATTAGTTATATTGCCATATTTCCTTATGTCATACGCACTATTAGATTATAAAATAAACCATCTGTTTAACAGTTGCTCACCAGGAAAGAAAGGAGCACTAATTATACCAATTGTAGTGATTACAAAATAGATCTTCATTAGAAATGTTATAATATAAAAACATATATCGTAGAGTTGAGGAAATGCAGTAATTTTATTTTTTTTAAGAATAACTTTTTTTTAAGGCTTTCTTTTTTTTTAATTGGGGAAGGGTAACAGGACTTTATTGGGGAACAGTGTGTCAATTTTAGTTGTGGAGGGTGCCATTCAGCTTCAAGTTGTTGTCCTTTCAGTCTTAGTTGTGGAGGGCGCAGCTCAGCTCCAGGTCCAGTTGCTGTAGTTGCAGGGGTGGCGCAGCCCACCATCCCTTGCGGGAGTCGAACCAGCAACCTTGTGGTTGAGAGCCCACTGGCCCATGTGGGAATCGAACTGGCAGCCTTTGGAGTTAGGAGCATGGAGCTCTAACCACCTGAGTCACCGGCTCGGCCCGAAATGCAGTAATTTTATTGCCAGTGAGGAGCATAGTATTTCCCTTTGGGCCTTCCCAGATTTTCAATCTGTTATCATGGGGAATAACATAGACTAAAGCTATTGGATTTCAGGGTTTAATAGTCAACAGTTAATCATGAGCAACCCCAATGTGCAAATCAAAAGCAGAGCCTTTGTTCTTTATTGTTCACTTGTATGGGGGAGGTGAGGAAGGAGAATAAATTAAAATATGTATTCACAGAAAACACAAAAACGTGATCAGCATGACTGATAAGAAATATACACTGAATGCTGAATGTGGTGTGTCCCACATATTGGAGATAAATTATGTGCTTTGTCTTTTTTTTTTTACATTAAGCATAATACAGCAATTTATTTCAATGCTTAAAATCAATACAAAGGGAAATAAAGATGACAAAATGACACATACTACAACAATGTCATATATTTGATGGTATCAATGAATACACCAGGACGGTGTTAAAGATAGAACCAAATATCCAAAATGTAATACTCATTGGTTTGCTGCTTCAACACAGCACACTTTCGGACAGGTCTAAAAGGTGTCAAAATTAGTAGATGCAAAGTTAATTCTTGCATGTGATTCTAGCTTAAAAGATTTCAGAAAACAGATCTGAAATACCAGTTTTTGTTTTTGTCAGCTGTAATGTCAGGGATATGCAGAACAAGAAAAATTCTATAATACAAGAGACTCCAGGTATATGTCTTAGGTGGTTGGCCTCTGTTGCAAGATTGTACAAGGTTATGTACAAAAAACCTACACTACCGAAATTTCAGGCGTTTGCTAGGTAAACTAGATACAGAGTTTATTACACAGCAAGGGCAACACTAAAAAAAAAAATCTATCTTACGTGCACAATGACAATATCATAAGTATCACTTGAATAGTTCTGAAAGACTGTAGCAAATTTCTTGATTCAGTAGAATATTATGAGGTTCAAATGGGACTAAAGTAGAAAAATATTTTAAATTTGGGGCTTGTAAAACAGTTGTATGAGTTGGTACTGGCAACCTGGTACTGGTACACGTATTTTGATTTCAAAAAGAGCTGAATAGGAACATAGAGAATCTTGTCTGAAGATCAGAACTGTTTTGATCACCTGTTTGTCACTGGCAAATAAATAATGTCCCATTGCTAACACTGACGTGTCTCAGGTCTCCTGTGATGGAGGCGAAGGAGTCCCGGGTTGGGAGGAAGAGACTAGGGTTCCTGTCACATCATCACTGTGTAGCTTGGGTGACAGCCTGGGAGAGTTATTATATTCTTAGTTTCCCCATTGGCTTTTCCCACATTCCACTTTGTTAAAGGATCAGATTAGTTTGGAAAGGCCCTCTGCAAATGTGTTACTAATCGTTGGGTATTACAAGCAGGTTGATGCAACACTCTTAGGATGTGTACAAAGGTGAGAGTTCTGAGACACTCTAGAGCTGAGCTGAGCTGTCCGATGTGGTAGCCATCAGCCACACGTGATTGCAATCACTTGAGAGTTGGCTGGTCCATACTGAGATGTGGTGAAGTGTGAAAGTCACCAGATTTCATTGACTGTGTATAAAAAGAATGTATAGTATCTAATTAATAATAATCTATTGATACATGTTATAAATGTATTAGGTTAAGTCATTTAATCTTCTTTTCTGTTTTTTTTTTCTTTTTTTTTACTTTTTTAACTGTGGCTATTAGAAAATTTGTAATTATATGTCTATTTTTAAAATTACGCAAGGCCTGTATGGAAAATGGATGGCCGCCAGGGTGTGCTGTGCTCCTGTCAGTCTTGCCTTTGAAGGGTGCTGGGTCCAGGAGGAAGGGGCTCGTTTTTTCAATGGAGGCTGAGCAGCCGCCCAAAGTTATGTGTGGCTCCCATCAACAGTTGTTGGAGATTGTTGTGCTCTTTCTTGAAATCTTGTAGCTAGAGCTGGGCCTACACTTAGGATGAATTTGAGCATAAACAAGGAAAACTGTTCCTTTGGGCAGATTATTACTTACCAGTTAAGGGATGACCAGTTTAGAGGTAGGCCTTTTAGTCATAGATAATTTCCAGCCTTCTGAAGCTGAAGGGGGTGGGAGCTCTACCCAGCTCCTTTTTACTCCTGATGTCTTCCTTGCTTTAAGTTACTTTCATTGAATTAGAAAAAAAATTTGTCAAGCTTTTTGAGGAAAAATTTGCATAAAATAAATTACACTTAGTTTAAATGTGCAGTTTGATGAGTTTTGCTAGACCCATGTAACTAACACCATAATAAGAATGTAGAACCATTTCCATTATGCCATTAAGTCCACAATACTCCTTTGCAATCAATTTCCCTCCCACTGATCTGCTTTTTGTCACAGATGAGAGCTGTTTCTTCTCTAGACTTTCAAATAAATAGAATCATATAGTATGACTCTTCTGTGTCTGGTTTCTTTCACTTAGCATAATGTTTTGATATTCATCAATATTTTGATACCAATAGTTGGCTCCTGTTTATTGCTAAGTTATCCATTCACCTGTTGGTGAACAATTGAGCTGCTTCTAGTTTTTTGCTATTATGAATAAAGCTGCTTGGAATAGTTTTGTGTAAGTCTTTGTGTGGACATCTGTTTTTAATTCTCATGGGTAAATATCTAGGGATGGAAAGGCTGGGTTATGTGGTAAGTGTATTTTTAACATGTGAGAAACTGCCAGACTGTTTTCCAAAGTGGATGTACCATGTTACATTTCCACCGTCAATGCACTGTTGCTGTACATCCTTGCCAATATTTGATATTGTCAGTCTTTTTAATTTTGCCATTCTAGTGAGTGTGTAGTGGTAGCTCATGGTGATTTATTTTATTTTATTTTTTATTAGTTTCAGGTGTACAAAACAATGTAATAGTTAGACATTTCATCCCTCACAAAGTGATAACCCCTCTCCCCCAATCTATTACCCCTCTGACATTGTACATAGCTATTACAATTCCTCTGACTATTCCCTGTGCTGTGCTCCACATCCTGTGACTATATATATATTAAGTTACAGTTGACATTCATTATTATTCAGCTTCAGCTTCAGGTGTATAGCACAGTGGTCAGGCATCTATACCGTCCATGAAGTGGTCTCCCTAATAAGACAAGTGTCCATCGGATACCCCACAAAATCTTTACAACATTGTTGATTATATTCCCCATGTTGGTGATTTATTTTTTAATTCATTAAAAAACAATTTTATTGAAATGTAACTTACGTGTAGAAAAATTGACCCATTTAATTGCACAGTTTGATGAGATTTGACAAACACACACATCCAGCCATTATAGTCAAGATATAGCCATTACTCTAAGAGTTCCACAATGCCCCTTTGTAGTTAATCCCCCACCAGTCTGGCCCTACATAATTATTGATCTGCTTTCTGTGACTACAGATAGTTGCCTTTTCTAGAATTTCATATGAATGGAATCTTAACACGTTGCGTACGGATCACGAGAATCTTCACGAGGGATTTAAACCCCGCCGTACGCAACGTGATACAGTATGTACTCTTTTGTCTGGTCTCTTTTCCTCAGAATGTATCTGTGTGGTTGCATGTGTCAATAGCTTCTTTTTACTGCTGATTAGAATTCCATTGGATGAATATAAGATCAATCTATGTATCATCTATCTATATCTATCTGTCATCTATCTGTCATCTATCTATCTATCTATCTATCTATCTATCTATCTATCTATCTATCTATCTATCTATCTATCTATCTATCTATCCATCCATCCATCCATCCATCCATCCATCCATCCATCCATCCATCCACCTACCTACCTACCTACCTACCTACCTACCTACCTACCTAACTACCTATCTATCGACAGACATTGGATTGTTTCCAGTTTGGGGCTATTGCAGGTAAAACTGTATATAAATGAACATTTATATACATGTCTTTGTGGAGACATATGTTTTCATTTCTCATGGGTAACTACTTAAATGTGGCATGGATAGCTCACATGGTAAATGGATGTTTATTACAAGAAACTGGCAAACTGTTTTCTGTGGTGGTACCATTTGCCATTTCTACCAGATCCTTGTCAACGTTTAGTATTGTTAGTCTTAAATTTTAATTAATATTTCCCTGTTGACTACCATTGTCCAGGACTTTTTGTGTGCTGATTCGCTATTTGTGTATTTTCTTTTATGAAGTATCCGTACAAATCTTTTGTCTGTTTTTATATTGGGTTGTTTATCCTCGTCTTACTGAGTTTTAAGTATTCTCCATATTCTGATACAAGCCCCTTTTCAGATACTTGTTTTGTAAATATATTCTTTGAGTCTGTAGCTTGGCTTTTCATTTTTTTTTCTCTTTAAATTAAAGTTTATTGGGGCAACAATTGTTAGTAAAGTTACATACATTTCAGGTGTACAATTCTGTAATACATTATCTGTATCTCACGTTGTGTGTTCACCACCCAGATTCATTTTCTTAACAGTGTTTCCAAAGAGGAAGTTTTTAATCTGATGAAATCCGATTTATTAAGTTTTTCTCTGATGGCTCAGGTTTTTTTGTGTCCTAATTAAGGACTCTCTGCCTACCCCAAAGTTGCAAAGCTTTTCTCATAGGATTTCTCCTAGAAGTTTTTTTTACTGTTAGCTTCTACATTAAGGTATATGATTAATTTTGATTTAATCTTTGTATATGGTATGAGATGGTGTGAGAGTCGTTTTTTCCCTAAATGGGTATCCAATTGTTCCAAAATCATTTATTGAAAAGCCTTTCCAATGTTGAATCACCCGTGCATCTTTGTTGAAAATCATTTGACAACATAATGTGGGTCTGAAATTTTGGACTGTATTCTGTTTCATTCGTCTACAAACATGTCTGTCTTCCGGCCAGTACCACACTGCCTTGGATTTGTAGTTATTCTTAAAATCAAATATTCTATCAAATCCTCGAAGTCTTCAGATTTTATTATTTTTCAAAATGTATTGGCTATTCCAGATGCTGTTGAGAAACAGAGTTGGGAGTTGATGTTTTAGATTAGAATTTAAAGGCAGAGAAGAAAGATCTGGTTTTGAATCCTGGTGCATCAGCAAAGGGGCTTCTGCATAGTAGGCTCAATTAATGTAACTATTATTCCTTATTATTGGTACTGTCAGTACATTCCTGAGGTACAGATGGCACATCCTCCATTTCTATACAGTAAATTGTCCCCAAATACGTGTTTCACAAGAAAGCCTATTGACCACGTGAGACATTGTGTAATTTTAAAAAGGTCATTAATCCGTCCCTAGCAGTCAGTTGCATACAGTCTGTTGAATGAATCACATTTAATTTTTGGTCTAAATATTTTCTTTTGTATTCCACCAGAATCTTGAGCTCAATGATGATACTGTTCTAAATGAGATAAAGTTGGCAGATTGTGAACAGTTTCAGATGCCCGACCTGTGTGCTGAAGAGCTTGCTGTTATCCTTGGAATCTGGTACGTTGACTGACTTGTATACTTTGAACACCTCTCGCGTTGATTCTCTTGTGTTGGGGAAATCTTTATTCAGGAGGTCCCCAGAGTTCTGAATGAAGAGGTTACCTTGTACTACCTATGAAGTTTGGGAGGAGTTGGGCAACCAATTAAAGGTTAGCGATTAGGAATCTCAGGAATCACCAGTGAGTTGGGATACTTATCCTTCCCTTCTTTCAATGAATAGAATTTCTTTGTTTAGCCTTAGCTGGGAATAGACTCTTAATAAAGCGTTTAGGATAAGTGAGAATGGCTCTTTTGACTGCTGAGGATATTTACATTTCAAAGGATAGAATTATTTTTTAATACTATAGAAACTTACGGTGGAAATAGTTTTTCTTTTTATTTTTATGTTATTTTCTCTTTTGAAATAATTTCAAATTTGGAAAACTGTTGCAAGTGCAAGGCATTGCAAAGAACTTTTGAGAATCATTTTCCAACATGATACTCTATCACCCCTGAATACTTTAGTATGTGTTTCCAATACGCAGGGTATTTTTGTATAATACATAGCCACAACGTTCATACTTTACTATCATTTAATACTCAGACCCCATTCAACTTTTGCCACATGTCCTAAAATCTCCTTGGTAGCGCAGGAAACAGTCTAGAATATATGTGTTATATTTAGTTATTATGTCTCTTTAGTTTCTGTCAATCTGGAATAGTTACTCCGTTTTGCTTGACTTTCGTGATCTTGACACTTTTGAAACTTTAAACCCAGGTATTTTTGTAGACTTTCCATCAGTTTGAATTTGTCTGATTTAAAAAAAATTATGATTAGATTCACATTATGCATCATTAGCAGAGATATCAGAGAAGGGAAGTTTTGTGGTTCTTACTGCATCCTAGCAGTTTTGATTTGTCTTACGACTGGTGAGATTAACTTTGATCACATGATTCCAGTGGTGTTTGCCAGGCTTCTTCCATGCAGAGTTGTTCTTCTTTACCTTTGTAATTAATATTATTTAGGCAGGTACTTTTTTAGACTATATAAATATCCCATTTCTTAGCTGGAGATTTAGTAATGTTCAAAATAGTATATTTCACAAAGTTTCAATATTGAGGCCAGTTACATTAATAATAGGCAATTTAAAAATATTTGTCTTTTTACACAGTAGAGCTTACACTTTCATGTGCACATCATAGCATTTTTATCTCCTTTACACTAACAGTAGGTTTTCCCTTATACAAAAGTTGAATTAGAGCTCTATAGTCCCCTTTTGTTTAAAAGGGGTCGCATATATAGAATTCTGTTTCTATATCCAAATCTACTGCCCTATCACATTATTTGATTCCAGTGGCAGCTTTTATGCTTACTATTGAAAAATCATTTGTTCAATTCATAATGATGCTTAGTATACAAACAAAATAAGTAGAAGCCATTTATAAGCAATATTATGTGCTAGGAATTATACCAGGTGTTTGCACATTGTCCCTCATTAATGTTCTAACAAGCCTAGAGGTTGTTATTTTTCTCCATTTTTCAAATGGGAAATCAGGGTTCAAATGGCTAAATGACTTGCTCAGAATTACAAAGTAGCAATTAGGGCTTGAATTCAGGTTTTACTGACCCCTAATTCTGAGTTCTCCTTTATGCTGTTTCTTAGAATATTATTTTGGTAAATTCATAATTGTCGATTCATCAGGAAATTAAATCAGATCACATATATATATACATTCTGTCAGTTGAGCTTTAGCTATATTGAGTTAGACTTCACAGTTGGGAGAGGACAAAAACAAACAAACAAACAAACAAGAAAATGCTTGTTTTCAAATACTGTTTTTCTCCCCCAAATACGATCTTGGTGGAATCTCAGTATACAGAACAGTGAAAAGTGCTGAATGGATTTCATGGGCAGTTAAAATTTCCATTGTTTGGTAGAAACTACTTGATTATATTCTAAATCTTGGAGCATCTGGTGCAGTGTGTAATCCTCTGGCTTACATCAGTGAATTGATGATTTGTAGGACGTGAGTGCCATGTGGGTTGTACACAGTGATTTTGTTATACCGCCTGCTCTCGGTGTGATCCCCGTGGCCATTACCGACCCCTGTGAAGAGGGGACTTGGACATCGGGATAGGATGCATTGGTCTGGAAAGCAGACGCAGGGAAGGTGAATTCTTATAGATGGTAGATTGATGAAACAGTGCGGCTAGCTTCTTGCCCTTTGCCTTCGACTCTTGCCCTTCTCTGGCCTCCTGCTTAAGTTTGATTTTACCTGAAGGCCACATGCTGGAACTTGCCCCATGTCTCTTATACCTCGGTGTACTTGATTGCCTTTATGTAAAGTCATTGTGGGAAGAATTCCTTTGATTATAGCAATCGGTCAGTAATTCAGACTAGCAGAATAGGTAAGGAAAGGTAGGTAATTCCTTTAAAAATTAACAGTCTGATTTTCAGGCATGCTTAGTAATCTATCCTAAACCTAAGTCAGTAAGTTAAGGTAAATGGTGGCCTGATTCAGTGATTACGTTGTAATTATTTGTAATGAGCCTGTAATATTTCATTTTTGTTGTATGCTTTAGGCATTGAATTAAGGACTGGAATTTTGTATGTGAGAGATGAATCTTGATCCATTTTGGATGAGGTTCTTACATTGGTTGGACTTTTATGCTCCTGTTCACTCCTCTGAGTCTTAGAACTGAAAGGACCTTAGTGGTTAATTGGATCATCTTGCCAACTGATATGTAATTCCTTTGTGCAGTCAAACTAGAAATGTCTGAGTATATGTTGTATATTTTTTAAACAAAATGATTTCATCATTCTTCTTCCATTCATTTTTTTGTTACCAACACTAAAAATAGGTTCATTTTAAAATTATTATATACATATTTATGCTCCTTATAAAACCCCCAACCAATATTGAAAATTATGAGGATGTGGTACTATTTTGTGGGGTGGTAATTTTCATTTTTAGTGTGAGTAATATTTACGTAGAAAATAATTTATATAATATATAAATGTAAGTTATACAGTGTAATGAGGCTTTCCTTAGCCTGAGGAAGGTGGGGGCTGTGCCCACCTCTGTGAACCCCATAGGTTCTCTTGTTGGTCCCCATGATTGCGTCTGGCTTAAGTTGTTCCTTCCGTGTGGAATCTTACTCGTCATTGACTGTCCAGTCATCTTTCTGGGACCAAACAGGGAGGCATAGGGTGCAAACACAAAGGTTTAGCAAAGTCCCTGAAAGGATCGTCTTATAGACTCTCCTTTCTATGGGGGCAGGTAGAAGGAAACAAAAGGTTAAGCTGTTGCGTGGCTACAGTGTAATAATAAAATGAACCCACCACCCAGTTTAAGAACTAGAAGATTACAAAATCATCAGCCCAATCTGTGTGCGTCTTGCCCATCTCCTCCTTCTGCCTCTCCTCAAAAGGTAGCTGCTCCCTTGAATTTTGTTTGTCATTTTCTTGCCTTTTCAAAAAATATATTTACTCACATTTTTTATACCTCTGAAGTCAATTGCTTCTTTTTGCTCCTTTTTGAGCTTTATGACAGTGGTGTCTTATTATACATAGTCTTCTGTGATTTGCTTTTTTCTCTCATTGTGTTTCTATGATTCATTCATGTTTTATGGGTAGCTGTAATTTACTTTGCAGTATAGCATTCCATTGGATGAATATTTCACAATTTATTAGTCTCCTTTGGACATTTGGATTGTTAACAGATCTTTCCTATTACCTACAATATTACCATGGATATTGTGTATATAATTCCTGGTATACCCGTTCAAGAATTTCTCTGGGTTCTAGTAGCTAGCATGGAATTACTGAGTTCAGGCTATGTGAATGTTCACTTTACAAGATAGTGTTAAAGTGTTTTCCAAAATTATGCTGCCAAATCATACTTGGATCAGCAGGATCTAAGAATTCCCATCATTCTGCTTCTTAGGGAAAAATTAAGAAGTTATCAAGTGATTGTAATAATATTTTAATTTTTTGGCATGAGATTAATAAACAGGAGTTGATGCCATATTAATTCTTTTCATTTTCTTTGTGGAGTGGCACAGACTGTATTTTTTTCCTACTAAATTAATTATGTTGACATTTAGTACACCAGCCACATTCCCCCACACACACACCATTTTTTGCCCCCTTTTTCTGCCTCCATGGAAACACACGGTAGCCCACGGCTGCTCACGCTGGCTGCCAGCCACTCATAATGGCCGCCGGCCACTCATGCTGGCCACCAGCCGCTCCTGGCAGCACACCTGGCAGCACACAGTAGCCCACGGCAGCACACAGCAGCCCCCCTCCAGGAAAAGCCGTTGTTCACAAACTTAGCTGGAGAGGGCGCAGCTCACTGGCCCATGTGGGAATCCAACCGGCAACCTCTGTGTTTAGGAGCATGGCACTCCAACCACCTGAGCCACCTGGCCAGCCCACCAGCCACATTTTGTCAGTGTTTTATTACTTTTGTACTTATCTTTGGCAAACTTATGTCTACATTTGTATATAATGCAATCATATTAAAACGTGCTTTCACGTATAAAATGAGTTTACTTTGCCTTTTAAAAATTATATTTCATTAGTTATAACATGCATTTTAGAAATAATTTACTTTTTATTATTATTTTTTAATTTAAAGCACAAATTTCCAAAAGAATAACCCAGTTCATAAGTTAACTGAAGAGGAGCTACTTGCGTTTACATCGGTGAGTAATGTCTTCTTTCTTTTCATTTTCGTTTTTTTCCTTGTAAATTATTTTGCCTCTGGTATATTCTTGCCTCAGATTGTTCGTTTTGAAACACTGCTGCTTAAGTAAATAAGGGAACAAAAACTCATCATTTTAGTTTGCAAACTGCATCTATCTTGCTACTGATTTAAACATAAGTAGTATTTTTATTTTGTGCTTGCTTGGATTTGTGGGCAGTGACCAAGTATTTCCTGTTCATTGTTTCCAGGGCATCACACATAATAGGTCCTCAATAAATGTTAAATGACTAAATGACTTGACAGAGCAAAAGTTGATATCTTTACTCCAAAGCCACCAAAGTATGCAGCTCTTGAAAGACTGATGGCTACAGTAGAAGACTTCAGGGAGCTCGGAGTGAAACCAAGGGGCATGGCTCATAGAGGCTAAGGACGGAGGTGGTGTCAAGAGCGTGAGGGTGCTTGTCAGCTGTCAACAGCATGGAGTAGTCAGGAGAAGAGGCTGTGGGCTTTGATAATTAGGGGCGTGTTGCTTGTCTCTAGGACAGTTTCTGTGGAATATATGGGTAGTCACCTCATTACAGAGACTTAAGGAGGGACGAGGGTGTAAGAAAGTAAAGTTGATAAAGGTCACAGTTGGAAAAGAATGGCAATAAAAAAGGAAAGGTGTAATAGAGGCTTGAGGGTTTGAGATCAAAGAGGGCTTTTCAAGAAGAGAAAGGTCATAGAGCAAGGGGTCAGCCAGTATCTTTTTAGCTTTGTGGAGAAAAAGAAAATATGCATGTATCTTTAATGAACACAAATTGCTTAAGATACATAATTTTTTCAAAGGCATTTTTATATCATTAGGAATCAAGTTAGAATTCTGATGTTTTCTTCCTTTGTTATTTTTCAGATAAGGCAAAAATAAAGTACTTTTATGTGGTAGAAAGAAAAGCTTGCTTACTTTGTACTGTAGCATACCTTTTGCAAGTTACTGTTTTCTACATAGCGTTTTGGAATTGGTTGGATGTTAATCCTTTGAATACTCTGGGCGCCTCTTTTATTTTCCCACTTCTTAGAAATCTTTGATGTTTATCATTATGGCATGTCTGTGTTTAAGTTACTATGTGGAAATGTCTCTACTTATTCGTTACATGTGCTGTCAGGAATTTGACAAGTAAAATGTTACAAACATTTAAAAAATATATACATGAGAAAGTTATTATTTACCTCTCATTTATTCATGCAACTAATATCTGTTGAGTACTTAATATATACCAGGCATGTGCTGGTTGGTCACTGGGGATATAGCAGTAAACAGTCTTTTCCCTCTTGGAGTTTTCATCAATTTACATTCTTGTGGGGGAAGTACACAGTAGACAAAAAGAGAAATAGGTGTTTAATAGAAGTGTGCTGGGTAGTGTAAAACAGGGTAAGGTAATAAGAATGGGGACCGAAATGGCTGTTTCAGACAAGGTGGTGGGGAAGGTGACCTTGAACTCAGGTCTGCATGAAGAGAGGCACAGGGAAGGATGTGGGGGTCTGGAATGGTGGTGAAGTGTAGGGAAGTACAGAGTTGGATGGGGACAAGTGTCTAGATGATAAATGCCTGGGTTTCTTCTGATGAAGGAGGTAAACAGATGTAGCATATATAGGAAGTGTTCCTCCTGACTTCTCACGGGTCAGTAGTAGCATCTTCTAGGGACTGGTCTCATAAGCAGTTTATTATGGGATGTATGTTATCCACAGTTACCTGAAATGACACTAGAATACTCTATGTACATTCAAACAGTTAATTTTTTTAAGCTTTCAAATGAGTGGGGGTATATAGCTTCCTTTTTTAAAAACCTTTCTTTTGTAATTCTTTTCTTTTTTAGAAATTTATTTTCCCATTCTTATTCCTCTGTGTTGTGAGGTACTGCTGAAGTAATCAACTCAGATAACTTCTGGTGGCGTTACGTTAACTCATTCCTCCTCGCTTGCAGTGAAGGTCATAAATTCAACTGCTGTACTTTCCCCAAGAGCTTTATAATACATAATTTTTTTGCTCTCTCTCCTCCTCCAGCTCTCTTCCAAATCAGACTGACCTGAGGACTGATCTCTTTTTGGAGGAGAGCTGTTTGATGACAGTGCTTCATAGCGCTAGGCCCAACTCTGCTAAAGAGATGAGTTTGTTAATCTCAAGTAAATCTTTAATTGGTAAGAAATAGGGCGAGGAACTTACATGTGAGGAGGGCTTTTAGGAGGCCTCTGTACTGTGGACTCTACACCCCATTCTATTTTCTAATCCCAAAGAGAGCACACACAATATACCAGAAAAACCCAAATCAGCCCTCGTCAACTTTTCCTTTTATCTACCGGTGCTTCGTCTTATCCCTTCTTTGTGCATGATATTACATCAGATAATAAGATGAATTGGAAGTGGCCCCTGGTTTTAATGAAGAATTTCATTGAGAGTTATATCCTGTGTAACTCTATATCCTGTATATAAATATCCTTTATTTGTAGCCTGTATAACTCCAAAAGAGTATTTGAAGCCAGAGGGAACACTTTTAGGTGTTACCCCACTTCTGAATTCTTGAATTTTTGTCTGTGCTTCTTTTTTTAACAAGAATATATTTGGGCTTATAAGTATTTATATGTATGTCTTCTCTTCCCCATAAGGCTTTAAACTCCCAGTTTTACAGACTGGGCTCCGTTCTTTGGGTCTTCGCAAGGCCTGGTACTGTGCTTCAGTGCTTTACTTGTAGCTGTTGCTCACATGTATGCAGAATAAGAATGAATGAAATATGCTAGAAATCCAGACAGGCTTTATTTCTGTCCTGCAGCGTGGTGCTGCGTTGTTCCACTTAGATCTGTAATTTAGGTAGCATTACTTTAACCTGGTGTACCACCCCGTGTATCCTCACCTAGTGGTAAGGGTAACCACTTACTTCACCTTTCTTTTCTGTAAAATGGGGGAAGGAGTGGTGTGCCCCTCCCTGAGCACTGAAAACTTGTTTTGAGGATGAGATTACAGAACGCCTATGAAAGTATTTCAGTGAAACTAGAGGCTAGTGCACCCACAGCCTTCAGTGAGGAGCCAGGCCATCTGGTCATTGGCTTGTAGGGAAATATTCCTGTTTTCCAGGAATAGGATTTTTTAAGTGCATAAGACCTGTTTGGAATTGGGTATATAGATGTGGGAGAGAGGAGCCGAGAGGAAAGACAGCCTTCTCTGTCTTGCTGGGCATCCATTTCCCTGCTCTGGCAGCAGTGTTGGTAGCCTGCGACTGGGGTTGTCAACTACTGAGGCTGTCAGGTGGCTTCCTTTGCTGATCGAAGAGCAAATATGGTAGAAGCCTTAATGCTCCTACCAGAGGGCTGTAAGCCCCTGGAGGGAGAGGGACTGTGGTTATTGGACATTTGGTAAATAGTTATTGAGCAAACAGACGAATGGTGTATTGGTCCTGAATTTCATTTAATTTTAGTCAACTGTCTTAAAGTTTACTAAAATGATGGTGAAGTCTCTTTTTGCCAGAAAATTTTGCCAGTGTTTTCACGTTAGTACAGCATGTTGAACTATATGTGAGATATATTGAGAAAATGTTTTAATTCAGAAGTTTGTCATAAAAGGAATACTTTCCTCTTTTTAAAGTTGTCATTAGGTAGTGCTATTTCTGAGATATTATATCCGCACATTTCAGGAAAGCTGAATGAGTCATAGTGAAAATAACCTATATTGTTTAAGAGAACCTTTATGTTGTATTGGCCTGATAATTTAAAATTAACTGTGGTATCTACGTTATTTCCTTTCAGATGAGCCTGGTCAGTAATGCTTATAATTTCCTCTCATTGTTGAAAATGGGAACAATTTAGTTCATTCAGACAGGTGTCTCAGTTTTAACTGGCAAAAGTTGCTTAAGTGTGAATTGATGTTGGCAGCCTGCCTTCTGACTGTCTGCCTGAAACCCCAAGGTCTCTGTAAATGAAAAATGGAAAAAGACCTTTGGAAGTTGCACATTATATTGTATGTATTTTCTCTTTCTGCTATTAATTTAAAGCTATTTAATAAATACTTATTTATGAACATAAAGTAATTTGTTAGCCATTTTTACAGATTAAAATGATCACCTATTTTCTAGGGCATACTCACATCTTAATTTTTTAAGATAGGCGATATAACTTTGTGAGATACTTCTGATATTTAGTTTGTATTAGCATTACATGATGATATGTTCTAGTCAGTATGACAGCTCAGGATTTTTATTTTCTTTCTGGTTTGACTATTTGTCTCCCAAAATGTTACTCTGTACGTTTTAATTTAGTAGGCATTCATTGATAATGAACCTTGTAGCTACTCGGTTATTACTTGGTAATTTTTAAAGAAACAGGAGAAAGGTATATGTTATTTTTTGTATCCATTTGTGCATTGACTGTTAAAAAGCAGGGGCTTAATAAATATTTGTTGATTGGAGTTGAACTGAGTTACTTGTAAATACCTTATTTCAGGAATAGAATGAGTAATAGGACTTGTGGGATCCTACAAGACTCTTTTCTTACCACCATCTACTTTGGAAATTGCTACTTCCTTCTTCACAGTTAACTGCCTTAAGGTTAATGATTATTTGTGGGTGGACTTTTAGTCATGTTGAAGTAACTGGTACTGAATTTAAACTCATTGTAAACATCAACAATACTGCACAAACTACAAGGTCTGACAATTAACTTCGCAAACTTGTTGCAATGATGTTGCTAACCTTTTTTGATATCAGGGGTTTATTCATTATGAATTTGTACCAACTGGACAAATAGTTAACCAAGTTTACTGTTTGCAAGTGCTGAAAATGAAAAGGCTGCGTGTAAAAGTTAGATGACCTGAACTTTTCAACAATTCATGGCTCTTACATCACAACAATGCACCAACTCACACGGCACTGTCTGTTAGGGAGTTTTTAGCCAGTAAACAAATAACTGTATTGGAACACCCTCCCTACTCACCTGATCTGGCCCCCAATGACTTCTTCCTTTACCTGAAGATAAAGGAAATATTGAAAGGACATTTGATGACATTCAGGACATCAAGGGTAATACGATGACAGCTCTGATGGCCATTCCAGAAAAAGAGTTCCAAAATTGCTTTGAACGGTGGACTAGGTGCTGGCATTGGTGCATAGCTTCCCAAGGGGAGTACTTTGAAGGTGACCGTAGTGATACTCAGCAATGAGGTATGTAGCACTTTTTCTAGGATGAGTTCACGAACTTCATTAAGATCTGACCCAGATCTTACTGTGTAGACTTTAGTTGGGGTGAGTTTTGACTCTTAGCATCTAACACAGATTGTGGATATTAGAATGTGTGTTGAATTTTCCCCCCTCAGCCTTAAGAGTCAACATACAGAACAAACAGAGGGATAGTGAAGATAAATATAAAATCTTAAGAGTTCATAGGGCAGAAAACGTGTGTAGATAATAGCGTAGTAATTGACATCTAAAAATGAGGTATTAATATATGATTTCAAGCAACTTCTGTTGATGGATATAAAAATAGTAGAATTTAGTCATTTTAAATCTGTGAATGCCATTTTTCGTAGTGTCTATATCAGTCCTGGAGATTAAACTATTGGTTGTGTGGACAAATGTTAACACTTGGGTGAAGGGTATACAGGAATTCTTTGTATTAGTCTTGCAACTTTTCTGAAAGAGAAAATAAGCTTGAAAATAAAAAGTTAAAGGGAAAAAAAGAACCCTCGGGCACGAAACTATACAGAAAATGAGCAAAGCCTATCATTGCCTCATGGCTAGATAACCATTCCTGTTTTGGGTGGAAGATGTAAGTGGGTTGCTCAGGCAACCGTTAAACTTCTGTCAATCTGCCTGTGTCTCTTACTGAGTTTCAGCCTTGTGTCTTGCCCCATATTGTCTTTAGTAACAGAGGAGATAGGGAGAAGTTATAAAGTGAACCTAAAGACATAGATTAAAATAAAAGAAAGAAGGGGAACCATGGACTGGAGATCAGAGGCTTTCACTCCTGGCAGTATGGCAGACAGGGTGCTCTGAGAGCCTACCTGCTGCAGAACAATTAAATCCATGGAAAGGACACACTTGTTAAGACATTGCTAGTCTCAAAAAATATAGAGAAGATGTCTAAAGAGTCTTCCCACCTGACTTAAGTACATACATACATGCACAGACACACAAAAAGAAATCAGCAGCTGGGGTCAGGGTCAGACATGATTGGCAGGGTGCTGGGGCTTTGACAGGCAGTGTGAGGGATGGAGTTACCTGAAGTTACAGCACTTTCAGAACTTCCCCCCTGAGCCAAGACCCTGGAGAAGGTCTGAAGTGATCCTAAATTCCTGGTGCTGCCTGGCTGTGGCAGCAGACACCATCTCTAATACCAAAATAAAATTGAGCAGTGAGCTCACAATTAAATATCAACCAACAGAAGAGAAGGCGAGCCACCATGATGGAGAGTCAACAAAAACACCAAATAATGGATTAAGGGACAAGTTGTAGTTTTCTGATACGGAAGAGCTGTGTACGAATGTTTAAGGAAATACAGGATGGATTCACAAAGATACCTGAAAATCTTCTGTTCTTAGACTTTTATGTTTTGGAGGAAAAATGTAACTTTTGGAAATGATTTGAAATTAAAAAGATTGAAAAAAAATGTAATCTATGCTTATCCACACCAGAGAGATCTTGTAAAACACCCAAGAAGTTGTGAATCACAGGGTATTCCAGAAATTCCAGTCTTAGAAATATACTTAGGAAGCTCTTTCATCGGCACCAGTAGATCTGTATAAGAATGTTTAATATTAGCAGTGTTTGTAACGGCAAAGAAACTGGAAACGCTTTAAAAGTTTGTTGATAGGAGAATCGATAAATAAATAGTCATATATCACCCTTGTGAAATAGCATACAATAGTGAAGTGAAAATAAATGACCTATAGCTATGAGCAATAACCAGGATAAGTTTTATAAATATAATAAGTTAGAAAACCAGTCACAGACTCACAGGTGTTTATGTTATTATATGAGGTCAATTAAGTTTGCAAACTTATACTAGAAAAAAATGCTACATGCCTCATTGTTGAATATCACTACTGTCACCTTTGAAATACTCCCCTTGGGAAACCATGCACCGATGCCAGTGCCTAGTCCACCCTTCAAAGCAATTTTGGAACTCTTTTTCTCAAATGGCCATCAGAGCTGTCATCGTATTACCCTTGATGTCCTGAATGTCATCAAAATGTCTTCCTTTCAATATTTCCTTTATCTTCAGGTAAAGAAAGAAGTCACTGGGGGCCAGATCAGGTGAGTAGGGAGAGTGTTCCAATACAGTTATTTGTTTACTGGCTGAAAACTCCCTCGCAGATAGTACCATGTGAGCTGGTGCATTGTCGTGATGCAAGAGCCATGAATTGTTGGTGAAAAGTTCAGGTCGTCTAACTTTCTCATGCAGCCTTTTCAGCACTTCCAAATAGTAGACTTGCCCCATGTTGTCTTTAGTAACAAAGACAACTGGTTAACTGTTTGTCCAGTTGGTACAAATTCATAATGAATAATCCCTCTGATACCAAAAAAGGATAGCAACATCATTGCAATGATTTCGCGAACTTAATTGTCAGACCCTGTATTTTATAGTTCAGATTTTAGTTACTCTTAATCTTCTGCATATATCGAATAATAAAAAAAAATCTAAAAACTATTTTGAGCAATGGCAAGATTGTCTAAATGTTATTTGATAAACCATTTTAAAGAATAAACTGTACTGGTTTCATTGCATACATTTTACTTTTAAAGTGAATCTTGTTGACTTTCATTAGGCCGGTGAGCGGCAGAATCAGTGATGATGGGGAGCACTGATGTAAAGTAAAGGACAAAAACTTTAAGAAAGAAAAGCCCTTTAGTGGGGCTGATGGTCCCCAGACAGGAGAAACATACAGAGCTTACAGCTAAATGGTGTAATACATTTGATATTAAGGTGTCTCGTTCAAACTCAGGGTTTCGTGCTTCTGCTTTTTGCCATCATCGAAGCTAAAGCTCTTAGGCTTTCTGACATGAATGAATATGGTGTTAAAAGATGAAAAATTCAGTTTTAAAATAATTTATTTGTTTTAAGTAGGTCTGCACTTCATGACAGTGTGAAGGGTGTACCTGGCAGTGCTAATGAACTGACATCTCCAGAATGCAGATCTCTCTTTTCTGAGGCAGCCAAATGACCAACCGCTTGATCTCTCTGGTGTCTGCTTTCTATAGGAAAATTCGCAGAGCGTAGAAAAGAGCTTTGAAAGCATTGTAATAGCAGGAGATCCAGAATCTCAGAATTTGCCAAGTATGCTACTAGATATGGTGGGAGAAATAAAAGTATAAAGCATAGGACTTGCCTTCATGGAATTTTTAATTTAGCCAAGATCAGATAAACTTATGAAAATGTAACTAGCAATACCAGGCAGTTTAAACTACAAATTGATAGCGCAGATAAATAAATCCCCTAACTGCTCATGAAAGACGAAAATATTTAGGACGGAGCAGTCAAAGAAGGCTTTGTTCACTAAGGGGGGATTTGAGTCAGGCCTTGAAAGACAGCTGGGGTTTAGATGGAGTGATAGCGTGAGCAAAGGAAGGAGATGGGAAGGAGTGAGCTTACTGGGTTCAGTGAGCTGTGTTGGAAGATTTGTTTAGGGCAGTCGTGAGTCTTGGGTGAAATAGATTTGAGACAGACTTTAAATGGTCTACAGAGCAAGGATACGGAATTTAGACTGCTGTTCTACTTTAGGGGAATAATTTGTAGATTACATTTAGAATTTAAAGTTATTGTCATTTAGTACTGGTTTTAACAATGAGTGCTCTTTAGAATAGATAATTAAGCCAGGGGAATGGTGCTGCTTTTTAAAGTATGTCTTTGTTCCTTGCTGTGTAAGGTCAGCCTGACCTGGGTGGGCATCATCCGATTTATGTGTGGAAAAACAGCCATCTGAAAGCTCCGTGTTTAAAGGGGCAGACTGGCTGTCTGTTATATACAGGATCCGCATGACCTCTGGAAGAAGATTTTTTGAAACATGATAAGAATGAAAGGAAATTTGTTTTCAATAGAAACAACATTCCAGATCCTCTTTGATGGTGTTACAGAATTTTCTTTGCTACATTTCTGGGAATACGAGTTATGTTGGATATAGTGGGAAATTGTTAGTTAAATAAAATAATGCATATATATATAGAGAGAGAGTGTCATAATACAAAATTTACTTTTTAGTGTGAGGTAAAGTGGTATGCACTGACTTTTTCATTTCAAGCAGTTAACAGAGTTTCCTCAGATGTTAGATTATTACAGTTCCTTTTTTAGCGTGAGACCTAGCGTCAGCTCAGGTGGCATATCTTAAAGTGATAAGCTCCTACGATGGCGTTCAGAGCAGACTTCCTTTTGCTCTCAAAATTATCTTCTTACACTCCTTATCAACAGTGCTGAAGTGGATTGATTCTTTAACTTAATGAAACATTGTAACTATAAATAAAAGATATCACTATAGTTCATCAACATTCATAATAATGAAAGAAATATTAAAGAGTATAGAAAAATTGTATACCTGTAAAATCCTACTAACTCAGTAAGTCACCTTTCATAGAATTTGGTCAATGAGATTTGAGAAATGAGCAAACTTTTCTTAAAACAGGAAAATAAATGGAATCACTCCATTTGGTGGTTTCTGGTCTCTGCCCCGATATGGTGGGAATTCCATCTCATATACAAGTATATGGTTGCAAATGGCACAGCGTTCTTTATCATCATCCTAATTCTCAAAGTGCTGCTAGGTGAGCACACCAAATTTCTTAAACTTCTGTTTCTTACTGGATTTTTAGCCAGACTCATAATTTAGTGAGCTGATATTTTATCAAATTACTTTAGTTAATAGACTGTAGGTAGAAATCAATGCACTTAAAAAAGATAGCATTTGTAACTATGAGTCCACTTATATGAGGTACCTAGAGGAATCAAATTCATAGAAACAGAGTCGCATGGTGGTTGCAGGGGGCTGGCAGTAGGGATAATGGGGAATTGTTGTAATGGGTATAGAGTTTCATTTGCAAGGTGAAAAGAATTTTGGAGATAGATTGCACAGCATTGTGAATGTACTTAACATAACTGAACTATACACTTCAAATTGGTTAAGATGATATGTTTTATGTTGTATGTGTTTTACCACAATTAAAAAATATATTAGGAAAGAGAAAAAAATACCCGCAATAATGCCAAAAAACATCAAATTCCTGAGAATAAATCTATCAAAAGATTTATAAGACCTCCACAGTAAAATCTATAAAACATTATTAAGAGAAATTAATGAAGACCTAAGTATAGGATTTAGGGTATGCTATGTTCATGTAGGACTTAATATTTTAAAATTTCAAGTCCTCAAATTAACCTGCATAATCAATGTAGTCCCTGACACAGGCCCAGCAGTTTGATATTTTTGCTTGTTGCTGTTATGTTTTGGTTTTGTGGAACTCAAGCTGACTTGAAAATTCATATGGAAATGCAGAGGGCTAAGAATAGCTATGGCAGTGCTGGAGAAGAACAGCGCAGTACTTACTCTGCCAGGTACTATGGAACGACGCGTGTGTTTGTTACGACACTGCTCAGCACACTGGGGTCCTTGGATGCAGCATCCGCAGCACCTGGGAGCTTGTGAGACATGCAATTCCTCTGGCTCCACCTCCACCCTAACTGAATAATCTCTGGGGTTGGGGCCAAGGAGTCTGTGTTTTAACAATCTCTCTAGGTTCTTCTTATGTACTTTTAAGTTTGAGAAACACTGGATTAAGATATTTTGACATAAGGAAATACAAGCCAAGCAGTGGAACAGATAGTCTAGAAACATCCATATGTACACGGTTCATCTGATTTATGACAGAGTTGGCACTGTAGTGCAATGGGGATTGGGTAGGCCTTTCCGTAAACGGTGTTAGATGATTTGTATCCATATAGAAGAAAACTATCTTAACCCCTATCTCATACTATACGAGGTGTGATCAGAACATACTGGGAATGTTTAAATTAAAAAATTTATTACAGTAAAAGACACATTACCATTAATCCCCCTCAAAATACCTCACCTCTCTTCGAACACATTTATCCCATCATTCTTGCCACTTTCTGAGGCAGTTCTGGAAGTCCTCTTTCGTGAGTGTCTTTACTTCACCCTCCATCACGACAATGCTCCGTGTCACACGTCACTATGGTGTGACATTTTCTATCAAATAAAAACATTACGGTGTGTCCTCATCCACCTTATTCACTGGATCTGACACCGGGCGACTCCTGGCTCTTCCTCAAAGTCAAAATGATTAAGGACATCGAGGCAGCCATGACAGAGCAACTAAAGACATCCATGAAAGAGGACTTCCAGGACTGCTTCAGGGAGTGGCAAGAACGATGGGATGAATGAGTTCAAAGCGAGGGGGAGTATTTTGAGGGGATTAATGGCAATGTGTCTTTTACTGTAATACATTCTTTAAATTTAAATATTTACTGTAGTGTCTGATCATACCTCATATATGCAAAAATCAATTCCAGATAGATTATGCAAAAGTGAAAAGCAGAACTATCAGGCTTTTAGAGGTAAATGTAGGAGAACATCTTTGAGACTTTAGGACAAACAGGGAAATAAAACTCTAACTATAAAACAAAAAAATAAAGAGAAACTGGAATTTATTAATATGCAGCACTTTTTATCAAAAGATACCATTGATATTGTTAAATAACTTTGAACTCTGCCTTGCTAGCACATCGTGTGTGTTATATAAGTGTTTGTCAAATAAGAATAAATAATACATTACCCTCTTCCAACAAAAAGACAGAGGACATGTGTCCAGAAAATATAAAGAATACTTACAAATTATCAAGAAAAATTCTGACAACCCAAAAGAAAAAACAGGCAAAGGACTTCTAAAGGGACTTAATAAAGAGGCATTAAAAGGGGCATTAACATATTCAAAGGTACTCAACTGTATTAGTCATTAGAGAAAAACAGATTTAAACCACAAAGGAATACTGCTACATACCCACCTGATTGGCTGACACACACAAAAAATAGACATTATTCAGTGATGCAAGGATGTGAAACAACAAGAACTTGCTGATGTTTCTAATAAGAGTGTGAAGTAGAACAACCCTTTTAGAAGATTGGCAGTATGTATGAAAGCTAAATGTATTCATACTCCGAGGCCTAACAGTTTCACTCCGAAGTATATACCCAACAGAAATACTTCATCTAAAGAACATGTCTTAGAATGTGCCTAACAGTACATTCTGATAGCACATCTAGAATGTTCATAGCACATTTGTAATAGCCCCAAATTGGAAACTACCTAAATGCCCATTAGCAGTATAATGGTTAAATACATTGTATATTTATGCAATGGAATATTATGGAGCAATAAAACGAACATTCTACAACTATGTGAAGGACTCTTTCAAGCATAATGTTTAGCAAAAGAAGCCAGATACAAGAGTATTCTCTGATTACATTTGTGTAAAGTAGAAAACATGCACGCTGATTTATGTTGTTAGAAGACAGGATAGGAGTTACTCTTTGCCGAGGGGCAGAGAAGTGTCCAAGACAGAGAACAAGGGGACAGTGGGATGCTGGTAATGTTTTTTGATCTGGATGCTAGTTACATAGATCTGTTCAGTTTATGAAAATTCATTGTGTGTATGTGTGTAAAATGCTTTAACAGAAGGAAATACTGGATCTAGTAGCCATTTCTTTGCCACATCAAAGTGAAAAATGTGTGGAAAGAGTCACATAAGACATGCACATTCATTGTCCAATGACTTGCAATGGTCATTCTTTCATTCTGAAAGAACAGTATCTTTAAAAAAAGGAATGTTCATAAAGCACCTTTTCTCAGCACATTTTAACCAAACAAGAATTTCTTATGTAAAAGTCAAAAATTTCTTTTAGACTGTTAAATTAATTCAGCTTTCTTGTGTGAATGTGTTAAGTTCATTTAAGTGTTGGAATACATCTTCCCTGTAGTCGAAGTGAAGATAAACTATGAACTTCAAACTTATCCTCTCTGTCAGTGCTTTGCTTGGGAAGAACCTCAGTTTATTTCTTTGAGCCTATCAATACTAGAAAGCATCAAGATTCAGGATGACCTACTATTTCCATATGGAAAAAGTGACAATTTCGTGCCAAAAGCACAAAAGCATCAATCAGTTTATTTTCACAACAGACTTTTGCCATGTGTCCAGGTGATTTTGAATGTTTTTGTTTATCTTCACAAAGAAAAAGAAATGTAACGATTATGGTTGTAAGGAGTTCTTTTCTACAACAGAGATAAAACAGTATGCTGTAATAATGGGCAGCCAGTTTTTTCAAGTTAATGCTGTCTGAACATTTCACCGAGTATCAGAACGGAGCTGCCAGATGATACTCTGAAGTCTACAAGGACATGGTTTAATCATAGTGGGACATCATTTGGGTTTCTGTAACTTGGGAAGATTTCTAATAAGTTGAATATTTGTGCAATAGAAAAGCTTCTTGCTGTGCACAGCTTCTGTTTGCCAGTGCAATAGCTAGCTGGCATTTTAGACCTGAAGGTAACTAGCATCAATACCTGTTCATGTGTGAGTCGCTAAGCCGTGCACTGGCAGGTGGAGTGAGCACTGCCATGTATCTTAGGTGGAGTGGTGACAGCTTAATTTGTGTTTTGGGTAATTTGCCTTCTGAGGGAGTTGTCATATCTGTGTCTTCAGAAAGGCGGCAACTTGCTCCCCTGCAGGGAGGAGGGCGAATAATATCCTGGTTAAGAACCACTGTTATGGAGGCTTTTGCAATTGAGTATTTACCGTATTTCCCTCGGAGCAAGAAGTTAACTCTCCAGTTATCAGCCTTTTAGTAATTTCTGTTATTTATGACCAGTCTAGAGTAAAACATTTAGAAATGTACAGAGTATTTTTGAGAAATGAGTGAATTATTAGAAGCAAATTATAAATTATAAGAATTAGCAACATGCAATATTGTAAATCTTCATAAAAATGTATTCTTTGTGGGAAATAGAAGATGAGATGATGAAAAATCGTGCTCACTCTAATTTAATTACATAGAAATATATCAGAACCTTTTCATACACTAAGATAATCCAGCCTTTGGGAAACAAATTGTGAAAATTGGGAGACGTTGAACATATGTACAGGATATTTCATCCAAAATACCATTAGTGGCTTTAAAATACAATGACATTAGTTTGGGCACAGTTATATTTTATCTTCTGTTTTCTGTTTTCAGTCTTTTAGCAGCACTGAGCTTGACTGTAAGGTTGTTCTGTCTTTTTAAGGACTTTGTTAGTAATGATTTTATAATATATATGCTACTTTTTTGTTATGGTAAAATATGCATAACATAAAATTTACCATTTAACAATTTTTAAGTGTTCGGTGGTATGAAGGACACTTACAGTGTTGTGCAATCATCACCACCATCCATCTCCAGGACTATTTTTATCACCCCGGCCTGAAACTCTGTCCCCATTAAATGGTAATTCTCATGCCCCCTCCCCCAGCCCAGGGCAACCACCATTCTACTGTCTGTCTCTATGAGTTTCACTATTCTAGGTACCCCATATCAGTGGAATCATACAATATTTGTCCTTTTGTGTCTGTCTTATTTCACTGAGCAGAGCGTCTTTAGGATTCATCCATGTGTCCCAGAACCTCCTTCCGTTATAAGGCCGAGTAATATTCCAAACTGGATGCAGTGATAGAAAACCACTGGGGAGAGATGGCGTCACTTAGGTAGGTGGTTGAGAAAGGGTCTCTGAGGAGATGGCATTTAAGCTGAGATCTGAATGGTGAGACAGTCAGCGGAAGGCAGTGGGGTGGACATTCGCAGGTCCAAAATTGGAATTAAGAGCCATAACCCTCGTTGAGGACATGGTAGAGACTATGGATTAACTCCCCCGGTCCATCTGGACAGATGACAGCTTGAGTTCTCACCATCCGGGCTGGCCGGCTGCTGAGGCAGGTAGTTAGGTTGGTATTCTCCCCATTGGGTTTGCTTGCTGAACTGTTAGACTGGACATTTTTTAAAAATATCATTTCTTCATAAGTCAGTAGAGCTGTAGAGCATATACCTCCTGTTCAGTTTTCTTTTTCTTTTCCTAATAGCCCCTATTATGATTGATTCCTGTGAGCAGCAGTGTTTTATAAAATATATTAAATATAGCCTATCTGCAGTAAACTCCTTTCCGAAATACTTTCCCAAGTCTATATCTCCCAGCCAAATGGATATAAGATAAATGCATTCTTCAGTGATATCATTATCCAGTCAGTTCTTTCTTTAAAACTTTTCAGATATCTACTTGCCAGACTGCATTTTACTTTTATTGTTTAGTGAGAATGTTTTGCTTGCCTTTCACATCAACGTCTCAGGCCAACTCTTGTTCTCGTGCCAGCATAGAACACAGTCTGACTTTGTTGTTTTTCCGAGGGAGATGTCTCCTCTCTTTGGTGTGCACACCTCCAGAAAGCTGGGTTTTAAGTCGGACAAGCCTGAGGCCTGAGTTGATCTGTGAACTGCAATGTTATTCTTAAAGCGATCAGTGTGATGGGAGGTGTGGGGGAGGAAAACTGGGAGGAAAAGTCGTCCTCCCCTCTCTTAGGGTCCTTGGCTGGCTCTGAAAATTAAACTCACCAAGAATGATTAACAGGAGAAAGGCACGCAAATTTATTTAATATCAGTTTTGCACGACATGGGAGCCTTCATAAGGAAAAGACCTGAAGAAACAGTTAATCCTGAGTATTTTTATGCTAGGTTTGATGAAGAGTGGGCAGTCGTGGAGGAATATGAGCGGTCAGAGTGTCTGAGGGACGTGGATTAGGCTGGGGGTACTTAGTCAGGCTTGTTTGTTGGGATTCTTCTCAGCGTCCATTTGTCTTCAGAGATAAGGATGCCCCTTTCTTCTGGTTATAGAGAGGGCGCCTCTCACAGGCGGGTTTTATGACCTGTTTCAGGGAGGAGGCTGAGGGCGGGGCAGGGGTCAGAGTAATTTTCTGCATCTGCTTTCTCAAACTCCTTCAGCTTAAAACATTCCATATGCTAAGGTACCGTATTTTGGGAGTCGTGTGTCCTGAACCCCATCAGAGGTTAGTGCCACCCCCCATGCCCACTCTGGAAGGTGATTTTCTATTAAGGGTGAGAGAAAGCAGTACAGGAGAGGGGGCCACGCGTGCTTTGTGTGGGCACGCTGGGAGGCTTTGCGAAGCCTCACCTGTTCACACTGCCTTCATCCTCACAGCTCTGTGAGAGATGGGAATGGCTGTTTACGGAGGAGGAAAGAGACCCCGGGAGGTCAGTTAGGTCCCAGGGTCACACCTGGGATTCTAACCGAGCTCTGCCTGACTTGGAGACTTCCCCCGTTGTCCCACAGAGCTCTGTCCTCAGTGTTGTCATGAGGTTACAGATGCTCAGTGGTTTCTAGTACATTCTCTGAACTGATGGCAGTCACTTCTCTGGCATTAGGTTATTCAAGATACCCTCTCTAGGAAAGCATTTTAACTAAAATTGAAGATTCCTTACCCTAACCAAGGCCAGAAAGCATTTGCGTGCATTTTAAAATAGTAATTCTAATACAAATAGAAAAAAAGATTTTATGCCTTTAACTTTTAAGTGAACAAATACTTCATTTTGGGAGCATTTTGTGTACTTAAAGTTTAAATTGCATTTGTGTCTGTTAATTAAGTTTTTTTTTAAGTGAAAGGGCACCAGATTTCTAATTGTTTTCATTTGTGAATTTGGATAGTTTTAAAAAATTTATTTCAAATGTGAGAAAAATGGCATTTATTTTTCTGTGGTTTATTTTGTCACATATGTTGTAATCTGTGAGATAAAAAGATTTATTAGTCTATGGTGTGATATATTGATATAATCTGCTTACTGTTTTGATTAACTGGAAAGATTCTGATTCATTCTTTAAGTGACTTATTCAGTAGAATCAATCAACTAGGTTAAGTAATGACCACAGTTTTCATAAGAATATTTGAAAGCACATGTTTTAATATTTTTCACTGAGATTTTCCAATCTGCCTTCAGCTGTATCCTGATATTTTTGGAAGAATTAGTTTTGTTCTATTTATAGTGGGATCACCCAGCTTATCTCTTCTTTATGTGGTTTTTATTTCATTTTATTTTCTCTTCCATCAGTGTTTGCTTTCACAAGCAAAGTACTGGGCCATTCAGACATCAACCTTGATCCTCCGGACAAAACTCGAGAGAGGAAGCACACGCCGAGTGGAACGGGCGATGAGGCAGACACAGGTAGGAATTCATGTGGCAATTTTTGTTTTTCTTTTAACTGTTTATTGCTACCAATAAGCGTGCATGTGTGTTATGAATCTAGAAGGATGAGAAGGTTTGCATTTTACTTAAACACTTTGTTATAATTTAGAGTATAGGTTTTAAAATTGGATTGCTTGGCTTCAAAGCCCAGCTCTACTTAGTAGCTCCGTGACCATGGTGTTAAACCTCTCTAAAGGAAGACTGTTCCTTTCATCATAACACTTCTGATACCAAATGTGTGGGTCTTCCGCACCAAGGAATTTTCCGTCCACACAACTAAACAACAACAACAAAAACAATTCGATTTAAAAATAGGCAGAGACCTGAACAAATACTTTTCTCAAGAAGACACACAAACAGCCAACAGATACTATATGGAAAGATGCTCAACTTCGCTAGCAATTAGGGAAATGCAAATCAAAACCATAATGAGATACCAACTCACACCTGTTAGAATGGTTATCATTAAGACAAGAAATAGTAAGGGTTGGAGAGGTTGTGAAGAAAAAGGAACCCTCAAACACTGCTGGGGGGAATGTAAATTGGTACAGCCGCTATGGAAAACAGTATGGAGTTTCCTCAAAAAGTTAAAACTAGAATTACTGTATTACTCAGCAGTCCCTCTTCTGCATATCTGTTACCGGAGAGTGGGCCCTTCTCGGTGCAGTTCTTGGCATCTCAAGCAAGGAATTGAACGAGACACAGAAATAGTGGTGAAAGAGTAGTTTATTAGAAGAGATAGTACACTCCAAAGAACTAGGAGCAGACCCTAGCAGTAGAGAATGGCTTAAGGGCCCATTATTAGAAGCAAAAGTACACTCCAAAGAGTTTGGAGCCAGCCGTGTAAAAGGATGGGCTCAAAAGGCTCAAAGGCTAAAGGGGCTCGAGGTGGCATTATCAGAAGAGAAAGTACACTCCAAAGTGTTTGCAGTGGGCCCCGAGCAGAGGCGAGGCTCAAGAGGCACTGACTGGTGAGGACTTGGAGTTTTCATCCCTTTTTTCTCTAGAATGGGCTGTTCTTTTCCGGGCATGGGACCACTTGATTGACACCTGTGATTGACAAGGGGCTATTACCTCATCTTTTTAAACTACGCTTGTTCCTTCCCAGAATTCAGTCTCTTATAATGATATTAATGAACTTCCAGGCATATGCGTGATGTTATAATGATGGTATAATATGGTGAAATGAAGGTCATTGTGGCCTTTACTGTGCAGGTATGAGTGACCAGTTTAATCTAGTTGGGTATTTTGTGCCCATTTGTTTCTTCATAGGGGTAGATAATTACAGTGAAAAAGGGAACTTTTGGGCGGAGAGCGAAGGTCTTTTGGGCGGTTGCATTCTGTGGGTTGTGCAGTAATGCAGGGACCCCATGCCTATCTCTAACTGCCTGCCTTGTTTTCCCCTTGAGAGATGTGACCCCCATAAAATCTCTATGGGAAGTTGAGGGACAGAAAGTCTTTTCTTCTGTATCTGCTTCCTGCTGGGCAGGGGTGTAGAGCTGTCCCTACTTATTGGGGGATTCACAGAACTCTCGCCCTATCTGATCTCAGATGAGAGGAAGGGGTCTTAAGATCTGCCTGGGAGACTGAGATCTGCTTGGAAGGTCATATTGGCTTCTTGGTTGGGACTGGCAATCTTGCTGGGGTATCATCTGTATCCCAAAGGCCCCTAAAAGAAAAATAGATTTTGGTTAAACAGAGTTAAAAGTGTTGGCCCAAGAAGCAGGACCCAAAGCCATCTACACAAGGTGGCTGTGTGATGGAAATTCTGTTTAGCTGTACGGAGCCTGTGGTCTTTTCCTCTAGTTAATCCAGTTATTCAGGTGGCGGTGTTCACCCAGGAGCTGGGCCTGGAATGGTCTCAAGCAGGGAGCAGGGGACTTCCTATGACTCAGGGTAGGAATAATCTTCTGTGTAAGATTAAAAAGCTGATTTGAAAGGTGATTAAGATCAGGAACTAGGGAGCTAAGAAACTCGTTTGGCCCATATCATTTCTACCTGAAAAATTTGAAAACATTTATTTGTAAAGATATGTGTATCCCTATGTTCATTGCAGCATTATACAGGGTAGCCAAGACATGGAAACAACCAAAGTGTCCTGCCATGGGTGATTGGATAAAGAAGATACATATATACAATGGAATATTACTCATCCATAAGAAAAGATGAAATACTGCCATTTGCCACAGCATAGATGGCCCTTGAGATTATCATGCTAAGTGAAATAAGTGAGACGGAAAAGGACAAGAACCCTAATGATTTCACTCATTATGTGGGATATAAAACTGAAAGCAACAAACGAACAAAACAAACAAGCAAACCCAGAGACATGGACAACAGAAGGGTGGAGACACAGACAACAGAAGGGTGGTTACCAGAGGAGAAGAGGGGTGGTGGTAGGATATAGCAGTGTCACTGCAGGCCAGCTGCTCTCTGTAGCTGAGGATGACCATGAGGCCCTGTCAACCTGAGGCGACCTGCTGACCCCACTCCTGCAGCTGGATCCAGCATAAAGAAGGGGAAGAGGTAGTTTCATGATCAACCTCTCAAGTTATTCATGATGACTTGCCCTATTATGCTGAATTTTATTTATTAAAAATTCACTTCACAATAAAACAAAATGTTGAAATGACCAAAGTGTTAACATGACCAACTATGCATATTTTATTAAAATAAGTGTGTAATTTCTTGTTCAAGGAAACTATAAATAATACTTTTTTTTCAGTTTGGGAAATAGTTTAAATGTCTTTTTAAAGTTTTGTTCTTTTGAATACAAAGAGCACAAGAATACATTCATTTATTAATGAAGGACATTTTGACCTAAAAATGATTTGCTTTGTATCACCTATTCCATTAACTGTGACATATAAAATAACCAAGTTGACACATTCATTTTTCTTCTGTAGCGGCAATTAAACTAAGAAAGTGTAGAAGTAAATTTGTTTACAAATGTATAGTATACCTTTCTAATTCAAAACCTGCGTCATTCTCTGAATTGTGCAGATCATGGTTTTTGATACCAAATAACAAGGAGGTGCTTTGTCTGGGGAAAATGGATTTAAAGAAAGAACCAAATCACTGTGCTCTAGCATTTTGCCCCTGTCGTGGCCTTAGTATATCTGGAGTCTCTTTATGTTGCCATCCAAATGCTGCATTACGAAGGGAGTTGTACACCTCTCTACCTATAGAACACAATGAGGGACTTGTTATTTCTGCCTCTACAGGGAGGTACCTCAAGGAAAGTCTTTTCACTCCCCAACCCAGAAATTTTGGAAATTAGCTAGATCAGGTGACAAGATGAATGTAAAATTTGTCTAATTTTTGATCCCTTGTTCAGCCATTTACCTCATAATCTGAACTTTTGCCAATTCCTCTGATTCAGTTTGATATTATTGTGTGTGTTGAAGTTACTGCATCCCTGAAGAATAAGAGGCAAATGATTTAGAATACATGTATATATAAAACAATGTTTTAACATTTTTTCCATTTTCGTTTCTGTAAAATTCTTTTCCCTTCCTCAGCTATATTAAGTGGTGAAATGATAAACTGTTAAAGCAGAAAGAAAAATAAGCTAGAAGGAGCTCTTGGGGAAAAGCTTAATCCTGTCCTATTACAAGTTCAGGAAATGCAAGTGCGATGAGGTCAGGTGGCTTGCCCCAATTTCCCTGGCTAGATAATGACAGAGTCTGGACTATAACTTACACAATGACAGGCGGTTACAGGGAAGGATCCAGTGACAGGTCCAAAAGATGGCCGATTTGGAAGGGATTTCTAAATGAGACACGCCAAACTGAAAAAGAAAATAGTGCATCATTCCTAAAGGTAAATAAATCAATGTTATAAGACCCACAGAGGAAGAAGGAATTCAAATTGAGGACAGTCCATTAATAACACCCTATTTTATGGAAATTATTCTAGGCTGTAGTTCTTTAATTCTTGCATGTTTAGAGCTACGATGATGGTGGTGAAGATGAAGAAATTAATGTTTATGGAAACATGGCTTATTTTAATGGTTATTCAGAAGCAGCTTGAATTAAAATGAGATTATATTTTCTAATATTTATTTCTACCCTGCTATTTACCAGTGGAGAATAAAGTATTCTCTGCTGTCGTTCAGCTTCCTCCTTCTCAGATCCAGATCCATATAATAACATTTTATCATAAGATCACATCTTTTTCTTCTTTCCTTTAGTATGGTGAAAGCAGTGTATTATACATATAACTCAAATATGAAGCAAATTAATTGAAACCACAAACACTCAAAGAAATCATCTTATTTATGTCCAAACCAAAAAAAATTGTGCAAACCAAATATCATCATTGTCTTCTGTCATATTAACTGCTTTAACCTAGTTTTTTATAAACTCAGCTCAGGGTTAATGTGAGATTATTTTGTTTACTATTAGAATAATCTTGCTAATCTTTTAATTACAGTTGACAATATTATGTTAGTTTCAGGTGTATGGCGTCGTAATTAGACATTTATATAACTTACAAAGTGATACCCCTGATAAGTCTAGTACCTGCTTGGCACCATACATCGGTATTACATTATTATTGACTATATTCCCAATGCTGTGTTTTACATCCCATGACTGTTTTGTAACTGTCAATTTGTACTTCTTAATCCCTTTACCTTTTTCACCCAGCCCTCTAACCCCCTCCCACCTGGCAACCATCAGTTTGTTCTCAGTGTCTGTGAGTCTGTTTTTGTTTTGTTTGTTCATTTATTTCATTTTTTTTTTAGATCTCACACATAAGTGAAATCTAATGGTATTTGTCTTTCTATGTCTGACTTATTTCACTTAGCATAATACCTTCTAGGTCCATCTATATCGTCACAAGTGGTAAGATTTCATTTTTTTTTTTATGGCTGAATAATATTCCATTGTATATATGTACCACATCTTCTTTACCTGATTGTTTCTTGAGGAAAACTTAGGTTGCTTCCACGTCTTTGCTATTGTAAATTACACTTCAGTGAATATAGAGGTGCATATATCTTTTCAAGTTAGTGTTTTTGGATTTCTTTGGATAAATACCCATCAACAAAATGAACAGGCAACCTACTGAGTGGGAGAAGATATTCACCAATGTTACTTTCAATAAAGCGTTAATATCCAAAATATATAAGGAACTCATACGATTTAACACCAAAAAAACATGGGTAGAAGACCTGAATAGACATTTCTACAAAGAGAAAATCTAATGCTTTGTCTCTAAACTTTTGCTATTTGAAAAAGGCTATCACAGAAATCAAAGTTCAGGGGAGTCTCCATTTTTTTCTTTCTTTATTCATTCTAGGTCATAGTCATCTACCCCTATTTCTTTTATCTCAGGTGTTATTTCTGCTTTCCGTATTGTCTTTCTGTATTACCTTTTCATGCACCTTTTTCGTATGAAGGACATGGGTGGTAAAATTTGAGTCTTTGTGAAAATATTCTTCCATCATAATGTTTGATTTGGTTTTTTGAGTATAGAATTCTTGTTTCAAAATCATCTTTCCTTAGGACTTTAAATGAGGTTATTTCTTTAATATCTTCTGGCATCCTGGTTTGTTGGTAAGTATGGCAGCCCCTGATTTTCTTCCATTTTAAGCTGTATTTCTTTTTATCCTCTTTTTGAAATTTTTAGAATTTTCTTTCCATTCTTAGAATTCTGGATATATCTAAATGTGAGCATGGGTTCTGGAGTCATGCTACCTGGTTTCGGATTCTAGCTCTACCGTATAACAGCTGCCTGTACCTCTCAGAGAAGTTACCTAACCTCTCTATCTCAGTTTTCTCATGTGTAAAATGGGATAAACATAATTATTATGAGGGTTATATGACTTAATATTTAGAGCTTAATATTTCTCTCAGGTAGGAAGTGCTCAATAAATGTTAGTTGTCATAACTCTCGTTATGGAGTACTTGCTGGGTTCTTTAAATGTGAACAATCATGTCTCTAGTTCAGGGGTATTTTCTGCTGTTATTTCTTTAATTATACTTCTCCTTCATTTCTTTTAAGTTTCTTTTCTCTAATTCAGTCTGCAACTGGAATTTTAGTAGACTTATGTGAAACTTCCTGGATCTATCCTGTATGACTCTTAACTTTTTTCTGACACTTTCTATCTCTTAGTCTTTTTGCTTGATGTTATAGGAGATTTCTTGAACCTTTTCTTCTATAGCACTCATTTTGATTATTAACCCAATTCCTAATATTTATTCAGTCCCCCCATGGAATATTTTATTTTGATAATTATTTTTAATTTCTAGGAAGTCTGTATATTTCTGATCATTCTTTTCCTGATGGACTTTTCTTGTTTCATATATGCAATATCTTATTTAATTTCTTTGCACACTCTGAATTAGAATCTTACCAGAGTGACAACCCAACAGATGAGGTATGTATAGAACAGGGAACTAAACAATTTGTGAGGTATTCTTATGTCATTGAGCTCAGGGAGACTGCAAAAAATTGAAAAGGCTTAGAGTGTTTAGCAGAGGCATGAAAAATGTCAAAATGTTTAAAGGATGGGATAGCAGGGTCAGATCCAACTGTGCAGATAATGGGTACAGAGATTGATTATATGCAAAAGTTACATTAACTTTACATGAACTGTATTAACATAGGGCCTCCTTTTATGCCCTTAAACCAAAGCCAGACCTCAGGTCAAGGCACCACATCAGACTTGCCCTCTGCATGTGCACACTTGGCAGGAGTACAGTACTTTGGGGCAGAGAGTTATGAGGATCATCTCAACTTCAGAGTAATTGTGTAAGACTGTGGTCATCTCAAAGGGATGGGGACATGACTGCAAGAAAAGCTAATGGCACAACGGTAGGACTCAGGATTTAGCTGTACTAAACTGGAGGCAGCACGGCATGTTCTCAGATGCAGGTAAGGGCTGCCCAGTGCCCCACAGTTTCCCCGGAAGATGTCCAGCTGTAGAGGATGCCACCCCGTGCTGTGCCAGTGCCAGAAGCTCCCCTTCGCACTCTCAGAGGGGTGAGGGACAGTTTATGTCTGCCTGCCACCCCCGAACCCCCAGCCAAATATTGATCATGAGGTGAAGTTAACCTCAGCAGACCTAGGCGGCTCACCTGTATTATCTTCTTTCTAAGTTTTATGAGTGAAGACTTTCTGAAGTTCAGTTTTACCCTAAAGCTAATACATGAGTTATGCTACTTTAGGTTCTTCATCATTTCTCATGGAGACTGTTGTAAAGTACCTAACTTTGCTCCTCACCACTGACTGGTTGGTCCCTTTGTTGAAAAGTCAACTGACCCTATGTGTGTGATAGCTGTATTTTAGCATTTATTAAATTATATTATACTTTATTTGCAAACCTTTCTGTCTTCACAGCTAGAATGTGAGCTTCCTGAGGGGTCAGGTTCTATATTTTACTTATTTTTGTGTTCTCAGACTAGGCACTCAATGAACGTGTGCTGAATGGTGAATTTGAAAAAAAAAAAAATCAATTTTGCAATATTTTTTAAACTGCAATGACTTTTGCACCAGCCTAATGGCTAATTTAAAGATTATATTTTCTTCTGGCACTTTAGGAATCTGAGAGCTGTAGATACAGGCCCTTTTGATATCATTCCAGTCCAAATCTTCAGCCCCAGTGCCAAAGCCAACAGGAACAGAACAGTCACCGTGGCCACAGGGAGGTTAATTATTCAGAGTTCCCCGGGGTAGTCGTTCACAGTTGGATTGGTTGTATTTTTTCAAGGGTGGGGGAAGAGATAAAGAAATGTCAGGTTTTAGTTCCCTTACAGGGTTTCCTAAAAAATAATGAATGGCGTGCATAAATCACGACCCTTGGAGGTCATTAGGAGTGATAAGAGACTGGAGTTCAAGAATTAACTACTTAACTGCAACTATTTTCACTCTGTATTTCTCAACATACCAGGAAACAAAGCTTTTCCTCCACGTTACAAACTGATTTGTTCTACATTAAAGACTTCTCTCCCATGTTTTAGTGCCTCAGAATATGCATGTGCTCTATTATGTTTTCACATGTCTTCTTCATAGAAGGAAATTCACATGCATTAGACTTGGCAGGCTTGGTATTGACCTTGATGTGTGATTGCATGTGTGAATGGAGAATATACTGCTGCTACTATGAAGCTACTGGAGAAGGACCAGGAAGTGGAGTAGAGTCCACGAGGCAGTAACTTAATTCAAGCTGCCCTTGGCTATATTTGGCTCACTTAACGAATGGGTATGGCTTCAAAATTCGAGAAACTGCATTTGATTTTTAAACTTGCTTTAAATATTATTGTCCTAAATATAAGATGCTTATAATGGACAATTGAAGTTCAGAGCTTTTCAAGACTCTATACTTCTAGGGCCGGCCCCGTGGCTCAGGCGGTTAGAGCTCCATGCTCCTAACTCCGAAGGCTGCCGGTTCGATTCCCACATGGGCCAGTGGGCTCTCAACCACAAGGTTGCCGGTTCAGTTCCTTGAGTCCCGCAACTAAGATTGAACATGGCACCTTGAGCTGAGCTGCCGCTGAGCTCCTGGATGGCTCAGTTGGTTGGAGTGCGTCCTCTCAACCACAAGGTTGCCAGTTTGACTCCCGCAAGGGATGGTGGGCTACGCCCCCTGCAACTAGCAACGGCAACTGGACCTGGAGCTGAGCTGTGCCCTCCACAACTAAGACTGAAAGAACAACAACTTGAAGCTGAACGGCACCCTCCACAACTAAGATTGAAAGGACAACAACTTGACTTGGAAAAAAGTCCTGGAAGTACACACTGTTTCCCAATAAAGTCCTGTTTCCCTTCCCCCAAAAAATAAAAAATAAATAAAAATAAATAAAAAAGACTTTATACTTCTACTTCAGTAAAATTTAAGAACACTTCTCAGTAAAGAATCTTTTAGTTGTAAGGAACAGAAGCCCAACTCAAACTGGCTCTAAGAAAGGACATTTATTGGCTATCATAACTAGGAAGTCTAGGGGTATTCCAGTCTGAGAGATAGCAGGATTCAGGGGCTCAAAGAGATTGTCTTTCTCTTTCTTTTCTTACCCTCATTCTCATGTCTCTGCTTTTCTCTGTCTGCTTCAGTATCGGAATGTCTGTTGTCAGAAAAACACCAGATTCTGTTGTCCACAGACCTCTCAAGCCAAGAGAAAGAGAGATCGTGTACTATGGTCAAGGTTAAGCCTCTTGTGCTTCACTTCCCTTGTCTGCAGAATGGAGACAGCAGGAGTATCCACCTCATACAGACGATGAAGGCTTCAATGAATTAATGTGTGTGAAACACTTGGAATAGTTCCGGGCACATCGTAAACCTTCAATAAATGTTGCCTGTTGTTATTATCCTCACATTACAGGAGGGGAAGTTTAGGTACAAAAAAACGAAAACGGCCCAATCCTTCATAACTCACTAAAGCAGTCATCACTACATAGAAAACCTGAAAACATTGGAATAATTATAATGCTTCATAGTATGCTGAGTCATGCCATTGAGCTGTTCAGATATCCAAGATATGAAAACGTGCCTTCCATTCTAGCTCTGTACTTCACCTGCATTGATAACCTTGTGCAGCATTTGAGAGTATTGAAAAGTATACTAGGATTTGCTCATGTGACTGTAGCTGTGCTTTTATTTGTCAGAATAATTATAGTTACTACTGTTTATTTAGAACTATGTATAGGTACTACCGTTAACTGAATACTTGTATGCCAGGTGCTAAATAATCCTAGTAAGTAGTCATTATCTACATTTTTACTGATGAAGAAACTGGACAGAAAACTCAGGTGACTTACCCAAGGCCTTATAGCTGGGCTAGAATTCAGACCAATTTTACCTTGGATTTTGAAGTCCATGCTTTTATTCACCATGCTGTCCTGTTCCAAGGAAGCTATGAAAACTTGCTTTAAAAATGCAGAAGATATCAGTGTAAGACTTGGCTTCATCTGGAGAAAAGGGGTTGAATGAGCACAGGCAGGAAGAAGTGAATAGAGGCTTTTGTGAGAAAGGCTTGGGTTGCAGAACTCAGTGTCTCAAGGCTTTCGATTTCGGTGAATGGGGGGTGGGGGGCAATGGAATGCACATAGTATCAGGATACGGTACTGTGTGGGAAAAGAACATGGAGATGGTTGAGTGAAATTGGCTTCCTTTAAGGAGCCAAGAAAGGGGGCTGCCCGGAGGGATGTTGATCGGCTGGATCCAGGATGTGAGTTTCATGATAATAGATTCGTAAAAAATAGGCAATGATTAATTCATAGATAAATGGGGTAAAAGAGTGGGACAGGTGATATATTATACAACACAAACTTTATTATTGATAGTCAAAAAACCTAGAAAGTTATAGTTCAGAAAAGTAAAAAAACAAAACCAAAAATGTAATAGCCAACGAGTTTACTAATGGGATGAAGTAAAGCACTCAACGCACACTTCCAAAGGCACTAAACGATAACTTCAGTTAGATTCCAGTCAGGGACACACTTAAATTCTTTGGACAGAGTCAGATTATGTTGAACAAATTGACACATCACTTTTCCCTGGGAGAGCATCCTGGGCAACCCTGTAACAGCCGGATGCAGCATTTCCCAAACATATGAACCACGTCCAAGGTGCTTATTAAAATACAGCTCTTCAGCCTTCACAGACTGGGGATCCCAGTGGTGGTGGTGGTGATTGTGGCCGCTCTGGGGAAAGATGGGACTGGGCAGAGGTAAGCTGTTCATCTTCAGTAGCTCCAGGTGTTTTTTGGTTTTCTGCCCAAGTACATACAGAACAGAGGCCGAAGGGCATTTACAGGGTCAGAAGCCAGTGCTGTGGTTTAACGGGACTGAGCGCCACAAAGCGCCTCAGAGGGGAGTGTTCCCGGGGGCTGCAGAACCTGGGCCCAGTGAGATTGAGCGCTGAAGGACACAGGGGCTTTGCGTCTGACTGAGACCTACTCAGGAAAGTAGGGTGCAATTAGTATTAGACTTAACTGTTTTAACTTTTGTTTGAAAGGATAACACAGTGCTAGGGACTTAAAACATTCAGTTAGGTTTTAATAATATTTGTTATTCTTCGCACTCGGACGATACTTGCAGATTGTAAACAGGCTGACTTGTGTTCTCATTTCCTAATCTTTTAAGACAAGATAATGAAACAGGAACTACTAAGCATGTCCTTATATGTACACTAAGCAAGGTCCCAGAGAAGTTTTGGGAGAAAGGTGGAGGTGGGTGGGTGTGGGGAAGGCATGAGAGGTGGTTCGTCTGCTAGTATTCTAAGGCAGCAGTTCTCAGTGGTTTGTGGAGCCCTGGTGGGGGACGGTCCTCAGATATTTCCATGTCCACAGGTCAGAACTCACTTCGTAACAATACTGAGCTATTATTTCCTTTCTTCGTGTGGTGATTGAATCAGAAGAAGCAGGGGGTTACACTGCTGGTCCTTCACCCGAATCAAGGGGCACCAAACTGTGCTAGTGGTCCCCAGTGCTTCACCATCACACATTCATAGTGTTAAAAAACAGAATTCAGCTGAGTACATCTAAAGAGCAAATTGGCTTTATTCAACAGTTCATGAGTTGAGCGGCAGCATTACATCTAACCAGCAGAGAGGAGCTCCGAGGAGCTGTACAAAATGGAAGGCTTTATAGGGAGAGGGGGTGTGTGTGGGCTGGGGGAAGACGTTTCTCATAAACAATGAATGATTTCAGACAAGGTCACCTTTCCTTGGCCAAGGGTGAGGGGTCTCTCAGGCAGATTACACGGAAGCAATTCGGCTTTTGAGGACTGTCCCTTTATGTTCATCTCATTGCTCTGGAATCATAAAAAAGATGCCTAGGTTCTCCCAGCCCCTGTGAGTAGACTCAGGCCCCCCTGTAGCCCACACACTAGTCTTTCTGTGTCTGGAAGCAGTAATTGAAGATCTTCTTGACCAGGCCACATCTGACTCCCGTGTTACAGGATTTAGGTACAGAAAAAAGCCAGTGAAATAGAATTCTCGGTATTTTTCCCACAAGAAGCTGCTTTTTTTATTTTCACAGTATCTGATAGTTGTCCACGTAGTTATGAGGTCAGGTTTTAATGAAGCTGTCGACTTGGTCTTTGGAACCAGAGAGGCTCACAGCTTTATGACTTTGGGCAAGTCATTTTTATTTCTCCACAATAAAATTTTCTATACATGAGGTAAAACTGGGTTAACAATAGGTTTCATTGTGTTGTTGATATTTAGTAGGTGTGTTAAGTTAATTCTCATTCCCTTTGTTCCTACTGGGAATTGTCTTGGGCTTGGGGTTAGAGGTGGCAGTTAGCTCGACAGCTTACTCTGTTTGTAAATGCAGTCTGAGTGACTGCAGACTTCTGTCAAAGAAAGTTGCTCAGCCCAATTGTTGGAGATATTTGATTAAGTTCATGTTTTTATAATAAATCCCACCGTCCTTCCCCCCTCCCACACACACACACACACACACACACACACACACACACACACAGATTGTACAACGAAGCAAGGTGATTTGGCGTATGATCAATCATACCTTTTCAATTATCAGCTAATTTGTGCTTGGCTCTTCAGAAAGCTGATAAACACTTTGATATCATACCAGCAAGAATGAATAGCCCTCAGTGAAAGGGCAGGTTCTTAGGGACTTGCTGTGTTCTTTTGAAGATATGTGTGCCATACTTTTAGATATGAGCACATAAATAGTCTAAATTGTACCAGACCTTGTTCAGAATTGTCCTTCTCTATTAAATCATCTCCATGTGCTAATTTTAAAACATAGTCTTGATCTTTAGGTTTTTTGGGGAAGTTCTTTCTCCACTGAAAACAGAACACTGAAAAGAGAGGACACATCCTTTCTTTCTGGGGGTGTGTCCTTTAATTCCCCGTTCCACGGAGATAGCCCCTGACGGTGGTGCTGCAGCTCCAGGGAGGTGTGATAGCTGTTACTGCACGGGGCTAGGGAATCCGTGTGCACAGGGACATTTGCTCAAAGGACACTCCATCTATAAGTGCCTGGAGGTGGGGTTTGGAGAGAAAACAGCATTAAAGGGGGGGTGTCTTAAAACTAGGAAACAGTCTCATCTCGCAGTAGTCTGTATGTCATGAAGTCATCTTGGTGCGTCCCAGTAGTTATGCCTGACTTCTTTTTTTTGGAAAGAAAAGCAGGTTTATTCAAAATGCTGGCACTCTGGGAGGATGACGTACTGTAGTCCAGAGGCCGTCTGCCGCCTATGGCGGACTTTTTTTTTTTTTTTTTTAATTTATTGGGGTGACAATTGTTAGTAAAATTACATAGATTTCAGGTGTACAAGCAGACTTTTTTTGACTTGAGTCTTCCTCCACCTCTGGACTGAGCCTTAGACTATTCTTCGCTATCTACCTGTCATCTTTCCCATTTAACCACATCTCTTCTGTCACCCTCCTAGAGTACACTCTGTCTTGCTTTCAATTCTCAATAATTGGTTTAGGGTCTGTCTCTCTCTCTCTCTCTCTCTCTCGCTCTCGCTCTCGCTCTCGCTCTCGCTCTCGCTCTCGCTCTCGCTCTCGCTCTCCCTCTCTTTCCCCCACTCCTCATCCATTTTTGACATTGCCATCTTTCCTTAAAGACCACCTCCAGTTTTAACTATGCCCAAGTGCCCATGACTTTCAGGTGTGAAATTCATGAAATTTAAAAACTGGGCAGAGAAAATGGCAAGTGAAAGGGTAAGATACTGGTTTGGAGGCCATTTACCTAAATTTCTGGGAATGTGTAAACTTGCAAAGTGCCAATTTCTCCCTGAGCGCTTTGTTTATGTCCATGTTCATGAATGTAAATACACACAGTATTAATTGAGACTTCACTTCCATTCAGTCCCATTCCCCTAGTTACCATCCTACCGTTGTCTTCCAGACTATTTGGGTACTTGGTTTGCCTCCAATGAACATACATGATACTTGTGTTCAGCTGATGGTGCCTAAAACTAACCAACAAACCTCCTCAAATGCTTGAAATAAAACAAAATACTCTTTTGATAAAGCCATATACTCATAAAATGTTGGCAGTGCAAAGATCACTTCGAGTATCATTCCATAGATGAGTGGCATTTGGTTAAATGACTTGCTTGTTGGAGATAAACTTAGAACAGAATCCAGGTCACTTCACTTGCCAGCACTGTTTTTCCTGTAAGGGACTCCAGTTTATTTGAAATTATTCACCATGCCAGTTTGTTTGAATATAATGGAATTATTTCAGAATGAGTTGCTAGAAGTAATCCTGCTCTGAAAAATCTAGAGATGTACTGTAACTATGTCCCTGTATTTATAGTGACTTAGCAAATAACAAAGAGTACTTTGAATCCAGTAGGGGAAGTAGTAACACAGTATATCATCTTCCCTTTCTTTGGTATATTAATTGAATGTTTTTAGTTATATTGGTAGGTAAATCTTATTTAGGTGGTTGCCTTGCTTAAAATGCAAAGAAGTATATTCTGTTTAGGAGTGAAAAGACGTTAGAATTCTGTTTTTAATTTTTATTTTTATCATACATACGCCCTAATCAAGTTCTTGTGAAGCATGACTGTACTTGTACAGGGTTTATTCATGGGCTCTGGCTCAAATAGGTGTTGGTTCTCTGCTCTGTCTCTCTCTCATGTGGTCTTTGCCATTCTGGAGAGTATCTGAGAGTATCAGAGACACTTTACTCTGAGATAATCTAAAAGTATCTGAGAGTATCTGAAATACATAATAAACCTGTTTGTTTATTAATCAGGAAGTATTTACTGACCACTTAATATGTTTTAGCTAGATGCGGTAACTACAGCAAAGAACATGAGTTTTTGTTTGAAAAAAAAAAGTTTTACATGTAATGAGGACTTCATAAAAGTAAATGTTGTGATGTTGCTTTTGGATTTTTTATTATTATCAAATAAGCATCAATTATTTTTTTCCTCCCAGAGAAAGAAAAAACAATTGATGAAAAGAAAAATTTGCCTCCCCCCTTTTGATGAAGTAATTCAGTGAAACTTTTATTTATGTATTGTAACCATATGTATTCAGCCAGAAGTTTTTCTTCTCTTTTTTCTTTTTTACAACTAAACAGCTTTGGGCAGAAGCATGCAACCTTTTTGCTATTAAGTTTCTCTGAAGTAAGGCCAGAAAGCTTTAAAAATATTTTGACTAAGATGGTTTAGGAGTGTGGTTATGTCTCAATTTGTTCTGACTTGATTGAATAATATCTTGGATTGTCAAAGAAGTGATGTAATGAGTGTCCTCTCATTCTACAGGATATTCTTAGGCAAACAAATACATTTCCCACTTAATATAATAGAGAGATCCCCCAATTTAGGACCAGTTTCCCTGCTCAGAAACTCGTCTTGTCTTGAGTTTTTGCTGATTCTTGTCTTTTCCCTTCTTAGTAAGTTTGGACTTGCTACCTCATACTTTTCTTTTTTTTTGAGATTTTCAATTTTAAAAATTAATTTTGTAAAAACTTGAAGCAATTTCAAAGTTATAGAAAAGTTGCAAGTACAGTAGGCCTGTCATTTGTAGTGAAGAATTAGAGAATAAGTTGCCAACATGGTTCAGCGTCCTCACACAGAAGGACATTCTCCTGTAGAACCACAGCACCTGCCCTTAGCATCAGAAAATTAACATATTGTTACCATCTAATTAACATCGAAAATTAACATATTGTTACCATCTAATCCTCATAAGATAGGCCTGTGAAAACAAGTCAACCGGCAAAAAAGGAAAATTTTACTACTGTATTATGCAAAAACGGTCACAGTTCAGAGACGGTCCAAATGTGTGTCAGAGGAAATATGCATACTTACTGCAAACTGAATGACGCGTTAAGAGGCAGGCAAAGATGATGACAACGGGCTGCTGCCTGTTATTTGCTTAGGAACTCCAGAGCCTGTCTGCCTTCACCTTGATGCTGAATAGTGTGTTCTTCTGGTGGCTGATTGCTTGACCACGGGGCAGTGCCAGCCTTTGACTTTGCTGTTGGCCCTGGTACCTTTTCCCAGAGTCAGCCATCTTGGTCTTATGGGTCCGCTTCCTGATGTAGCTTCCGGGAGCGCACCAGAGTAGGCATTTCAGTACAGCAGAGGGGTTGTTCTGTGCATGCAGCAGCCGCTGTCCACTGTACCTGAGGATGGTCTTGCGTGAGTGAATGTCCAGCCTCATAGCTCTGTTGCTGAAGAGTAAGAGAGCTCAGTCTCTGGGCAGATCAAACAGATCTGCCTTTCGCTTTCACCTTATTCCTGAGAAAATAATCCTACATGACGTTCTTCATGTAATTTTTCTGTGATTTATATTAGAAAGTGCCATCGTCAAAGTGATCTTAAGGCTGTGAAGTAGATACACTAAAGAAGTTTTTCTTAGAAAAAGTGAAAAGGCTGATATAATAAGGACAGTTCTTTGAAGGAACTATTACAGGAAATTTTAGTTTTAAGAACTCTTTTTCTTAAGAGTACATAAGATTTTAATCTACATGTTTACATAAATGTTGATTAACTTTAAGGTTTTTTTTTAACATTTAAAAAATTCAAGAAATAATTTACACATCCCATTATCTTATCACAGTGCCTTTTTTTTATTGTTTATATGTCCAGTTGTGTAACTTTTACAGTAAAAATCTTGTTTATATTAAAAAGTTATCACGCATATAGATTCTGATTATATGTCCTCTTAAGGCTCTTGCAGACCAATTTGAAGATAAGACGACACCTGTGTTGGAACGTTTCAAGATATTCTACTGCTGTCAAGTACCACCTCACTGGGCCATTCAGGTATTATTGTTGTTGTTTGTCATTGGGTACAGGAAATACTTTGCATTTGAAAGGTAAATGCATTAGAAAAGGATGATTTTCAATTTATGTTTGTTTTCAAATCTTTAAGTGAAAAGAAGTAGCTGGGGATTGTCAACTATTGCGATATTAGACTTTTAAAAGAATTTAAAACTAGATAAACAGAATCCTTGACATTAAATAATAGGAGAACAGACGATTTCATTTTCAAAATAAGCTTTTATTATATATTTGAAAGCCCTTTAAGGACTTATTGCCAAAGAATGAACTTTGTTTTTTTGTTTTTTTTTAAGATTTTATTGGGGAAGGGGAACAGGACTTTATTGGGGAACAGTGTGAACTTCCAGGACTTTTTTCCAAGTCAAGTTGTTGTCCTTTCAATCTTAGTTGTGGAGGGTGCCATTCAGCTTCAAGTTGTTGTCCTTTCAGTCTTAGTTGTGGAGAGCGCAGCTCAGCTCCAGGTCCAGTTGCCATTTTCTAGTTGCAGGGGGCGCAGCCCACCATCCCTTGCGGGACTCAGGGAATTGAACTGGCAACTTTGTGGTTGAGAGCCCGCACTCCAACCAACTGAGCCATCCGGGAGCTCAGTGGCAGCTCAGCTCAAGGTGCTGTGTTCAATCTGTTGCAGGGGGCGGAGCCCACCATCCGTTACGGGACTTGAGCAGTTGAACCGGCAACCTTGTGGTTGACAGCCCACTGGCCCATGTGGGAATCGAACCGGCAGCCTTCAGAGTTAGGAGCATAGAGCTCTAATGGCCTGAGCCACCGGGCCGGCCCAAGAATGAATTTTTTAACCAACTGACTTATAAACAGTAAAATAAACCATTTGTTTGATACTCTATACTGGGAGATACCCTTAACTTCTCTCCTCTTTCTGGGGATATGAGATTACCTAGTGTAGCTCTTAAGGCCACATGTTGGAGTGGAGACTCTGGCTTCCTGTCCCATGGTTTGTCATGTTATAGGTGTGGTTCTTCTATTTTGTATAGTACTAAAGACAATTTAGACACCTGGTTTAATTTTACAGAGAAGAAAGTTAAGGCCCAGTGCAATTAAGTATACTTTTCCAATGTTGCTCACACTCCTGTTCATAAACTAGGTCTCTAGTTTTCCAACTTTTAGTCTAGTTTACCTCCTTTCCAAATCTCTTCATTGGGTTGTAATTACAGCCCCCAATAACAATCAAATTTATTGCATCCTTAGCATGAGGCACGCGTTTTGTTTTGTATTTCACACACATTATCTTATTTTATTGCAACAACTTTGTGAAATGTCCCCATTTTACAGGTGTAGAAGCTATGGTGCAGAGAAATTAGGTGGAACAAAATAGTGCCATCCAGAAACTTCTAGATCATTTAGTAACAATTGTCATTTTAACCAGCTTCCTGTCCTCTCCCTCATGGATTATGCACATAGGTAGGATTTAGAATTATAAATGCCTACGGATCATTCCATGATCCAGAATCCCCATTGTAAGGTTTCTTAGAGGCGTTTATATTCTTAAGCACAGGAGGAACTCGGGGGTTTGTTACACATTGAAATTCACATTATCTGTTGAATGAGTCTCAATAAAATGTAGGCACCTAAAAAGCTTTGTTATATGATCTCAAAGGAGTAGCTTCTTCATCAAGAAAGTTGAACAACTGGAACTTTTTTCCACATTATTGACCCTCATCTGTGAAATTTCTGAAGTGCTTTGTACTGTGTGGTTTGTGGTAGGTAAATGTCTCAGACTCTGAGCTATTATTAGGACAAAACATGTCTGTTCAGGGTGTAGCTTTTAATCTGTTTCTGAACAGAAGCATTAGAAAAATTAAATACTATTCAAATAGAATTTAGGCTAAATGTTTATTTTATCTGCTTAGGAAGTGGTGGATTTTAGGATGTTTAGGCAGTTAGATAAACATTCTCTTTCATTAAGAAATTAAATCATTTTTTCTTTTCGTTATGGAGAGTATCCCTATCTTTATTATTTTTAACGATCAAGAAATAATGTCTTAGTTTATTATTAAAAGATAATTAGTCTTTACTCTGCTGCTAGCCAGCCATATGCTTAGATGCCATAACTTTTGTCACGTATTAAACTTCTGAACTACGTGAGCACTAAGATTTATTCCAGCTCCCACGTGCTAGGTGCAGTTTTTGAAAATGTCTGGTCAAATATCCTAAAATAGCCAAATTCTCCTATTTTCAGGGGATACAAAAAATTGCACTACCCCCTTTATTTATATTAATATTAACATAATTTTCAGGTCTGTTTCATTTTACTTTCTGATTTTGTTAGTCCCAGATTTTCCATATCCATTAGCTTCTTAACTCTTAATATCTATTGAATTTTGAAAGAGTAGCAAAAGGGTATGTAAGACAAAACACAATTCGCACTGTTATGAGACCATAACTTACTCAAGAACATCACCTGAACTTTTAAACCTTTCTGATACCTTTTTCCATTCCTGCAGGATGGACCACTTATAAACCACAATATTTTTATTTTTAAATATGTTTAACCTTCAATGACCTTACCAGTATTTGTCTCTTTTTATCTACCAAGACTTGGGAAACAAGATCACTGGATTTTTTAGAATGGACTTAAAATGAATCTAAGTAGACCTGAGTGAGAAAGAGTGAAAGATGCTCCATGAATAAAGTACACAAATGTTAATAGATTTTATGTTATTTATATTGACCGTTTGGAGTTTTTATTATTTATTTATGTATTTATCTATTTATTTGAATTCAATATCCTTTTATGTTTTTTTCCAGTTTGAGGTATAACTGACATATAACATTGTATTAGTGGTAGGTGTACAGCGTAATGATTTGATATATCTATATATTGTGAAATGATCACCACAAGTTTAGTTAACATCCATCAACTCACATCGTTACAAATTTTTTTCTTGTGATGAGAACTTTTAAGAACTTCTACTATCTCAGCAACTTTCAAATATCCAATACAGTATTGTTAACACTAGTCACTATGCTGTACATTATCCCCAGGATTTACTTATAACTGGAAGTTTGTGCCTTTTTGACCATCATCACCCATTTCCCCCACCCCCAAACCTCTACCTCTCGCAACTACCAGTCTGTTCTCTATATCTATGAGTTTGACTTTTTTAGATCCCACATATAAGTGCTATCATACAGTATTTGCCTTTCTCTGACTTTCACTTAGTGTAATCCCCTCAAGGTCCATCCATGGTGTCTCAAATGGCAGGATTTCTTTCTTTTTTATGACTGAATATTTCATTAGATAGGTTATTTCCATGTCTTGGCTAATGTAAATAAGGCTGTAATGAACGGGGAGTGCAGATATCTCTGTGAGGTAGTGATATTGTTTCCTTTGGATAAATTCCCAGAATTTGAGTTGCTGGATCATAAAAGGTAGTTCTATTGTTAATTTTTTTGAGGAACCTCTATACTGTTTTCCATAGTGGCTGCACCAGTTTACATTCCCACTAACAGTGCTCAAAGGTTCCCTTCTTCACATCTGTTCTAACACATGCTATATCTTATCTTTTTTATAATAGCCATTCTAACTAGAATTTTAAAAACTGATTTATTAGCTCTCAGCTTTACAAATCAGAGATTGTCATCTATAGAATCTCTAGGTAAAAAAGAAATATGCTTTTTAAGTTCTCCTGAGTTCTTGGGGAAAAATTGATGTATTAAGTATTTTGAAGAGATTCTATATTGTTTTTTAATTCCTCACTGCCTATTAAGAAAGCTTGCTAACTAAAGTAAAGGTAAGTACTGAATCATTGCAAATTCCTAATTCGTTGAGGCTGACTTGTATAAAGTATGCATTCATGACAATAAGCAGACCTTTCAAATGGCAGATTGGATATACTTGCACGTGAAGTAGGAATCTGTCTTTGCATAAAGAGATGTTAATTATTTTAACTTGATTTTTCTAGCGCCAACTTGCAAGTTTACTCTTTGAGTTGGGATGTACCAGTTCAGCCCTTCAGATATTTGAGAAGCTGGAAATGTGGGAAGATGTTGTTATTTGTTATGAAAGAGCTGGGCAGCATGGGAAGGTATGTAACAGCAAAATTCTGTGTACTGGCGAGAGCCTTCGGTCCTGCACCGTCTTCTCACTTGTTTTGTTTTTTAAGCCTGCTTTTGCCAACAGTTCACTTTTATTCATTTTTCCCCACTTTTTTTCCTGCAGAAATCTTAAATGTTTTCTCTGATTTCTGTTGGAGCAGATTATTTTATGTCTGCATATGTATGTGTATATAAAAGGGAAAAGCGGGCCAAAATTGATACAGTATTTGATGTTTAAGAATGAATAATGAAAGCTTTAAAGGCACTGCACATTTTCATCTCTTTCCTTTGCTAACTGTCCTCCTGTAGGACAACTTCAAAGTGCATTATTAGGAATTATCTTAAGAGTCACTGGGTGGCCTGATGATCAGAGGCTGTGGCCTGAGGAAGGTTGCCTAGGAGGGAGAGCAGGCTAGGTCTGTTGAAGAAAATCCAAATGGTGTGATGACCCGCCTTGGGGCAGAAGAGTTGGCTAGTGTGTAATGCACATTTAAGTCCACCTGAAATTGGGTCAAGAGGGAAAATGTTGCAATATCTGCATGTTATTACTTTGTTGTTTTCCCTCCTCATAAATGAACAGAGTTTTAAAGGGAGTAAGGGGCTCTGCATTGGGAATATATATTAAAACTGACACATTGAAATCATATGTTAATTTTGGATTAACATTTCAAATGACTAAATTTCTATCAAAAGTATAGTATAGAAGCAGAGTAAAACCTACAAATTGGACAATTTATACGAGGTCTGACAATTAAGTTAACGAATTTGTTGCAATGATGTTGCTAACCTTTTTTGATATCAGAGGGATTATTCATTATGAATTTGTACCAACTGGACAAACAGTTAACTAAGTGTACTATTTGGAAGTGCTGAAAAGGCTGCATGAAAAAGTTAGATGACCTGAACTTTTCACCAACAATGCATGGCTCTTGCATCACGACAATGTACCAGCTCACACGGCACTGTCTGTGAGGGAATTTTTAGCCAGTAAACAAATAACTGTATTGGAACACCCTCCCTACTCACCTGATCTGGCCCCCAATGACTTCTTTCTTTTCTTGAAGATGAGGGAAATATTGAAAGGAAGACATTTTGATGACATTTAGGACATCAAGGGTAATGCGATGACAGCTCTGATGGCCATTCCAGAAAGAGTTCCAAAATTGCTTTGAAGGGTAGACTAGGCGCTGGTGTGGGTGCATAGCTTCCTAAGGGGAGTACTTTGGAGGTGACCATAGTGATATTCAGCAATGAGGTATGCAGCACTTTTTCTAGGATGAGTTTGCAAACTTAATTACCAGACTTGTATCTACAGTCAACCTTTTGCCATCACCATAAAAAGAGAAATAGTGGTATAAGTACATGTGTGTCTGTTTCTTAAGTTTGTCTGTTTTAGACTAGTAGTAAAAGCTACATTCCTTTCACTAATCACTAATGGCAGTGAAGGTCTTTGAATTTTGTCGGCTTAAGGAGAAACCCATTTGGGAATAAAATTTTACTGTAGGAGATTATGTAATTATAATATTTTCATCTTGGGAAATAGTGTCAAAATTATCCATTCAGTTCCTCCTTTTCCAAATAAGGAAAGGAGTCTCTAATGATTTGCCTCAGGTCACAAAGCCAGTTATTGATTATTAGCTTGAGAGGCTGCAAGGCATAGTGGTTAAAAGCATAGGCCCAGGCTGCCTGGATTCAGATGCTACCTTATCGCATGCTAGCTTTGTGAAGCCGGGCTGGTTACTCACACGCCCCCCAGTGCCTCAGCTTTCTCACCTGGACACACATAATCTACCACTTCGTAGGTTTTCGTGACATAATTATGTAAAGTACATAGAATGGTGCTTTCCTCATGGTGCTCCATGAGTGTTTGCTGCTGTTACTGCTGTGATTGTAAGACATTTTTTTTCACATTTTAACATCTCTGAATTTAGAATGTATTAACACTTGATGGCACCTTCCAGTTGCTGTCAGTCAGGTGGCCGTCTGGCCAGGTTGTCATTACCTGTGCTGTACTAGCTTAATTGTAGCTGTATTTAATGTCATTATTTCAATGGAGCTGTGTACACGGTGTCAGCACTACATATATTGGATGTAATAGCTGTTTAAAATATCTTCAAAAAGATTCTTTTATGATTTGGCATTGGAACAAAAAAGTTACTGAACATACAGAAAAGGACAGAAACAAAGTAGAGGAATGTAAATTTGATATTAGCAAAGTAAACGTTTGCCATCGGAGAAATCATCACAATTCCATTTACTATTCTTTAAAAACAACAACTAAGTGCTTGGTGGGAGCCAAGAAAGGAAGACACTCCAAAGTGGATGAAGCTGTGTTTTGTACTGAGGCGTGTAAAGAAAGGTTGCCATTTAAAATGTCAAGCAATGTATTGAAGGCAGGAAAAATTGCCAAATTTTTTTGAATAGACTGAAAAAAATATCAAAGCAGTGAGAGGCTGATGTGATCCATTCAAGGCATTATGTCATAATTTAACTGAAAGCATTTTTTCTTTATTAGTTAAGAGTTAGTCTTACAATTGATGGCGTCTCAAATTTGATGAAATATAGTATTATGTTTCTTTAGGGACTTAAAAAAAAATTTAGGGCCTGGCACTAAAGTAGTACTCAGATATTTCTTTAACAAAGGAATGAATGGATGAATGAATATCTTGCCCCTCAGTCTGATGTAGTTCCCATTACATCATTCTGTGGTGTGCCAGTCTTTTACAGTGGTCAGTAAACAGATAAATAACAACTGTGTATAAAAATATGGTAGTTTTTGACATAGTGATTTTTGAAATAATTAAGCCAATTGGTGAATCACAAGTAACCCAAAGCATCTTTTCAAATGTTAAATTTATTTAATTATTTTTAGAAAGTATGGGAAGTAGAGACTTTAACTGCAGAAGAAAAAAATCTAATGAGTCCATCCCTTTCAGATAATAGAGTTAACTGTGTCCCCCAAAGTAGTGGTGGTATTATTTTTTTTTTTAAATTTACACATGACCTTGTAAGAAATGTCTTATGTAATAACGGTAAATTTCCATGGTTATAATTACTCTATAAAATGTGCATATTTTAATTTTTAGGAGTGTAGAGTTATTTACTTTGTCTTAAGTCTTTTGTGAGTTACAGCCAAACATCCTGCAAAATCTTGATTTTAAAGGTTGAGTTTAGCATTTTATTTGTCACATACATGAAAGACTTGCCTTACCTGTTTTTCTTATATTTGCATATCCATTTAACCATAGACCCTAAAAAGTTTTCCTTCAAGTTGGAAGCAAATGTTTTATTTCTAAAACAGCTGAGATTCTTTTAGGATTTGGTCATGTGCCAATAGTTGTCACCACATTTTGACTTAACTAGAAGTTTGTGAAATTTTAATCACTGCATTTAGTACTTAATGGTATAATTTATTTTTAAAAGGCAAATTCAGAAAGTATCTAATTCTAATCATTGTGTTCTGGTGCTCAGGTTTGCACCTCACTATTGCAGGGCTTCAGATTTTCTAATTTAGAAACTACCAACAGAAATTCTCATTATTTATTGACCACTGGCAAAATAGCTAAGACTAATTTTTCTTGACCTTGGGATCAGACCTGGTTCTCATCTGTTAGCATTTAATTTTTAGAAGTTATCTGGCACACTAGAGCAGTTTCCCCAAGTGTATGGACACATTGTTATTTTGTTGAGCAAATTTGGTCCCTAAATGAAGGACAAAGACTGAGCTGGCATAAGGCACCTGTAGGGGGTGGGGGTGATGAGAATGGAGAGAGAAGGGTTGGGACCTCTCTGGTTTTCTCTTGTTTCTAGGAAACAAGGTTTACCTGAGATTACATAGCCTTTTCTTTCATTTTGCTACAGTTGCAGATCATTGTAGCCATGGGCTCTTAAAAAAATTTTCCTTTAAATAGCAAGTAAATGTTTTTAACATTGTTAACGGCTGAGATTCTTTTACCAGTTGGTTTGGGTTTTTGACGATTTTTTCTTCTAAGATAATTTCTTTATATGGTTTAAAAGATTTCCCGCAAGTTCTTTTCCCATACGACAGCCAGAGTGATCTTCCTAACAGACAGATCTGGGCGTGTGGTTCCAACACTCTTCTGTAACTTCCCTTTGTCTCCAAGATTGAGTTGGAGCTCGTTAGTGTGAATGGAAGTCTTTTATGCATCAAATAACACGCACCACTACATGACTGAGCTACTACTTACATTGCACAATGCATTGCCTCTCTGCTGCACCCGCCACCCCGCCCCTTTTTACTTGCTCATGCAGCTTGTGCCCAGAGTTCCAGCGGGACTAAACTACTTGTGATTTCTTGATTTTGCAGCATTGTTTTACCTCAAGACTTTGAACTTTGTATATGCTTTTGTATGTCTAGAACTCGTCCTCTTTCAGCCAACTCCTACTTATTCTTCAGGCTTCTCCTTGGTGATTACTTTCTGTATTGAGCTTTCCCTGCCCCCTCCCTCCCAGATGTGGTGGTGTTCTGGGTGCCCCTCTGACCCCAGCATGCCCCTAAGATCCCTGGCTTATGTCACCTACTAAACTGTAAGCTGCTTAAGATGCAGCCTGTGTCTGTGTTATTTACAGTGGTCTCCCCAACCCCTAGCACAGGCCTGCCATGTAGTAAGTACTTAAAAGTATTGGCTGAGTGAATGACTAGTAGGTGTTCACTGAGTAGTTATTGCACTGAAGCAAATCTCCAAGTAGACACTCCTTGTGGACTTTATGTGCCTCTCCAACCCCTGCCATATATTCGCTCTCCAGTAACAAATTATGAGTTCTCTCCCTTCCCATTTTAACCTTTTAACATTAGGAATAGAAGTGGGAGCCTTGTTCAGCAGATGCTAACGATATTGTGAGCACGCTGTTATTACATCATGCCTCTTATGTACTATAATTTTATATAGTTACTTTGTCATTGTCATATAATATTTATAACCACCTACAAAGTATGAATTGTTTTTGCCTTAGTAAGTGGCAGATTTTGGAATCCGAGCTCAGACCTTCCTTTTCTATAAAGGTCACCCTGCTTTCCCCACATCTGCCTTTTGTCACGGTTGTTGTTAATCCCTTAAAAATTAGATGTTCCATCTGTAAGCTAAAACCTATTGTGCTCACTTGAGTGAGAAAAATAGGCAAAATAACTGAGAATATTCTATTCGTTGGTAATCTAAATAGATGATCAGCTAATTAGATAACTAGTCCTGTTTTTAATTGTTCTGTTTTACCTTGGACCTGGAGTATTTCTGTTGGCAAGTACTCTTTGAAAAATGAAGCCCCAGAGCGTGGTGTCGTCACACAGACGTGAATGTGAAAAGCAATTAGTGAAGAGTTGGCTCAGTCAGAGAGTGAAGAGGACTGAGCACCGCCACGCAGGAGAAGCCCAGTTGGGAGGGACCAGCTGCGATGCTGTGTTTTGTCCTTTTTCACCTCTTAGGTGCTGCTCATAGAACAAGAATTTAGACTAGAAGTAAACTGCCTTTCTGCTAGTATTGTTCCAGGCAGCCGTAGAGTAGACGGTGCTGTGTGCTCTCTTAGCTCTGCCCAGTCATCCTATTCGCCGTAGTAAGGATGGTAGATAGAGTACCTTTCTAGTGGTCAGTCTCCCTGCCTTTGAGAACCAGCCTCTGCAATAGCAAAACTCAGAATCTATTTCTGCTTTCTGCTTCAGGGAAGAAGACTAGAATTAAATTATGCCCAAAGTTGTTTGACTTACACACACACACGCACGCACGCATGCATGCATGGATGCGTGCATGCACACACCTTTTTTTTAAGCCTAAAGCTATTGTCAGGTCTCTGAATCTGACTGTTAGTGTGCCGTTAAATTCTTAGCCTGCCTGTTTTTCTTTCCCCTTGGAACAAACCTCTAACTGTTAAGCCTAATTCTGCCGTTTCGGTAGTCCTCAAAGACATTCTTTATAGTTAGGACCATCTCTGGGTCTAGAGCTCATATTTTCCCCCTTAACTCTTTGCGAGGAGGGCTTCTTACAGTTTTTGGTCTGCCAGTTCCCCATTTCTATGTAGTGACCAGATACAAAGTCAGATGAGGGCCACTCTTATCACACATTAGAATTTTTAATTCCTTCAGCTAATTCACAAAAATCTAGTCACAGATCATAATCAAGAAGGGCGGTTTGTCTTGATACTTTCTCTGACTCAAGTATGAACAGTTTTCCTGAATAGTTTTATCTCCCTTTTCACCAGAGACTGAACTGAACTTTCACCCACGTTCATTATCCAAAACCCAGGGCCTTGTCCCTAACGGGGTGCTTCTTGGATTTCTAGTGGTGCTTAGGGTCGGGTCTTCCCTCCCTCAAACCTCAAATTTCCCATAGTACAACTTGCAGAAAAACACACCATCATAAATGTAAATGAGTTCCACTATGGCATATGTTTTAATATATTAACCCCTGTGCTGCATGTATCTGAGGTTCTCAGTTACCTCTGAACACTGGGCCATTTGATCACAGGCTGCGTTGGCAGGGCAGCGTACACATGTGTTCTTTCAGGCCATTGGTTTTGCTCCTCAGTGTTTAGTCCTAACAAGAGTCACTTACTTCCTAGGTGTGGTCACTTGGGTTAGAAGAGCCTGTGAAATTCAGGTTCTGCTGTATGATCTCTCTGTTTACTAGGACTAAATTGTTGTTAGATAGGTCCTTATTTAGTTATATTCAATATTGATACCAGCCAGAACATGTCATCTAAAGGAATTCTTCTTTTGTTCCCAATAGGAAGAATCTTTTTTTTATTTTATTTTTTATTAAATTTATTGAGGTGACAATTGTTAGTAAAATTACATAGATTTCAGGTATACAATTCTGTATTACATCATCTATAAATCCCATTGTGTGTTCATCACCCAGAGTCAGTTCTTCCATCACCATATATTCGATCCCCCTTACCCTCATCTCCCACCCCCCACCCCCCACCCCCCCTTACCCTCTGGCAACCACCAAACCATTGTCTGTGTCTATGAGTTTCTGTTTCTCATTTGTTTGTCTTGTTCTTTTGTTGCTTTTGGTTTATATACCACATATCAGTGAAATCACATGGTTCTCTGCTTTTTCTGTCTGACTTATTTCACTCAGCATTACTCTCTCAAGACCCATCCGTTGTCACAAATGTTCCTATATCATCTTTTCTTACCGCCGAATAGTATTCCATTGTGTATATATACCACAACTTAGGAAGAATCTTTTATGTCTCTAGTTAGCATCTGAAAACCCTTAGAATACAACTAGAGCCCTTTGTGACTTTAGTGTTCGTTTCAGTTGAATTCATCGAACATATATAGAGTACCTACTTTGTGCTGGGCAATGCTATTCCAAAGAGAGTGAGCAATGAAATGTACTTCTAAGAAGCTTATAGTCTGATAGTACAGACACACAAGCAGAATATTTTAGTATGACAGATGCTAAGATGGAAGTCTGTATAGATTCCAAATTCTGTTTGGCCATCATATGTACAGATGAATATTTCTGCTTCTGCTGTCCATTAAAGCAATAGTCCACTCGGTTTGTATCTTGTGTAGTTCTCTGAGATACTTAGGACCTTCTCGTGTGACTCTACACACTGTCCTTGGTTGAAATTAGCCTCGTGTGGAAAAATTTGGCTTTAATCTTGTAATATCAGTAGTTTTTCCATCTGACCTCACTTTCTACAATCCTGTTGGCTCAGCTACATAGTCGTTTACTTAGTAGTTGACAACAGCAATTCTTCTGTCTTCAGAGAAACTGTACGAAGTTGACTGGTGTGATTATTTGTAGAAAATTTTAGTGTCCCTGGAAACTGAAGTTTCCTTCCTTCTTCCCAGTAGTGAAACCTCAAGCATCTTACTTTCCAGTAGAGGGAGTTAAGAAAGAACACACACATTATTTTAGGTCTCACTGTGCCTGACAAAATACTAGGTACATTTCACGTCTAATTCTTATAGGTAAGGTACAAATGAAGAACAGGCTCAAAATAGTAGTTAACTTGCTCACAGCCATACATTTAGTAAGCAGTAAGTAGTAGAACTGGCATTTGAACTGCCTTTCTGACTAAAGTCACTTCCATCCTCACAGATCTGCTTATAGTTGAAAGTCTATAGAATGGTTTATGCGATACAATTTTCTAGGGATATGTTAATTACTCTTTTGGTTGTAAGAGAACCAACATATACTAGCTTCGGCAAAAAAGGGAATTTATTGGTTCATGCAACTGAAAATTCTAGTACACCTGGCATGATAGCTATATTTAGGGGCTGGATTGGTGTCCTCAAGACTTTGTAGCTCTCTTCATGAGGCAGACAAGATGACCCAAGAAGCTCAAGTAATTCTGGCAGAAAAGTGTAGTAGTAAGTCTCATGGCTCTAACAAAAGGGTTCTACAGAAGATGGTAGGGCCTGAATCATGTGTCCTCACCTCTGATAGGCCTCACCTGAACCAGGTGGAAGAGGCTCTGTTATTAGACGATCAGGGAAGGGATGTTGAACAGGAAAAATCGCAACTGATGTCCCCTGTACGATGGGAGTTGAATGCTGTAAATCTGAAGTTGCAAGAGGTAATTTGTTTGGCTTACACGGTATTTGGAAAAAGATTAGAATAAACATTTTCAGGTGGTTTCATCTAAAAATCTAGATTTCTTGGCTTCTCTTAAAACATCAAATGATGGGGAAACACTGGGCCAAATTCCCACATTATTTATTAACTGGTTGGAGTTGAGCAGTGGTCCCTTCCTTTTTATGCTCACTCACCAGCCTACTTCATTCATTCTCAATAATTGACAGGAGTATCTGGGCATTTGAGTGTGTGACCCTGCTGTGAGCAGTGCAGGTTTCTCAGGTAATGTGAGTATAACTTATTCCAACCACACTAGGTTCTGCTTAAGTCTTGGCTGACTTAATTTTATACTTAGATTCACTATGTGTAGTCATTGCCACAAAATTGTATTAAGAATAAAAATTAATTATGTACAATTACAAAGTAAAACAGATTGTTGAAATAGCCTAGATATGTGAGATATGTACATATGTGTGGATAAGGCAGTGGCCTTTGGAATTTGTAGCTGACATGATTCTTGCACACACCTTGGGTTCCTTGCAGCCAGTTGCCCATTTAGGTAAGACAGTGTGTTTGGGAGTTTATTTATTTTTTCCTATTTAATGCACATGTAGATGACAAATTTCTTGTATCCTGTAAGGCTAGACATCTGTATTTTTCCTAGGGAAGTTACAACCCATAGCCAGAAATACCAAAGCTTTCGCATTCTGTGAAGATTTCTGGCCACCCATATTGTAATATTACAAAAGTGATATTACAAGCCCTTGTGCTTTATTTATGTTCACTGGGCACATCTTTTGTAGTTCTTTATTGGGTAATAAATTATGTAAATTGAGTGGGTAAGTGGAGGATGTAGGAGAACATTTTGGAGATAGTGAAGAGACTGACGGATGCAATGTAACTAATTGAAGGAAGGAAATACATTGCCTGCAAGCATTGCCCTTGGGAAAGATAATTCTTTTGGCAGGACAAAGAGGTGTAAGATCTCAGGGAGAAATAATTGACTTCTAACAGGAAAATATGGAATAGGAATTTGTGGAAGGAAGAAGCCAGTTCCTGAACACCAAGCAAGGTGTTTCAGGCCAAGCTTAATTTTTCTCAAAGCTGCCCCACTCTGGCCCTCCAGACCCATCTTCCAGTGGATAAAATACCTAGATTTGATTTTGTTTGGTAATGAGAAGTTGCATACCACCCACTCTCTATTTTCCTCATTCTTACAAGAGCTCAGGTAGGTATGAGTTGGTTGAGGAAGTATTTGAAATCCTCAGTACCTTAGCATTTCCAAATATGAAGGTTCCCCTGGTTACTATTTAATCTTTCATTTGTATTTTGTGTCTTTGCAATGACTGCAGACACTAGTTCTGTGTTATATGTCTTTTGACTCTGGAGAACCTTCATGATCTATTATACAGTCTACTTAGAATAAATATTTGTAGAATTTTCTGATCCTGCAGGTGATTTAAGGGTATGATCTGATATTCTGAGTCTTAGATCCTATCTTTAGTGTAGGAATACCTGTGGACTAAAGTCTTTCCTTATAATCCTTTTTTATTTCTGTAAGTTTGGTAGTAATTTCTCCTCTTTCATTTCTGATTTTGGTAGTTTGAGTCTAAAGAATCAACTTTTGGTTTATTTTTTCTTTTGTTTTTCCAGTCTCTATTTTATTTATTGACGCCCTAATCTTTCTTATTTCCTTCCTTTTGCTTCTTTGGGTTTAGTTTACTCTTCTTTTTCTAGTTTCTTATGGAGGTGGAATATTAAATGATTAATTTAAAATCTTTATCCTTTTTCAGTATAGGCATTTATAGCTACAAATTTCCCTCTAAGCACTGCTTTCACTGCATCCCATAAGTGTTGGCTTATTATATATATATATATATATATATATATATATATATATATATATATATATATATTTTATTTTTTATTTTATTTTATTTATTTTAAATCTCAAAGTGTTTTTAATTTCCCTTGTGATTTCTTTTTGGACCTATTGGTTCTTAAGGAGTGTGGTGCTCAATTACCACGTAAGTGACTTTCCCGATTTTCTTTCTGTTACGGATTTCTAATTTCATCCCATTGTGGTTGGAGAACATACTTTGTATACTTCAGTCCTTTCAAATGTATTGAAACTTGTTTTACGGTCTAACATATAGTGTATCCTGGAGAATGTTCTGTGAACACTTGAGAAGAACGTGTATTCTGCTGTTGTTGGTTGGTGTGTTCTTTAGAGCGTTCTTTAGTCTACTTGGTTCATAGCATTGTTCAAGTCCTCTCTTTCTATCTTCTGTGTAGTTGTTCTACCCATTGTTGAAAGTGGGATATAGAAGTCTCCAAATATTATTGTTGAATTCTGGATTTCTCCCTTCAGCTCTGTCGGGTTTTGCTTCATGTAATTTGGGGCTCTGTTGTTAAGTGATTGTATATAGGTTCGTGCAGAAGTCGTTGTGGTTTTTGCAATTTTTTAACCTTTTAAACCTTAATTATTTTTCCCCAACCTAATACTTACAAGTATGATTATTATATCTTGTTGGTGGAGTGAACATTTATCATTAAAATATGCCTTTCTTTGTTCTGTCAACAATTTTTGTCTTAAGGTGTGTTTTGTCTAATATTAGTATAGCCACTCCAGCTCTCTTTTGGTTTCTGTTTACATGATGTATCGTCTTTCAACTTGTTTTTTCACTTTCATCCTGTTTGTGTGTCTGAATCTAAAGTGTGTTTCTTGCAGACAGCATTTAGTTGGATCATTTTAAAAATCTTTTCTGCCAATCTGCCTTTGGTTGGAGTGTTTAATCCCTTTACATTTAATTTAATTACTGGTAATGTAAGATGTATGTTGGTCATTTTATTATTTGTTTTCTATATGTCTTATATCTTTTTTATTTCCCCATTATGGCTTTCTTTTTGACTTAATGGATATTTTCTAGCATACCATTTTAATTCCCTTGTCATTTCTTTTACAGTTGTTTTGAGTTATTTTCTTAGTCATTGTACTAGGAATTATTTAAAATAGCAGATTTTAAGGGTCTGTTCAGTCTATCATCTGGGTATCCTCAGCAATTGTTTCTAATGATTTCTTTTTTCCCATGTAACGGCCAGACTTTCTTGTTCCTTTGCATGTTTTTGTAATTTTGGGTTGAAAATTAAACACTTAAAATAATGGAATGTGGCAGTTCTGGAAATCAAGCTGTTGCTGTATGTGTTTTTTCGTTTGTTTGGTAGTATTTCTTGACTAATTATGTAAAATCTCTGTTCTTTGTCCTACGTGACCACTGAAGTCTCAGGTTGGTTATCTTAATGGTCAGCTAATGATGGGACAGAAAATTCCTTAAATGCCTAAATCAACAAGTCTCCCAGTCTTTGCTGATGGGCTGTGTGTGGGTGGGTGTGTTGGGGCATGTTTTCAATACTCAGCCAGGCAGCAGACAGCTCAGCCTTAGCTTTCACTAACTGCTTGCAAAAAGCCTCCAGGTCAGCCTGGAGAGGTAAGAGCTTAGGGTCTTCTTGGGTCTTTCCCAAACATGTGCACAGCCTTATGTATATGCATAGATACCCATGACTGTGTTGGAGTTTTTCAAAGACCTTCTGTATATCTCATTCCTTTTTGTTGGTTAGCCTGTTGTTTGCCCCAGCGGTTATTTACCACCTCAGGCAGCTGCAAAATTAATCAATTGTCTCTAATTTTTTTTGACAAAGGTTTTTCACTGGATAAGCTCAGAGTTAGGTTAAATAAAAACATCCTTGCAAGTGGGCTCTTCCAGGGAACCACCAGACTGGTCCTATAATGACAGTTTTCTGAGAAGGAGACTTTAGAGGCACTCCAAACCCCTTCTGTTCCTCTGGTGGCTGCCAGGCTTCAAATTTTCACCATGATTGTCTGCTGTTTGTTTTCAAGGCTACTGCAGAGCAGAGAAGAGGGCGTAAGAATGGTGCAAGTTCAAATGACATAGAGTTTGTTATTTGTACCAAGATTTTGCCATTTTTCTTGAATAAAGACTCCTTAGATTATTTCAAGTCTTTGGTTAATTTCCAGAGTTCCAAAAAAGTTGATTCTAACACTTTCTGCCAGTTTCCTTGTAGCTTTTATGGAGCAGGGAATTTTCAGAGTGGTGGTTCCTTATGCCATCATTTTTGCTAATGTCCACCTGTGGAATATAGGAAAAGTATTGAACCTGAAATCAAGGCCCTGTTTTTCAATTTAGTGTCTTTTGGTTTGGGACTGACCAGTTGACTAAGGAATCTAAACTTTTATTTCTTTGTCTTAAAAATGGGTATCTACCTCTTAGAATTATTATAGGGATTAAGTGAGATAATGCATTTAACAATGTAGTGGATAAAAACTAATCTGTATATCACTATCAAATGGAAGGACGCATAAAGAGTTTAAAATGAAAAAAAGAAATAAAGGGGGCGGACGGATGGCTCAATTGGTTAGAGCGTGAGCTCTGAACTACAGGGCTGCCGGTTTAATTCCCGCATGGGATGGTGGGCTCTGTCCCCTGCAACTAAAGATTGAAAATGGTGACTGGACTTGGAGCTGAGCTGCGCCCTCCACAACTAGATTGAAGGACAATGACTTGGAGCTGATGGGCCCTCGAGAAACACTCTGTCCCCCAGTATTCCCCAATAAAATTTAAAAAGAGAATGAAAAAAAGATTGTATCATTCAGGTTTTATTTATGGAGGCAGACCTATTTTGAGTATTTTTAGGAATAAGGGGCTTACTAAAGGAATCAGATCTAACCCAAATGTGGGAAGAAGAGTTGGGTAAATGAAGGTGTGGACGAAGGAGTTAATGAGGATCAGGTTAAAATCATTTACAGTCCACTGGATGCATCGGCACAAGTGGGTAAGTGAGACTTTACAGCAGAATCTGAGAAGGCGAGTCCTTCCAGCCGTTGAAGGAGGAACTCATGGAAGATCTGTGGAAAGCTGTTGTATATATGTAGCTGCCAGCTCTGGGTCCACAGTGAAATGTCTCATGGTGGGCCTGGGGTTGCTATTGGATGGCAGGGCCAGCAGTGGGATAGATAAACTAGAAACACAGAGCAAGGACAAGCTGGCACATTCAGAGCGTCTCTGCGTCTTGACTCCATGTTTAGCGACGACAGCCTTCCAAGATTAAAGGCAGTTGCTTTACTTCTACCTTTCAAATCCCCAACAAGTTCCCCTTCTGGCCACTGTAACATGAAATTAGAAGGGAGAGGGATTTTAAGAAACACAGTTTGCAGCCTAAGCAAGTTGACATATCATAATCTAGGACATATGGCTGTGCAGTGGTTTAGCCCTTAAACTTGGGGGTTTACTTATTTGTAAAGTATCAAACTAACAGGTTCAGAGTATTTTATAGATTGTGTGACATAAAGAAGGGTTTCTGATTAGGAAAACACAGTTTCTTCCAAAACAGTTTAGATACTTAAGCATTCCTAGAGCATGTAACACCAAAAATAACTAGTACCACATAAACATTTATTTTGCATATCTTATTGTATTTATTTCATTAGTTCCTTAGGGGTAATGTATCAAATGAATTTTTATAAATTAAACAGTTTCCTAATAACAAGTTACGGTATTAAGAACTGGGTCATTACCAATTGGTTTTTGATTGACATTGGCACACAATTGTTTTGCCTCAGTTTCTTGAGTTTTATTAGCATGATGTCATCAAAGTCACAGACTGGTGAGCTCTCATGGGATGGTGAGACAGTCAAGGTCCTTGCAGACTAAATTATGCCATCGAGTCCATGTAACTCCAAGGAAACATAGGAATGTGTACTTCTCTTAGTGCTGGCGAAAGCCCTCTGCATCTGAGGTTGTCTGGTTTTTGGGTAGAGAAAAATGTATTTGCTGTGTCAGTACCTGCTTACCAAGTGTCGGACTGTGATTTACTCTAGTAAAGAGGTCATGTCTGGAACGGTAGCTATAATTAGAGCCACCATTATATTAAGTTTATAATAATCTATGACATTTTCCAGAATCCATCTGGGTTCTGCTTAGTTTAAATGGGTAGATTAAACTGTCCATACACCCATATACCCACACACACTTCATGGTATCTTTCAAGTTTTTGATAGTGGCATTTCTGTGATTTGCATAGATATGCAGTGGCTTTTAATAGGAAGAGGAAGCTTCCGGGGCTTTCACTTGGCCCTTTATTCCATAGTAGCGCTCACTGAGGGCTACTCTGTATTCGAGAATGAGGGAAGTAACCACTGAGTGGGTTCAGAGACTTACTAGGCCTACCGTGGATGGACACTATTGGCTTTTGTATTTACTTTTTTTTTTTAAAGAGGCTCTGAGTCTGTGAAGTGACTCGGATAGGAATTGGGTGAGAGACAATGTTTTAGCATTAGCATGGGTGACTCAGGTCAGACACCTGGTCTCCAAACCTAGATTTCTTCCTTCTTTCCCCTCCTCCCCTCCCGCTTCTTAATGTTATATTGATCAAGTTTGAATTTAGTTGGTTGTCCATGTCACTTGGTCCTAAGTCTTCATGGTGAATCATCCATCACCTAAGATCCATGCTCCCGTAGTTGCACCAGTCTCATCATCACTCTGGCTGTGCCTATTTTAAATAAGTATGCTCATCTTGCTTCCAGGGGTTAAGTGCTGTCAGCCCAGCTCCATTATCTTGTGTTATAATCATCCCTACTGAAATCAGGACACTTGTTCATCTCCAGACTCTCCCTCCAGCTTACACAGGACATCTGCCAGCCCTTTTCAAGGAGGCTGGTCCTCCCACATACAACGTAGTTCTCAAAGCCAAGGTGAAAGGAGTGTTCTTTGGGTCCTCACGGGGGACATAGTTAAGGGTGAATGAATAGGTTGCAAATGAGAAATTAACAAGAGCCTTTTCTTTCTAAGTTGTTGGATTCTTTACATTACACCAAGGAATTTCTGGCGTCTCAACTTTAATTTTGGCCATGTTAGAGTCAAGCAGTGGAGCTAATAATTTAGAACCATCCCCAGATGTTTGAGTGTGCACTGTGAATCAAAAAATTCTGATGAGCATCTAAATTCAGCTGATTTAAAATTATGATCCTCTTTGCCTGTGGTCTAGCACTCTTTGACTCTTTTTCCATGTGGTCCCAAGATTTTCTCTCTAGAAATTAATGGCGTCTTGCAGTTCTTTTTGTGTGAAAGTCTGTTTATGTGTCTGGAGGCAGTGAGGGATAGAAGGGGTCAAGTATGAGGAGAATTGGCGTTCTCTTGCAAGGTAACTCCCTGAGCTGCAGTCATTGTATTATATTTAAGCAAGGTAGCACCAGTCTTATCAGACAGTGGAGGCTTGTGTCTGCTGGTATAGGAAACTTAGTAGGGTTTAGGGATTTCTGTTATCTGAATCATCCCAAATGTCCCCATTTAAATTCTTGGGTCTTACTCTTTCAGAATCAATGCCTGCTTCTGTTCCTGGCCATGATGAGCTAGCTGGTACTAGAATAACCCTCTTACTCTAAACAACCATTATTGCTCTTACTGCTATGTAACCAACTGCGTCTAAACTTAGGTGGCTTGAAACAACAGCAGTCATTTGATTTATCTGTCATTGTTTCTGTGGAACAGAAATTTAGGAAGGGCTTGACTGGGCCACTTGTGATGTGAAAAAGGTGAGGTGATACAATATTAACTCTAAGTGAACTTTGATAAATTGAAGATGCCCATGAGTAGCCTTAGAGCAATTATTAAAAAATAATAAAATGATGTGTTGCTAAAGGCAGTAGTGGAAATGAGATGAATGACTAAAACATACTGATTAACCCAATCAAATGCCTTTACTTTCACACAGAACTGTGTGAAACTTAATTCATCCTCTACTGTAGTAATTCTTCAGTCCTGCAGGGATAGTGTCTACATTTGATTTTTGACTGCCATGCTTGGTAGTTATAAAGGAATAGAAATTCTTTTAGGTAATTTCAGGAATTCCCTGGTTCTCTGACCTTGAAGATTTAAAATATTGAGTGTCATTTCCTTTTTTTTGAGCTGTCCAGTGAATTTAGAAGCAGCCAGCCTACCTCACCATTTTGTATTCTCTCACATTGTCCTATCACTCTGTGCACAAAAGCCTTGCATTAGGTAAATGCTAAGTTACCACAGGTAATAATTTAAGTAAACCTTTCCTCACTGAATGTCATGGACTAACAGTGTTCTACCCTCTCGTGATCTCTGGATCCTCTTTTTTTTTAGGTCCAACCCAATCAGATAACCAATCATAAATATTCATTTTCTGCAGGGTGATGTTGCCTGCAATCACTTCAGTTACTATTATGGTCATTGTTTAATTGCAGAGCACAGAGTCCACTCTAACTGATTAAAGCAGAAAGGAACTTACTAAGAGAATCAGCCTCCAGAATTTCTGGGAGGATGTGACTTTGAAGTTTTATTTAGTGCCATGCTGGCAAGAGAAATGCTGTCATCTACACTGTGAGATCATTTCAGCAAAACTCCTGCATGGCTACAGTCTGTTACACATAATATGGTTGAATACATATGCATATATATGTAAAAATACATATATTTAATATTTATGTAGGTGACCTTACAGAGTTACGGTTAGATACGTTAATAACATATTATCTGTGAATAGACGAATTACATGGATTATATTTTCAAACTTCATGTTTATTTTGGCTATTTAGGGCCTAGAATTGTTTTCCCTTAGAATCTGTTTTATAAATTCTGGTTCAAGTTTCAGAGGAAGTGTAAAAAGCTTCCATAACCCATAGTGTATCAGAGATGAGAAAGAGCCAGCATCCAAAGATACCTTGGGAAGCACAGCCATCTTTTAAAAGATTTCACAAAAATTAGACTGCTTAAGAATTATAGGTATATCCAACCTAACGAAAATCAAATGTACAGACTTTAAGATTGCTAACTCCTTAAGGGAGTTTGAAGGGTCATTTCAGCTACTGCAGGATGGCTTCCTGATTATCTACTTCCTGTGGCCATGGCTGTCTTGGCGTCTTGGCGTCTCCACTGCTGTGTGTGTGAACGTGTCTGTGCGCGAGGGTGAGAAGTAGCACCACTGCCATGCTTGCTGCTCTGTGAGATTGATCAGAAACAGGGGAACGGACGGGTGGGGAAGTGGAGTGGCGGTGGTAACAAGTACAGAGTTAGCTTGGGTGACGAGGTGACTCTGAATTGTGGATCTATGCAAATCACACCCACGCCTGTGCACTGTATGGTTTTTAATTTCTAAAGTGAATGGACTGTTGGAAGCAGATAGGTCTTGTGTTGGCAAGTTTTATCTGTGAGGTAAGCTGCAGTGTGGTTATAATTCACACTGCCTATTAAATTGTACCCTCCTCCTTCTTTTAGAAATGTCTCCGCAGTCCTTGGCTTCCTGAGCATGCCATTTTAAAACAGAAAACACACTCTTCATTGACGCTGGTTAAAGGTGCTGCTCTCACCAGTGGTCGCAGTCGTGACAGCCAGAGTGGGGAGCTAGATCATCCCCCCAATACCGTGAAGTGAGCCTCTCCTCAGGGCCTTTCCTAAGGATTCCAGATGCTAGGAAAGCAGTATTCACCTCTTACTTCTTGTTCCTCTCTTCTACTTGTACCATATTTATTTTCTGTTCTTCCCCTCTTATTCAGCCGGTGTTGTAGGTGGCAAAAATAACCAGGTCATCTCAAACTTCGAAAATAACATCTTGGATTCTGTGGGATAAAAGACGTGCGTATCCTAAAAAATAACAATTGAGTTATTTCTGTTGTTATTTCTAGGCAGAAGAAATCCTCAGACAAGAGCTAGAGAAGAAAGAAACGCCGAGTCTATACTGCCTGCTTGGGGATGTTCTCCGAGACCACGCCTCCTATGACAAAGCCTGGGAGCTGTCCCAGCACCGCAGCGCTCGAGCTCAGCGCTCCAAAGGCCTCCTTCACCTGCGGAGCAAGGAGTTTAAGGAATGCGTGGAGTGCTTTGAACGCTCCGTGAAGATTAACCCCATGCAGGTCAGACACCTCCTAAACCCCGTCTGCTCTTGGCACTGATGTTTGTCTTTGATTTTGATTCTTACTGAACAAGTACCCGTTTTCTGTCCTAATGACTGGTGAGCTTGTCTTTGAGAGCTAAGAACTTAGTCTCCAATGCATGTCTTGCTTGTCATAGAAAGTGGACTGGTAGGTTTCCCCTTATTCACTTTCTGTTGTGTTTCTCCTATTGGCTTATCTGTTTCATTTTGTCATTTCTTTCTGTTAACTGTCCTTAAGGCAAATACAGCCATTAGGTTCCATTTTGAAAAGGTATGTTAGGAAAGAAATGAATGAGTCAAAATTATAGACAGTGTAGGACTCTTCAAGTAATTGCTGAAATCAATAATGAAAGAAAAGCTTGTTATATAAATAAGGTAACATGTAGAATGGATTATTGGTTATTTTAAGAAAAGGTGTCTATATTACATACACTCAAATATTTTAAATGTTAAGGCATTTTTTTAAAGATTTGAAAAAGTAATACAAAAAGAGTCTGGATCTTTAAAGTAAGTGACAAGATAAATCCACAGGAAGGGATCTAATGTTTAGGAGAAAGAGATCAGCCTTACTTTGTCCTTAATGATATTCAGTTATTAAAATGATCTTATTCTCAAAAATAGTCTTTTTTGTTTAACCAAACTTTCTTTATAACTGCTTTCCCATTTGACCATTCAAAGGCACACATAACTGTCAACCATGGCTCTTGACCAACATGTAAACTGACTTTAATTATAGTTAGAATGCGAATTTAAAATCAGCAACTGATGTTTGCCATTCGTTTCCTATGAGCCAGGTACCTCTTTGGGCATTTTGCCACGATTTCAACACAAATGGTCTGACTCTGGAACCTGCATCCTTTTTTTTGTGTGTGTGTGTAGTAAAAAGCATATCACATAAAATTTACCATCTTACCCATTTCTAAGTGTACAGTTCAGTGGTGGTAAGTATATTCACATTGTTGTGCAACCATCACCACCCTCCAGCTCCACCACTTTTTCAATCTTGCGAAACTGAAACTGTATGCCCATTAAACAGTAACTCCCTAATTCCCCCTTCCCTCTCATCCCTGGCAGCCATTCTACTTTCTGTCTCTGAATTCGACTACTCTTAAGTACCTCATAGGAGTAGAATTATATAGTATATTTTCTTTTGTGACTGGCATATTTTACTTAGCATATATAATGTCCTCGAGATTCATCCATGTTGTAGCATGTGGCAGACTTTCCTTCTTTGTTAAGGCTGAATAATACTCCATTGTATGTATAGACCACACCTTGTTTGTTGATTCACCTTTCAGTGGATACTTGGGTTGCTTCTACTTCTTGGTTATTGTGAATAAGGCTGCTATGAACATGAGTGTACAGAAGTGGTTGTTTTTGAACTGGGTAGACACAGGGCATGTCTTTTAAATTGAAGAAAAACCAGAGGCACATTTTTTATGACAGGTTGAGCTACTTGCTTACTTTGCTCACTCTTAGTAGTGAATACAGTGAGAACCTTCCAAATCTGCAGTCTGGTAAAAAGCCTGGAGGAGAGAGTGGGACAGGTGTATGTGCAGAATATCAGCAGAAATTGACAGTTTCATTTGGCAGCAAGGATGCGTATACTTAGGAGCTGCTTTTTGTTGACAGCTTGCTCTAAGTCAGTGGTTCTCAACGGGGGATGATTTTGCCCCCAGGGGACATGTGGTATTGGAGGGCGGTATACTACTTGCCTCTAGTGGGTAGAGACCAGGGATGCTGCTAAACGTCCCAGAATGCATAGGCAGCTCCCCATGATAAAGAATTATCCAACCTAAAATGTCTATAGTTCCAAGGTTGAGAAATCCTGCACAAAGTTTATTATCACTAGACACTTTCTGGTAGAAAATAGAACTCAATATTGTGTTATTGAAAGTTTACTTTTACGGAAAACTGTATCATATCCTTGCATATCTTGGTAACCTCTGCCTAAAGTTTACCTACCCACAGCTGCCATAAGAGTGGGGAAAATAAATTTGTTCCCTTCGCCTCCCATAGCCTAAGTTAAATCAGTGCCAGATACCTCACAGCATGAGTTGTGTTCTCAGGTACAGTCTCTTCTCAGCATCTTAGCATTAACATATTCCTCCTGCCTTACTGGCTACTCCTTCCCAGTCTCTTCGCTGGCTTCCTAGGGCTGCTCTGGGACTTAATGCTTGGGCCTCACCTCTGTCTACTCCCACGTCCTTGATTTCATCTAGTCCCATAGCTTTTCATACCTCTTATACACTGACAACTACCAAAGGTTTATTTTCAGTCTAGTCTTCTCCCCTGAACTCTAGACTCCTGTATCTAACTTGCTTCCTCCATCTCCCCGTTTGTTACTCTAACTTACCATTTCCAGTATCTGAAATACTGTTCTTTCCCTCCTGAAAACTTTGCCCATCGAGGTCTGCCCCATCCGGACTTCAAGTCCTTGATTCCTCTTTCTCCTATGCCGCACCTCTATCCATCAGGAAATCCCAGCAGAGCTACCTTCAAAATGTATCTAGAATCCGATGACTTCTTACCACCTGCCACCATTCTGATTCAGATCCCGTTATCTTTCACCAAGTTAACATATTATCTCTTTACTGGTCCTCCAGCCTCTCTTTGTCTCCATCTGCCTGTTCTCAGTGAGCATCCAAATCAATCCTTTCAGATGTGAGTCAGACGTATTGTTCTTCTGCTCCATCACCTAGTGACAGTAGTCAGAGTTCCTTAATGGCTGTCGAGCCTTTCCCCAGCCTGGCTGTTTCTTTCCTTTCCCCCTCCCATCCTGCGCCTCACTGTACCCACATTAGCCTCTTTGCACTTCCCTGAATATTTCAGGCACATTCCTGCCTCAGGATTTTAGCACTTGCTCTTCCTTTGCCTGGGATGTTCTTCCAGATCGTTGCACACCTTGCTCTATAACTTCAAGTCTCTGCTCAAATGTCCCTGCTTTATTTTTTTCCATAGCACTTAGCTAATATTATGTATAGCTTACTTAAAATTCTGCCTCTCCTCCACTAGAATGTAAGTCTCATACAGGCAGAAATTTTTATCTCTAAGGTTCATTTATATTTTCCTAGTGCTGTCACAGTGCCTAGCACATATTGGGTATTTAATAAATATTTGTTGAATGAGTGAATACATAATATCTTTTAACCAATTATTCAGTCAAATGTATACTAATTGCCTGCTGTGCACATAGCACTGAGCGAAGGGATGAAGCAGTAACCACAGGTCACCAGGTAGCTCTGGTACAATCTAGTGAGATGAACACGGACAAAACTGGCCGATAATCTGAGGCATCAAAGAAATACCAAGTGAGTTATTTGGAAAGCACTAGTTATACAGAGACCGCAGAGACGGTTTCTGCCTTTGGTAGACATTAGAGAGGATGTTGAACTTGGCTTTGAAGGACAAATAGTACTTGAATGGGCCAAGGAAAGGGCAGTGGTGAGGCCATTCCAGGCAGGTGAACAGTATGAACAAAGCCCTAGAAACAGGAGGGAAGAGAGAGAGAAAAGGGATCGTGAATAGGCTAGTTTCTCAGTCAATGGGAATAGGGTACTTCCAGTGGGAAAGTTAGACTGGAACCAGATTATGAAAGATCTTAAATGGGAGACTAAACTCTCTCGGTGTTATTTGGCAGATAGGAGCCATTGAGGGGTTGATCTCATTTTGGATGAAAGAATGTGGTAAGCATGGAGGTAGTTTAGGAATGTTGTTTTGCTAACACTGTGGCCTTGGGAGATACTAGATGTAGGCAGTGTTACAGGACTGTGGCAATAGTCTAGCATCACAGCTATCAGTGTGGAAGGGACAGTAGGAAAGAAGGGATGGATATGAGGGAATTTGCAGGGAACGACTTGATAGGACTTAGTGATTTCATTATATCATTTTGAATTAATTACATAACGAGACCAAAAAAATGACAATTGTTCAAAGCAGCGTCACAGTACAGATGTTATGTAGGACATTCTGTGGTTTGTCATATGGACCCCATTCAGGCAGGTCATAAGCCGTGCCAAAATGTGCAGGCATTGGATGCTCCAGTGGCACAGAACTACTGCGAGATGCAAACCTGAACACCATAGACTCATCGTAACTCGGATTCAAGTTTGAACTGTCTCTGAAGAGGGAGCGCTCCCTCATGCTATTGTGTCCCTTAAGTCCTGGAATAAAAGAAAACTAGAAAAGTGGCATTTAAAACATTGTAGTCTCTTTTTTACACACATGTCCATACAATTAGGTTTAATAATAAAATTTAGGCAAAATGAGAGTGATATTTGAATGGCTTTTGTGTGTTATAATGACTTTCTGAAATCAAATTGGTATAAAAATAGAAGTGTTTGGTTTTATATTAGGGATGGTCTGCAAAACTAAATGCATAGTCTATGGTACGTTTGTTAGAGAATCAGAAGACGTGTGTATCATTAACATTCATGCTTTTGAGGTTGCTAGCTATCATTCACTTACAAATTCATCAGAAAAAATATCGATGACATAGTATTAGAATTAGATATGACTAAGGATCTGATTAAAGTATATAAATATCTACTAAGAAAAATTAAAGTAATTTTAAATCTAATATATTGCAGAAATGTGCAAATGTCATAAATGTATAGCTTGATTAATGTTCCTTTTATTATTTTTAAATGTTCAGATAATCAGCATTTACATTTTTTAAATATATTTTTAGTTTTCAAAACTAATTTTACTTTTAAAAAGGATTTTCAGATAGACTGATCTTATAGGTCCCTGACATAGTAAGACCAGTTTGTTGATGAACAATTTGTTGGCCAATAAATAAGGTCTTTTAAGTTATTTTTTAAAATTAAAGTTTATTGGGGTGACAATGGTTAGTATACTAAGTTACATAGGTTTCAAGTGTACAGTTCTTAAAACCTATGTAACTTAGTATATATATATCACATTGTGTGTTCATTAAATTATTTTTTAATGTTCTGTTTCACTTTCAAAAATGTTGCAGTTTGAACAGTACATGTTGTGGTTGCCTAACTAAGCATTATCGAGATCCTACTGTGTACCAGACGTGGATGTGGGACTGAATTAGGCTGTGTCAACCTATCAGCAGAGAGCAGAGAGTTTCCGCTGGGAAGTGATGTGGATAGAACTAATTTACGAAGGTCCTGAAATGCCTTTCTTCACGATTATCTAACCTGTGGTGGTTTTGAATAAGAGAGTGATGTTACAAAAGTGGTGTTGTAGGAAGTTTAAATAAGGAATGAGCATCATCGATGAGTGATCAGTGGCTTTAGCAGTGAGGTTAGAAAGACAGAACAGGTTGAAGCCTCATTACAAAGGAAAATTTTCTGGGACTTGCTCATTGGACTGGCAGGAGTGAGGGAATCCAAGAGGGTGCCAGTTTTCTCAATTGTCTGATTAAAAAGGAAAATGCCCTTATTGATAGATATAGAGAATTCAGGAGGAATGGAAAATATCTTTTGCAGGGGAAGGAGATGTGATTTTGGATGTTGACTATGAAGAGATGTTGCTGTATCTAAGTAGGAATGGCTGCTAGTCCATTGGACACAAACGCACAAAGCTCAATAGTGAGCTTGCAGACTGGGGCTCTTCTGTGGAAGTAAGGTGAAGCCATGCAAGTGAATGAAAAACTTGTTGGAAAACACCAGGCAAAATTCTGGACTTTCGTCATTGCCAGCAGTTGGAAGAAGGTAGAAGACATAGCACCAGTGAAATACGATTCAAGCAAACTACTCCAGAATTTTGATCAGAAGGACAGAGGAAACCCAAAGGAAGGGATTCGTGGAAACTAAAGGAAGAATAAGTGTCAGTGTGGAGTGTCACATGTAGTGATAAAGTCCAAAGAAGGCTAAGAAGAGGTCATTGGATTTGGAGCTCACTAATGACCTTCAAAACCATCTTTAGGAGATTGTAGAGTGAGCAGCAGGTGAGGAAATGGATCCAGTATCTATAGACTGTTCATGTTAGGAGCATGTCAAAGGTGAGAGTCAAAATGTGGAGTATTTTACCCAGGGGCAGAAAAGTGAAGTAAAACATTCAACATACTGGACACCTGGACATGGTTAAAGGCAGTGGATAAAGGAGAGAATGAATCCAATGGATGAAGGAGAAAATGAATGTTATAAAGAGAGAGGGAAGATCACTTGGGAATATCCTTTTAGGGAAGAGTGGAAGGAGGAGAAGGGGTGCAGGTATTAGCTCTGGAAACAGGAATAATACCGGGGGTGCCAAAAAATTGTATACACATTTTTAAGATAACATCTCTTATCTTACATTTTTTTGGCACCCTCTGTATTTCTAATGAGACTGGAAAGAAGATGAGAGCATTAATATTGTAATTGCAATGTCTGTTTACTACGCATCTTCTATAGTCTAAGCTAGAATATAAGTGTAAACTCTATAAACCATTTTGAGATATCGAGAGGGCCACAAAAGAACTGCCTGAAGGCATGGCCTCTTGCCCTCCTGTGGTTTACACGGAGGTAGAGGTGACCGTATGTGACCTAAATACACAACATGCTGTGGGTGCCTTGTGATGGTGTTAGGAATGAGGACTGAGTGGTCAGAAAGGGCCGTGTGGAGATGTTATGCACTAGGCAGAGTGGTTGGGATTTGGATAGGAGGAAAAATTGGGAAAACATGTTTCAGGAAAGCAGACTAGTAGATGGAAAAACCAACCACGTAGTGAGCAAAGGTTTCTTGGTAACTATGGGTTTTGACTGTTTATTTATTCTTTATTCAGTTGTGATAATAACAATAGCAGCTAACATTGAGTATTTACTGACTGCCAGGTACTGCTCTAAGCATTTTTCTTATGTTTTTAATCCTCAGCGCTATCCCTGAGGTACTTCCTATTTTTATCCTCATTTCCCAGATGAAGAAAGAGATGGTTAAGTAATTTGTACCAGATCCCACAGTTTATGAAATGGGGAGCTGGGATCTGAACATGGGCTTTCTGGTTCCAGAGCAACTACTCTTAGCCTTTTCCCTGTTTGTCTCTAACAGAGACTGTGTTATGTTAGAAGCAATGGTGGATTTGGTTGAGGTCAAGTTAGAAGGTACAGAAAGCCTTGAGTACCAGACTGTCAGGTTTGAACGTTTTTCCTCCTTTAATGAAGAGCCGCTGGAGCTTTCATAAGGAGCAAAGTGAAGTTGTAACGTGGAGGTTTGGGGATGACCCTGCACTTGCCAGTGAGTGAGTCTGTGCGAGACCGGGGACTTTTAGAGAAAATGAGGCACTCTATACATCAGCACTCTATACCCAGCCCACTCTATACATCAGACCACACTTCCACAATATATTATAATACTGGGAGCTTATACGCTTCCTTGATTTGTAGGGGTTGACTTTCTCTTTCATTTTAGTGTTTGAAAGAAGAAAATGTTTTTATTTAAAATAGAGTTACAGAGTTTCTGTTGTGAACTTGTGTTAGTTGTGGTAGGAAGACTCAAAGAGATTGGAGCCTACGTTTCAGTGGAGGAGAAGACAGGGTGAACATATGCAAATAATATGTAGGAAAAAAAGAGATTCTTTTTTGTTCTTCCTTTCTCATATTGGTAAGCAATAAAAGATGAAACTCTTAAGGTCTGAAGTGCATAACTGCCAAGCAACACAGGCCCTGGGATCGCATCTGGGCTGTATCTCCGGCTGCGGGGCGTTGGGGAAGGCAAAGCTTTGCCGCTGTGGCCCGGATTCCGAACCCCAGCAATCCCAAGGAATATGACGTAGGTAAATCACTTCATTTTTCTGGGCTCCAGTTTCCTCATTTATAGTGGAGATTATAATCCTATCTCAGGTTCCTGCTGGGAAAATTAGGGCTAATATATGTCAAGTATCTAACATATTTCTTGGCTCATAGTAAGTTCTCAGTCATAGATGTTACTGGTGGTTTTTCCCCTATCCTGCCTGTTGCCGTGTGGTAGTAATGGTGATAGGAAATCATTGTTGCCCCATCATCTGTGGCCTAAAAATAGGGAGATAGATCTAATAGAAGAGTCTCAAATGCAGATAACGCGTAAACACCTATATTACCTCACATTGTGAATTCTCTGCAAAGAGTGGGCAAATATAACAACCATGGTAACCAAATCTAGGAAGGAATAAGAGGAGGGCATTAAACAATGAAATAGTTTGGTAAAAGAAAAAAATGTATATAAAATTTCGTTGATTCTTTAAAGGGAGACATTGAAATAGAGGATGGTGTTCCTTCAGAGAGAGAAGCTGGCGGGTTGACTCGTGTTTCCTTAGGGAAAAGAACTTAGAACTTACTAAATGAGAAGTTTGGTTACTGAAGAGTTGGTGGTATACATTTTTAAAAAATATGAGCACCGCACGCACATCAGTTTTGGAAAAGCTACTATGAAAAAACATTGATGTCACTCTTGGATTTGGCTTGGGTCATTTCCTGTGTCATGAAACCACATTCAACAACTTACCTACATTTGGGGTCATGGGTTTGAGTCAGGGATGGAGAAAGGAGAGAATGAAGCGTGCAGCTGGCCTTAGGATTTGATTAAAATATGCTAAACCTTATTATATGTGACATCAGAAAAATTCCAACAGTCGATCCTGTAAGGAAAGCTAGCAAAAAGTGTGAAGCTGATTATTCATTTTTCAGAGACCTTGAAGGAGGAAGGAAATTTGAGTAGTAGGCTCATAATTTAGAAAAGAAAATTGTAATATATAAGCAAATGGCAACCACTAAACTATTATCTGTGTCTATGAGTTTCTGTTTCTCATTTGTTTGTCTTGTTCTTTTGTTGTTTTTGGTTTATATAGGGGGTTGGGGTGTGGGGGGTGGGAGATGAGGGTAAGAGGGATCGAATATATGGTGATGGAAGGAGAACTGACTCTGGGTGATGAACACACAATGGGATTTATAGATGATGTAATACAGAATTATACACCTGAAATCTATGTAATTTTACTAACAATTGTCACCCCGATAAATTTAATAAAAAAAAATAAAAAAAAAATAAGCAAATGGTACCTATTGCAGATGTGCTTTAAATACCCTTGTGCAAATTAACTTTTTAATTGTAAAAGTAATCCATGCCCATTGTCTAGTGGTGCTTAGTTGTCCTTAGCCCTCAGAGTAGCAAACTGTTTAATTTCCATTTTTATTATTGAGATTTAAATAAGTATTGCAGGCACTCTTTTCATCACACATATTGCACACCAGGAACCAGGAACTGCTGTGTGGCTTTAGGCAAATTACTTCCTCTCTATGCCTCGTTTTTTCTATTGGTCTCTTTTGAATTGATTTCTAAGGCCTCTAATTGAGTTGATTCTTTCCTAGCTCTTCAAACATGATCATAATACTGTTCTATTTGTATCGTCAGTGTACTTCTTTTGCCACTAGATGGCACTAATGTACCTTTGAACCTTGTCACCTCTGGGTTTTCAGAATCTGGGGTCTGAAGGAGCCTTGGACTTTTTGCTTAATCCAACCCCCATTTGACAGTTGGGGAGCTGAGACTCAGAGGTTAAGTGATATGGCCAACATCATGCAGTTATGCAAAACCTCTTGAATCTAGGCATCTATGTTTCCATTCCAGTGTTTCTCTAGGGGGCTTAATGAGGAAAGTTAAAAGAGAGACCGTGTTATGTTCTCAGCCATTCCTGTTCTTTGTTAATTATTTTAAAAATAATTTAAAACCATTCTTTAAGTATATATATCATCACATTCAAAATAAATAGTTGGCCTGCTTTTGTGTTTCATGTTGTCGCCCTCAGAGAAAAAAGCTAGATTGTTTGCTTGTAAAACTCATTGCCCCACCTGTAACAACTATTCCACCTTCAGTTTGTACTGGAAATAAGTCCTACAGAAATCTCAATCAACGCCTCTCTATCACATGCTTCTTTCTCCATTGGTGCTCAGTTCCTTTGAGAAGAGGTTTGCCTTTTAGCTCTTCCTTCCAGCTAAACATGGTTACGATTTCTAAGGCGTCTGATTCGTCTGCTTGATCTTTGTGCACTTGCCTAGTCGCAAGAGCCTTTGTGGGGGAACATAGATATGCCCTGGTTCTTAAAAAGTGGATCTTCTGGGTTTTCCCAGCACATGTTCACTGCACTTCCCCCCTTTTTATCGGCGAGGAGGATGGTACTGCCATTAATGACGGCTGTGGGGACAGAAGGGCATAGAGGGACGTAGTGTGGCCCCGCGAGGAACATGTGGGCGCTGAGTCACGCTGACTGGTCCAGTGTCTCCTCTCGCTGACTGACTGCCCCATCCTCATCTCTCTAATGAGGGTAATAGTTTCCACCTTGAAAGGCTGCTGTGAGGGATAAGTGAGGTGATGTATGGAAAGCTCTGGTATCAGTGCTTGGCACACATAGTGGGTGCCCATTAAGTGCTGCTTATTCTGGTTACTGCTGTATCGGGAGGAACAGGGGCCACTACAGTATATGAAAGGTGGGCACCCACGGGAGGGTCTCAACCGGAGGAGCTAGTTTTTTTTCTTTGCTGGAGAAAGAAGGGAGGGATGCAAGGTATGCCAGGGTCTGTGTCAGTGTTTCTGAGGAATTGTGTAGAACTCTGCTGCCCAGTATGGTACTCACTGGCCACCTATGGCAGCTGAGCACTGGAAGAGGGGCTAGTCCAAATTGAGATGTGCTGTAAGTGTAGGGTACATGTCAGATTTCAAAGGTGAAAAAAAAATGTCTATAGTGTGAAAAGTGAATATAATATATCTCAGTATTTTGTGTCTGTTGGTAACATGTTGAAATGATAATACTTTGGATATGTAGAGTCAAAGAAAATATATTACTAAAATGAATTTCACCCGTTTCTTTTTACTTTTTAAATGTAGCTACTAGAAAATGGAACGAGGCTAACATATTTGTATCTGATCACATTGGACCAGATGACAGAGCTCTGTGGTACTCAAGTACATATAACTAATTTGGGGACTCATGTGAGAGTTTTTTTTGAGACGTCTTTTGATTTTTTCTTTTATGATGTTGTGTTCTTGAGAGTATGACCATTGTGAATCAAGATGCTAGTCACTATTGGTAATAATTGTTTAAGTGATAGTTTAAAATGAAAAAAGTAAAAGAGGCATGAAATATTCTCCTTGGTTGCCCAAATTCTGAGGCCCTCAATTGAGAAGCAAGGTATGAATGCGTTATTTGTGGTTTACTGGGTCAGCCACAAGCAATTAGACAATCCTAGAGTTTGTTTTAAAGCCTTTTCATGATTTCAAAGAACAGGGTGTGTACAAAGTCATCTCCCATCCTAATGTTTTCAATACTAGATGAAAATAATAACCTCATATCCAGCTGGTTTTAGAGTGATAAGATAATTGTTAATTTTAGATATTTGTAACCTTTTTCTTTTCAGGTGGATTGAAAAATAGAATTCCTTATTTACATCTTGAACTTACACTCGCTGTTTTTTATAACAACCCGTGAAACGGTTTTGTGAGAAGTGTGTTCTCTGCTGATGCAGAAAGCAAGCAGGGCACATGCATTTTGAGAACTTCCAGGGCAGTTCTCATTGTTCTTGATTTTGTCCCAGAATGAGGTATCCGTCGATCCAAATAAACTTGCTACCGTAATTCATGGGCTATAAGATGCCATCAATTTTAAGAGGCACATTTATTTGAAGTGCCACCTTAATGCTACCAATAAAACTCTGACAAAGCTATTGGTTATTTAGATGCATCTATTTCAGAGATGTTAAATGTTGGGAAAAAAGTGCACCTTCTAACTGATGAAATATAAGACACAGATTTTGAAACTTTCAACTTGGTTGGAAGTTAGAGAGCTTGTGTTATGGTTTTGTCAGTTAGCATCAGACTTTAGGCCCTCTCAGGATATATCCATCATATTTTTTAGTAAGTGTGGTTTGGTGCGTTGGAGCTCTTTTCATTTGATTCTATAACCAGACAAAAGCAAAGTGTAAGGAGCTAATTTTTAAGTTGCTGGAATTGACTTTCTAACTTTACTGGTACCTCTGCTTCTCCTTCCTCCCAGCAAACTCGCAAACACCACCTTTTCAGCCATTAGCTTTCCCTGTAACAAAATCTGTTCTCCATAAACTCCTGATAGCAGTTATTTATAGCCTCTTGTGAATTTTGAGGCAAAGTGTTATAAACTGCCCAAGGATGTTTGCTTTCTAAGCCTTATCTCTAATTATTGGCAAAAAAATCTTTATCTGCTTAAAGAACTTTCAGCTTCAACTAGCCATATGGAACAACTTTTAAATTTCAGGGGGAGGAGGGATGTCAGATAGTAGTAGCCTCTATGGAAGGCGGTGGACAGATAACTGAGCACCTCGTTTCCTTGTCCCCCTAAAGTGTTCAACCCCATCTACCTGCTAGCTCACTGCCTGTGTCTGGAACAAAGTTTACTTCATTCTCCTGCTGGCCCTCCCTGCTGACTGTATCTGAAAGGAAAACAAACTTGACTGTAATTGCTGCATTTCTGACTAATTTCATTGAATTTTTATCAGGCTTATCTTTCTTTTGATAGAGGCTGTTGAATTTTAAAGAAACCCTGTGAAGTAAAGAATTCTTTTGTACTTTGAATAGCTACTTCCTAATTTACCTGTTTTCTAAATCTCTCTGTTTACTAATCTTATTGACTTAAGTCAGGCTTTCCATTTTGAAGACTATTTGGTAATCCAGATTCGGAGCCTGCTTTTTATAAATTATTTTAAGGCATGCCTAAGCAGATACGTGATAGGGCAGTTGGGCTCTTGGTTACACTACAGAAGTACTTGTGGTCTAACTTGAAGATGAAAGCAGACATTTTTCTTCTCAAGTTTGTGATACACTCATTAGTTGTGAGTCTGCTGATACTTTGATGCTCAGTAAAAATGTTAGATTATTCCCACATTTATAATTATCAAGGCTTATAAACAGAGCTCTCCATTGCATTGATGTTGTTTGGTTAACACAGAGTGGTCTTGTTTAGCAAAAGATGTGCTATGATATTGCACAAGCTTTCAGTGTCATATTAGCTTTGAAAATTATATGGAAAAATGTATTCCCCTTGCTAAATTTCCTCAATTTAAGCTAATATAAAATGTAAGGCAAATTTAAGCTACTATAAAATGTAAGGCAAGTATTTATTGTATAGCTCTGCAGTCTTTACAGTAGAATGTTTGTTGATAGTATCTTAAATAATTTTCAGATGACATCCTATAAATGTCTCTGTGTGTTTGAATGACTGACTTTTGGTCTTTGCAGCTTGGGGTATGGTTTTCTCTCGGCTGTGCCTATCTGGCCTTGGAAGACTATGGAGGTTCAGCGAAGGCGTTTCAGCGTTGTGTCACCCTAGAACCCGATGTGAGTTGGTCTGGTCTTCTTTACTTATTACAGCTCTTTGATATTTCTCAGTTACTTGAATTGTCCTGTAGTTGAGAACAGCACTTCCTATGGGCGCACTGTTCCAGTGATGCAGGATGAGAAAGTTCTAGAGATCTGCTGTACGACAGTGTACCTCAAGTTAACAATACTGTCTGCACTTAAAAATTCGTAGAGGGTAGATCTCACGTTATGTGTTCTTATCAGAAAATTAAAGTAGAGAGCAAATGGAAAGCAAAAGAATTCAATTTTTTTATTTCATGTTTAAAAAAATAAAATTCCTTTTGTTTTGGAGGACCTGACAGAAGGTCATACCTTAAGGTATATGATTTATAAATCTAGAAATAAATTTCTTCTCATAATAGCCAAGTTATTCATGGTTTCATTTAGGAAATAATTTTGATGAACCAGTTTTTTAGTTAAAAACGTACTTCACGGAAATATACCTCACAGTTTCACATATATTTTGTCATTCACTAACGTGTGCTGTCTATGCTAATTACATTATTAGAAAGTTCTTTATGTTAACAGTCTTTTAATGTTTAACAGCTTTACCGATACGGTAAATAATTCACATACCATATAGTTTATTTATTTAATGTGTACAATTCAGTGATTTACAATATATTCAAAATTGTGCAGCTATCACCACAATCAATTTTAGAGCATTTTTATTATCATAAAAGAAAACCTCTTAGCAGTCACTCCCCATTTCTGTCAAACACATTCCACCCCCCCACCCCTTAACCTCCAGCCCCAGCCCCAGAATGTACATTCTGTCTCTATAGATTTGCCTGTTCTGCACATTTCATATAAATGGCATCATACACTATATGGTCTTTTGTGACTGCCTTCTTTCACTTAGATTAATGTTTTTATGGTTCATCCATGTCACATGTATCAGTACTTCATTCCTTTTTGTGGCCAAATAATATTCCATTGTATGGGCATATCATATGTTATTTATCTGTTCAGTAGATGGTCATTTGGACTGTTTCCACTTTTTGATTATTAAGAATTATGCTGCTATGAACATTCATTTACACATTTTTGTGTGGACATGTTTCTGTTTCTCTTGGGGATATACCTAGTAGTAGAGTTACTGGGTCATATGTTAGCTCTATATTCAAAATTTTGAGAAACTACCAGACTGTTTTCTAAAGCACCATTTTAGATTCCCACCAGTAATGTGTGAGGCTTCCAATTTCTCAACATCTTTGTCAATACTTTTTATTATCTGTCTTTGTGTGTGTGTGTGTGTGTGTGTGTGTGTGTGTATGCATGCTATGTTGTTGAAGGTTTTGTTGTCTTCTCTTGGAAGACAGAGTTTTGTTTTGGCATTTGGTTAGCTTTGGTAGGGCGGGTCTGTAGTTGTCCTTATTCTAGGGTCGCAATCACTCATCTCTTAAGGCATAACCTTTTGGGAGCAGAACTCAATGCCATGTGTGATCAATAAGAATTCTCCACTCTGGTTGGTTGGAACTTGAATAACTGCTAGCACTGTGTGTGACCTCCAGAATCTCCATTCAGCTTATAGCTCCCTGTTGTTGTTCTCTGTCTGGCCTCAGGAAGTTTTGCCCTGCACAAGTACAGCTTAGTATTCAGCCAAGGACTCAAGGAGATGCTTATTGACTTCTGGAGTTCATTCTCTGCATAGATCTCTCTTCCTGAGCATTATGCCCTGAAAACTCCAGCCACCTGAGCTCATAGTTCCTCTTCTTCATCTCAGCAGGACTTGCTGTGCTTTGTTTGGTTTCTGCCTCTCTGTGCTTCAGCCCTGAAAGTGCCTCTAGCTAGAAGCCTAGGTGGATTGTTAGACACCCCAGTTGTTTACTCTGTCTCAGGGATCACAGGCCTGTGCTGCCTGTTGCCCAACTTCCTCAAAACAGTTGTGTTCTAAGTTTTGTCCAGTTTATAGCTTTTTGTGGCAATAAGGCTAATCTGGTACTAACTGTGTTATGTCTGCAAGCAGAGCTCCATTACCACTTAATTTTTAAATTGTATGTATGGAACTTGAGAACCATATACTCTTATTTTATAAAAAGCAGAACATAATTCATATCCTTCTTGTTAGAAGCAACATTTATATAAAAGCTTTAATTTATTTTTGTCATTGTATAGAGGAATAGATAAAGAAATATGTTTGATTGATAAAATACTTAGGAATAACACTGGAGAACACATACTCCTTTGTTCTTCAATATGATGGCGGAAGATGGTAAAATAGCAAAGACTTTTAAGATAGGAAAAACAAAACTCTCCATTGTCTTGGATTTGTAATAAATCTATATGTTGTGTAAATTATGTTGTAAACTGTCCAACTATTTTGTAACCTAAATTTGGAAATAAAATCGTAACTAAATTCCAAATTACTACTTTAATAATTAAATCTATTTGTTAACTATTTTTGTGACCTTTTTCATTCTAAATTATAAAAGTTATGTTTAATTTATTTAATTTTCTTATACACCTTTAAACATATTGAAAATTGTGATTATAAGAGCGCATCTTGGACTAGGAAATTATATTTTTGGTTGTGGCAATTATTTTACTTAAATGAGAATAGTTTATAACTAGGTTCTCTGTTGTTTCAGAATGCTGAAGCTTGGAACAATTTATCAACTTCCTATATCCGATTAAAACAAAAGTAAGTGCATCAGACAAAGAGGAAGAACTTGGCTTCCAAAATAAATGAATGAGATTTTCTTCAACTCCACTGAACACTGAAACATTGTATCTTACTCTTTATCTTTATCCCTTTGCCCACCCATATCTTTGAGTTAGAATGACGTAATGTGGCCACTTGAGTTCTAAATGTAGTTTATTGCTTGAAAACATTTAATATGTAATAAGATAAGAAACATTATTTGAAATCTTTATTTGCTACTGAAGTTTTGCATCCTAAATTTCATTGCATGATGAAAGCAAGTATGCCTTTTAGTTGGTCAACTCAACTAACTGATTCTTATTGATTGCTTGTTGTGTACTAGACATTACTGAGAAATACAGGAGACAATGTCTTAGGGCGTATAGGTTTAAAAATAAAATATTATGCCGTATTATTTAAAAAGTTGATTAGTAATATAAGCAGTATATGTAAATATTAAGTGAGAAATACAGAGGGCTATAGTAATAGTAGGTGATGTTTGTAGGACCCTTATTCTGTGCCAGACACTCATGTAGTCCCGTGAGGATCTCAGAAGAGAGAAGGTCTGTGATCCTTGTTCAGAAATGGTTCTGAGAGAATGTTGGACTCAAGCGAAAATTTGAAGAATGGATAGAGGGACAGAGCCTTTCAGACAAGGGGAATTTGACCAAATGTAGAGTGACAGGAGTGAACACAGCACTTGAGGAGATAGGAAGTAAAAGAGTCCAGCTATAAACTATAGTGAAATCTATAGTGAGAGATAAGGTTGGACAGGTAGGTTGAGATCAAATCGCAGTGTGTTCCGATTATCTGACTAACAAGTTGAGACTATTCTGTTGACAATAGGAAGCCAGAGATCTCAGTGGGGGTAATTTCATGAAGAAAGAAGCTTTTAAGGAAGATTTATCTGGTGGCAGTGTGCGAGACAGACTAGAGAGGAAACTGGGGGGCTGAGAAACCAGTTAAAAGGCAGCTGTTGTAACAATCCAGGCAGGAGATAAGTAGACTGGAAAAAGAAGGGACAGATGCCAGTTTATAAAGGGTACATCCAACTGGGCTTATTGACTGGCTACAGAAAATGAAGGAAAGGGAAGAGACAAGGATAGCTGTTGCCAGAGTTTTAATAAATGAATTGAAGGATGGATATATTTCCGTTTTTATTTGGCCTTATTTTCAAACTTAATTTTTCTTTGTGGATACACACGATATTTCTGAAGATATCATTCAATCTACATTCTGTTGAGATCATGAAATGCTTCCTCTGCTCTTGAATGACTATATAAATAAAGTACTGTTTATTCTACCATTCTCTTCAGAAAATAATATTATGTTCTTGATTGCAACTGATTGTGTTGAAACTCACTAGAGAACCTATTGATTGAAAGCAAGGTCACGGGAAATCCCTGTGATAGTTGTAGAATGATCTCAGTGGGTTTTTCCGGTAACCCTGATAACTTTGTATGTAGTGAGTCTCCTGATATTCTGCTTTGTCTTCCAGCTCAGTAATCCTGAGAATTCTGCTTTCTCTCATAGGGGGTTCTTGCATACCATTCCTCAGCTTCTTTTTGATACTTTCTTGTCTTCCTGCAGCCCCATGCATAGGTTTTTGTATAAAAGTGGGGTTGTAAAGTCAGAGGTGAATTAGTCCTTTTCCTGTATAACTTTCATAGTGCAGTATCACTACCATTGTGGGTTTAATAAGTGAATTCTGAATTGAAGTTCCTTATAAAGAAGCCCCTGACCAAAAAAGAACTTCATTGCAGAAATTTTGAGGCCAGGAAATTGTGATTAGAGGATGGGAGGACATACAGGAAAAAAGACAATCCTCTGGTGTGGATTGCTGCTTATGGAGTCCGTGTCCAGTAGCATAGCTTTACCCCCACATCCCACGTGGGTGGGAGGACTGGAGGTTCATCGCTGCTGGAGGTAGTGCTGTTACGTGGAAGGTGGACACAGGGAGTGGAGTGGAAAAAGGAAAAAAGAAGAAAAGTCCCATAGAAATAAGTTATAGCTGAATTTGAAGAAGTGGTAGAGTAAGGGTACTTTCTTTTTCAACTGTGAAGGATGGTGGGCTAAGGGAAAATGAATCAGGACATTCCATAACAACTTTAGGTAAATTGTTTAGAGAATACAAAACTAAACTGTAGTGAATTGGCTGTTATGGAAAGACTGAAAGGACCTAATGGTAAGGAAGTTATTTTGATCGATATCATAGATATATTAGAGATTGAACAAATGATTTGTATGTTCAGTGACTTGTGGGGAAAGTTACTGATAACAGGGCCACACTTCTTTTCAAATGCTTAAGGGGGCGAGAGAGCAAGGTCCTGGGAAGACCAAAAGAACCCCTGTCATCCCCTCCAAAATTTGCCTTGAGGTCAGCAAGGAGGAATGGTCTGTAAACACTGAGGCTCAGCAGGAAAGGGAAGGTGGCCCTTGTAGTCTTTAAAAAGCAAATCCAAAGTAACTGTTGGAAAGGGAGATTGATAGCATACATTTGAAAAAGGTGACTATAATTGTCCAATAAAACATTTATGATCTATAAGGGAACTGTAGTCTTTGTCCAGCTAGCAGAGTAAAGCATTAGGAATCTTTTTGTTTCCTGAGCTGTTCCACTTTTAGAATAGGTGACATGAAGTTCTGTTGATTTCCTCCTCAATAACAAGTTTTAAACAGTCTTTATTTTCTGAAGTGGGTTGTGTAAGACAAGATACTGTGATGGTTTGGTACACCTTGCCTGTAAAACTCCCTAGCCTTGTTTTACTTTTTATGGATTCGTTTGACTTTCTATTTCTCTAACTCATTTTGTATAATTTGTTCATGGTGCACTCTTACGATTTTACTAAAAATTATTAATCTTATTTGTGCCATATTTTTTTCATTCTGAGTGGAATTTAGTTTCATTAGTTTTTTTTTTTTTTCAAAGAGCCAGCTTTTGGTTTTCTTGATCATTTTAATTCTTTAATTATATTTTATCTCTTAACCCTATTCTTTTCTTCTTTCTTAAATTTATTTGGTTTTCTTCTTATACCAAATTAAGTTGAATCTTTTACTTATTTTCCATCTTTTATATTTTATAATCAATGCCTATAAGATCATAAATTTCCCTCTAAATACTGCTTCAGCCGTATCCTACAAATGGTGATATATAGTACTTTGGTTAATTCCTAAATATTTTATACTTTCTAATATGAATTTCTTTTTCTCTCCACTGTAGTTTTTCTTTTAAGAGTACATTTTTAAGTTTCCAGGCACATGTTTTTAAAACTGTCTGTTTACTATTATTTCTTATTTAAGAAATTACAGTCTAAATATGTATTTTTAATTAAAAAAAAATACAGATAACTCATAATCATTTTTGTTCTCAATAATTATTTAAAGTTCTCACCATTGCCATTTCTTGTATTCTTCCGTTTCTCTTTGAATTCCCTTTTATTTTTGCAAGAGGGCATCCTATAGTAGTTCTTTCAGTAATTGGTAAACTTTCTTAGTCTTTGCATATCTGAAAATGTTTGATTTTTCATTTACTCTGGAGTGGTAAGTTTAGCTGGTTGTAAAATTTTAGGCTGACAGTTATTTTCACTCAGCACTTTAAACGTGGTATTCTGTAGTCTTCTACCATCTTTTGTTTCCAATGAAATATCTGCTGTTCTCTAATTATCATTATTTTGTAGGTTGTAGGATTGTCTTTATGTTCTGCAATTTCACACAGTATGTCTAGGTGTTGGTTTATCTTTATTTATAATGCTCAGTATGTAAAATATACTTTTGATCAAAGAATTTAGATCTTTGTTCAGTTCTGCAAAATGCTCAGCTATTATCTTTTTAAATATAGTGTCCTGCCATTTTCTGCATTTGTTTACTCTGGAATGTCTATCAAATGTATGTTTGAGCCTTACCTCTCATTCTGTCCTCTGTGTCTTTATTACTTTTTTATTTTTTAATCTAAATTCTGTGTGAATTTCTCACTATTGTCTTCCAGTTCAGCAGTTCTCTCCTTTGACTGTATGCAATGTAGTTTTGTCACCTGTTGAGGTTTTTTTGTTTGTTTGTTTGTTTGTTTTAATGCCTCTTTCAATTCCAAAATTTCCTGTTGGTTTTCATTCACATCTCCCTGTTCTTGGTTTATTTCTGCCTGTTTTTGTTTTGTAATTTCCTGCTCCTTTTAAATTTTTAAAAAATTTGTAGGTAGATTTGATGTGGTTTGAGGTGATTTGGGCCTCTAATTCTATTTATTAACATGAATGATTAGGACTGACAGATTTTATACATTTTATACATTTCACTATGGTTTATTTATTCATTATTGTTCTCTTTCAAATTTGACCTTCAATAGAGTAAAAGCTTTTAGAACTTTACAAGAAGCCCTCAAGTGCAACTATGAACACTGGCAGATCTGGGAAAACTACATTCTTACTAGCACTGACGTTGGGGAATTTTCAGAAGCCATTAAAGCTTATCACCGTCTCTTGGACTTACGAGACAAATACAAAGATGTTCAGGTAGGATATTCATATTGTGTTATTATTTCAGTTTGTATTTGGTATTAATACTTGCTTGTATGATATAAATTGTTTCCTTCACGATATACACAGGAAAATTTTGTTAAACACATGTTAATATATAAAAAGAGTTTTTTTCCTGTAGTTGATTATTCTTAGTTACATATTAATTCTGTCATTCCAATATCAAATATGTTTGTGCATATTACTGTGACTCAGAAAAATCTGATATGGTGGTTTACATATGTACAGTCAGCTTGCAGAAACTAAATAGAATGATGTTCATAGCTGTAGTAAATCCCATACACACTTATTCACTCATTGAACAGCATGTACTGCACTCTTTCAGACTGTTTGAACAACATAGAAATGAAGACTAACATTTTCTTTGTACTATTTAATGATATGGTCTTCTTCTTGGTTGAGTCTAACACAGTACCAAAAATACTATATCTTTTCAGAAAATATGAGAGACATGAACACACTGTTTATCATTCAGTAGAATTAAACATACAAGACCTTGTGGGTTTAACAGTGGTTGAGGACAGTGTACAAAGACATGTACGAGAGCTTATACGTTACAAAGTCAGGGGGCATGAAAATGTAAGACTTTATTTGCAATTATCACTATATGCTGTTTAAAATGGTGACTTTGGAATTCTGAAAAAACAAATAACATCTAATATATGATAATTTTTACTACTCTTATGATTTATTATCTGTTCTCCAGCTATTCCAAAATTTACCTTATCAGGGCCCTGTGTTATATATAGTCCCAGCCCTTGACCTGTGTGATCTTGCAAATCCAGCCATAGAATTGGCCAGGTTACTTCAAGGCTCAGATTCTGGGAGATTCACTTCAAAGATCTGTATCTTCAACTAACACCATATACCTACTTGTTGGAGCTATGTTGACCCCTTCAATTATTTTTCTTTTTCTTATATTTTTTGTCCTTTCTAAATATTATACATTGACCATCCATTATAGAAAGAAAGGACTTGAATTATATAATATGAAGATCAATTAAAATGTGAATGAAGGCATAGCAGACTCTTACATCCTAGACAGCATAGGAGCCCTAGCAAATCTATTTGCACAGTCCTCTGGCAGTCTAGCACCTGTCATGTTCCCAGAGCTGGAATTCTCCATTGAGATGGTACTTTCTCTTCTACACTTAGCCCCTTGGCTTAGGGCACTGAGGAGGCTGTGAATAGATCTCAGTATGTTACTGAACCACTGAGGATGGAGCAGGGAGTCCAAAGTGCTTATCTCTCATTTACTTCATCTGTAATTTTAAAAAAAGACCCTTTTTTACTAAGAAAGCATTCTGAAACCTGCTACTAAAATCTCAGGGAGAATGGAAATAATTTAGATTGGTAATATAATTTCATCTTATACTTGAAAGGAACCCAGTGACTGGGTCTAGGCCCCTCTCCTTCTATAAGAGATGGACTTTTGTGGGTTATAGTCCATAATTATCAAAGGGAGGGGACTTTTCTATCTTATCTCTCATTTACTCTCCTCTACTTCCCAAGGCACATAGAGCAAGTCAGAGTGGGGCTTGGTAAAGTAATAATGACTACCATTTAGTGAGGGCTTGCTGTGTGCCAGACACTATTCTAAGCACTGGACATGTATTAACTCAATTAATTCTCACCACAGCTCCATGAGATAGATTTGTACTATCATAAGCTGTGTCTCGCTGTAGAATGTATGTATGTATATTCTACCCTTGTTTTAAGGAAATTAATGATATGAAACATGATAACTGTTCAAAGATTATTTCTGAAAAGCTATTACTTCTACATCATAGTTATAAAGTCATCAGGGTATTGCTAATTTTAGTTAACCCGGATGGTATATTAAGTGTTATTAGGTTGGTGCAAAAGTAATTGCGGTTTAAAAGGTTAATGGCAAAAACCGCAATTACTTTTGCATCAACCTAATAACTTGGATGGTATATTAAGTATGCCAAATTGTCTTGCTAACTCATATCTGAGAGGTATGTATTCCAGAAGAAAGGCAAGACAAAATGAAATAGTGGCTTTACTGAAGATGATGATTTTTAATAAAATAGGTTCAGCTTTGATCATTCCTAGCTCCTGCAATTACAATAGCTGGAAATAGATTGGAGCATTTTACTTAAGATTTTCCTTTGTTCTTACCACTGCCCCACAACCCCCAGCTTAGGTGTCTCATTCTTTCTCAGGATGAAAAAAATTCTTGCAAATGTTTAGAATAATACTGTTGTATATGAGTATCTGTACATGGATGGGGAGAGAGGTGACATTTAGAATAATATATTGGTAGTCACAGTGGTAGGTGCCAAGGAGATAACTCCAGCAAAAATAAGCTGAGTATAATTAGTTGATTCTAAAGGTAAAACTTTCAGTTGTTGATTTGGCATGTTGTATACCAAATCAAATACATTGGAATTATAAGAACACATGCCTAGAAATCTTTTAGGAGCCTTGTCTAAGAAAGAATAAAGGAACTCAAATAATGATTTTTATTCTGAGGAATTCTGGGCAATTCTCAGTTAATATAATTCATTTTCACATAACAACATATTTTAGTTTTTAATGATGGACTGAAAAGGAAGCAAAGCTTAATGAATGTAAAGAATGAGCCTATAGCACAAAATTACATTTTTTTCAATTTATCCAGCCTCAGTTCTTAGAGATGCATTTTGAACATATTTTTGTAAAAAGAAAAAAAAAGTCCTAAATCATTCTGAACGTAAGTGAAAATTTAATTGTTTCCTAGAGAAAATTATTAGGATTTATTTTCATTTCATAGCCAGCTAATATTTAATCTCTTTTTTCCTCTAATTCTTTCTTTGTTCCTCAAATTCAGACTATGAAACAAACCTTTAGTACAACAATATTCATTTGAGCATGAATATTTTGATGTGTTTAACAGTTTCTATAAAAGTTAACATTTTTATTTTATAGTTTTTTTCATTTTTTCAACTTTAGTATTTTTAGAAACAATCAAGTGTGGCATTTGGAATCTTGAGACATCCTCCTGCAGTCCCTGAAAGAAGCAGCAAGAACTGTTCCTGTTATGAGAAATAGTGCTTAGAAAGAAAGCACTCTGGGAAACATGATGTGCTGTGAAAATGTCCGATATTATGGCTATTAGCTTAATGTCCTTATATTTGGTTTTGGGCAAATAGTACTGAGAACTTAATGACTAGATAACCAGAGACTTGCTCAGGTCAAATTACCACCTTTATAATAGAGAACTTCCCTGTATTCAGATGGAGAAAGAGCCACAATAAGATAATTTTCAGTTTATTCGAGGTCCTCTTAATAGCTCTCTTTAGATGTGTCATAGAATGATGATGGCAATGCTTAGTCTCTGGCAGGTGTGGTAGAATCGCTCCGTAGTGGTTAAATCATCATTGGAAGAAAGTCTTGATGGCTAGTGATGGGCTGAATCATATTTAGCTTCATTGCATACTTCTGTTTGTCATCATGCTTTATTACAAGTAGTCGCTGTGGACTGAGACAATTGATAGATTGTCTGGAATATTTTTATCTTGGCTAAAAAAAATGAACTTAATTTGACTCTATAAGTTCGGCAACAGGTGTCTTTCCAAAAAACTCTGATATCCTTATGTTTGACGCTATCTGACCCCATTCTATTTTAGTTCGCTTTAAAATTCTTTATTTATTTATTTTTTCTACTTTACAGATGTGATTATTGTCATTTTAATTTTTTCTGGTCTGTGTATGTTTGTGTGTGTACATATTCACTCGTTTTAATGCAGACATGGTAAATTAGTTACAAATTATTGTTTTTCTTTTCACTATTTGTAATAGGAAAATGAGTGGATATACTACCTTGTTCGTTTCCTGTCTTTTCTCTCTGTCTTAATTTTGATGAATGCATAGATTCCTATAACTCAGGGATGATTTTCTATAATAGTACATATTTATATTCATGTGTGGATTATACATACTTTTATTAATGTACCATAAAAGTAATTTTCATATTCCTTCAGAATTAGTCCCTGTTCAATTTTCCAGGTTTCTACTATTGTGATTAATGCCATGAATATCCTTGTAGACAAATCCTTGAATATATTCATGCTTCTTTCTTTATGGTAAATTCTAATGTTGATTTTTTTCATTTCTTTTTTTTTTTTCCAAGCCAAACTGTATCCAGGTTTATTAAAGATACTTTTCATAAACAGCTATGGTATTTCAGGCAGGACATGGGCAGACAGTTATTAACAGTATGCAACAACTTTCAAACTCCCTTCTTCAATGGACTACGAAAATCAGAAATCCATCATGAAACCCAATGAAATCTTCATCTGATGCTCTAAACAGGGAAAGTTTAGAGTGAGGGTTGACATTTCACATTCAGCATGTTGTTTAACAACGTTTTACAAGCTGACCCTAACTTTCAGGAAGTGAAATGAAAATGGCAGAATTGTCAATCTGTAGATCCACAATCTAAAAAAGGAACTGCTGCTCTTTTGAGGGATGCCATCTCAGTGGTGACACTAGAAAGTCCACCTTGCCTTACATACTGGTAACCAAGTTTTTGGGGTCAGGTCCTAATAGTTCCCTGGGTTTAAGAAAATCAAGTCTATGTATAAGGAGAAAAGAACATAAAAACAAATTTTAGGTTTTCCACACCACAAAGAGTTTGTGCCAAGGTGGCTGATGTGTGTCAACATCAAGGGATCCCTCCTCCCAGGAACCAAGAAGAAGTTCTCAAAACTAGAAGGGAAGGGTGTTTTCCCCCACGTCAATCCAGCTTTGGAGACATTTTGTTAGTAATATATGTCCTTCCCCCCAAAACAACAACGAAGTAGCCTGTGTGTTAACAACATAGCTTTTAAAAAAAGTAACAAAAATTCTGTGTTCTTATAAAACTTGATAAAAAATAGTATTTCACATTGTACAGTCACCAGAAGTACACAGTTATCAAAAATGCACACACTTCACTTGGCCACTTCCAATACCTTCCTTCTTTGATAACTTGGCATTTTGGAAAAGCATTTTGGGAAAAGAATTAAAATGTTGCATTATTATACCACATTTGCCGTTTATAAACAGAAGAGGAAGGGGATTAACATATAGTGAGTACTTACTATGTTCCTAGAACTTAGCATGGATAACCCTTTACAGGGCATACAGTATTTGACGAGGAATACTGAATAGTCCCCATTTTACACTAGATGACTGTAAGACCCAGGAAGTTTATGTAACTTGACCAGTCATATAGCTGGTAGGAATCGAAGGCAGTAATCACATTTCGGCTTGCCTGTTTTCTTCTTTGTGTTGACTGGAAGTCTGTGGGAAGATACGTGTTAAAAAGCACATTTCCCCATCATATTACTGTGCATGTGAGCTATAGCTATTAAAGGTTTAGGTCCCAAATTGGTGTATAGCTTACACATTATAAAATGCACAGGTTTAAGTGTAAGTTTGAAGTGTTTTGACCATTGCATATTCTTATATAACCACTTCGCAGAATAGATGGAACATTTTCATCTACACAGAACGTTCTCTTGTGCCCCTTTCCAGTCAATCGAACCACCACCCTTCCCCACTCAACCAGGCAGCTACTTTCTGATTTTTGTCACCACAGTTCAATTTTGCTATATATTCTTTTATGTTGATGTTGTTCTCTGCGTGGATTTCTCTTTGGGGTTTTCTTGGGGGAAGGAGGCAGGTGGTGTTGATGTGCAGTGGGGCAGCTCTCCACCCAAACTGGGAATCTGGAACAAATGGTGGCTCAGTGTTCCCTGAAAGAAAAGAGGGGAGGGGATGGGTGTGTTTTATCCAGGTTACATCTCTGTAAAGTAGGAAGTATTTCTGTTTACTGCTGAAGTATCTGAGGCTCAGCAAGATGAACTAAAAAGGCCGATGTTTCACAGCTAGGAAGTAGGAAAGCCAAGACTTAAAGTCTGGAGTTTGGCCTATTTACCCTAAAGCCTTTGTATTCCTTTTCCATACTCTTAGCACTTTTTTTTTTTCTGAAGAAGTGAAAAAGAAAATGCTAAACTGCCTACCTCACCGATCAACGAGGTTCGGGGAAGCCAAGGGTCAGGGTTATCAGAACAGGAAACAGCAAGTCCTTTGGAGAATCCAAGTAGAGCAGGGTGTTAGCCAAGCCGGGGAGGCGGAAATGGCTTCATTCTTGGCCTGGAGCCCTCTGGGAAATTTTTGTAACGGGACGTAGGGCAATCCTATTCTCTCCTGGTTTGGAGACCTCCAGCATTCAAAGGGTCAACGCCTTGTGCTTTCAGCCAAGATTTTGGTGAGACTTCAAGGTCTGTGTTGCGGGGAGAGGATAGCTGTACTTCTCTCTTTGGGGAGATTCTTCAGCATTTACATTAGAACTACTGCTCCTTCATGTGAGAAAACTTCAGTTGTCTTCAGGGGCTAGTGGTGGTTCCACGCCGTCATTCTCTGCTTGCTGCAGCCCCCAAGCACGGTCCATGATGGAGGTGAGATGTAGGCTGAGGATAGAGAATGAAGCAGGTTCCATGTCACTGAAATGAATTCGAGGGGCAGGTTAGGGATTAGACGTCATTTGTGGAATCAGTGGCATGGCATTGGTGTGAAGGACTGCAGGGCTGTTTCTACTGATGAAAATGAAATCCCTCCAAGCATCCAGGCTCAAAAAACATACTTAGATTATTTTATGATTCACCAAATGAATTCCAAATGGACTAAATATATGCTAAATATTTTTTCATCCTATAGAATAATTAGAAATAGAAGTGGATATGTACCAAATTTCCTGAACTTTGAAACAAGAAAAGAACGCTTAAAGGAATTTTTATGACTTCATTAAAAAAATATGTGACAAAAATATTTGTAACACATAGGAAGATAAAAATATAATAATATCCTTATTATATAAAGAGTTAACATCTGCTAGAAATGAAATGCGACAGAATAAAGGATTCAGAAACAGACTCAAGTAGGTATGAGAATTTAGTACATGATAAAGATGGCATTTTAAATTTGTGGGACAAGAAAAGGATCTTCAATATGTATTGGAATAGTTGGCCAAGCATTTGGGACCAAAAACTGAAGCTCTGCTTTACTCCTTAAACTAAATAAATGCAAATGGATGAAATACTCAAATTGAAATGCCTTGAGAAGCAGGATTCCGTTGTAGGTAAGAGCATAGATTCTAGGCTTAGACAGCCCACCTCTGCCAATCACGAGTTGTATGACCTGGGGCAAGTTACCTTAACCACTTTGTGCTTTAGTTTCATGAAATGGGGATGATAATACTACCTGCCTCACAGGATTGTTGTGAGGATTACATGAGATAATGTATGTAAAGGGCGTGGAATAGTACCTGGCACATAATTAGTGCTATTAAAATGTAGCTGCTATCATCGTCATTGTCATCACTAGTGAAAAAGTAAAACCATGAAAGTATGGTAAATATTTTTATAAGCTTGGGAGTGGAGAAAACATTTTTAATCATGACACAAAGCCATACTCCATTAAGGAAAAGATCAAGAGATTTGATATTCAAAACGTCTACACATGAGGAATGAATCACTTCTGACCAGTGTGTGGGGTGCTGGAGGTCACCATCCTTAGTAGGCCCAGGCTGTGATGTAACAGCCATTCATTCAGTGCTTCCTGAACTGAAGCTGGAAGACCATTAGTAGAAGCCAGGCAAGTGCCTTGGGGAGAGTTTATTTCAGTGTTTTCGATGTAGTTTTGGTCTTTCTACTTAGTTTCCTGGGGCTGCTATAACAAATGATCACAAACTGGTATCTTCAAACAATGGAAATTTCCTCTCTCCATTCAGTCTGGAGGCCAGAAGTCCGAAATCAGGGTATTGTCTAGGCCATTGCTGTGGAAGGCTCCAGGGAAGAGTCCTTCCTTGCCTCTTCCAGCTCCCGGTGATTCCTGGCATTCCTTGGCTTGTGGCAGCATCGCTCCCTCTTCACCTGCTTCACCTCCTTTTCTGTGTCTCTGTGTGTCCTTTTCTCTTATTATAAGAACATCAGTCATTGGATTTAGGGCCCACCCTGATCTAGTATGACCTCAATTTAACTAATTATATCTGCAAAGACCCTAGTTCCAAGTAAGATCACATTTTGAGGTTCCATATGGACATGAAATTTTTTTTTGGGGGGGTTACACTATTTGACCCACCACAACTGCCATGCTCCTTTTCCGGGGGAAAGCAGTGGCTTTGAGAATAGTGGGTTCGTAAAGGTAGGGGAGTGGATCCTACCGACACCTCATTTGTAGCTATAGTGGGAGCCGAGGCGACATGCACACAGGTTCACAAAGAGAGGCCGGAGAGACCTTCACAAGTCATATGAAGGTCTTGCCCTTAGCAAACAGCACCAGGGGTTTGAACATCTGGAAGTGATGGAAGAGACAGTGAGAATGGGGAGGGAGTTGATAAAAAATTGATAGAGCTTTTCAAAGAGAGAAACTTACTTAGTCAAATACAGGAGAAGAGACAAAATTAGAACTAGAACCCCAGGCCAGGATGAGCAAGTTGGGATTTCTAAGAAGGTTTTATTATTGTGATGTTATCTGAAATACCAAGTAAAAAAGTTGTGTATGTGGATATGTTCATACTCTGGAAAAGAGGGTTCAAAACCACATGGGTGTCCAGAAGCCCAAGAAAATAAACAGGTCAAAGAATTGTTGGAGCAGACTGCTAGGATTAGTTTCCAAATAAAAAAGCAAGTGGCCCTTCCCTTATAATCACCATGGATTAAAATTTACCTCTATAATTTGTGTTACATAACAAATGGGAAAATATCCCCAAATGCATTTATCTATTGCTGTTGTTTTTGAAAGTTCTCAGTGTCTGCAAACTGCATAAGTAATCTGTGCACACCCATGCCCCTCCCCAGTCAGGCATCACCCCACTTCTCTGTTGCTCTTTAGCACCAGCTCATCAGGAGCAGCACCTTCCCTCAGGGTCTCTACTTCCCCTGCTCTGTCCCCTTTGGAGCTTCGCCCTTCAGGCTTTATCTCTACCACTCAATGGTCGGAACCAAACAAACGTGCTCTTGTCGAGGTCTGTGATGTCACCCCCAGGGGAGAGTCCTCAGGCTTCTCAGCCTGTCAGCAGTGTTTCACATAGTGGATCTCTCCTTCCTCTTGAAACACTTTCCTCATGGGGCTTCCAGGATTTCCCAGCGGCGGCTTCCTTGTGTCCTTTGCAGAATTGGCCACCCCTTTCCTTCTGTGTGACAGCGATGTCAGCCTCGGTCCTCACACTGTTTTTCTTCCCCATATGTACTGCTACCCAGGAGATCTCACCAATCCTTTGGTTTTCCTTCTTCCTGCAGATGTGTAGTATGAAAACAAGTTAACAGTTTCCCTCCATCTGACCTTTTCTGTTTCGTAGGCTGTTCAGTTTATTTCATTATGGTTGCACTTCTGTGACTTTGTCCCTGTTGGCTCATGCTCCCGGGGAATATTGGCTCGTCCCCTAATGTGTGCTTGGTGGGAAGGGCTGACGCAAAGCCCAGGACCTACCTTGTGCCCTTCCTGGGGAGTTTGCGCCATTGGGGAGCTCACCCATCAGGTACCCTTTGCCTCTGCCCCCTCCCCCCACCACAAAGTGGCCCGGCCCCTCAGGACCCCTCCCTTATCTCTGCCAGGCCCCGTTCTCTTCCATCGCCCATCTTCCTGAGTTCTCATCTAACCTCAGCCCGTGGGGGCCAGCCAGGCCTCCTGGATCTGCTGCTGTCTGCTTCCCACCCTAGCCAGGCCCTTTGCCCCGATGGCTTGCACTGGACTGGCACTGTTGTGTTTCGTTCTCTCATGCTGATAGCAAGCGGCATGGAGTGTAGTGTGTAGAAGGGAAAAGGTACAAAAAAGCTTTTCTTAGCCTTCCGGTGAGCATTGCCACTTTTCCACCCTGGCCTGCTGTTCTCCACCATCCTGGACCCAGCCAGTTTCTGTCTCCCCAGGAGTTCTCGTGTGTTCACTGTCACTTTCTCAGATCTGTCAACTTTCTCTTTTTTTCCAAGCGATATACAGAGTTGGGGTTCAGGAAAGGGAGCTAGCGACGTGTGTTAGTCTATCAGCTTGTGTGCTATATAATCTCCATAATGAAGATTAACAATAAATGTTTTGACATTGGAAAAATAATGAGTTCCATTCAAATTAAGAAAAAAATATCTTAAAAAGGAAAGATATTTGCTCGACAACCATTTGGAAAGAGATTTAAGTTCACTAATAATAAAAGAAATAAAATGCAGAATAATAGTTGTATGTGCCTTTAGTAGAACAAAACATAAAAGATTTAAAAAAAATAACATGCCTAGTGTTGGTAATATGCAGTGAAATGACACATCTTCATATACGCATATGACTGACGGGCATCTAATTTGAGTTAGCCCTTTAGAAAGTATCAAACTTATCTCCGAAGTCTGAAAATGTGTATTTTCCTTCAGTCCATAATCCTGTTCTTGGTATTCTAGCCTAAGGAAAGCTTCAGTAGGCACAAAGAAATTCATTGAAGTGTTATTTATAGTAGTAGTAATAATAATAGTGGCAGCACATGGAAACACCTAACTATCTAAGTGCAGGGGAATTGTTAAATAGACTGTGGTCTATCAACCCCATGAACTATTTTGAATCCATTAAAATGATCTATTTAAAGAATATATGAAAGCATGAAACATTTCTGTGATATAATGTTAAGTGAAAAAGGTGAGATAAAACAGTTTACATAGTATTATGTCAAAAAATTTACACATAGTAAAAAGATTGGACAGAAATTTACTGCAATGTTAGTAGTGCTTGTGTTTGGGGGTTTTATTTTCTCTTTTTATTTGTTATTAGCTCTAATATCTTGGAATTTTTAATTTAAAAAAAAACAACAACAAAAACTACAAAAGCCTCTCTGAGTTTGGTTGATTCAAGATTTGGTACAGAAATGGTAATGGAAAGATCAAAATTACTAGCATACATATTCATAAAAGAGAAATCCTTCCAATGTAAAAGAACTTACTGTAAGAAAGGAAGAAATAGCATCTGAGTAAGGAGCTGTGCTTTCTAAATTAACATAACAAATGCTTGACAGCTAGATGTAGGATCTGGGCTGCTGGTTCAAATCCAATTCCTCCTTCCCTAGGTGTGTGACCATGGGCAAGTTACTTAACTTCTCTGTGCTCCACTGTCTTCATCTGCACAATGCAAATAATGAGCACCTTCCTCGTGGGACTGTTAGAAGGACTACGTGTGTGCCCAGAGCCCCTGGCTCATGGGAAGATGTGTGTGTGTGCGCTGTCTCCCATCATTGTTGTCTTCTCATCATCCTCATTAAGCCCAGGAGTCAGGCGTCACTGGGGCTCAAAACTCAGCCCCTCAACTCACTTGCTGTGTGACCTTGAAGAAGTTCATTGACTGCTCGCGCCTCCGTTTCTTTGTCAAGTGGAGGTAATAAAGTACCGGCTTCCTAGGGTTACTGTGAAACCTAAGTGAAGTCAGGGTCACACGGTGCGTGCTCACAGCAGAGGGCCCAGCCTGCCTCCTGAATCTGCTGCTGTCTGCTTCCCACCCTAGCCAGGCCCTTCGTAGGGAGTTATCAAGGACTGATGGTCAGGTGGTGGATTCTGTTTTTCTTTAGGTCTATTTCAAACCATAAGGAAATACAGGGACTCCTAATGAGGGCGCCAGTGATAGGTTTTGCTGTCTACTTTGGAGTTGAGCGTCAATGATAATCTCAATAGTTTCTAGGACTGTATTGCTTTACAGTTTTCGAAGCTCTTTATGTGCATGTTGACTCCTGATGTAAGAGTTCTGAGATACAGAAAGAAGACCTGTCCTCACATCTACTACTTACCCACTTCCTAGCCACTCCCCTGTATTCATGGTGGACTCGGCCCCTGACTGTATGTGTCCTCTTCCACTCTGGATCTGGCTGTTCTCGAATACTTGGTGAGGGTCATCCAACACCTTGGACAGCGTTCTTTGTCCTCACCTAATTCTGGCTGAGCAATCCATCCCAGTGGTCATGTCTTGGATCCTGTTTCCCCAAGAATTGTTCCATCTGTAAATTCTTAAACTTCAGTATTCTACCCTTCAACCACTTATTACATATTTAGTAATTTATAGTTTTAAGTATTTACTGCTGGGTTCAATAATTGTAACAATTTGTTCATTTTTACCCAATTTCCAGTGGATAAAAGCACTTATACCTGTTTAAATTTTTTTTTTTCACTTTTGATGATGCCAAGGCGTATGTGATGCTGGTGAACCTCATGGGCTGCCCAAGAGGAAGTTGTACTCCGTGGTGATTCATTTCGTCAAAGAAATTCTGTCGCAACCTCCTTTGCTCCTCTTACGTTCCAAATACCGATTTCCTAAAGAAGGGTTAAATATGTGTTAAAAGTGATTGTAATCAGTCTGGATACCGAAACTGTGATTTTTCTCACTTATTAGTTAACAGGAGGCAAATGGTGATATTAGCCAGTAAATTATAAAATTTATGTTTTTTAAAAATAATTTTGTTGCCACTCTAAAACAGCTTTTTAAGATTACATACTAGCTCCAGTTGTTAATGTATTTTAATAACTATTTTTTTTCCCTCCAGTTCATGGGGCTTTCTTAATTACAGGAAATAACTTTTTAATTAAAATATAATGTACATATAGAAAAGTGCACAGAACATAGGAATTTTCACAAAGGGAACACACCTGTGTAACCAGCCCCGCGAGCAGGAGTCAGATCATGACCAGCCCTCCCAAAGCCCTCCCCACCCCTCCCCTCTCCACCCACATATGCCAAGGATTTAATTGTACAGTAATATCGAATAAATGAATATTCACGTTGCCATCATTTTTTATTTCATCTTTGCCAATCTTTGAATGTGTTTATTCTTGCCTTTGCCGTATTTTAAATTAAATTTTTATTTTATTAAAATAACACATACGTACAGTTTTACAAGTTAAGTAGCAGTGGAAGGCTTATAACTAAATATAGCAATTTCCTGCTCTACTACCTTTTCACTTTTCAAGATCCTTCTCCCCAAAAGGGAGAAACCCTTTGGTGTTTTTTTTTTTCCAGTTGCACATTTTCATATTTCATAATAATAGTTATATACTGCTATTTTTTATTAACCAAACTTAGAGATTATCAGTTGACTTCCTATTATAGCACATGAGGACTTAACTCTTTTACACCAGCATTTCCAATACTTCTCTTTTTCTTCCCAATATACTTATATTAATTTTTTTGGTTAAACGAATATTTTCTATTAACATTCTATGCCTATACAAATAATATTCAATGTGAGTATTACAAGGATACTATGATTGGGGTTTTTTTTTTTGCTTTTGCTTTTTTTATGATGTTAATAATTATCTTCGTTTTCATGTTTTCATTCTCTTTGTAAACCTCTTGTCTAAAATCATAATCTCTCCTGCCCTCCTTGTTCGGTGTGGCTTTAGCTCCAGATCATCACTAACCCTTGTAATTGCCAAACCCAGTGGAACCTTCCATCCTGATCTTTTGTAGATGTACTCTCCTTGTTACTTTCTCCTTCCCTAGTACCTGTGACATCACTCTCTCCCGCCTTTCTGAGGAGTCTTTTTTTTTTTTTTTTTTTTTAAAGATTTTATTGGGGAAGGGGAACAGGACTTTATTGGGGAACAATGGTCAAATTGTTGTCCTTTCAATCTTAGTTGTGGGGGGTTCTGTTCAGCTTCAAGTTGTTGTTCTTTCAGTCTTAGTTGTGGAGGGCGCAGCTCAGCTCCAGGTCCAGTTGCCGTTGCTAGTTGCAGGGGGCACAGCCCACCATCCCTTGCGGGAGTCGAACCGGCAACCATGTGGTTGAGAGGACAGGCTCCAACCAACTGAGCCATCCGGGAGCTCAGCTCAAGGTGCCGTGTTCAATTTTAGTTGCAGGGGGCACTGCCCACCATCCCTTGCGGGACTCGAGGAATTGAACTGGCAACCTTGTGGTTGAGAGCCCGCGCTCCAACCAACTGAGCCATCCGGGAGGCAGCTCAGCTCAAGGTGCCGTGTTCAATCTTAGTTGCAGGGGGCAGAGCCCACCATCCCTTGCGGGACTCGAGGAATTGAACTGGCAACCTTGTGGTTGAGAGCCCACTGGCCCATGTGGGAATCGAACCGGCAGCCTTCGGAGTTAGGAGCATGGAGCTCTAACCGCCTGAGCCACCGGGCCGGCCCCTCTGAGGAGTCTTTTTTAGTCTTGTCAGTGCATAGGCCTCCATTCATCTTTGCTTGTCTTAATGTTTCCTTAGGATTCTATCCTCAGGCTGATTCTTACCCCACACAGTCCCCTTAGGCAATATCTGCTGTGGCCATGAACGACTTCTGTTGTCTATGCCTCCATATGGAACTCTCTTCTAAGCTCCAAATCCAGCTGGCCATTGAACAAATGTGTCATTGCTTCCCCTCCTAGTCAAGGTCTCACTTTCTGTGGGAGCTGCCTGTGAGTTAGGTAGGTGTTTGGCATCTGCCTACCTGCAGTCCCCTTTGCCATTACCGTGCCCCCATAACACACAGATACCCTACCTCCCTACCCTTCTACAGTCCCCTTCACACACATCAAAACTCTCTCTCCCTCTCCCTCTCTCTCTGCCCCCTGCCCAACTCTTTGCCAGCTTTTCCTCTGTCAATGCAGCGCTCCACTTTTATTCACTTTCTTTGGCAAAAAGGCCAAAAGTTTTGTCTCCTGCATTGTCTCCTCCTGTAGGCAACAGTGAGGGGATGGGATGTTGGGCCAGCAGTGACATCCCAGAAAAAAAGCGTTTTATTAATTTAGTATGCTTCATTTGTACATGTTAGTAACTGTTGTAATACACCATCCCTTTCAAAACATGGTAATTCTTGAAATGTTTTTAGAATGACGACTTGAAACAATTCAAGTGTAGTGCACATTCAGACACTTTCTTCCGTGTTGTTACTTTCAGACTTAAAACCATGAGTGGGATTGTAATGTGAATTTCATTACTTTCAGATTGAAAACTACATATGTGGGATTGTAATGTGAATTTATAGGCAGAGTTAATGTACCTTATCCAAACAAGAGAGAAAAAGCACAACGGAATGTTCTCCTGTCCACTTTTATCACTGTGTATACTTAGGAGCATGAGTTTGAACTCACATTCCAAGTGTTCACGCTCCAGAGGAGCTTCGCTGCCTCGGCCACGTCTCACGCAGGGATCATAGTGCGTGAGGAACGTGCCACACTGATTGCATTTCTTTTAGCACCGCTTTCTGGCAGAGATGCGTTCACTCAGCCTTTCTTTCAGGCACAAGTATTTATTGAGTCAGTGCCATGTGCCAGGCACTGTGTTAGACCCTGGTGATACAAGATAATGAAATGAGGTCCTGTCCCTGAAGTTGAGAGTAAGAATAAAGATGTGGGCACCCTGTCTCTTGGAACCTTGCAACTCAAGGTGTGGTCTGTGGGCCGTCAACATCCTCATCAGCTGGGAGTTTGTTAGAAATGCAGAATCACAATCCAAGGTAGGGCAGCATCTCCTTCCAGGATTCAGCATCTCTACAGGCTGCAGGGAGGTGCCAATGCTTCAGCCCACGGGTAAGGTCTTAAAGGGCTCTCGTCAAGCTGGTTGTTGGGATGGATCCAGGCGTCTTTTCTGTTCCCTTGTCACAGGAGTGTGTGATTGAGGTTGCACTTTCTGTGCTTCCAGGAAGCTGCTACACGGTCTAATATAGATATGACAGATGTGCCTCATCATGACAGTAAAACCTGCAGTGAGGCTCAACCCATCGATCAGCGTTCAAAGCACCTGCGGTAGAAAGCGTGAAGAGTAATGAAAGCAAGATTGCCAAGAAGTCGCCAAGTGTTGAGCTGAGCTGGGGTAGTTGGAAGGATAAGAGAGACTTTCTGGGTACCCTACATGCCTAATGCAAATGTATTAGCAGTTTGTGTTTCCGCAGTCAGGAAGGGCCAGGACCTCTTGAAGTAGTTCGAATGTTACCACAGTAGTCCCGGTGGAAAATGAGGCGCAATCTAATCCAGAGGCTGGATTTAGGACTCGTTGGGAATGCTGAATCAAATTGGTCTCTGTGGCTGAGATAGGAGAGAAGCGGATCTAGGTTGATGCTCAGGATCTAGGTTGATGCTGAGAGTATTGGCTCTGAGAGTAAAGAAGTAGAGAAGGAAGTGGGATCTTGGATCTGTGTCACGCTCTTGGATAGATGGAGTGTGAATTGTTGGAGGACATACCTGGTAGGTATTGAAGTACATGGTCATGGAGCTCCAGAGAGGAGCCTAGCGAGGAGCCTAGCTGGAGCTGCGCCGACACTGAAAGTAGACTTGGTAATACCTGTGAAGCTGCAGGTGTGGGCCCACCATTCCGAGAGAGAGCGAGCTCAGAGCTGAAGGGGGAGTGCCCCGAGCACAGGGCCCTGTGAAACAGGGTCGGCACAGCATGCGATTCCAGAGAGCGAATGTTCAGGGTGACTTTTCATTTTTTAAATTTTTTATTTGGGAAGGGGAACAGGACTTTATTGGGGGAACTGTGTACTTCCAGGACTTTTTTCCAAGTCAAGTTGTTGTCCTTTCAATCTGAGTTATGGAGGATGCCATTCTGCTTCAAGTTGTTGTCCTTTCAGTCTTAGTTGTAGAGGGTGCAGCTCAGTTCCAGGTTCAGTTGCCATTGTTAGTTGCGGGGGGCACAGCCCCCATCCTTTGTGGGAGTCGAACCAGCAACCTTATGTTTGAGAGCTCACGCTCCAACCAACTGAGCCATCCGGGAGGCAGCTCAGCTCAAGGTGCCGTGTTCAATTTTAGTTGCAGGGGGCGGAGCCCACCATCCCTTGCAGAACTCGAGGCGTTGAACTGGCAGCCTTGTGGTTGAGAGCCCACTGGCCCAGGTGGGAATTGAACCGGCAGCCTTCGGAATTAGGAGCACGGAGTTCTAACCGCCTGAGCCACTGGGCCGGCCCTTGACTTTTTATTTTTAAAAAGTGTAAGGGTGATATTCTAACATGTCTCACAAGGTTTTTCATTGCCATCATCATTGATGATTGTGATGATAACCCTTTGATTTTTGTTATTGTTTGGTTGTTTCTAGCTTACTGCTTTCTTCTGTGCATTTTTTAAGGTCCTTAAAATCCTCGTGAAGGCAGTGATGGATGGGATGACTGACAGAAGTGGGGATGTCGCAACCGGCCTCAAAGGAAAACTGCAGGAATTACTTGGCAGAGTAACCTCAAGAGTGACAAATGATGGAGAAATCTGGAGGCTGTATGCCCAAGTATATGGCAGTGGGCAGAGTGAAAAGCCTGATGAAAATGAAAAGGTAAGTCTTTTATTCCTCCTGGCTCTTGCCTTTTGTTTGAACATACACGTGTAGTGGATCTGCTTTTTTGATGGTTGGAGGAAAAGTTTAATAATTTGAAAGATAAGATTAATGTGCTCAAGTTTTCATCTTTGATTCAGAGTCTTTAACATAAGCACTTTGAGTTGTGGGCAGGTTAAGACTTGCAAGCATTCATCTTAATTCTTGCCATGAATTTTTCTTATAAAATTGTTGTTTCCTGCAAGTCTCTCTAACCTGCCTCCCTGCTGGAGCTGCAGCAAACAGCTGGTGCTCCTTACTCTGCACCGTTTTCTGCAGCCTCATTGCTAAGGACTAAGATAGATGGGGTACAAGGACAAAAGAGGGGGCTGTGAAAGGGAAAGAGAAAAAGAAACTAGATATCTACATACAAGCGAAGTCATACGATTCTCGACTTTTTCTGTCTGACTTATTTCACTTAACTTAATAATCTCAAGGTCCATTCATGTTGTTGCAAATGGCAGTATTTCATCATTTCTTATGGCAGAGTAGTATTCCATTGTGTATACCTACCAGGTCTTCTTTATCCAATCATCTATCAAAGGACACTTTGGTTGTTTCCATGTCTTGGCCACCATAAATAATGCTGCAGTGAACATCGGAGCACATATATCTTTACAGATAAATGTTCACTTATATATGGGATATAAAACTGAAAGCAACAAAGGAACAAGACAAACAAAGAAACAACACTACATAGACACAGATAACAGTTTAGTGGTTACCAGAGGTTAAGTGGGGAGGGGGGTGGTAGAAGAAGGTAAGGGGATCAAATATATGATGATGGAAGGAGAACTGACTGGGTGGTGAGCACACAATGTGATAATATAGATGATGTGTTATAGAAATGTGCACTTGAAATATATGTAATTTTACTAACCATTGTCACCCCCAATAAATTTAATTTAAAAAATGAAAAAAATAACAGGGGTGGGGGGTGGGGGGTGGGAGATGAGGGTAAGGGGGATCGAATATATGGTGATGGAAGGAGAACTGACTCTGGGTGATGAACACACAATGGGATTTATAGATGATGTAATACAGAATTGTACACCTGAAATCTATGTAATTTTACTAACAATTGTCACCCCAATAAATTTAATAAAAAATAAAAATAAAAAATAAATAAATAAATGCCAGTCGTAAAAAAAAAAATAAAAAATGAAAAATAGAAAGAATTGTACACCTGAAGTCTATGTAATTTCACTAACAATTGTCACCCCAATAAATTAAAGAAAAAACATTTAAAAAAAAAAAGAAAGAAAAAGGAACTAGATAAGAAAACTGGAGAAGAGCTTTTATAGTTGGTCATAAAGTGCTTGACAGAGGTTGCCCTGCGCTTTTCTCACAAGAATGCAGCATCAGTTACACTCCAGTTATGCCTTTAGCCTCTTATCGTAGAACTTCAAGGAGCATCCAGCGTTTCCAAGGGTGGAATAATTGTTTTGGGTTCTTTTCAAAACATCCACAACAAATCAAATGTACTCCTTACATGAGTTTGGAATTAGCCTCGGTACAGCTAATCTGTGGGATCCTTAGCCGTCCTCTCCTCCCTCAGTCCACTCAGCTGGCTCTGCCAATGCCTGGTCAGCCCAGAGCACACATGCTCACACGCACACACTCCTACTTTCTGTCCTTCCATTTCTTCTTGAATTACGTGCTCTCTTGTCCATATGCTATTAAGGGTACCCTGAATTCTCTGATCTGTGACTTCTCCCTCAAGAATCCACACAGATAGGGTTCTGAAAGATGGTGTTTTAACCTCCTTTGAGTTTACATACCTACCAGTAATCCCATAGTTTCACCAAGTTCACGCCTCATTCTCTAAACTGGTCTCTTAAGCTGATGGCGACAAATGGTAAGGAAATGTGTACACTTCTTACAGATTTGCAAACCGGGCATTTATGTTTTTGTGTTCAGAGGGAAATGTCTCAATCCAGATACATCCATTTGGTTTCTTTTAATTGCTTATTACTGTTGGATATGCATCTCTATCTCTTCTTTGATGAGAATAAGACTGTGCTGTATACACAGATTCGTTCCATATGATTTCCAGAAAACAGACCTTGACATGGGAATTCTACTTGTTATTCTGAATGTCGTTTTTTTTCTTTCCTCAGGCATTCCTGTATCTCTCTAAGGCTTACAAGTGTGACACACAGTCCAATAGTTGGGAGAAAGATATTACATCATTTAAGGAAGTGGTTCGGAAAGCCTTAGGACTTGCACATGGTATTTCATATGATGTTTCATCCGTGGCGGATTTTAATGTATCTTTACTGATAAGAAAATGTATAAGTCAAAAGTAAATTTTCGTTACAAGTAATTTCAGAGTATTTCATTATGTTGAAATTGTGGTATTTAATTCAGCAAACATTTATAGACCAACTACTATGTAGTAGGCACTTCTGAGGAATAAGAAATACAGGAGAGGATAAATCCTGTTTGAAAAATGACAAGTATTAAAAACTTCAGAGATGTGAAATACCTTTACAACTGTATTGAACCATCACTTCACACAGAGGCTATGTGCGTTGATTATGAACTACTAAGTATATCTGTTAGCTTTTCTTGACTCATATTCTTCCTTTATAAATGAAAATATTTGTTCATCAAACTACATAGATACCTGGAGTACTTAGCAATATATAAAGAGCTTTAGCATATACAAAAGAAATAAAAAATATAATCGAATCCCTATCTTTGGGAAGTTTAGTGGGTGATATTTGAGAGATGGGTAACCTTACATAAAAAGTTGTATGCCTCTTGGGTAAATACATTCCAGATAAAGGCTGCTTTTAATTATTTGCACTAATGAAACATATACCAGTTAAATTTAGTAGTGCATTTTTATATTTATATTTGAATATGATGTGATGCCCTGGGATTGCAGTTCAAATAAAATAATGATGACACCGTGTTAACTGAATCACAAGGACTGTGAACCCATCCTAAAGTCTCCTCTAAATTCATCTGCAACTAATAGTTACAGCAAACAGGGAGCCAGTGAGAGACAAGGAGAAAGGCAGAGGACTGATCAGGGACACTAAGCTCCAGCACCCGCTCCTCACGTATTGCTGGGTGACTTTGGGTAAATTTCTTAACTTCTCTGAGCCATATTTAGCTCTCTCATGGGTAACATGGGGATATACCTACCTATTGTAGATACGAAGAATAAATGAAAACAAACATAAATTTAAAAATACGAGCTTTTAAAAATACTTAGCAGTATCTTATGCATGGTTTAAATGTTAATCCCTTGCCTTTTTGCCCCCACCTGAGCTGTGTGATAAGGGACTCATAACTAAAAAGAGAAAAATCAAGAACAAGGATAAAGTTTAACTTGCCTTTAGAGAAGTCACAGAATATTCAAACAAGTTAGAAATGGGCTTAGAGTTAATAATTCTACTTACAGCCTTTGAGATCATTAATAAAATATATATATAAATATCCAATTTCCTGGGCCGCCTCCTCCTTGACAGATAAGGCAGAAGTGCTAAACTCTGTAGAGCTGAAATTCATTGTAGAAAAGGTTGAGACAGTAATAGACCAGTGGGGAGGATGGTCGGGTAGCTAGAATTATGTGGCTTGTATCCACCTCCTGGTGGGTGGGCTCATACGATGGAGTTCAGTCCTAACGCCTTTGGACCCTGTGGATATAGTACTGTATTTGGGGAAACCTGTACTAAGGTGTAGTATGTACATAATTGCAGCAGGGAGTGATTTACTATGAAGAATTTGTGTTATCTGCTTCAGCCAGCCAACCCTAAACATTTCTGTGAACAGCTGGCTGTATAATAGTCAAAGCCAAGATTTTTTTCTGTAATCACTAAGTGACGGTATTAAACCTGTCAAATATAAATATGCAGGTTAAAGAAATGCTCTAGAAAAAAATCTTCATTTTGCATCTTAAGGTTGGTTTTAAATTTTTTTTTGGCACCTGTTTTCCATCAGGGTAATACTTGGAGAAAAACAAGTATCAATGCTCTTCACTTCCCCTTTGACTTTACTGAATTATGTGTATATTTGAGCATTATGAGCATATTTGAGTGAATGCGCAGCTTAGTTTCTAGTGATGTTTTAGATTTATAAAGATAAATCTTAACTTTTTCTTTGTTGCTTTTGTATACCAGTGCTCAGTGGAAGGATGAGCTGGATTTCTGTTACTCTTTTCTTTTTTAATCTTTCTCCCCAATACTATTCTCCACCTCACCCAATTCTGAAAAGCAAATAAAAAACAAAATCCCCACGTGATTTACTCCCTATTGAATTGCTGTTGTTAAAAGAGTAGCCACATACTTCAGAAGGCTTGCTAAGGCACTGCCGTCTCTACATACTGTTTAAGAACTTTGTATAACAGTGTTGTCATGTGTGCCCATTTGTATCGTCTATGGGTATTCATTTACAATCTCAGCTATTCTGTTTTCTGGGAGAGGGCGGGCAAAAGTTGGTTCCTTCTTTGCAATCCAGGAACTTTTAAAATAATTGTTAATGCATTTTAACTACAATCTGCATGGAGGAAGCACACTGTTCTTTGGGATTTCTGGATTGTTTGAACCAGCAGGTTCTCTCTCTCTCTCATCTATCTATCTATGTATCTATCTATCTATGTATCTATCTATCTATGTATCTATCTATCTATGTATCTATCTATCTATCTATCTATCTATCTCAGTCTCAAATTCCTTTTGGAAATGGGATTGAGGAAGGGGACTAACAGAGTGTATGTTTGTCTATTTGCTCTATTTTTGTTTCTCTCACAATGAAAATAAAGGATTGAAGAAAGGATCATAACTGTTGCTAATATAAGTTACTAGGTATTCAACAGCCCAAATAGCCCCGCTGTGGTAGTTACGACTTTACTAAGGGACACAGACATCACAATCCTCACTATGTCTGGGTGAACTGTGCCCTTTGAAAACGAATTTAACATTGTTATTATCAGGCTTCCTTTCAATCCATAGCTGAGAAATGTCCAAGTCTAATTATTATTGTGAACTAGGAATGTCAAACCTAGTTCTTGCCAGCCACGGAAGATATTATTAATTCATGACAAAGCTCGTTTGCCAGGCACAGGCAACCTCTACCAGTTGATCAGAGTTTGCGTGCAGAAAGAAATCTATTTTCTATCCCTGGTCTAGGATCCAGGGCACTAAGGAGACATTCGTGTTGCAGTCTGTAGTATCGTTTTCAAATGCGATCTGATTATTGTTCTGTTTGTACTCAGATTAATTTAGAGGAACAAACACAAGAACAAATCAGTGGAGAAATGCCAGGTGTTATATTTTTACAAAGCTCTTCGCTTATTCTTATAAAGTGTTGATAGCTGGGCCTTCTGCCAGGGAGGATTACGTCCTTCATTATTTCAAGTTTTAGGAAAGTGGGCTCCCCAGAATTTAGGAGGCAGACTCAGTTGGAGATGAGTGACTTCATTGTCCCCCACGCCCTGCTGATGCCAAGTGTGGCTCAGCAGGGTCCCCCCCTCCGTCCCCCAGCCTGGTTGTGGTCACATTCCCCAAGTGCAGGCACATGGCTTGTTGATATCAGTTCTTCCACATGGTGATGTAAAACCTTGAGCATGAAAATGCAGTAAGAATTGAGCTTTAAATATCCGTCATGTCACTTCCTTTAGCTAGTGTCATCAGCAATTGTGAGTCCCCATTCGGGACTCGGTGCTGTGGGAGACCACATCAAGATGTGCTGTGTCTGTTTTCACCTTCTGTGGGTACTTTGTGTTCAATTAGGTTTTCCCTCTCTTTGCCTAATTTCATTAGTTTGTGCATGTGAAGCGGGGAGCAGGAGGGGGTGTCTCTTCCCAATGATCTGTAACTCACCAAAATATCATGTTTTCCTCAAAATCCTCTTTTTATCCTTAAAGAAGGAAAAAAAGGGAGAATTATGAACATAAGTATTATCTTTTTTCCAACAACAACAACAACAACAAAATAAACCTTGCCATGGAGAAATAGTTCTAGTTTGTTACTATAAAGTCTTAATTAAGTAATTGGGTTCTTTTGTACCTGTGAATTATCGTTACCAATTTTTATGGATGTTTTCCCTGTATTTATCTTTCAGTGGCTCTGAAATGCAGTAAAAACAAATCTAGTCCCCAAGAAGCTGTGCAAGTGCTTTCTTCAGTTCGACTCAATTTACAGGGCTTGTTATCTAAAGCAAAGGTGAGACTGAAATGTGAATTAGTTAGAATTGTCTTATAGAAAAAGGTCTTTAGTATCAGCTAACTGCTCTTGAATCTTCTTTTACATCAGGGGTAATGTTAGGCCCACGTTACATTTTAGATATTAGCCTCTGGGTAGTTACTTGTTCTGGTGAAGATATTATTGACCCAATGGCTAGACCATCCTAAATGTGGGCAACTTAGGAGTCTTAGAAATTAATATTTACAGTCCAGTCCTTAATGCTTTCTTTAAATTAAAGCAATGCTCCTCTATTTATTATCACTTCCCCCAAAGTGTGGCATATATGCCACTGGTAGCACTTGGATAAGTTTTTGATTTGATATTCATTTCAATGGATATTAGGAAAAGTGTAACTTGCACATCAGACCTACAATTTCATGAATATTACTGCTTATTTTTCATTTACAGTAGTGATGAAGTGTTTCCTTTTAAAAAGATTTATGTAAAAAATTGATTTACGGAAAAAATATTAAGTAGGTTGTATATGGATTTGACAAAAATTGTTAAGGTAGATGGGTGGCTTCGGTTTGACAATGAAAACATATGCCATCAGTTCACACATACCAGCCTGTGGACCAGTGCTGGGGTGGGGTGCCTGCGATCCACCAAGGGAACTTTTTGAAGACTGGATTCCTGGGCCCAGCAGGCAGGTCCTAGAGAGGCATTCCCACATGTTTCAGCTGTAGTGGCATTATTGAAGTATGTGCCTCGCAAGGCAATTCCTTTTACAAGAGGAGGGCTCATTTAGTTTTATTTTGCTGGGCTTTTATCACTTTTAACAAATCTTTATAATCTTGGTGGCTCTGAGTCTTAAGCCATAATTAATTTTCAAATAACTAGCATAAAGGGTATGATTTATACAAACTTGAATATAAAGTATATTTGTTTTCTTATATACACAGCGAATAGACTTGTTTGGTTTGGATGAATACTATCCATTCATCCAAAAACCATCCTATGACATTGCAATGAATAATCAATTTTCAAGGCAACCATTATGAAGAACAGAGCCCATTTGAATTTACAAGTTCAGGAATGTTGTTTGATGCATCCTTTAATTATTGCAGCTTTTACATTTCCAGGTTCATGAACAGAAAAAGACTGCCATTGCTACTATATTGTTATGGTATTATTATGCAAAGGGAATTTTAATTCTATACTCTATTATTTTAAAGAGATTTTCATTGTTTTGATAGTTGTGCTATTGTTCTTTATGTTGCAGCAACTTTTTACAGATGTGGCAAGTGGAGAAATTTCCAGAGAGTTAGCTGATGAAATAGCAGCTATGGATGCCTTAGTAATAGAGCTTCAAGATGTAAGCAACCAATTTCGAAATCAGTATTGACCGTCCTGGCAACAGTTTTTGGAAAAGGTGTTTTTGCCTTCTGGAATTTCTCTTATACCTGTGTATCTGAAACACAAGATACTGATTTTTTAAAATAAATTTCTTTTTTATGGCTAACATTGTGGTTTTTGTGAATTTTCCAAATGTTTGAACTTCCTGAAGTACATTAAATAAAAACTTTGCTATTTCTTTAAGATTAGTTATAGTTGAATTCAGTATTTTTGTTATTCTTGAAGCATTTCAGCAAAAAGAGTTTTCTTTTTAGCATAAGGTTTAGTCTCTCAGCCTAAAATGAATTAGATCATTCTTTGGAAAAAATTAGTCTAAACAGGAAAAAATCACACAGTACGTGTTTGTGGAATCATTAGATTGGCTGCTTTTATCCAAAAGTGATAAAAGAATAGATTTAGTGATGGAAACCTTTACACTTCTGGAGATTTTGTATTTGTGTCAGAAAGATAAGGGCTTGGCTAAATTAGAAATGTGGGCATGGTTTAACTTCTAAATCAAGAAAATGCAAGAAAAAATGACATAACTCAAATTTTGTTTCAATCATTAGCCACTAGTAACCAGACCGACCCTCCTCGTTGTGTAGACTGCCAGCCTGAAAGACGGTTGTTTAATAAGGTTATTATGAGTGAAGACAGCTATAAATGGTGCCATATTACAAAAATGCCAAAGTAAAATGCTTTCTTAGTAATGTCTATGGAAACAAATGTTGAAGGCAGCAGCTGAGCTTAATAATCTTACTAGAAAAGTCACAGTGAGGAATTCTAAGTCCTGGCTTGGGTTGCCGAATTTTGGGTTCATGCATAAGTCATTTGACCCTTGCTTTTTTCCATGTTATTTATAAAATGTGAATAATTTATATTCCTTGTTTCTTTGTGAGTTTCAACTGCCTTTGGAAATTTAAAAATACATAATCCATAAATATAAGAGTTCTGAACATTAAAAAAAACAAAAACAGTCTTCAAAAACTTGCATCATGAATTTTGGTTATGAATGCTTACCAGTGCTTCCTCCATTCCTTAACCACCTGCTTCTCTTTTCTAGTATCATACTAGCCTAAAAAGAGTTGATATATGTCCCAAAGCAGTTTCTCTTACAAGAAACACAATAACCATGAGAAGGACCAATAAAATGAGGTAGTTGCATTAGTTAACATTAAATGTCCACTCAAATCTTTTATGGAAGCCAGGGGGAAATAGGTGGATAAATGGATGGATGATGGATGATGGATGGATGGATGGATGGATGGATGGATGGATGGATGGATGGAGAAAGCAAAGTTTTAAGATGAACTCTTTATCAGTACCTAGGTGTGAACCCCAAGAGAAAACAGATAGACGTATACTGAAAAGTGCAAAAATTTCGGAATCAAGTGATTGAAGAAGAGTTTCCAAGTTTTAAAAGTTTTTATTTCTCAGTTTGTTCTCCTTTGGGTTCAAGGTAGAAAGGCATCAGTGAGTGTGAGTTGTCACACACCAAGTCACAAAAGGATTATCCCCTTCCAGTCCTGTTCTCAGACGCTATGCTGGACCAAAGTCTCCAGGATGCTGCCCTATGCCCTTTTATCTTGGAATGATCTCACAAAGGACAGAGCTATTAGGTGTCTTCTTTGTAAGACATAGACCTATTAGTTATGTTTAATCATCTTATCTATGTGAATGTTTAACATAATTGAAGAAAATGTGTGGTGAAGTAGGAAAAGCTTGGATTTTATCAAAACCTCATTTCTACCACCTCCTCACACTTAATACTTAACATTCCGATCATTTGATTTCTTTATTTGTAAAGTGAGTGATGGTAATAGTACCTTCCATCAAATTCTTAATATCTCTTACCACCTTCAAAGTCTGTAACACGGTATCTATTTAAACAGCTATACTCATGTCATTTACTATAGGGTCTTTGGTGCTTCATATTTGCTATATTATGATGTAAGTATTTGCCGTTTCCAAATACCTTATCTTTCATAAATTTCAACTTTGGTTTTCTAGTATTAATACTTTCGTGTTCAGAATTGCTATTTTGCTTTGTCAACTAGAAAAATATGAAAGGTGTGATCCTCTAATCTTTATTGACTAATAATTCAATCACCAGGAAACTAAAGATCACAAACTCTAGATAGAGAAATAGCCAGAATTCAAAGAGTGTTAAAGCCTGCATTCCTTCTGCTTGCTATGTCGGGCCTGGAAAGTTTCCAGTGGTCAGCTGATGTCAGTCCTCTCTTTCTAACAATGGGATACCTGGAAAGTTTGCCTGTCATTATTTATAATGTTCTTCAAGGAAAGAAAGGCTGTGAGGTCTTAGTTGATAATTGCCTGTGTTCTGTTCGTCTTTTTTAAAATTGTAATAAATTACTTATTAGCCTTTCCCCAAAGAAACAGCATAGTAAGTGGGGACCCTAACTGCAGAAGAGTTAAACCTCAGTGGATAAGAAATCCCCTCTCTACACCCAAACCCCCAATTCAGGAAGCTCAGAGACTTGGTGCTGAGTCCGGCAAGCAGAGCCATGAGGTGTGTGTCAAGGGCTGGTGAGTAGAGTGGTGGGTCAGAACTGCAGAAGCCTGGAATGGTCTTTGAAGTACCAATTCAGGGCTGGGAGCTTGCTCTTACCTCAAATGGAGCCTCAGTGTGGTAACGAGAACCCCAAACATTGAAAGCATTGACTTCTTTAATTGTGTATGAAGGCTCTTTTCTTTGGCTGTTCTTGTTTCTATGGGACATGCTGTCAGTGTGCTATTCATAAACAGAAATGTAAAGAAGAAGTGATACCCAGTATGTGTAGTAAATCCACCTATTTTCCAGGCTACATTCAAAGATTGCGACATTGCAGAGATATGGCTAGTCTGCGTTATTTGTGACCATTTTTCCAAATTATAGTAAATCTTCTAGGTTAAAACCCTGGGTAAGTCTGAACAAAAGTATTCCTTTTTTCCATTTCTGTTTTTATAACATCCACATCAATCTAGATCACTGTTTAGATAAGGTAGCTCTACTTTACTGGCCAAGAGTGAGGAATAAAACCTGTTAAGTGGATGCAACACACTTCCTTTCTGCCTGTTCATTCAACAGGCCTTACAGTGAAGTGGCAAAGAGCCTTTATTCAAATGGTGGGCGCCATGCTGTGGTGATACAGATGGATTTTTCACAACGTGCAGAAGTGCTTATAAATAGATAGGTTTCAATCAACAAGTAGCTTATTCAGGCATGTGCTCAAATATAGTAGCTGCATTCATTAGACAGACATTTCCACTAATCCCAAGACTATACTAATAAAAGAGTAATCCCTTATGGGCTAAAGGTAGTGCTGGCTTGCCTTTTAACTCTTGTAGAGTCTTTCACAGACCAAGGCCTAAGAATAATTGTAGCTGCGTTAGGTTTTCACCAAGTGAACTATAAAGCTGAGCTTATCTTGAAATTTTTTTCTTTTTTTAAATTGCAATAGCTTAGTGGACAAAGAGGTACTTTTTACTCTGGATACGCAGCTTGCCGAAAAGCCAATTTAGAAACCAATTACGTGATGCATTTGTGTGTGTGTTCTCATTATTTTATCATAAAGCACCTCCTCTTTCACCCCGGTTAATAAAGTGGTTAATAATGAGTTCACTTGAGCAGATTTTGATTTTTCCTTTGACTTTAGGACAAATTAGAGGTTAATGTCAATTTTGAGAAGATTTGCAGACTCTTGGTAGAGTGGTTGGACTTTTTATGTGGCCGTTTTCTTCCTTGGGCTTGGCTTTGTTCTACAAGGCCTTGTAGGACTCCTCCCGCATTATTCCGCTGTAATTAGTCCGTTTGTGCAACACTGAAATGTTTCCCTTGCCAGTGATGTCAGATCTGCTTTCCTTTTTATTATTCTGACTTCTTATAAACTGCAGTGACCTGTGAGCCAACCACACCATCTCTTGGCCCTGCGCCATCATTGTGATCTATGAAAAGAGACTCCTGCCAAGGACTGTGAGGCAGGAAACTGATATTAAAGTGGTGTTCTGAATGGTAAGTGTCAGCCATTTTTTAATGTTTTGTGGTATTATTACCAGAAGGGGGTGGAGGGTGGGGTAGGAAATCATGTTAACGTCGTTAAGGAACTAACCCATGCATCACTAACTTTTTCCAGACTGAGGGCTCAGAGGAACACCCGTATCTGTAGGCATACAGAAATTACTCCACAACACTCTTCAGACGGAGAAGTGTTTCTTGAAGACTCTATTACTGTGGGACTTGAAGAAGTCCTTAACCTCTCTGTAGCCTGTCAATGATCCGTATGACAGAGATATTATACCAAGATCAATCAGGAAGATGTATGTAGAAGTGCTTTGAAAATAAAAAGGTTTAGTAGAAATACAAGTAAGGATGTCTTAGAAACCACTGGATAATAGGCATTGACACAACCTCTTATGTTCCCCAGTTGGGAGCTTGATGACATGCAGTGCTGCTGGGTCAGCGTTTTCTTTCGGCAGCAACCTTTCCTTATATCTGGGCTGCCAGTGCTGCTCAGGGAAGGGATGAAAGAAAGAATGTGATGGACTTTTAGGATGTGAAGGAGAAAGAAAACCAAGTTCCTATTGTCAGAATGTCTCAGGTTACAATGTCTAGGAAACGGAAAGATAAGTGATGAAATGGGGAATTGACTGACTAGTATGAACTCGGAGTTAGAAGACCTGGATGTAAGTCCCAGCCGCAGCACTTTCTAGCCATGACCGTACCTGAGCCCCTGAACCTCTTTGCGCCTCAATTTCCTCAGTTATAAAATGCAAATAGCCACCCTATAGACCAGACAGAGTTGTGGTGGGGATCCTGTCTGTTGATGTGTGTGAAGTATTTTGTGAGCAACTGTGTCTTGCTATGATCAAGAGAAAAGGGCACTGTGGATAGTCTTCCGGGTCCTGGGGACTGGTGGAGTCCCTCGATGGGGCATCGAGCAGCTTGGCTTCAGTTTCCATGATCCCCGTGGGGTCATAACCCTGTGGTTTGAGAAAGAGCACTGCAGACTTTCCCCATCTGCTCTGTGCCCTTCACCACTCTCTTTACCGAAATCAGTTTGGCCTATAGGCTGTCTGGTGCCAGGGTTGATAAAAGCTGTGTTGGTATTTTTACAGCTGTCTGGCTAGAAAACCAGAGAACTGCTTATGCCTCAGCAGTTCTTTTTCACACAAAAAGAACAGCGGAGGTTTTATAGGTATCAGCAACAGCGCTGGAGTCTGCTCTGATACTAAGTTGATCTTCCTGAACATAATCAGTGGGACACAGGGGTATTGTGGGGGGAGGACCGAGAGGGGTGTGGGGGGAGGTATGCCCTGATTAATGTTCATTTCCCCCCTTTAATAAATTACACAAATTCCACCCATGTTCATTGCCAAAAAGTTAGAAAATATTAATAAGCAAGGCGAAAAAATGATATCACCCCACATCCCACCCCTGTAGAAGATAAACATGTTAACATTTTTCTGCGTATCCTTCTAGACTATGAAATATATATGTCAGAGAGAGAGAGAGTGAGAGAGAGAGAGGCTTTTTAAAAAAAGAGTTAATTAAGCTTTCCAATAAAACACATGGATGTAGGTCTGTCTTAATCTGGTGGGACTCAGCCAGAGGATAAATGGAGACCCACATACCACGTATCTTAACTATTAAAAGTTATAAATCAAGCTAAGAAACTGTTCAATAAAATGTGTTTTATGCTTTGATCTTGACAAATACTCTTTTATACTGACTGGGAAGGCCATGTTTTAATTTAGAATTCTCAGAACCTCAGAAGTCTCGGTCGAAATAGGGGGCTGCAGGGAGAGCCAGCCCTCCCTCAGTCTACCCTGGTCTGCAGGGGCCTCGTGTGCTCCGGTGAGGACACCACAGCGCGACTGTCAGGTCTGTCATCCCACCACCAACAGCGATAAGCTACCCCTCCGACCTAGATGAGAGTGGCCTCAGGAATACGGGTCTGCGGAAGAGGCCCACACAGCCCCATAATGTAGGCTTTGGGTCTTTGGGCAGGGCACTCAGGGGTCCTGGGTGATCTGAGTATGGTCTCGAAGGCGGGGGTAGTACAGCTCTAGGTGAACATGTCCCCTCAGTCCCGTGAAATTGCATTCTTTTCCCACCACTGTTCTCCATGAGAGCACACTTGAGTCAAGGCCCAGGCTTGTCTAAGAGATGCCCACCCCCTTCTGTGTAATGGGTTTGTAATTATGGGATGAGTTCTGCATCTGCTCTATAGTCACAAAGTCTTCCTTTATGGATTAATCCAAAAGCTAGGCTAGGAGAAGTATTTGGGACCAAATGTGATAACACATCAAAATAAGAAATATGGCATTTTGTTTTCTATCTTTCTGAGTCCAGTGTCTATACCTTAACTGGTATCAAAATTAGTTCAGAGAGAGGAGGGGAGAGGGATAAATTAGAGTCAGAATTCTTGGATTCAAGCCCTAGCTATGTTCATTGAGTCATCTAGTAGTTTTTTTCCCCCTTTTTTTAAGGTCTGGTGGATTTTTAACCATGGCTTTGAATCAGAACCATCTAAATAATTTTACAAAAAAAAAAAATCTTGTTTTAAACCCTGGAGATTCAGACACACTAGCCCTGAACAAATGTGTTTTTAAAGCCCCGAAGGTGATTCTGATACTTATCTATGTTTGAGAGTTACTGAACATAATTGAGCTTTATAAAATGAAAATAATTTGTGTATCACTTTGTCATAGACTGACAGTAAGGATTAATGAAAAAAAAATGCATTGAATACTAAAGGTCTCTATCTAAAGTATTGTTACTTTTATCATGAATAATTACTATAGTAATTTAAAAAAGACATTGGGAGCAAAATAAATGTTAATTTCAATTACCAGCAATCTGACTGACTAGACATCTAAAGAAACCCATTTTTCCAACAACTTAAATATATTGGATAAAGCATTTAAAAAATATTTTCCTTTTAAATTAATAGTTGAATTGGTGGCAAAATAGGGGAATTCTTGGTGGCCATAAAGCATGAGTCAAGAGAGGTAAATGAATGCTAAAGGTGGTGTGTATCCTGAAATTCTATGAATTCCTGGCAGGTAAACTTAGGTATTAATGGGCTGAGCCTGGGGCGGGGAAGGAAGCTTAGAATTCAGCAGGGTGGTAGGTTGGCTTGGGGACTCTGTGTATCCAGAGCAATACTCCATAAAAAGTAGAATACAGCAAAAACCCCACTTCAAAGAGGGATGTTCATGGGGTATTTGTCTCAGCTGTGGCTCTGGATTAAGGGGGGAAAGGAAAAAAGAAAAATCTAATAATTCCTAACAGTAAGGCTGCTCTTATATTGGAATTCATACTCCCTGTGTGGCCGACAGCCAAAATGTATATCTGGTACACCCAGATTGATGTGCCACCAGACATGATAGAATAAACCTCTGTGGAGGAATGCACTTTGAACAGACCTCAGTGCATTATTCCCAAAGGTTCCAAGGAATATGAATTCACAATAAAAAATCAGAAACATCAGTAGATATGGCACCATGGGTAAGAATCAATTGAAACAAACAACAGAATGAGATTGACGAAGGCCATAGATGTTGGAATTAGTAGACACAGAATATAGAAAAGATACTTAAAAAAGAAAAATGTTTACTATTATCTCTGGCCTCCACTCACTAGATGCTGCTCCCAGTTGTGACAAACAACATTTCTGCTCATTGCTAAGTATCTCCTGAGGGGAAAATTGCCCTCTTTTGAGAACCACTGGGTTAAACAACAAATTAGAGCTGAAGAGAGAATTAGTGAAGGGAAGGAGAGCTCTGGATATAGTACAGCAAGTTAATATCAGAAAGGGAGGAAAAAAAGAAGTTAGGAGAAATGGAGATTAGATTTCCAGAAAAAAATGTGTCTAATCAAAATTTCAGAAGAATATTAAAGAGAATGGGGAAGAGGCATTTTCAAGAGTTAACAGCTTAAAATTCTTCAGAATTGATGACAATTATTGATTTTTAAGTTTAGAATTTCCATGTAGATTTAAAAGTCAACTTCTCAGTTTACGCATGCACAAATCTGCAGGTATTTTGAAAAGGAAAACAAATTAAATGATACCATTTATGATAGCACAAAAATTCAAATATTTAGGAAATAATATTTTAAAGATGGGAAATACCTCAACTGAAAACTAAAACAGCTTCAGGAAAATTAAGCCCTAAGAAAATAACTGGTGGGTAGTACTATGCTCATGAATTGGAAAAAATAGATGAAGATATTGTTTCTCCCTAAATTGATCTATAGATTCAGTATAGAATCAAAATTCTAGTAGATGTTTTTGTGGAAATTAAAAATCTGGTTCTAAAATGTATATGGGAATTTAAGGGCTGAGAAGGACAAAACAATCTTGAAGAACAAAGTAGAAGACTTACACTACCAGATGCCAAGACTTACAACACAACAGTAATTAAGAGTGTGATATTGGTGTAAGGACAAATAGACCAAATGAAACAGAGTGTAGAACCCAAAAATACACAAATACAGACACTTGATTTATGACAGAGGTGGTATTGCCAAACAGTGAAGAACGGATGATTGTTTCAATAAATCGTGCTGAGTTATTTAGCTATCCATATAGAAAAAAAGTGAATTTTGACCCCTTACCTCATGCCATGCATAAAAATCAATTCTAAATGAGTTGTAGGCCTAAATGTGAAACAATGAAGCTTCTAAAAGATAACACATGGGAATATCTTTGTGACATTGGGGGAGGTAAAGATTTCTTGAATGTGACACAAAAGCACTAATCCACAGGAAATTTTTGTTTTTAGGTTGGACTACATTTAAATTAGGAATATTATTCATCAAAAGCCATGACAAGCAGAATGAAAGCTAAGAGGTGGGAGTAGATATTTGCATACATAAACCAAAAAAAGGATGTTTATTCAGAATATGTGAAAAGAAATAAAAATTATAAGTCAGGAAAAAAACAACCTAACTGAAAAACTGAGCATCTCACAGAAGAGGATAACCAAATGGCTAATAAAATTATAAAATGTGCTCAGTCATCAGAGAAATGTATATTAAAGTCACAATGAGATGACCACATACTCAACAGTATCGCTAATATTGAAATGACTGCAGACCAAGTGTCAGTGAGGATATAGGGTAACAGCAACTCTTAAACATTGCTGATAGGAATATAAATTGATACAAACATTCTGGAAAACACACCCTGTGACCTAACAATTTTACCCCTAGATGAACATACGTACCCAAGCACAAATGCATGCACACATTAACCAAAACTCTCACACGAGAATGTTTAGAGCAGCATTATCCATAATAGCCCCCAGGGGAATCAATCCAACTATCTACCAATGATAAAAATGGATACATTAGTGATAGGATAGCGATGTGATGGAGTCATCTGCCTCGGCGAAAATGAACTGACTACAGCCACCTCACAGCAACAACGTTGCTGAATCTCAAACGTTGTGTTGAGCAGAGAAAGCCAGACATGGTAAAAAAAAAAAAAAGGGAAAAAGAAAAATGCATGCTGCATGTTTCCATGTACATAGTACTAAGTTCAAAAAGCCGATGAAACTAAACGATATTACTTGGGTGTCAAAACTATAACGGAAAGCCAGGGGGTGATCACCACAAAAGACACAACAGTGGTTACACAGGGGTGATGATTGGGAGGGTGTATGAAGGGCTTCTGGGCAGTTGGCGATATCATGTATTAAGTGGGTCATGATTAACATGGTTCTTGTGCCAAATCCTTGAGCTATACATTTTTGTTTTGCACATTTTTGTGACTACGTTTGTTATATTTCATACTCAAATGCTTTAAAATACTAGGAACAGTGCAGCCGCTCTTAATGTGAACTTGTCTGCTGTCCCCTTTCCTGATCTTTACACTTTCCACCTCTTTGGCCTCTCCTTCTTTTGGAGGAGATCTGACTCTTCGAGTAATTTTCCTTGCAAATCATGCAATTGACTTTTGAGAAAGCATACTGCTTTTTGAGGTGAAACTTCGCATCGCAAACCCAAACTGAACCTCATGTAACTTTAACTCTCCATCGACCTCCTCTTCACCAAACACCTCCTTAAACAAAACATAACATGTTACAACTCTAAGACAAAAATGTGGATAATTTGACGTTATATTCTAAATCTTTATTTCTTTTGTCTAACACAGTTAAGACCCTGTGCCTTTCCACATTGCTGTCTGGATAAATTGTGGGGTACTAACCAAAGGGAACCCGGCCAGCACTGAGTCATTGATAGAGTGTGGCCATCTTGGTTACCAAAGCCAGCTTCTCACATTTCTTCTTGAAAAGCATGGTGTTGACATGTTTAATATCCTGTGGCATTTCCGCTGGGCTCTGTAGTTTGATGGAAAAAGTCCCTGTTGATGTCTGATGGCCAAGTTGAATAGCAAGGCCCTGAGGCCCTCGACTTCACAGCTCTGGCTGGGGTGGTGATTTCCCTTGAGGTTGTAATTGGAATCCTGATAGCCACATCTTGGCAGGCTCCCCATACCACCCCTTTCAGGGAGAGCACTTATGTGTGCCTGGATGGTTTTTGAACAAATAAAGGTGAAATCTCACCCATGACTTCATAGGGAATGATAAATCAAAATCCAGCCCACTACAAAAAAGAAAAAGATAACCCAGGGTTTTAAGCTTTTCTGGAAGATTTCCAAAAACACATATTTCAAGGGAATGTCCCAGGGCAACCCTAAATAAACTGGTGACCTATAGATCAAAGACACTGTATTTTATTAGCCGTCTCCTGACCCAGTCAATCCTACTGTCCTTCTCTAACCGTTACACACATCCAGATGAACACTCCCGTCTCTTTCCTTTCTTCCTCTGAGAATCACAAGAATCACAAATCATCCCTGACAGCATTGGGTTTCTCATCTTCAGAAATGTAGCTGGTACATTCTTTATGTGAAAGAGGCAACCCTAGGAAGGGGTATGAGCCAGAGAGAATGCAGGGTATCTTATTTCATCTGCATAGAACAAAAGAGTGTTTTCCGTTTTTCAGAGCCTGCATGAGTCTGAGGACTTGAATGAAAGCAGACTGGCTGAGCTTAGTCCTGAGGACAAAGGCACGGCTGGTGGGAGAGTGGTCCACTGAGGTAAGGGATTCACTTTCTCTCCTCCATGGTTGTTCTTACAATAGAATC